>NC_143513.1:82486763-83104263 GCF_031878675.1 Megascapheus bottae
ACTGTTCAGGCTTCCCCCGTGGGTTCTGGGCCTGTCCACCTTCTGGACAGCGTTGGAAGACCAAGCAAGCAGATTCACAACCCCAGCTGAGCCTGTGCCCACAGCCTATGCCTATTTCAGAAGGAGTCATGGGGGGGTCCTTTCCTGTCCCCCCCACATGCCATTTTCCCAGTGTTCCCAGTATTACTCTCAGCACCTTCCCAGCAAACCAACCAAAGCAAACCAAGCAATAACAAAACAAAGCCCAAGACCCTGCTAGCTACAGGCACCTGCAGAACACATCCACTCCCTCAGCCTGAGCACAGCACTCGGAGACATCACAGCCACCCTTCCAACCCCTCAGCCTGGCCCAAGACCATCAGCCTGGGGTCCTCACACCCTCTGGGCACTCAGTCACCTGCAGACCACAGAGCTCCATCTGGAGAAGGCCCCGCCCCTCACCCCAGGCCCCGCCCTCCTGTCTCCATGGTGCCCAACCCCTCTCCTGGAACCCATCTACTACCCCAGTCTTCGAGTAGGTAAACAGGTAGCACCGGGTCTAGTTTATCAGTGGGGGAGCAGAGGCCCAGAGGGGCTGAGCTGCCAAGTTACAGAGAGGTTGGGCCACCAGGGTTCCATAGCAACTATCATCCCCAATGTAGCACCCCGATGTTCTAACGGGCCCCCTTCATTTATGTACTGGTGCTGTTCATAGCTTTTGCTTGATCTGTCTTGGGTCCAGATTATTATTTGTGTAATTTAAAACAAGAATATGCCCACACTCTAAATCGGGGCGCATCCTGTAATGGGAAGCTGTCAAGTGTGTTTGATTGAGTCGTGTGGTGGTGTATGAAATTACATAACTAAGCAAAACAGGGACTTCAAGGAGCTACAAAGTGGCAAGTAAAGGTGGCAGGAAGGTCTCGGGTGAGGCACAGCATTGCCTGAGCTGTGAATGTATAAAACATAGGAATGCAAGCCTAAAAGCCTTGCCCGCGCATGTGTGAGGGCATGCCTCACGCCGCCCCGTGGACTGCACACCTGCATTTGAATTCTCATCACCCCTGGGCACAAATCCTTGCCAAATCTCTAGCCGTCAGCCTACAGGCAGCCCTGCCGGCCCTGCCATCAGTGCTGGGAAGAAAGAGGCACCGCCACAAACCACCACCACGCAACCAGCATGGTGTCAGAGCCCAGGGGGCACCAGCCAAGGGGACTGTCAGGGACCAGTGGTCACCCCCTTCCCCTGCCCACCATGGTGAGCAGGGCTGGCAGCTCTGCCTTGCAGCCTGCCATCCCTTGGGTCTTCAAATCTGTGCCTCAGAGGTGCCTGGAGCCCCGTCAGGGCAAAGCAGAGCCAGGACACCCCCGGAGCCTCTAGTCAGCCTGAGAAGGGTTGGGGGGAAGGATGCCGGGGACACCACTGTCACCCAGGCTTCCCTTAATCAGCCAACTAGCCACACCTAGGGAACACTGACTGTGCAAAGGCCCTGTGGGGGGGTGAGAGGGAGCTGGAGCCATCCTGGGGCACAGGGTTCCAACAGCATGGCCATCCGCAGGAGGCTAGAGGGCGCTGGGAGTGGGCAGTGCCCCGAAGGCCCAGGGCACGGTGGGCCAGGCTGCATGAGAGCGTGAGAGAGGGAAGGGGTCAGGAGAAGGGGGGCCCCGTCCATGGGGTCTGGGGCAGCTGGCCAGGGAGCCTGCTGTGGCCTTTGGCCCTGGGGTTGCCACTCGGGGTTTTGGTCAAACATGGTACAGTGACCCAGTGGCCCTTGTGACCAGCTGGGTGTCACCAGGGTCACCATGATGGCAGCAACCTGTTTCCACCTTGAGGTCAGGCCTCGACTCTCCCCACAAATGGCACTCTGTGAAGGCGTGACGCCACCACAGCTGTGACCACCAGCTCGCCACCTTTGAGGCCCTGTCACCCGGGTCCCTCTGTCTCTGAGTGCCCTGGCCATCCACCAGTGGCACTGCCTGCCACCGAGGGGCGGGGCAGCTCCTGGCCTGTCTCGTCACGTGGGCCCCCACCCTCTTCTCTCAGCTGCCCATGGCTGTAGAGGAGGAAGCCGGGAGAGAACAGGAAAGTCCTGTCTCCACTTTTGTTGGCAAAGAAATTCCATGACAGTCATTTTTTCCAAAAACTGAATAAACACTAGAACTTAAGCTGAGACAAAACATTTTAACAAGTTCCCCCCCCCCAAAAAAAAAAGCCTGCCTGGGCATTGTGACGCACTCCTGGAATCCCTGCCACTCAGGGTGCTGAGAGCTGAGGATCGCAGCGCGAGGTCAGCAGAGACATCTCAAATCATCGAGAAAAAATCAAGAGGTGGAGCTGTGGGAGAACATCAACCTTGAGCAAAAAAGCTAAAGGCCAGTGATCAGGGTTCAGTGGAATTCAAGCACCAGGACCAGAGTGCAAACACACACACACACACACACACACACACACACACACACAGAGGCTGTCTTTGCTGTTATGGTGATGGTGCACCTATTTCCCTACAGGTACATCTGTGTCAGTCACCACGACCCACAATTCAGCCTTATAAACAGTTGCTGCTAAACAGAGCCATAGACAAGTGCCCACCATGCGCTGGCGCTGTAAGTCTGTCCAGCACATCTGTACCAAGAACGCGGAAGGCAGCCCGGGAGCCTGGGCTCTGGCCGTGTTGTCTTTCCCATCAAGCTATCAGCAGGTGCATCAGCTCGAGAAACTCACCAAGCGCCAGCTTCACAGGCCAGGGCGGGAACTGGGAGACGAATTTTCTCAGTCTGCTTTCAGAACCTTCCTTAGTCTGGTTCTCTGACTGGGCTCAGGGACATGAGCCCCAATGCCCACCCCAGTTAAATAAGTTGTGGAATGCCTTTACCTGGAGGGGACCTCAGAAACTCTTGGGGACATCTCCAAGACCTGACCCCACCTGCCAGCCACCAAATCAAGTTTCTGGGGCTGAGAGATGAACACAATAAAACACATTTAAGATGCAATGGTGGTCTGGCCACGGCAGGGACAGGAAACAGGGGAAGGAACGACTTACAGGGCCAAACACAGGGCAAAGGCACGAGTCTGCGCCTTGTCTCTAAGAGGAAACCAGCTTCTTGATTTAAAGTAGACTGAGACACAGCTTGGACTTTGGTTCTGTAAGGGGAGGTACAGGGAACGGCCCCCAGCCCAGAATAGTTACAAGATTCTATAAAAGTTTCGTAGCTGGCTCAGGGCAAAGGTCTCAGTTCAGGCTGTGTTCTGCTCCACTTTGCTTTTCTGTACTGTCTGTCTGCCTCCTGTAGGAATTCTAGGACACACAGTGATTGGACCATACAACGGGAGTGTGATCTGTCCCGCAGGTAACAGTGTGAAGCAGGAAGATGTGACAAATCACAGAGCTGGGTCATCAGCCTCTGGTGGGTATCCACCTGTAATGGGCCACAGAGTGCGTGGCCACATGGCTTGCCAGTCCCAGAGTGATGCATGCCCCTTCCGAACAGCAGAAAGCCTCCGAGCTTGTCCTGCCATTCGGCCTGGTGGTACGTGCCTATAACACCAGCTACTCAGGAGGTAGAGGGAGGAGGATCAAAACTCAAGGTTAACAAGCAAGTTTATTGAGACCCTATTTCAAAAACAAAAGCCAAAGGGCTAGAGGTGTGACTCACTCAGTAAAACCCTTGCCTAGTAAGTGAAAGGGCCTGGGTTCCAGTCCTAATAAGAGAGTGTGCGGGAGGAAAGATGGAAAAGATAGAAAAAAGAAAACAAAAGCAAAGGCAGTCTGATGGTGGTCAGCCATTTTGTCCCTGGTAATGCAAAGACCCAGCTAGGAACAAGACCTGGAGCAGGGCCATCTGTAAGGCACAAATCAGTTCTGGTCACTGTTCATCAGGATGAGCCTAGGGTCAGTTATGTCTCCAAGGCATCTCACCCAGGTGACACTCGCTCCTCCCCTCCCTTTCTTTCCCCGGAGTCCATGCCCTGATCCTCGCCACATCCTCACTCTGAGTCCTACATGTCCATTCCGGTCCACTGTGTCACCGCTGGACAGGACTTCTGCCAGTGTGGGGAGAGCATGCCCTCGGCTTACTACCCTCCGTGACTTACATACAATGCAATTCTTTGTTTTTCTCCAACAAATTCACTTTGGATTGTTCTCTGATTATTAAGTTGGGTGCCAGTGGCTCACAGCTGTAATCCTAGTTTCTCAGGAGACTGAGGATCGTGGTTGGAAGCAGGGAAGTTTGTGAGACTCTCATCTCCAGTTAACCTCCAAAAAGCCCGAAGTGGAGCTATGGCTCAGGTGGGAGTGTACTAGCCTTGGAGCAAAAAGGTAAGGACAAGTTTAAGCCCTAGAACTGGCATTTTAAAAATTCTGAGTGAGCTGGGTGCAGTGACCCTGTAATCCTAGCTACTCAGGAGGCTGAAATCTGAGAATCACGGTTCAAAGCCAGCCCGGGCCCTAAAGAACGTGAGACTCTTATCTCCAATTAACCACTAGAAAAACGTAAGTGGTGCAGAGGCTCAAGGGGTAGGGTGGTAGCCTTGAGCTGAAGAGCTCAGGGACAGCGCCCAGGCCCAGAGTTCAAGCCCCATGACAAAAACAAAAAACAAAAAACAGAAATTCTGAGTGTCTATTTGGTCTCCTCAATGATGTCTTAAAACAGTATCTTGATCTTGTAGCAAATACTCATCACCTTTAACCGCTGGGCTGAACGGCCCACCATGTGCCTCCTCTGGGCTACAGTGGACTCAACACGCACATCTGGGCTCTGGCCACGGCTCATGTGCTAGGCCCTCTAGGTGGCCAGGCAGAGACGAACCAAGGCTCGCTTGCCTTGGGCCACTCCTGCACTGACAGCAGGTTCTGAGAAAAGGCCAAGCCCCAGGCCCCCAGGGCTTCCGCCAGCTTCTGACTGTGCCACGAGTTGGTTCCGTCCCACTCAGCTGTGTGTTTGTTCAGGGGTCCCTTCGCTTGCAAGAGACAGCAATAGGTAAAGGCACAGCCAGCATCACAAAGCAACATCACTAACTCGAGGTCACTCTTCCTTCCTCTCCCAGGACCCCCACACTCCTTTTCCTGTCCCTAGGAATAAGGGTCAGTAAGTGCCAGCCAGAGGTCACCGGCCCAGGTGACCAGCTAGTGGGCTCTGCCCAGAACTAAATGGCTTCCATAGCCCAGGGCCCCTCACTCACCCTGGTCACCCCAAGAGGTGAAGGACCCCCACCTCCTCAGATGGGGTGCACAGCAGGGCATCACTACCCCCCTCACTGACTACCCAGGTCTACCCCTCCCTCACCCTCTCCACTTTTTCCTCTTCACATTTTCCAGCCCTGGAGTAAGGAGGAAGTTCCCTCCCATCCGTCCCTCCCTCCAGCGCAATCATGAGGCGGAAACTCGCCTAATCACTGAGTAAGAGGGAGGAAGGTAATTACTACAAGTATGTGACATTCCACGCAGCCCCTCCAGCCAGGAGGGGAGCCCAGGGGCATTTCCAGTACCTTCTCCACTCAGCACTCCATCTTCTTCCCGGCAAACTGGCTCATCATCAAGCATCACTTTTTTGGGGCGGGCGAGGGAGGTTGAGGTTTAGCGCACAAGGCTAGCACTCTACCATTTCTGACTTTTTTATGGTTAACTGAAGACAAGATTTTCATAAACTTTCCTGCCCAGGCTAGCTTTGAATCTCAATCCTCAGAACTCAGCTTCCTGAGGAGTTAGGATTACAGGCATGGTGCCTGGCCATCAAATGCCACTTCTGCGGTAATTAAAATATCATTGCAAGACCATTGTCTTTCTTGTTTTGTTTTGTTTTGCCAGTCCTGGGCTTAAGCTCAGGGCCTGAGCACTGTTCTTGGATTTTCTCCAAGCTAGAGCTCTACCACTTGAGCCTCAGCACCACTTCCAGCTTTTTGCTATGTATGTGGGATACCAAGGAATCGAACCTAGGTCTTAGTGCATGCTAGGCAAGCACTCTACCACTAGGCCAAACTCCCGGCCCCATCTTTCTTGGTTTTTTAAGGACTAAATCCATCCATCATCCACCCATGTATCTACCCAAACATCCAGCTATGTACCCATGCATGTATGTACCCATGTACCATTCATCCATGTATGCACCCATCTATATTCATCTATGCATCCACCCATGCACCAATCCATCTACCCAGCTATGTACCATCCATCCATGAACTCATCATCTATGTATCCATCACACATGCATCTATCCACACATGTATCCATGCATGCATGCATCTATCCACACGTGTATCCATGCATGCATACATCTATCCACACGTGTATCCGTGCATGCATGTATCTATCCACACATGTATCCGTGCATGCATGCATCTACCCAAGTGCATTCAAACCTTAGTACCACAAAAAGAAAGCAAATGGTCAAAGGCTGTGAAAGGTGTTCTCCAAAGAGTATGTGCAAATGTCAGCGCACTGAGAGAAGACACTTGACGCTGTCAGTCTATAGGGAAATGTAAATCAAGGCACACTTCCCAGAAAAACAGCCATGGTGAAAAAGACAATCACAACCCTGGCCAGGACAGGAAGACTTAGAACCCCGCACACACACACACACACACACACACACACACACACACACAGCCATGGTGAAAAAGACAATCACAATCCTGGCCAGGACAGGAAGACTTAGAACCCCGCACACACACACACACACACACACACACACACACACACACACACACACACAGTGGCTCAGCAAGTTTTGGAAGTAGATTTCCTCAAAAGTGTAGAAGAGTTGGGAGTATGGCCTAGTAGTAGAGTGCTTGCCTAGCATACATGAAGACCAGCGTTCGATTTCTTGGTACCACGTACACAGAAATAGCCAGAAGTGGTGTTGTGGCTCAAGTGGTAGAGCTCCAGCATTGAGAAAACTCGAGGATAGTGCTCAGGCCCTGAGTTCAAGCTCCAGGACTGACTGGCAAAAAAAAGAAAAAAAGAGTGTGGAAGAGTTATCATATGACCCAGAAATTCCTCTCCTGGCCTTACAGCCATGGGAAATGAAAACATTTTTTTCCTAGAAACTTTCATACCAGTTTCACCAGTACTACAAATAACTGCCTAAAGATGGAGGAGACAGGATGGTCTATAAGCCAGGAAAGGATAGATCAGATGTGGCATATTCAGCCACCAAAAGGAACAAAGTAAACCGAGCACTGGTGGTGAACTCACCAACCCTATCACCAACCCTAGCTACTCAGGAGGCTGAAATCTGAGGATTCCAGCTCAGTCAGCCCAGGCAAGAAGCCTGAGACACTTGTCACCAGTTACCCAGCGTAAAGCCAAACGTGGAAGTGTGGCTTGAGCCTGGAGCAGAAAAAGCCAAGTGGAAGTATGGGGCCCTGAGTTCAAGCCCCAGTACAGACCAAACAAAAGGAGTAAAGAACTGACATATGCTCAGATCTGAAGTAAACAATCAATCACAAACAACAATATCCCCTCCAGATTCCATCCCCCCGGAACCCGCAGACAAGAATGTGGACTGGCGGAGCTGGCATGGGAACAGACATCACCGCGTGTGGGGTTCGGAAGGGGAGGTCTCGGGGTTCCCTTCAGGTGCCAGGCTACATCCCTCGGGCACTCCCTCCTCTCTGAGGAGCGCTTAGCATCTTGGGGGAGGCTGGACACCAGCCATGCCTGTGTGGCTGGCACTCCTGTGTGTATCCTCCAAGGGGTTTAATCAGGCACCTACTACTGTGTGCCAGGTATGGCCAACAGAGAGGACAGTGCCAGCCACCAAGACCGCATTCCAGTAGAATGCTCTGATAAGGTAAGTTATTGATAAGAGCTATGAAAGATATACAGGTGTCAACCTGCACAGCCATGTTCATCTCTGCACTATTCACAATAGCCAAGCGATGGGAACAACCCAGATGCCCCACTACAGATGAATGGTACATATACACAGTGGAATTCTACATAGTCATCAGACAAGATAAAGTAATGGCACTTGCTGGGAAGTGGGGCAAATCACATTGAGTGAGGTAAGCCAAGACCAAAGGAACAAAAGGCACATGGTCTCCTTGATATGTGGATATTAAATCCAAACAGAACAAGAGCAATGACACAATACTCAGGTACTCAAGGTCATAGATCGATATGTATCTATGACATACAAGCTCTCAGCTTAATTTTCATTTTGTTCTTAAATGTATGTGCCAGTAATTACATAGAGAGATTCCATTATTATTATTATTTTTTTGGTGGGTCATGGGGCTTGTCCCTGAGCTCTTCAGCTCAAGGCTACCACCTACCTACCCTTGAGCCAAGCCCCACTTCATGTTTTCTAGAGGTTAATTGGAGATAAGAGTCTCAGGTCCTTTTGTGCCCAGGCTGGCTTTGAACCTGGATCCTCAGATCTCAGCCTCCTGAGTAGGTAGGATGACAGGCCTGAGCCACCCGGCAAGATTCCATTCTTGAATACTTGTTTGTTAAACTTGACATTTGAAATATGATGTACAAATGTGTTAATAAAACCTTTAAATAAAAAAAGATATATGGGTGTCATAAGAACATTAGAGTGGTGCATTTTTTTTTGTAGTAAGGCTTGAACTCAGGGCATGGGTACTGTCCCCGAGCTTCTTCACCCAAGGCTGGCACTCTGCATTGAGCCACACCTCTACTGACAGCTTTTTAGTGGTTAATTGGGAATAAGAGTCAAAGTCTTTCCTGTCTGGGATGGCTTTGAACCTAATCCTCAGTTCTGTTTCCCAAGTAGCTAGGATTGCAGGCAGGAATCACTGGCCTGACCCATGATTTCTTTTGTGTGGAATTACTTCTCCCCAGGAAGCTGAGGCGTAGGGACTGGCCTGGGGGGACCCTTCCTATCCACCCACCCCAGCCCCAGACTGAGACTGACCATTGTCTGACCACAGGCCGGTGCAGCCACAGTGAGTGCTGCGGGTTGAACTTGTGTCCCCAGCACTCATGTGCTAATAATATGTGAGAGTAGTTCTCTGGGAGAGACTACATCTCCAGGGCCCTGGCTTCATGAAGGAATCAATCTGTTCATGGCTTATCGGATTAACGCTTCATGAAGGGAATGACTGAGTGACACCGGGCCTGCCTTGGACTTTGAATCCTGGCCCTAAAGGTAGCCCTCTCTCACCTTCCAGACTCCCTAGACACGGTGGCTTTCCCACCAGGTCTTGTTGTTTTCTTAATGTACTGTACACAGTTATTGCTTTTTCTTCTTTCTTTTCCCCCCTTTTGTTTATCCCTGTTGATACTGTATTTTAGTTTGATTCTTTTGGGGGATGGGAAGAGGAATTACAGAAATGGTGGGACAAAGGACAAAGGCAAACCAATGCGACAGTGACACCCACAAGACATTATGCTGGAAATGAACTTGACAACTTGGCGGGGGGGGGGACAGAATGTGGGAGAAAACGAGGGAAGGGGTACAATGTTCCAGAAGAAATATACTCATTACCTTGCTTATGTAACTGTAACCCCTCCATACATCACTTTTACAATAAAAATAAAATAGAAATAAAAAATGCCCTTCCTTTATCAATTATCCAGGATCACTATTTTATTCTTTTTTTTTTTCCAGTCCAGGGGCTTGAACTCAGAGCTGGGGCATTGTCCTTGGACATTTTTTGCTCAAGGCTAGTGCTCGGCCACTTGAGCCACAGCACCACTTCCAGCTTTTTCTGTGTATATAATACTCAGGAATCAAACCCAGGGCTTCGTGCATGCTAGGCAAGCACTCTACCACTAGGCCACACTCCCGGCCCTATTTATAGCTAATAATTACCCTGTATCTGTGTCATTAATTACCAACCTCAGATACTTGGTAATAGCAACCAAAAAAAGGGCTACAATATGGAAACTTAATTCAGGAGAAGATGGCTGGGTGAAAACTGGCTGAGCCTCAACCAGTCGCCACAAGCCAGCAGACTAGCTCTTGTCTCACCCCGCCTGGCCACCATGGTTGGTGGTGCTTGGCTCCAGCTGATGGTCCCACAGCTTCTGGTCCCTGGCTAACCCTGCTGAATCAATTGGTCTAAGCTTGTCACGTGACACATCATCTGCGTCCAACGCATGCTGAAGGGATGCCGAGTACCAGGCTATGAGTTCGTCCAACAAGGGAGACACAACCAATTCTTCGCCATCTGAGGGCCCCGCTGAGGCGGCTGGCAGAGATGCCCACACCTGCCCGAGGCTGGTGGGGAGCCTGTAGCCCTGTGCAGCACCACTGCACGCTGGGCACTCTGAGCCTATGCCCGCCTGCTTCTCCAGAGAGACGTTGCCCACACGCAACCATGCTCAGACATTCCTGCCATCCCCGCCAGGACAGAGTGAGTTGAACCCTGGCCAACCAGGGACAAGAAAATGGAGTAGACTTGGTGTTTTAATTCTAGCAGGGGCAGCAGCAAGGGAGCAGCGGGGGACCTGACGCCCCACCTGGCCTTGTCCCACTCCAGCGGTAGCCTGAGACCTCACACTGCACGGCCACAGAGGAGACAGTCACATGAGGGTCACACAGCCGCAGCTGCCTCAAATGGTTAAATGTCTGCTTTAAAAACTAGAAGCTATGACATTTCCCTTTTTTGATGCCAGGACTGGAATTTGAACTCAGGGCCTCAAATGCTAACTTAGCTTTTTTGTTTAAAGTGCTCTACCATTTGAGCTTTCTGTTGGCTAACTGGAGAGTCTCTCTTATTTGTTTGACTTGGTTGGCCTTGAACCTCAAACCTCGATCCTCAGACCTTAGCTTCCTAAGTAGCTAGGATAATAGATGCCTGGCTGGGGCAGACCAGGAGAACTATGAAAGGCGTGACACTGTCCAGAAAGAATTGTACTCTCAGCCGGGAGAGTGGCCTCGTGGTGGAGTGCTTGCCTAGCATGTAGGAAGCCCTGGGTCCAATTCCTGGGTACCATATACACAGAAAAAGCCAGAGGTGGTGCTGTGGCTCAAGTGGTAGAACCTAGCCTTGAGAAAGCCCCCAAAAAAGTGCCCAGACCCCAAGTTCAAACCCCAGGACTGGGGCGCGGGGGGAGAAACCTACCCTCTACCTGACTTAGGAAACTATAACCCCTCTGTACATCATCTTTACAGTAACAATAATTTTTTTAAAAAGGGATACATCGTGCTCATAAGCTGACATGCTGAATAGCATCCCCTACAACTACTTCAAGATAAATAAAATGCAACCTCAGGGGAGCCGCTGGGAAACAGACGAGTCACAGAGCTGGGGCACAGCAGGAGAGATGGTGGTGGTGGTGATTGATGGAAGGTTAGTGGTGGCACCAGCGGCAGGCCAAGAGGCAGCGCTGCTGAGGGGGCCGCCATGTGGCAGGGGAGCGGGGAAAGGGGACCCTCGCGGTCACAGCCTCTCGCAGCTCCTCTGGTACTCAGAGCTGGGGTGGAGACGGGTCTTTGGTATTGAGAACAGGTAAATGATGGAGTCACGTGGCTCCGGTTCTGCCCTGGCCCCTGGGAGGAATGGCTGTGTAGCCGTGTGAACGGGTTTGCTCCGGCTTCTGGCCAGTGCATAGGTATGGCACAATGGCAGGCAAGCCCTCTGGACCCAGGCCAGACTGTGTCGGTGCCTGCATCTGAGCACATGGACAAGGCCAGGGAGGGCCAGTGCGGTGCCTGGCATGGAGGCCCAGGGGCTCCGGGACTTGTGCTGTCTGTCACACGCGTCCCAGCTCCAGGCTGCTGTGCTCTTCATCAGAATGCAACCATCTCTCTGCCCATGTGCTCATTCCCAGGGCACAGTGTCAGAAATGCCGTCCCGGGGGTGGGGACCTTCTGGGGAAGACCTCAGCAGGTAATCTGGATCCCTTGTTACCAAGAACATTAACTGAATTGATTCAAACATCTGCACCCCCAAAGCCATACGCTTAGTGGCTGGTAGTGGAGGGGAGTCTTCATCTTACACCTATCCAGGGGTGGGGGTGCTCATGTCCAGAGGCCCTCACCCCGCAGGGGGCTCACAGGCGCAGTGAGAGCAGAGAAGCCACAGACACAGCTGCAAGCAGCATGGCTGAGCTCGGCCCTGATGTCCCACGCCTGGACAGCAAGCCACTTGGAGGATGAGATCCGGAGTATTGAGATACTAGGTGGCCTGGACAGGAAGATAGGCAGGCCCCCTGCGAGGAAGGAAAGCTGAAGCTGGACCTGTGGTCCGCAATCACAACAGCAACAGGAGCCTATAGCAGTCAGACCGTGATTCACAGGCACCAGAGACAGGAGCAGCTACCTCAAAAACCACCAGTGAAAACCAGGGCGGGGAGTGCGGCCTAGCACGTGTGAGGTCCAGAGTTCAAATCCTAACACTGCTAAGATAAAGAACAAGAAGCCACACAACCACAACAACTTCTCCTTCATCGACACTATTCACCACTTACACGTGCCAAGCCCCAGCCTGCCCGGGGGATGCCTGGAAGAAGAAACCAGAGGAACTATCAGAAGACGACCGTCCTGAGTGAAGAGCCACATCTGCTGTCACTCTGAGTCCAGGGCAGCACCCCCTCCCCACACACAGAGTCCGCCCCACTGCATCGATCGCCAGGCTGGCACTGCAGACTCTTCCTAGGCCAGGCATCCAGGAGCCCCAGAGCCGCTGACAGGGGCTCCAGTCTGAGGGTGGTGAGAGGGGATAAAGCAACACATTACCAGAGCCACTCTTGGCTGGCTTCTTTCCTAGCCAGCTCTGCTGCTTACTGACCCAAGGCTCCAGATCCAGGAAGCTGGCCTTCCCACTGGCCCTCGAAGCCCGAACCCCACTGCAAAGCACCTGCCCGGGTAGCACCGGTGACCCCCTAAGTCCCTGTCCTGGCCTGGGGCTTTGCTGTGCTCTCAACACCGGGGTCCTCACTCTTCCTGAGAGGGCGAGTGGGTCTGGTGGATCCAGGCAACAAGTCTCCACTGTGCTCCGGCGCCAGGCCCCCTCCCTGCCCAGGCTGCTCAGGCTTTCTTCTAGATGTGTGCTTCTTTCCTCTAGAGGTGAAGTCAAGATACAAGAGCTACATCCACAAAGGATCATTTTCCGAGGAGGAGACTGGAGGGCGTGGAGACTGCGAAGGGAGTCTTCCTGGCTCTGCTCACTGATGTCACACTGACGTCACACTGATATCACACTGGCGTCACTGTGCACTCTGCTATTATGGGGGAACATTTACCATGGCACTGACAAACCAGCCAGTGTCAAGCGTTTACTGGCACCCCCATGCCCACAGCCCAGCTTCCGCCTGCCTTCTCACCCCCTTAGACTATGAGGTCAAGGGTCTCAGCTCTCAAGTACAAGTTGGCTCGCCCTGGTTTTTATTATTTATGCATCCCCTGGTCTCAGGTACTCTGTGACAGCAGCATAGGTAGATGAAGACAAATACCACACATCTTTTGATCTACCTAAAAACAAAAACACATCTTTTGATCTACCTAGAGATGAGAAAACAAAACAGATAACTTGGAACATGAAAGTTTGCATGCACATATCTTGAATATGATTTTTACAACTTGGGAGGCCAACCAGGCAAGCCTCTTTCTGCCTTCTGCAGGTGAGGACAGGGGTTAGAAGTGGCTGATCTGCACAGAGCTGGGCCAGGCTGGCCCGGGGTCCAGGCAGGCCTGAGTTCTAGGCAAGCCCGGGATCTAGGCCAGCTCTGGGTTTCAGGCTGGCCGAGGTTCCAGGCAAGCCTGAGGTCCAGGCTGGCCAGGGTTCCAGGCTGGCCCAGGGGACTAGGAAGGCTGGGGAGGGGGAGCGGTCTCAGGCTTTGGTGCTTTGCTCTCTCCTCCCTTTAGACACAGAGACTAGCAGAAACTTGGAGGGAGGAGGGGCCATCAAAGCCATATAGGAACAGCATGCACAGCCAGCTAGAAACGTCTTCCAGCACATCTGTCAGAAAACCTGTTCCCCAAGGCAGAGGGAGCCCTGTTCCTTCCTGGCCTAGCATATTTGGACCCTGTGGATTCCAGCGAGGCCTATTATTCCAGGATCACACATGGCTTCCTAAACAGTAATTAGTTTTTATGCAGAATGCCCTGCAAAACTGCGGGGAGGAGGACCCGTGGGAGCAAGAGGCCTGCACTCCTGTGCCTACATAAGCAAGCCCCAGCGAGCCACGTACCAGAGGCTCACGCCTGTAATCCCAGCTACTCAGGAGGCTGAGATCTGAGGATACCAGTTCAAAGCCAGCCAGGGCAGGAAAGTCTGTGAGACTCTTTATCTCCAATTAACTATCAGAAAAACCGGAAGTGGCACGATGGCTCAACATGGTAGAGCACTAGCCTTGAGCAGAAAAGCTCAGGCACAGCACCCAAGCCCTAAGTTCAAAAGCACCAGAAATAGAGGCTGAGGGGCCTGGAAACAAAGGTGGGTGACTGTCTCCTGGTTCTAGAAGTCAGGGCCCTGCAGAGGTGGGCAGGCCCGTGCCCTGTGCAGCCTCTCAGAACCCTTCCCTGCCCCTCTGGCTGCTGGTGGCTGCTTGGGGCTTCTTGGCTCCCAGCTTCGGATTCCTCTCTGCTGGCTGGCACGCCGGGTGTGTGTCTGCACGTGTCCATCTTTCCTTTTTCTGCAAGAACAGCGGATTAAAAACTCACCCTACTCTGAAACTACCTCCTCTTAACTCATTACATCTG
Source organism: Megascapheus bottae (assembly GCF_031878675.1). Lineage (NCBI taxonomy): Eukaryota > Metazoa > Chordata > Mammalia > Rodentia > Geomyidae > Megascapheus > Megascapheus bottae. The sequence continues at coordinate 82,501,359 of NC_143513.1, forward strand.
CAAAGATCCTGCTCTCAGACGAGGGCCTATCTTCTGAAGTACTGGGGCAGGCTCCCATCTATCTTGTAGGGGACACCATTTCTGGGAAGGCTCCAATCAGGTCCTCCAGATAAGAGCTCTGCTGATTTCTGGCTCCTCCCGTGGCACGGCTCTAGAGGGCTGCAGGCTATAAGCACAGGGACCATAGGCTCCAAGGACAGTGGGCAGTGCCAAGCATGCCTGGGGACCCCAGGACCCTGACAAAGAGGCAGGACACAGATGTTTGCTGTCTGTGCCAGAAAGTCTCTAGGAAGGGAGGGTCGCCTCCCTGGAGGCTGTGTCCTGGACAAGAGAACCGATCATCCCTGCTGATGCTTGTGGACTCTCCTGAGCCAGCTGCCACTCCCGGAAAACAGGGTACACAGGCACATGGGAACCGCTGAAGGTTCGACTGGGAACTGCCATGTTTGATGGTGAGTCCTGTCTTGCCAGAGCTCTGACTGGGAAAACTGGTCCAGGCTGGTGCAGAGAGAAGTAATCCTGAGTCTGTTGATTCCAGTCCACTGGACCAGGACCAACCCCGGAAGTCCTGCTCCAGTCCTTCACACCCAGCTACCGCCCCTGGCCTGTGCTCAGGAAAGAGGCTCCTTCCCGTCCGCCCGGGAGGACAGGACATGGAGCCCGCAGGCGTGCCAGAAACCCGGGGCACTGTCGCAAAATCAGTTCCAGTCATGGAGTTTTCACCGAGCGTGCCGTGCCCAGGGAGAAGGAGGAAGACACCCCAAGATCCAACACCCTCGCCTTGCCCGGCTCTCCTGAGGAGCTGGTGGGCTCACTGGAAGGCAAGCCTCACAGTATAACATGAGAAGTCTTAGCTGAACATGGTGTAATCCACACCTGGCATCCTAGCTACTCAGGAGCCTGAGATCTGAGGATCACGGCTCAAAGCCAGCCTGGACACGAAAGTCCATAAAACTCTTATCTCCAATTACCCACCAGAAAACTGGACGTGGTGCTGTGGCTCAAGGGGTAGGGCAGGCGTCGAGCTGTAGAGCTCAGGGACAGTGCCTGGGCCCAGAGTTCAAGCCCCATGACTGACCAAAAAAAAGAAAAGAAAAGAAAAGAAAAAGAAATCTGACACAAATGACCTGTATTTTTATTTATTTATTTTGTGCCAGTACTAGGGTTTGAACTCAGAGTCTGGGCACTAGTCCTTAGCTTGAGCTAGCTTTAAACCAGGATCCTCAGGTCTTGGCCTCCTGAGTAGCCAGGATAACTGGTGTGAGCCAGCCAAGTTGCCAGGCTCAGTTTTCCACCTCCAAGACCAAGTCCCCACTCCTGAACAAGGCCTGGGCCAGGCCTGCAGGTCCTTCCCCCAGCAACGGGTCCTGGATCTCACCCGCTCTGCGCAGGAACTGAGACATGCGCCACTCTCACCCTCCGGCCAAGACCACCTTGGCCCCAGGTTTCCTTTCACGCCCTGGGAGGGAAACAGGGAAAAGAAAGCTGAGAAAACAGACTGGGGCCTAGAGCAGAGCTCTGCAGGTTTTGACAATAAGTCACAGCCTCTTCCTGTGACAGCCAAACCACAGCTTTCCGGAACCTGGAACCCAAGAGACTTAGCCTGTCGTCAGAGTGCGCTTGGGTGTTTTGCTCAGAACAAATTTTCCCCGTGAGTTGGGGGATTCTGAGTTGGGGGGGGGGGGGCTCTGAGTTGGGAGATCCTGAATTGGGAGACTTTGAGTTAGGGGCCTCTGAGTTGGGGGGCCTTTGAGCTGCGGGCTCTGGGTTGGGTGGCTCTGGCTCATAAGTGGCTTCTGCTTTTGCCAGGCAACTTCCCCTTTTCTGGAAGCTGCTTGTTTCCTCCCGACACTGTCCCTGGCAGGGCCAGGCTGCGGTCCCAGATACACACGGCGTCACACCCCTGTGTATCTCCACGGTCCCCTCGCTGCCTCCCACACATATACACGGGTGCCAGGCTGGCCTCCGCAGGGCGGAGCTCACGGAGGCCCCACGAAGCAGGCAGTGGGGCTCTGGCTATGTGGAGCACACCCCAACTGTGAGGCACCCCACTGATGCCTGAGGCCCCAAGGCTTCACCCACAATATTGAGGTTAGGATACCGGACAAGAATGCAGAGCTCAAGGACAATGCTCAGGCCCTGAGTTTAAGCCCCATGACCAAAAAAGGAATGGGGGCTCAGCCTCTGGCCCTGACCTGGAACTTAGAGCACAAACAAGGGTGGACAAGACTCCAGGCACTCACTTTCCAGGAGTACCTGCGGGAGGTGGGGAGGTGGAAAGCTGCCAGTCTGGATCTAGGGCCTCAGCAAAAAGGCATGATCAGAGCAAGGCGACAGCCCTCTGCCCAGCCTCTGGTGAACAGTCCACCCCCTCCCACACAGCATGCACACACACATGCATGCACATGCACATGCACGCATGCACACGCACACGCACACATGCACACACGCATGCATGCACATGCACACGCACACATGCACACACACATGCATGCACATACACACACATGAACATGCACACACGCACACACGCATGCACATGTACACACAGCTAGCTCACGGCCTGCACACTGCTGCCCAGGCAGCCCCTGCAGGATTTTACCCAGAAGAGACATGGCAGGGACACATGGTTGCACCATAAGGAACAGGTGGGCGGGCGGGCTGGGGAGGGCAGGGAGAGACCGTGGGCAGAAACCAGAGTGAGGAGAACAGCCCTGGGCGTGGGCCCAGAACCACTCCCACACGGCCATATGCGTCCCATGGAGACGGTGTGCTTGTGTGCCTGAGACTCCAGTTCTTGGTCCCGTGATGTTGATTTACACGGGGGCTCATGAGACAATGAGATGAAATCCATCGAAAGAAGGAACACGGTAACCGTGGGGAACTGAGGGGCGGTCTGGAGTTTATTCCACAGAAAACCGCAGGCCCTGTGCCCTCACCAGGTTCGGGCCAGGCGCCCTGGTCTGGGCTCTTCCAGAGTTAAGTGATCCTACTGTCTTGTGGGTGTTGATCGTCAGGGTCTTGCCTTGCAGTCCAGGCTGGCTTTCAACTCAGATCTTCCTACTTCAGCGTCCTGAGTTCCTGGATTATAAGTGTGCATTATCTTGCCTAGCTAAGAAAGACAACGTTTTTGTTTTTGTTTTTGTGTGCGCTAATCCCAGGCTAGAGCACTGTCTCTGAGGGGTTTTTGGTCAAAGCTAGTGCTCTACCTCTTGAATCACAGCTCTACTTCTGGCTTTTTTGGAGGTGATTAATTGGAGATAAGAGTCCCATGGAAGCCGGGCAGGGTGGCTCACACCTATAATCCCAGCTACTCAGGACGCTGAGATCTGAGGATGTGGTTCAAAGCCAGACTGGGAAGTCTGTGAGACCCTTATCTCCAATTAACCACCAGAAAACCAGAAGTGGCACTGTGACTCAAGTGGTAGATATGAGCTTTGAGCTGAAGAGCTCAGAGACAGGGCCCAGACTCAGAGTTGAGGGCCCATGGCTGGAAAAAAAAAAAAAAAGAATCACATGGACCTTCCTGCCTGGCTGACTTTGAACTGTGATCCTATAATCTCAGCCTCCTGAGTAGCTAGGATTACAGGTATGAGCCACTGGTACCTGACGAAAGACTGGCTTATCTAACTATAACCCCTTTTTATAATGACAATAAAAGTATTTTAAAAGTTAACAAAAAATAATGTACTCAAGTTTGCTGCAGGGCCAGCTCTCTGTATGACATTTGATTTTTATAACAAATCTTGGGCAAGAATTTGTATTACTGTTTTACAATGTGGTGAAACTTAGGCTCAGAGACACCAAGGAACCTGTCCAGTCTCCCAGCTAGTGAGACAGCAGGCGGAGGCCAGCCCCTGGCCCCAGACTCATGGTGATTGTTCTAGAAAGCCTTGCCAGGCAGCCAGAGCTTCCATCTGGGCCCTGAAGCAACAGTCACCTGGTGGAGTGGCAGATGCCTCCCTTGCTGGTGGAAGCATCTGAAAACAGAATTCTGCTATCAGCTCTGCCCTCACCAGCTGCGGCCCTGGGGGCAAGTGGCTTGTTCCACGGGAACCTGTGCTCCCTGATGGGCTCGCTCCGGGAGCCAGGCAGAGCTGGGGCTGGGCTCAGGAGCCGAAGTCCTGCAAGAGCCTGGCAGGGGCTGGGTGCCAGAGTGCAGAGCGGAGCCTGGGGACAAGCCGAGCCGTGTCTGGGTCTCATCAGCAGCGACCCGGGGACTGCCGCGGCCCCACACACAGCCGCGTGGGTCTACCCGGGCTCCACCACTGCCTCCGTGGGAAGAGAACTGGGTCAGAAGGCAGGTTTCTCCAGCCTGATGAAATCTAGCACTGGGGAGTCAAAGGGAGAAAGACAGGAACTGGGCGGAGTGACAGGAGAACAAGACAAAGGAGGAGAAAAATGGAGCAAAGGAGAGGAAAGCAGATGACACGAGAAATGACGAGATTGGGCCCCAACATCTCCAGTGCCAGCCCATTTCCTCTAGCTGGACAGAAGCAGACGTCTTCTTTGGGGGCTCCCAAGAAACCATACGGGTGTGGAAAGCTGTTGACTAAGGAGCGGAATGAATGAGCTGAGGAGGTGCGGGAGTCACACGCCTTCCCCGCCTGGGGACCACACAGGAGCTGTGTGCCCTGCGGGACAAAGAGCTGCTCCAGTGTGGACCCTGGAGTGGACCAAAAACAAAGCCTGCCGTGTCTATAAATCAGTCTATAAAGATGGCTGCAAATAAACACCTCCCCTTTCCACGAATTTTTCTCAGGCTGCCCACTGCCTTCCAGCACCATCTGTCTGCTCGGCACCGAGGTTTAGCATGTGGGCTCAGGTGCCAGACAGCTCCAGCTTGGTGCCTGCTCACTGCTCCCACCGGGGAACAGCGTCCCCCCGAGCAGAGTGGGGACCATGACAGACATCCCACAGGGCCTCTGGGCGGCCAATGTGCAGAAAGTGGCCTCTTTCCCCAGACCCTGACAACTGCCAGAAGCCCAGCCACCCCTTTCCTCAGGGCCATGGACACAAGCACTGACCATGGCACGGACCCCTTGCTTCTGTTGCTAGGAAGGAATGGGACAGAACTGACCAGGACCCCTCCTGCTGCTGACCCACTGAGCTCAGGGAGCTGTGATGGGCCTCCTTCCTACTCACCTCCTTGAGGCTGCTGGGGCACTGCCCTTAACTATAGAGCCCCAGGAGGACTGCCCAGGCTAAGGGGCAAGGCCTCCTGGCCCAAGGCCCCCACTTGGCAGACCCATCCCCAGCCTCTGCTACAGGGGAGCTCAGCTCTGAAGGGTGAGCAGAGCCTGACTTCTCCCCATCTGGTCCTGGGCTCAGTGCCCCTCAAGCCTCATGGACACAGCTGAAGGGACCACGTACAGGTGGCGACAGAAGTGAGCCCAGGAGAGGCACATCACAGCGGACTTCCCAGCACCAACCCAACTAACCAGAGTTGGGAAATACTTGAAAGAGCCCTGCGTCTGTGGCAAGCACACACAGACATCCAGCGGATTGTTCCCTCCCCGAGCCATACCGCAGGCAAGTGATCACAGAGCATTTGCACTGCACGGAGTCACCTGGCCATGGCGCTCGTGGTTAGACACAAACACCACACCATTACCTACACGGGGTCCTGGAGTCCTGCAACCGGCCCTGCCGCAGGCACCGAGGGACACCTGTCTCCGCTTCTAGGCAGAGCCTGCAGGTTAGCTTTCTTCCCCGACTCCGAACAGCCTTCCCCCAAGACGGGGCCTCAAGCTCCCGGCCTACGGACCCATCCCACACTCCTGCAGATGAAGCTCAGCATCTTCACTTGTCAGGGCCTTGAACTTGCTAAGCATGGCTCTGCCACCTGAGCACGTGTCCAGCCCTTGGTCCTGGTCACTTGGGGAGCTGAGGTGTCCCTTTCCTTTGGGCCCACAGGGCCTGCGACCCTCTCATGTATGTGTGTGTCCCCCCGTCGCTGGGATGCAGACATGTGCATACTTCCGCCTGTTTCTGCTCAGGGTTGGCCTGGCACCTCGACTCTCCTCATCTCTGCCTGGGCAGCGAGAATGACAGGTGTGAACCTTTGCACCCAGCCACAGTTGTGTTTGTGAGGACACCCTGTGAGTGCCAGCCACGCCCCCAGCAAGCGGCTACCCACACCTCCACCCATGCCAGGATCTTGTCTTCTTCCTCCCTGCTCATGATACCAGGGGCCAGGCCAGTTTCCAAAGGCCTGGTCTCCCTCCTGGCCCGCTTGTGTTCCTGCTTGTCCACTAGCTGGAGCAAAAGGCCCACGCCACGCCCCCGGAGGAGAAGCAGCAGAAAGGCAAAGGACGCAGGTCAGATGCTAAAAACTGTACAAGACATCATTTGTCTGCAGTTTTCCTAATTTCAATATATGGTGTCCACAAGGTTTGTGCTGGCTTTCTGGAATGATTGCCTGACGCTGGCTGCGCATGCAGATTCTAATGGTGGCTGGGTTCTGCCCTCGCCTCTGAGCTCACTTGACTTCTGGGTTTCCGCACCAGCCCCAGGAACGTGAGTGGCAGGTCTGAGTGTGGGTGCCAAGGAAAACAAACAGGAAGCAGAGGCAGCAGTGGGGTGTGGGCAGGAGGCCGCCCTGCACACGGCTGTCTCCCGAGCACGCATCTTCCCAGAGACGCGGATTAAAGAGCCCTGGTCGCCCTGGCCCAATTTGGTATCCGAAGGACAGTTACAGAATGTTCTAGGCACCCAGTGGAGGCTTTGGTGTGACTGCTTCACAACCTTCTTCTCCCGCCTGCCCCCTGCCCTCCTGGGAGGGACAGGATCCGTGTTGTCGGGTGACGGTAGCTCAGAGCATGCAGGTAGGACCAGAATCAACCACAGGACTTTACAGTATGTTTGCTAGAGCAACAAATTCTGTCTGCAGGCCTCGGCCGAGGGCTTCCCTGGGCACCACTGGGCACCACAGTAGAGGGCACAGGCAGATGGGAGGAACGGCCAGGTGAACCAAGAGCCTGCCTCGTTTCATGCTGAGAGCAGCAGTGTCTTTAGGCTGCTTCCCGAGTTCTGATCTGAGGAGCAGGTGCAGGGTCAGGCAGCTGCACTCCTAGCTGGAGCCTCGGAAAGGCTTTCTGTCTTCCCAGCAGCGCTGAATGGGAAAAACCTGAGCTCAAGACCATCACGGGACCATGGCAGGCACTCAACCTCTCCAGGCTGGTACAGGATGCCATGTCTGGTCTTTCTGGCTTCTCCAGGGCTACTCCATGTCCTCCAGTTCAGCTGCCCCTCTTAGGGTACTCAGCAGTCCAGTAGTGAGTTAGCTGTCAAAGTTCTTCTTTTACCTGAACCAGCTGTACCAAGCCGGTACCACTGTCCTGCCTCTCCTCATCTGAAGCAGAGAATATTCTATTACCTGAGCCCCAAGGTCACTGCAGAGACCTCAAGGACAGTGGACAGGTGAGAGGAGAAAGACAAATAACCTCTGTTCTCCTGACACTGGCGTCTCCCCAGGGGCAAACAATCTCAGCTATTCACTCATCTCAGGTGGCAGAAACAGGATGCTATCAAGCACCCAGCGTTGGGGGGACCCAGCTCTGCCATGACCCGTACCCCTCTCCTCTCCCAAAGGCTACCTGTCCCCTGTCCCAAGGTGCTGAAGCCAAATGGAGGCCTTCGCCTCCAGCCCTCCTTAAATGTATGCACGTGCATGTCACTTAAGCCATGTGCCATAATTAGATGCTGCATTATCTCCTGAGACTAGTTAGATGTCACTCGTGGTGTATGTAGACAGGGCTGGCGGCGGTTTAGTCACAAGTCCTCCTCCCTGGGGCGGTACCGGTACCCTTCCCTGGCCATGGCTCTGCCCATTCACCATCTGTAATCTGTTGCTCAGCTCCTCAACCAGAGCTAGTAACTGAAGGAGCCCAGCACGGCTGCCCAGGCCGCCTCACTGTCCGGCCACGGTGCAGCCAGCTGGGAAGTGGATGGACAGGTAAGCCAGGGTGCTTGTGGTCCTCCAGCCCAGCTGAGCCCCCGATGACCAGAGGTCAGGTGGACAGCAAAAACTGCCTAGTGCCGGGCACAGTGGCTCATGCCTGTAATCCTAGCTACTCAGGAGCCTGAGATCTGAGGACTGAGTTTCAAAGCCCATTCAAAGCCAGAGAAGGTCGAGCACTAAAGACTGTGAGACTCTCATCTCCAATTAACTGCCAGAAAACTGGAAGTGGTACTGTGGTTCAAGTGGTAGAACACTAGAGTCGAAGAGCTCAGGGTCAATGCCCAGGTCCAGAGTTCAAGCCCCATCACCCCCACATACACTAGAAAACAAACACACACACACAAAAACCCTTCCTAGCGCACAGAGACAAGGGTGCGGAAGAACATGTTGGTCGGTCTAAGTGATCTGAATATGGCCAACCGATCAGAGAGTGGCTGTGTGGAGGGAGGCATCCTGTCCCTCTGGCCCCGTGGGACCCCTCTGCCTCACCCAGCACGGCTGGCATAGGACAGCCAAGATCTCCAATCTATGCTTTAGTGATTCTCCCAGTATTCAGTCACTGGGAAACACAGTTAATGAGAATTCCTAGAATAGGACTGTGACAGCATAGGTGTATTTGAAATGAGAAAGGTCAAGAATACCAACAGAGCCAGGCGTGGTGGCTCATGTCTGTAATCCTAGCTACTCAGGAGGCTGAGATCTGAGGATCGAGGTTCAATGCCAGCCTGGGCACAAAAGGACCTGAGACTCTTATCTCCAATTAACCTCTAGAAAACATGAAGTGGGGCTTGGCTCAAGGGTAGGATGGTAGCCTTGAGCTGAAGAGCTCAGGGGCAACACCCAGGCCCAGAGACACACACGTACACACACACACACACACACACACACACACACACACTAAAAAAAAAAAAAACCCTACAAAGATCAACTACGAAGGGTGAGATGAAGAGCCTAAGGGCCTCGTCACCCCACTGGCAAGCTACCAGCTGTAGCCAGCAGACGGGGTGCATCCACATGGGTCTAGGACCCCCCATCCTTGCTCCTACCCCAAGCCAGCCTCGCAAGACGCTGGGGATGTTTCCCCTAGCAGACGTGGCTGGGGTCACCAAGAGCCTGAGCAGACTAGGCTGGCCTCCTCCCTTCCCTCCTTCCCTCGGACCCTCCCTCCCTCCCCCACTCTTTTTACTTTTATTTTTATTTATTTATTTCTATTTCTAGTCCTGGGGCTTACACTCAGGGCTTGGGCACTGTCCCTGGCCTCTCTGTGCTCAAGGCTAGTGCTTTACCACTTGAGCCAAGGTATGACTTATTGGAGATAAAAAGTCTCACAGACTTTACTTTTCTGCCCGAGCTAGCTTTGAATCCTGATCCTCAGATCTCAGTCTCTTGAGTAGCTTGGATTACAGGTGTGAGCCACTGACACCTGGCCAGACTTCTTTTTCTATGGTACAAGGGCAAGATGGGGGACTGGGAGTTTGGCCTAGTGGTAGAGTAGCATGCACGAAGACCTGGGTTCAATTCCTCAGTACCACATATATAGAAAGAGCTGGAAATGGTGCTATGGCTCAAATGGTAGAGCTCTAGCCTTGAGAATGCCCAAGGACAGTGCTCAGGCCCTGAGTTCAACCCCCCCACCAAAAAAAATACCAAAGGCAGGACAAACAGCACTGGTGGTAATATTTCGCATGTGAAGTCCAACCCTGAAGAGACAAGGCGAGATGGCTTGTATTAACTCTCACATCTGGCCAACTGAAAGTGCATCAGAACTCCTACCTAAACCAAACTACCAATGGTGACACCCACAGCAGCTGATAACGAGTAACACTGATAAAAATAAAGCTTGGTTACACAGAGGATGGCCCTCCCTGAGGAGCCTTGCCAGGCTCAATGTATCCTGTCACAGATGGAGACAGGAACTTTACACTGCTGCCTCCCTGTGCTTTGAATTGGGTTCTGGGGTCACCAGCACACAGCCCACAAACCAGGGAGCCTTCAACAACAGAGACACCATCTCCTGCAGTGCTAAAGGCCAAGGTCAAGTCAGCACTTTCTTCTTCCTTGACATCATGACAGCAACACCCTTCTTGCTTCTCCCTCCTACCTTCTGGTCTTCCCACATTCCTTGGCTTGTGGCAGTATCACTCCACTCTCTGCCTCAGTTTCCATGTGGCCTTTTCCCTGCTGTACTTGAATTTCTGTCCTACAAAGACACGGGCGGTGTAAGAGACGGGCCAGCCCAATAATCTCATCCCAATGTACGTCTTTAGTCCATGTGCAAAGGCCCTGCGCAAATGAGGTGGTGAGACAGATGTGGGCAGATCTGTGTACAGAATACAAGTCAGCTGATGGCACTGCCCACCTCAGCTCCTTCCACAGCTGGTGCAGGACCCAGCACGTGGGCACAGAGGACCCATGGGCTATGTGTTCCAAGAACATGGCCTGTTCAGCTCTCCAGCTCTGCACTGACATGTACCCAGTGACAGCCTGGGCTCTCCCCCACCCACAGCCTGCTCTTCCCTCCTCTCTTCAGCTCAGAGGCCCCTGCAGGGTGACTGCCCTCCTGCCAGGCCCCCAGGGGACAGCAGAGCTGCTAAGCTCGGCCCTCTACCCCTCTACCTCTTCGAAAGGGCTGGAAGTCTGGGGTTACTGAGAACAACATTCATCAGCAACTCTGCCGCCCAGCCAGAGTACACCAAATCACCAAGGCTTTGGCAGAAGCCCCAAAGCCCAGAGCCAAGCCTGGGTACCCATGTGTCTGGCAGAGAGGGCATCCTGCCAACAGGAAGGAGAGAATGGGGGTGAAACTATTTTCAAAGTAGGTAGTGCAGGAAGAGATGAGGGCAACACTGTGATGAGCAGTCCCCTGCTCGAGGAGGGGGCTCACGCCCAGACAGCGAGGATTTCTTCTTCTGCCAGGCTGCATATGCGCACGTGGGCTGCAGGGGGGCTCTGGTGCAAGAGCTTGAGTGAGCACAGCCCCCCCACACACACACCCCAGCCGTGGCCCATCTACGCCCTCAAGAGTGCAGTCACAGCTGGCTACCCAAGCACGCCAAGGACTCCACCAACGTGGTTGCTCAGCAATTTATTGGCCTCTACTTGGTCCACATTTAAAAGATACTTTTGAAATTTGGGGGTTATCAAGATGGGTGTCTCCTGGGTGGTCATGTTTATGGCTTACATTCTGGGTCACAGGGAGGGGGGACGGCAAAGAGCCTGGGTGTGGAGGGAGGGGTGCTCCCCGGCCAGCTTGCTGAGTCTAGAGCTCCCAAAACTGGAGAACAAAGGTGCCCAGAAGTGGAGAGTCCCTGGCAGGGAGCAGAGCCCATCGAAGACGGGCAATGCAGGGAGTAAAGCAATCAGGAAACAGCATCACTGCAGTTATATGTTATAAATAAACAACAGAGGTATTTATCCAAAAGTTTTAGAGAACATAACTCTCTGAAAAGAGTGCTGCACACAGAGTCTGAGCAGCTGAGAGACCACCAGTAGTAAGTCTTCTCAAATCATTTCTTCAGTTCAGGTCAGGCCAGTCCATTCACGACCTGGCTTTTAGTCAACTGTGACTTACACAGCCATGATGGCTGTGGAGACAGGACCCGTGGAGGAAAGCAATGCGAAGCCAACAAGCAGAGAAGACAGCGAGGCCCCAGACAAGGGCCCAGGCAGCCTCAGGCGTGTGAGAAGCGCCCACAGACCAGCAGCGCCCACAGACAAGCAGCGCGCACGGGTGGGGCCAGGCCACCCTTCCTGGTGTGTCCTCAGCACAGAGCCGGCCTCCAGGGTTCCAGTGTCCCCTTCATCCCTAGGCAGCCTTCCTGCCGACAGTAGCAGAACAGGGCAGCAAAGCCCAGCCAGAGTCCTGGACCACACTCTGCCTGCACCTTGATGAGCGCTCATCTGTGACATGGAGACAAGAGCGTGAGACCAGGTGGGGGATTCTGTGAATCTACACGTTTGCCTGGCACTGTGCATTTTTCCAGAGCATCATCCTGGTTGGTTGCTGTGGTAGCCAGGCTCCCAATACTATATTTGGGCCCTATAAGAGCCACAGGGACACAAGACAGTGAAGGGCCGGGTCTAGAACCCTTCCAGTGTGGCCTCACAGGCTCACGTCCATTGAGCTACTCTAGCTGGAGGTGGAGCTTCAAATTCATCTTTGTGTGGAAGCCCGAAACTGCCTGCCTCTGTTGAGAAGTCTACTGTAGGCAAGTAGATCTCTTTTCACTCACAGCTAGAAATGTGCAGATAATGGATGGAAGGTGGAGAGATGATAGGGAGAAAACGATATAGACAGACAGGTGATGGATGGATGATGAATGGATGAGCAGACACAGGAAGGAACGAGGTACAGAAACAGAAGTAGATGCGTAAGCAGCTGCTGCGGAAGTTGGGGATCATGTTTTCCAAACATCCGTACAGCTAAGAACGCACTGCAGAAGTGGATAAACACATTTAAGGAGCCCTAGGTCTCGCCCTCAGAAATTCTCATTCCCTTGTATAACTACTTAAAGATTAAAAAAAAAGGATGTTCTTAAGAAATTCCATAGGTCTAGATTGTGATACGGATTTTACTTTTTTTTTTTTTTTGCCAGTTCTGGGCTTTAACTCAGGACCTGGGCACTGTCCTTGGACTTTCTCAAGGCTAGAGCTCTACCACTTGAGCCTCAGCACCATTTCCGGCTTTTTCTATGTATGTGGTACCGAGGAATCGAACCCAGGTCTTCGTGCCTGCTAGACAGGCACTCTACCACTAGGCCAAACTCCCAGTCGTGATTTTGCATTTTTAAACACACATTCCTTAAGCCGTTCCAAGAGCCACCCTGGGAAAAATGCTGTCCAAATGTTAATCCAAGCTAGCTAAAGGCCAAAGATACAAACTGTCAAGGTCAAGGCTGACACCTCTGTGCTTCCCACCACCCCTTTCCTTTCTCTGGGACTCCAGGCCAGGGTGTTCCCGTGGGGAATGGAGCAGAAAACACAGCTCCTGGCAGGACACGGTCACAGGGTGCCCTCAGGAGGGAGGATGTGGGCCTATCACCAAGCCTAGGTGGGCATCTCTGCTTCAGGGTGCGGCTTCCTGGTGGCCATGTGTAAGCAGGGGCACCATAAGCAGCGGGCCTGCCCGCGCCCAGGCATGTCTCCACCAACTGCTCACAGGGTCTCATTTGAGCCTAACATCGGGTGAGATTTCTGGTGCTTTACTCCCAAGAGAGCCAAGGACATGTGCAATCCGTCACCAATGTCCCACTCTATGGTGGACGACTGGGCCCTGGCTGCCTCAGTGTCCCCACAAACTCCTGCCTCATGTAGGTCCTTTTTCCTGATGCCCCTTACTTCCCTAGCTGCCAGCCCTGCCACTGGCTTGCAGACAAGGCCCACAGTTCGCATCCAACAGTCGCTTGATTACAGCATGTCTACAGGACACATGGATTTTAGCTTTCATAGGGAGGCTGCCTTTTCCCAGACAGGGAGAAAAAAATGTACACTCGCTCTCCAAGAGCTGGCCAGATGCCACACGAGCCACTGTGCTAGGGAGTTAGCTAAAACCATTTCTACCGTCTGCGATGTTGTTTTTCCTCCTTTACTCCAGAGAAAAGGAAAGCTGAGGCAGGACACGGGTGTCACAAGGCTTGTCACAGTAGTGCCTGCTCCTTCCCAGGCCCCCCAGGCCCAGCATCACTTGACCTCAGTGAGCCCCCAACCCTGGGCTCTGCCCACAGAGCCATCGCCGGGGCCGAAGGAGAAAGAGGCTGCTGTTCTAGCCGGCAAGCTAGTGACCCAAGGCCACTTTCCCTTCCTCTGGACCCAGCCAGCAGTCCAGTGCAATTCAGAAGTGGTCTAGCAACTTGAAGTGTCTCTGACCTGCTACAATCCAGCTGCCCACATGCTTCAAGGGACCAGAGAATAAAGATGGCTACAGACAAACCAATCAGAACCCTGAGCTTGGTAGCCATTTTCTAACCCCACAAGCCACTGTTCTGCTGTGTGCAAGAGGTGGCAGCAAAGGTCCAGCTGTTCAGAAAGACAAGCTATTCAACACCAGAGGCCCTCGGAGGTCTTGTCACCCAGATGCCACTGGATACCACAAATGACTACATTTTCTAGTCCCAACTCCCTGGAATCCGATCCACACTCAGGACATCGTGTGTCCTGATTCAGGCCCCAGGAAGCAGAGAAGCCTTCTCCTGGGTGTGCAGCCATCAGCACAGACACACGTGTCAGAAGGGAAGCCCCGGCTTTGCCCTATACCACATCTCCAGACTGACAGCCACAAGCACACCTGCTGTGCCAAGTGTCCCCCTCTGCCCTTCCTTCTCAACTCCTGTCCTCACTACAGGTCCTCGGGCCTTGACCCCAAAGGGGTCAATTCCCCCACATATCATCATGGCTTCCCTCCCATGAACTCGTCACCTTATGCCACTCTGCCTCGAGTCCAGACGGCTTTCCATGGAACATCATTTCATCATCTTTTAATGGCTTCTTAGACTCCATAGCATAGACTCTGTAACTCAGTCAGTGCAAGCAGCCTGAGTGGGGTGTGTGGGTCAGCGAGGCTCTGTGCACAACTATGCATCCCAGAAAGGGGAAACTGAGCTCCTGGCCGCAGCTCCACCGACTGCACTGCCCGCAGTGGATGGCTGTCCCGGGGCACGAGCCCAGCACTTTCAGGGTCCCTGCACGAAGCTGCCACGCTCAGGGGAACTTCAGGCAAAGACACCCAGGTGAACTTAAATATGGGCCTAAGGGACAGAGTGTCGAGTGTCCCATAAAGGGGACATATTAAAGGCTTCCGCGTGTCTTTGGGAGTTCTTTACTCCCCTGGCAGCTGTTCAAAGCAGAACACACAGGACACCAGTTACACTGACATGTCACAGAAGTGGTGGATCCCCTTCTGTCGGAGTACAGCCCAAACATTGCACAGGGCAGATTCATACCCAACACTATACGTCTATCTGGAATCCCATTTTAACAGGGTATCTTGTATTTGTAGTTATTATGTCTGCCAACCCGCTTTCCAAGGCCTGCTTGGTCTGGTCTTGATCCATTCCCCAGTCCTTCTGTCCCTGCTCCCTTCACAGGGCTCGGCTTTCCCTGTGTCTGGAGGCAGCCACCCCTCCCTCTGGGTGGAGAGTCTCTACACCGTGGCCCAGGACTCGCTACCTCCTAAGCCTCTGTGCAGCTGCCGTCGCCCTGGTCACCTTTAAAGGCCTTGGATCATTTTTGTTAGTCTGTGCCTAAAATTCTTATTTTTCCAGCCATGTTTTAACTTTCTCCTTTCCTGGCGAGGTGACCAATAGGGAAGGAGTTGTAGATGGAGACCCCCCCCCCTCATCCCACCAGCAACCACCGCAGGGGAGGGCAGAGCTGAGCTCTCTTCTTCACGCCTGCCCGAGGTTGGTGAGAGGTCCGGCATGTGGGTTCACACTCAGAGAACCCCAGTCGCTCCCAGCTTGGGCAGAGGGCTGGGCTATGCCAAGGCGGTCAGAGCAGCCCTCCCCAACCTGGCTTCCCAAGGCCAGCCTGACCTCTCAGTCCCTTACCTTGTTCTGAATTTTACCCTGCTTCCCCTGGCACTGCACCAGGTGTGTGTGTGTGTGTGTGTGTGTGTGTGTGTGTGTGTGCATGTGTGTGTGTGCATGCATGTGTGTGTGTGCGCGTGTGTGCTTTCCTAAGCACTGCCCACTCAGTGGACGAGGCCATGTGTGTGTCCCCTCCCTTTCCCTTTCCCTCTCCCTCTCTCCCTCTCCCTCTCTCCCCCCTGCCCTCCCTCCCTCCCTCCCTCCTCCCTTTGCCAAGGAGGCCCTACTCTACCATGCACCTAACGGCCATACAGACCTATAACACTTTCAGTTGTAAAGAGCTTTCTCATAAATTGTTTTATTTCAGTGTCCCTGCAAGGCAGGCCCAGGGGGGTTATTTTTCCACACGACAAGCCAGACAAGGTGGCTGGATGGCTCGAGTGAGCCCTGTTAGGGGTTCTGGAAGCCATGGCTCACGTTCGGGGTACAAACGGGGGTTCACCAGGCCTCGCATCAGTGATGGAATCATCTTTTTTTTCCAGATAAAACTTTCATCCCCGTACTCGAGTAGCGCTCATGGTGACCACGCCGTGGCCAGAGGTCCCTGGGGCTCCCCCATTCGGGGAGATGCTTCCGCGGGGCGGGCGGGCGAGCGAGCGGGGCGCTGCCTGGCCGGCTCCCGGTCGGCGGGGTGCGCGCCCCGGCCAGGCAGCGCCCCGCTCCCCCCGCCGGCCCGGCCCGGTCGATCCGCGCCGACAAAGTCCAGCCCGACGGCCGGCGTGGCCGGGGCTGAAGTCCGCGGCCGCCGGGAACACGCCGGGGTCCCGAGCCCCGCGCCCGGAGGCGTCCCCGCCCTCGCCCGCAGCGCCCCGTGGGGCCCGGCACTCACCGGGATGTGCACCCGCAGCGACCGCCGCTTCTGCCCGGGGCTCCTCTTCCCGCCGCTCCCGCCGGGGCTGCCCGCCTCTTTCTTCTTCTTGGTGTCCATGGCCGCGCTTCCCATCCCTCTGGCCAGCCTCGGGGTCCGCTCCCCTCCGCCGCCCTGGCCGCTGCCGTTGGGCCCGAGCCGCGCGCCCTGCGCCCCTCGGCCGGCCCTTGCCCGGCGACGCCGCGCGGGGGCTCGGGCGGGGAGGCGGGGCGGGCGGCGCGCGCGGCGCCCGGCGGGGACCGGGTCGGCTGGGGCGTCCGCGCTCCCTGCCTGGAGCGGCGGGGTCGGGGCCCGCGCGGCCGAGCTCCGCGGCCGGGGGACAAAGTTTTCCTCCCCGGGCCGAGCGCTCGGCTCCGCCCCCGGCTTCCCGAGGCGCTGCGCCCGGCAGGTGCGGTGCACGGCCCCGGCTCTGCGAAACAACTCCCGCCCGGCCGCCGGCCGGGCCTCCGCCGGGCTGGGGCGCGAGAGCGGTCGTCCGCGCGCCGGGACCGCGCCGGGAGCCGAGCCGGGCCGGAGGGCGGGGGCGCGGCCGGGCGGCCCCGAGCCCCGCGGGGCGCGGAGGGCAGGGCGCCCCGCCCCCGGCCGCGCCCGGGACGCCGGGGGCCGCGGGGGCCGCGGGGGCCGGGCCTGGCGCGGGCGTCCGCTCGGGGCGCGCGGGCGCGGGGAGGCGGCGCGCCCTGCACAGGAAGTGCGCGGCGTGCGGCGCCACGGCCCGGCCCCGCCGTCCCCGGGCCCATCGGGCGGCGGTGGAGGTGGAGGCCCGACCCCCCCCCATCCAACACACGGGAAACGCGCGCGGGCTCCGGTCCCCGGGGGGACGAGGGTGGAGTGGGGCGGAGCCGCCTCTGGGGCCCCAGGTGCCCTCTCCGGAGGGCTGAGCCCAGGTCCCCCGGCCTGCCCGCGGGCCAAGGCTGTGGGGTGGAGGGAGGTCGCCCGCCGTGCCCTGCCCAGGCCCGCGCCACGCGGGGTGGAGGCCCCGGGCTTGGCTGGGCTGCGCGCGGGCTCAGTGCCTTCTCTGCTGGCCATCGGAATGGAGCCAGCTGGGGAGGACCGGGAGTCCCGGGAAGACACACTGTGCCGCTTGAGACGCGGTTCCAGAGCTTTTCTTTTTAAAAATGGTATCATAAAGATGTGTGGAGAGGGGTTACATTTCTGTAGGTCAGGTAATGAGTTCATCCCCTTCCCTTGTCTGTTTCCCCTCTCGACTCCCCTAACCAACAGCTCCACTGAGATGTCACCAGCTGTTTCTGCAGGAGGCCCCTCACCCAGCTAGGGCAAAGCTGCCACCCCGCTGAGAAGCAGAACCCCAAGAGCAGGTAGGTGACTCAGGCCTACTGGGCTGGGCAGGGGATGCATGAATCCCAGCTGGAGGCTTGGCTGGTTTCTGGAGAGAGAAATAGAGTTTTACATCTGACTCTTGCCCTCTCAAAGTTATCCAGAGACACTATGTGAAAGACTAAAGTGAAAGAGCTGGGGTATGGCTCAGGAGGGAGACGGAACTGAGCTCAATGCGCAGCGCAGCTATAAAAGTGGTAGTAGTCATAGTAATAATGTGAAATATTTCCCAGAGCTTCTGGCAGACGATATCAGTGGTTTAACTTCCCTCACTCTAAAGCTCCTCCTCCCTCTCCTCTCATTTTGTCTGTTCCCACCCTATGGACATGAAGCCACTCACCATCTTCACGGAGCACTGACACCTCAATGAGTCCAGTTGTCCACACTTGATCCCGAGTAGGGGTTCCCCTGGCCCGGGGTGAGCACTGCCGTTTCTCCTAGTTCACTTGGAAGAACTGCTGTTTACATACAAGAGGGATGCTGAGTCCTTTATGCCCTTTTTGGGACAAGAGAAGTGTGATCTGCCCTCTCAAGGCCCTGGCTGACCTTGAACCAGGTATAGCACGTCTCAGGAGTCCTGCCCTGCTGGCCTGTGGCACAGCTAGAGAGAGGCACAGCTTGTGCCAAAAGGAACCCTTGGAAAAATGAAGCAGCAGACCTGGCTTCGGGGCCCTCGATCCATGCTGTGTTAACTGGCTGGCCACCATGTCATCTGGTCAGCGTGACATCTGAGAAGTCAGAGTCCTCTTTTTATACTCTCCTTTCAGCTTAGACACCCATAGTCTAACTTCAAGATGGCTTTCACTCCCTGCCACAAAGGGACACCCATTAATTAGTACTGATCTCCAAGGGAAACAGCAGCAGAGCTCAGGATGACCTGGAGCCTTGCCTACACAGGGTTTTGCCACTGGCCACGTTGACTGTACAGGCAGTTCTTTATCTGCGCCCTGGCCTGTCCTTCACCCAGCGTGGGGTCAGCCATGCGCAGCTTTGGATGACGGTGAAGGTGCATGCTGTAGCAATGTTCTCCCAGGAGGACAGGGCTCTGTTTCCCTCTTCTCTCCAGAGCATGGCCCAGTCCCAAGAGCTCAGTGCACTAAGCAATCCTTTGGAGTGACAGATCTGGCAAGTGGGCTGTGGCACTGTGGCAAGTGGGGTGGGAAGCAGCCGGGCACCCTTCCTGAGTAAGGGAATTCCAACAGCATTCGTTGGAATTGAAGCAGTCCTGCAGCAGCTGTCTCCATCACTGGTTCTCAGGGCAGCTCATGTGACTCAGCGATCCTGCACTGGCCCTGTCCAGCAGATGGGAAGCTTGCACTGCCCATGTCACAGAATGCGATGGAAGGCCTGTGTGCATTGGTTCTTGACTTAGTTCCAAGCTTAGAGCGTGCAGTCAGTAGACGGTAAACCCTGGGGATTGCTGAATCCCGCCGTTACCTGAGTATGTCTCATGACTGACGGCTGACCTCTCGTTCACCCATCTGTTGGTGCATGATTAAATAGTGCAAATTCATCATCAGAACATCCTGACTGAACAGAATTTCTTTGGTAATTATAACAACCCAACTTTCTGTGGGGTGGCACAAATCCGCCTCTAGCTCATCGGGAGAGGTGTCTGTGGGTCTCTCTGCGCCCTGATGCCCTCTCTCCAGCCGAGCTATACTTGCTAACCAGACCCCGTCTCTAGAATGCCTGCTAGGGAGAGTCAACAAGGCCCCAGGAAACATAACTGCCACCTGGCAGTGCCCCTGGCATGAGCACCACGAAGCATGTGAGCAGAGACCCCTAGACCCACCACAGAGGGCAGGCACCCTGACCCCCAGAGGGAGCTGTGTCCCTCCCAGAAGGGCAAACCAAACCTCGGAGCCCCTCTTTGTCCTTGTTCCTCAGCATTTCCACCCTTATCAATCAATGTCCATGTGGTGTTCTGACAGATTCCCCAGAGGTGCTCAGTTCAAGAACTCCGGGCATGCAGGGCAGCTCTCAAGGACACCCTGGTTTCCACAGCCCTGCTATGCCATGTGGAGCAAAAGGTATTTTGCAAAAATGGCCCTAAATATAACTCTGGAGATCCCATGAGGAGTTAAGAGGGAATGGGGGAGAGAGCGACTTTCCCGGGGGATTCCTCTGTACCAGTGGCTTGTTCAGGGTTCCTTTAGGTCACTACAACACTCACTCCAAAAGCACCACAGGACAAAAGGCCTTGCCTTGGTGGTTTTGTTTTTTTTTCTGCCCCTGCTTATTGTAGCTTATTACCCTCTAAGTCAAATGATAAAGCACAGAGTTCATTGCTCTTGACGTGCCTAAAGGAATGTTTTGTTGCTATCTTAGAACATACCCTGACTCAAAAATCTGATTTTAGGTGAGTGAGTGATGCAGATGTTTGCTCTGGGTAACCCCAGAGGCACTTGTGTACAGTGGTGGGCCGGGCTGGGCGGGGCCGGGCTGGGCTTCACTGCCAGCAGGAGCCAAAGGTTCCTGGGCTTGCCGTGGGCAGTGCTGAGCCAAGCACAATCTATGGTAACTCAGGCTGGAAGAGAAGTGCCATTTCCCTGGAATTTCACAAATCCACCAGCTCTTCAAAGGGCTGTTGGTTCCAAGTTGATTCTTCTTCACCCTTGCAGGTTTCTAAAAGCGAGGTTGGGTGTGATCTTTCTATTCCTGGCTTTCCATTCCTAGCTACCCTTTGTTTTAGATACTCAGGAGGCTGAGATCTGAGTGATACTCACAGCTCAAAGCCAGCCTGGGCAGGAAAGGCCACGAGACTCTATAAACTCCAATTATCACCTGAGAAACAGAAGAAGTCATTTTTGGCTTTTTCTATGTATGTAGCACTGAGGAATTGAGCCCAGGGCTGCATGCATGCTAGGAAAGCACTCTGCCACTAAGCCACATTCCCAGCCCTTGATTTTTTTTTTTTTGCCAGCCTTGGGCTTGAGCTCAGGGCCTGAGCACTGTCCTTGAGATTTTTCAAGGCTAGAGCTCTACCACTTGAGCCTCAGCACCACTTCCAGCTTTTTTTTTTTTTTCTGTATATGTGGTACCAAGGAATTGAACCTAGGTCTTCGTGCATGCTAGGCAAGAAATCTATCACTAGGCCAAACTCGCAGCTGTAGCCCTTGATTTTTAGCTTAAAGACAAATCCCCCACTCTCCTCCTCTGTTCTGCAGGCCTCTGGAGAGCTCAGTTCCCTCCACCACTACCCTGCACATTTATGGTCCATCCCCTCCCTTGGCCCTGCCTCAAACCACCTGCCTGCCTTACCTCCAAATCTCATCTTGCTCCATAAAAGGTTTAGGCAACAGCCGCTTCCATTGTTTGCCCAGCCGTTTGCTCCTGTTAAACTTTTTCAAGACGGACTTGATTGCGTGTCTGGAGCCAAGCAGTCTCCAGCCTGAGACCTCAGCGTCTAGCACACAACAGGTCTGGACACGAGGTGTCTCTCTGGCCTGCAGAGAATGAGGACAAGGCTTCTGGGTCTGAGAGCTCCTCACAAACACCCAGATGCGAGGCCCAGCCTCAGCTCCCCTCCTGATGACACTGGCAACCCTTCGAATCCCAGACGACATCTGGTCCCCAAGGGCAGGGTGAGGCCCTGTCATAGGGCCAGCCAGAGTGTCACCTGGATGGAAGCAAACATTGTGAGGATGGCTCGGGTCAGGAGGGACTGGGGCAGGTCTCCAGATGTGAACCCACCCAAGCTTCAAGACCCTAAGCCTCTCAGCAGTTCTTAGTATTAAAAAAAAAAAATCCAGCTGTGCGGCAGGAGAGCTGTGCTGGCCGGGGTGTGAGCTCAGCCGAGGCAGTGAGGCATTCCAGGGCCACGTTCCGTGCACCCAAACTTCAGTGCAGGTGTGAATCAGAGCAGGGTGGCACAGCTCCCAGAATTCCCCAGTGCTCAGGACACACCTGGAATCCGGCACTGCGGCTTTCCAGGAAGGTTTTGGGTGTGATCAGCCTGCTTGGAACCAGCTCTGCCCTGGACCTGCCCGCTGTGCCCGAGCAGCTTGTGGCGCTGTGCCAATGGGGCACGGGAACCTGAAGGGTCCTCAGCCCTCAGCTCCAGTGACCATTTAAAAATGTCTGCGTGTGTGCTAGGGCCTGAGCTCAGCACTCCCCAGTTGCCAGGCAGGTGATCTTCAGCCATGGCTAAAATCCTCCAGACCTAGCTTTTCCACCCAGATGGGGGCGGTCGCAAGCGCTGCACTCAGGCTGGCCTGGAATTCTGAGCCCATGGCTCTCTGGTCCCAAGCAGCTAGGACGGCAGGCGTGAGACACTGCAGCCTGATCTCCCTTTCAGCGAGAGCACTGCTGAGTCCAGAGGTCAAGGCTGGCCAGTTGAAGGTCACAGAGCCACTCTGAGCCTCTGCCTCTGCCACTGCTGGCGTCTGCTAACTGCCCCCTCCTGCCTCCTCCAGAGCCAGCTGGCTCTGCGTGATGAACTCCCACTCGCCATACGGCCCATCTGGCTTCCTCACCTTGCAGTGGGTGTCCACGGCTCGCGGTCCTTGAAGACTGAAGGAGGAAGTGTGTTGACCAGCACTTTTTAAACTGCTCTACAGGGATGCAATGGACAAGATCTTTGGGATGGGCACAGACTCTTCTCAGCGTGCCAGGCGTATTCCTTTGTGCACAAGAACGCCTGTGCTGCTAGGGCAGAACATTCCAGAGGCCACGGGGCTGACTGGGGTCGGGAGACACAGCCCCAGGGTGTCTGAGTCCGGGTGGTCCCTCCCCAAGGCCTAGCCTCTTCCTGCCTCCTCTGCCACCCCAGATGAAATCTCAGCCCCAACAAAGCCATTCTGCCCAGCCCCCGGCATGCCCGCGGCCTCCCCGTTACTCAAGTTTTCTGGATACTTTTCTCTCTTCTCCTCAGTTTCTACCCATGAGCAACCCAACCAGGCCACACCAGAGAACATCCAGGGCTGCCCTCCGCCCTGCCTCCTCCATGCAGCCAGGTCCTCCTGTCTCACTTCCTGTCAGTTGACTACCAGTTTCCTCCCCTCACCCTGTGATCACCCTCGGGGGACCTCACTGCTTCACGCTCTGCCCCCACCCTCTCGAGCCTCATCTCTCACCCCAGCCCCTCCTTGCCTCTACTCTAGCACTCGTTGCAAAAAAGAAAAAAAAAACCATACGTTCTACCTCAGGACCCTTGCACTGTTCAACTGGCCGATTTGACTGAAATGGTGTTCATTTCTCTAGCTGGGTAATTCCTTTTTCCCTTTCCTCCAGCTCTCTTACCAAAGACCTCTGCTCAGTACATCCTTCCCCGACCTTCGCTTAAACACAGACAGACAGTGTCAGGTGTGGTCCTGCACGCCTGGGGTCCTGGCTACTTGAGAGGGCTGAGCTGGGGAAGTCACCTGAGACAGGAGTTTGATACCACACTGGGCAACAGAGTGGGGTGGTGGAAGGAGGGGAGGAGGGAGAGAGGAGAAGAGAAGAAGAAAGCAGGAAGAGGAGATGGAAAGGAAGAGGAGGAGGAAGAGAAGAGGAAATGGGAGGAGGAGGAAACCTAACCGTAGAAATTCAGTGCTCCCGTTGTTCTCCGCGTGTTGGGCTGTGGCTCCTGGCACATTGCAGAACTTGCCTCCGCGCTGTTTGCTGCCTGCTCTCCTGCAGGGCAGAGAGACATTTGTGTGTGTTGTCCAGCATTTCACACAGCGCCGGGCACTTGGCAGGTAGTCGATGAGTGTTTGTTGAATGAATAAATGTGGTGCAGCCCAACAACTGCTAAGGGTTGAGCGGGGGAGGCACGCTGGAGTCTGCGCAGATCTGACTTCCACTGTGGAAGCACGAGGGGGGACTCGACAAAGTCTCGCAGGAGGAGGAGGCCGCCCTGCACCGCCCGCTGTGACCCTGGTGGCATCTCAAGGACCATCTCCCTGGAAGGGGGAGGGAGGACCTCCAAAGATGGCAGCCCTGGCGTGGAGAGCCCGTGTTTGGGCCCCGGGGTGGGCCAGGGAGCTGGGTGGGGTGGGGCTCGGATGCTTCCTGTCTGGATGCCCCAACAAATGCTGGAAACTTCTTTCCACGTTTCCCCAGCCACGGGCAGAAGGCTTGGTGACAGCGAGGCACACACACAGACCCCGCCGAGGCGAGTGGCTCTGCTGTCACTGAAGCCGCAGCCCGCTGCCCACCCTGGCCAATGCATCCCCATGGCCCAGCGCCTCTTCCAGCCGAGGCTGGCTGTGGGCAGACAGGCTGGTGCACGTTTCCACTTTAGTCTGAAATGTAGAAACCACAGCTTGAGGCCCCGGACTCTAAGCCCAGAGCCCCATCTCCACCTTCAGGAACGGGAGGACGGGGGAGCACTCCCGCCCTGGCTTAGCCCGTTCAGCGTGGGGCTCATGGGCTGCCTCCCTCCCTCCTGCCAGCCTGGTCCCTGGCCAGGCCCACAGCGGTCCTTAGATGGATGGAGGGGAGATATGGGCTGTGGGCGGGGACCTGCCTGAGGGACAGCAGGAACTCACAGCAGAGGGAAGAGGCGAGCGGGCCCTCACGGGACCCCAGTAACCCTAGGTCCTCAGAAGGCCGGGAGCCGAGGACCAAAGACCAAAGGCAGCCCAGCAGAAAAGTCGACGAGACGCATGCCTCCAACCCGTCAAATGCTAGGTGCAGTGGTGGTTCAAGTGGTAGAGCACCAGCCTGGAGGGAAAATGCCAAGCACCTCAAAAAGCAAAGAAGCAAACAAAAAGGAACAGAAGACCAAGAGAGACCGAGAGAGCACAGGAGACACGAGGGAGGAAAGGACGACAGGGAACTCGTGGGGAAGGCTCATGAGCAGGACTTCCAGGCTCTTCAGGAAGACAGAGGTCCTTAGACTACGGCCAGACTTCTGAGTCTGGTCCACGCGGAGGCAGTGCCGGAAACGAGGGACAGGAGCCCTGTGTGACGGCCCCAAGCCCTGCCCTTGGGTGGCATGGCCCAGGAAATGGTGCTCTGTCCCCTCCATGTGGCTCTAGGCACTTCCCGCAGAATCTCCATTCAATTCTCCACATTGCTGGGCGCAGCAAGGGCAAGCTTTGTTCCAGACGCCTGGAGAAATCGAATGACCTTTACAAAACCCTTCTAAGTCAGCAACAAACCTGGGAATTGCTCCAAGGTTCCTCACCTCTGTGAGTGTGCGTGTGTGTGTGTGTGTGTGTGTGTGTGTGTGTGTGTGTGTGTGTGTGTGTGTGTGTTTACTGTAGACCTGGCTACCTTTTATGAAAGAGCACAATGTGTACCTTGCAAACTGGAGTGGCTCTGCTTCGCCAGGGTGATGCTGTGCTCCGGGCAGGGGTCTCCCGGCTTGCCCAGGAACCTGTGCCGCTGGTGGAGCACTCGAATAACCAACCGCAAGCCACTGGCAGCAGCCGTGGCCCTGGCTGTGTGTGGTCCCCTGAGGTCTGCCACAATGGGAGATCCTCGAAGGACACATGGCCCAGGACAAGCCTGGGAGTCCTTTGTCCTTCTGTGCCTCTGGTGGAGCTGGACACTCAGGAGAACTCGCTCCATGGTCCATCACATGGGTCCTGGCTGTGGTAGAGGGCAGAGGTGGCAGGGAGGTGTCTCCATCCACAGAGAGCTCTTCCAGCAAGGGAGAGACTCCGAAGGACTGAACGGGAAGAGGGTTTGGGGTACAGATGGCTGTGATGGGATGTGGGCCCAGCATGGAGGGATGGCTTCAGCTGAACTAGTCAGCAAGAGCCGGCCTCAGGGCTGCAGGGGTGAGGAGGGAGCCGCTGAAATGGTGAGCCAAGAGGAAAGCTTTGATCCCCCGAGTTGTTTGTGCTGGTATTCTGTCCAGAGATGCAAGAAGTAATTAGTACAGAGTCCCGACTGAGGTGGCACCAAGGCCTGGTCCTGTGGGGACAGCAGAAGCATGAAAGCAGCAGCACTTGCTGATGTCTCCTCTGGCACTTGAAGGTGAGACAGAGGTGGGTGGAAGCGGGGACTGCAGCTGGGAGACGGGATGCCTCTATGCACGGTATGCAGCCATGTCCAGAGGGAGGGAGAAGCCAGCGATGCTTGCCACAGAGGTGGAGGCCACTGGGGCCAAGTCCGGGACAGCTGAGGGGCAAGGGCTCTGCATACCTGGGGAAGCAACCGTCCTCACACTGGGGCAGGGACAGGCGCCCCCTGGAGCACCCCTGGGGGAGGCGTGATTCCGGGAGCACAGTGGGACTCATGGAAGGGGACATTTTTATCTAGAAGACGGCTTGGAGCTGGAAGCTTAGGGGAGGATCGCATGGAGAGAGTAGAGGGGGACACTCAGATGCCAGGCAGTGGTCAGCTCAGGGGTGATGGCAGACCAGATTGGCATGGGAGGGAAAGCTCAGCTCAGGCGCTCAGCTGTGCTGGCGCCATGCATGGAGAGGGATGGCGCGGATTAGCCCGTGTCACATTGTGGCATTCTGCTAGAGGGAGAAGTGAGATGGGGGACTGGGAAATGAGATGAGGCAGGGAGCAGGGGCTCCCAGAAGGGGCACAGTGGCTGCTGGATGAGAAAGAACCATGGTGTGCGGGGGGCTGGGAGGACAAAAGGTGGCAGCCAGTGCATGTTTGGAACAGAGGCTTCCGAGGACCGGGAGCCCGTCGAGTGTTCAGCCCCGTGAGCCTGAGGGAGAGCCGCCATGCTGAGGAGGCCCTGGCGGCCCGTGGGGTCCCAGTGGGAAACCGTACGTGGGAAAAAATGGCCTTCTTTGATTTCCCTACATGGTGGGAAAATAGAACGCCGACAGGGACCGTGATGACTCCAGAGGCAGAGAACCACGGGGAAGCCCGTCTGACATTCTGTCCACCCTCTGCCTGCCTTCTAGACGGCCAGCGACTGCAGTGTCCTGACGGCATAGCTGAGGAGCGGCGAAGCAGACAGGACAGGACAGAGCTGGCGCTGTGCCCCAGTGGGCTCAGCCACAGGCCACGCCTGCTTGGAGGAACGGCCAGTGGAAGCAGCTGGTGAAAGAGCAATTTCATTCAGCCAGGGAGCAGTGACCCATAATAAATGAGCGTGACTTAGCGCGTTCGGAGATTTCGGATGTGGTGTGTTTCTCCAGCGGAGTAAGTGCACCAAGTCCAAATGTCTATGGGATTCAAATGACTTGCATCTGTACCTTCAAAGGTAACAGACCAGAAGGGCGCAGAGTGGCAAATGGGGACATGCGGGAGGAGAGAAGGAGCCGTCCTCGCGTGGGAATCACCAGTATGCTGTGTGTGCAGAAGAACTGGGGTGGGGATTATTGGGTAAGGTTTGCCACGCGTGAGTTTGGATTTAAACGAGGTGCAGCAGAACACAGCTGTAGCCCCTGCTAGCCAGGAAGCCGAGGCAGGAGGAGGGGAAGCCAGCCTGGGCACTACCATAGGACCCCATCCCAACGACCAGCTCCTGCCTTGGTGGTGCGTGGTGCGTCCATACTCACGGCAGGGTGTTTGTTCCACACGGAACTGGCGCTGCTGTGCAGCCTCCTGCACTTGTACAGCCAGTGCAAGCTTGGTTACCATCTGTTGCAGGCTTTCACCTGACTTCAGCAGCACAATGCTTCCTGTAGTCGGTGTGTATGTGTGAGCTGGGGGGTGAGTCGAGCAGGAGGAAAGAGCGGGAAGGAGAGATGTCACCTCATCGGCCACACGTGAGCAGCCACAGGAGAATGAAAGCCACCCCTGACCCAGTCAGGCAATGGAACTCCTGAATGCAGGAGTCTGGTGACTCCTCTGAACAGTAACTGAGACAGAACAGCCAGTGTAGATATGGGCTTACGTGGGGACCGAGACATGCCTGGTGTAGCTAGGGGCTCACACTTCCCGAAGGCTCTTTCTCCAGCTGGCAGGCACTGGGAAGCGGGTACAAACCATGAGAATTCACACACAGAGACACCACTGGAATTTGGGGACAAGACCTTTCTTCAAAGAAGAAATTGGGAAAATGTGCTTCCTTCTGCTTCCGGTGTGCCAGGCCACCCGAGACTCCTATCACACACGTTCTCCCCTCTGTCTGTCCAGGAGAAGGGTGTCAGTCCTGGGTCTCTGCTGCTCCCCAGGTGAGCCAATCACAGGGCTCTGCCTGAAGGGATTCCCTGTCTGGTCCCCAGTCCTCTTGCTGCGGAGCACAATGAGTCCCATTGCAGCTTTAAAGAAACTTCCATTCCCCACCCCAGACCATGGGGGAGGGGTTCAGCCGTTCTCACGGGGATGCCCTGCAGCACCCCAACAACTGCTGACCCAAATCTCAGAAAGCTTCCCAGGGTGGGTGGATGGGCATTTGCTGAATTATGCTAGATCTCCCCCTAGTGGGCCATCGATGAAATAAAACACGCGGATTATTTTTGACAGACATGCTAAAGAATTAATTATAGGTCAGGGCCAGGAGTTTGGCCTATTGGTAGAGTGCTTGCCTAGCATGCACGAAGACCACAATTTGATTCCTCAGTACCACATACATAGAAAAATCCAGAAGTGGTGGCTCAAGTGATAGAGCGCTAGCCTTGAGAAAGTCCAAGGACAGTGCTCAGGCCCTGAGTTCAAGCCACAGGACTGGCAAAAAAAAAAAAAAGATTTAAGGGCTGGGAGCATAGTAGCCTAGTGGTAGAGTGCTTGCTTAGCATGCATGAAGACCTGGGTTTGATTCCCTGGTACCACATACACAGAAAAAGACAGAAGTGGTGCTGTGGCTCAAGTGGTAGAACTGTAGCCTTGAGAAAGCTCAAAGACAGTGTTCATGCCCTGAGTTCAAGCACCATGACTGGCAAAGAAAAAATAGGATTAAAAAAATAAAGTGTTTACAATAAAAATATATAAAAAAATAAAATAAAATAAAGTGTATACACCAAGCTAAATGGAGGCTTCTCAGAAGAAGATGTAAAAGTGGCGAGTAGATATGTGAGGAAACACTCACCATCCCTGCAATCCCTGCAAACCAAAAATGACTCTAATGTCCATCTCATCCCAGTTAGATTGGCCAACATCAAGAGCTCAGATAACAACAAATGCTGGGGGGAAAGGAATCCTACTGCACTGCTGGCAGGAATGGAAATATACAATCATTCTGGAAGGTGGTCTGGAGGTTCCTCAAAAAACTAAACATAGACTTTCCCTCTGACCCAGCCATACCACTCCTGGTCAGGTATGGTAAAGACTTGCACAGCCAGGTTTACTGATGCATTACTCACAACAGTCAATTACGGAAACAGCCCAGATGCCCTACAACAGATGAAAGGGTACCTATTCAAATGTGGTACCTGTACACAATGGAATTTTACTCATGCATTAGATCAAATAAGATTATGTCATCTTGATGGGAAATGGATGGACCTAGAACAAATTGTGCTTAGTAAGCCAGGCTCAGGGAGACAAATGGTGCATCCTTTCTCTCATATGTGGAAGCTTGATCTAAAATATAACTGGACATGGTAACTTACAGTGCACGCTAGGCATTCACACACAGACTCAAGAAGGATACATCCTGAAGCTGTAACTCCTCTGAACATTTAAAATACTACTTATGGAAATCAATTCTAGGAATTAGAGATGTGGGAATTTTGTTATTGGTGGTGGTAGTGATGGTATCTACTTTTGCTTTTGGATTTTTTCTTTATAGTGGGGGTAAATGGGGTGCAAGAAGGAGAGGGAGGAAGGGTGAACAAATGTAATCATGCTACTCTGTAGCTATTATGTAAAGATGAACTATGTAACTTGTGGGTAAGGCCACGGAGGGGAAACTGAGGGAGTGAACATGCAATGTACTCATTATCTGACTTACGTAATGGTGTTCTCTCTTTACCTAACAATGAGATTTTTTTTAAAGAAATAGGGGGCATCTGAAATGTGGCCTAGTGGTAGAGTGCTTGCCTAGCATGCACGAAGACCCGTGTTCAATTTCTTGGTCCCACATACATAGAAAAAAAAAGCCAGAAATTGTGCTGAGGGTCAGGTGGTAGAGCTCTAGCCTTGAGAGAGTCCAAGCACAGTGCTCAGGCCCTGAGCTCAAGCCCAGGACTGGCAAAAACAAAAACAAAAACAAAAACAAAAACAAAAACGGGTTCATCCATGCAGTGAAAATATAATTTTATACAATGAAAATGTAATTGAGGCTCAGTGTGGTGCCTCACGTCTGTAATCCTAGCTACTCAGGAGGCTGGGATCTGAGGATTGAAGTTCAAAGCCAGTCTGGGCACTAAAGACAGTGAGACTCTTATCTCCAATTAACTGTCAGAAACTGGAAGTGGGGCTGTGGCTCAAGGGGTCGGGCAATAGCCTGGAGCTGCAGAGCTCAGGGACAGCACCCAGGCCGAGAGACAGACAAAAGCAAGCAAGCAAGCAAGAAAGGAAAGGAAAGAAAGAGAGAAAGAAAATGTAATTGGTATCCTTGATACTCTAATTTTAACCTGTGAAACCGAAAGTGAAAAGGAGTGGTGACGCTGGCTTACCTCGACATCTTCACTCATCCACGGTGGGCCATGTGAGCCACTGCTCATGCCTGGAATCGCAGGCTGGGAATGAAAGGCTTGTGGTTCAAGGTCAGCCTGGGCAGAAACCATCAGGAGACTCCATGTTAACGGAGGACGCTGGAGGTGGGGTGGGGTGGGGTGTGCCTCTGTCCAGCATCGACAGGAAGCCTGAACTAGGCAGATCACATGTCAAGCATGTTTCCAGACAAGAAGCAAGATCCTAGCTCACAAAGTAAGCAGTGAAAAGCAGAGCTGGAGGATGGCTCTGTGGAAAAGCACCAGCTCGCAAGTACACGGCTCAGCGTTGCAGGCAGCGCGGCTGCACACACACTGGAACGTGGGTCAGGGGCCCCGTTGCTGACCCCTTACCGTCGTTCCTGCCCTTCCCTTCCTAGAGTGCCACTGGGCACTCCCTGTTCACACAGGATTGTGACCGTCCCACCGATTTCAATAAAAGGGAAAAATTCTGTAAATAGCCAAATCAAAAGTGCCCAACTAGGAATAATGGTATGAGATAAACGCAAAGATGGTGAGGCGGATGATTAGGGGTTGGGCCTACTGTGTGCAGGAGCATTGTACAGAGGAGTCGGGGCGGGGCGGGTGGGGTGTGGGGGAGACGGTGAGGGACTGACAGGCATCTGCAAGATGTCTCAGTGTGAGGAAGGAGAAATCTCTTAAAGGACTCAGAACAGACTCAGTACAGTCACCAACAGAAAGACGAGAATTCATGGAATTGATTTTGTATCCAAGAGTAGAGAACCTTTTCAATAAAATCAAACCATTACACCAAGATAACAATTAATGATGTTTTCCATCTGTGTAATTGGGGAGCTTGAACTCACAGCCTCATGCTTTCACTTGGCCTTTTTACTCAAGGCTGGCACTCTACCACTTAAACCATACACCAGATCCAGCTTTTTGGTGGCTAACTGAGATAAAAGTCTAAGAGACGTTCCTGCCCAAGCTGGCTTCAAACCATGATGCTCAGATCTCAACCCGCTGGATTGCCACGATGATAGGCGTGAGCCATGGGGCCTGGCAAATGATGATTCTCATTATACCCAAATTAAAGCTTTCTGGTTAGCCAAGGCCACATTTACAAAATTCACTGGCAAAAGTCAGAAAGAGATTGAACTGTACTAGCCCAACCTGAAAAGGGACGAGGGCAAGGAACTCAGCACGTCAGCGAAGAAAAGTCAGCAATGCAGGCAGAGCTGGAGTACAGCATTCGCCACCCAAGCGGTTAAGACACTTAAATAAATGCATGTATATGTAAATGATAAAAGCAGAGCTAGCCAGAGTTCAAGCCCCATGACCCACAAAAAAAAAAAAATCAACAACTACAACAAACTGAGTCAGGACATGGAAGGCGATCATAGCAGAAGACACCTGAAGACACCAACTCCGAGGAGAGGCTCAGAGCCATCGGGAATCTTGAAAACAGTTTGCATCTATAGTTGCTGGGTCTTGCCATGGGCTCATGGCTTGAGGCAGCCAGGGCTCAAGTTGTGGTTAGGACCACAACTTAGGTGATGTCTCCCCTGGCTCAGAAAGACTCCAAATCTGGATTTGGCAAGTCAAGTATTAAGTTGGTGAGTTAGACAGCAAAAGATAAGGAGGGGAGCTGGAAGTGCTCTGGTGAGCAAAGCTGCTGGCAGCAATGACTCAGGTGAGTGAGGGGGCCCAGGGCGCCAAAGGAAGCCAGCGCTGTGTTGCCAAGCGAGGCCAGCCCAGGAACTCCCTGTGTCTCCCCTCATCCTGGGCCACTCAATCCACTGGCTGACTGTCCCTCCTGCTCTCCCCCCTTGTGAGAATTAGTCTAGCGCCATTGCCTCTACTCCCAAAGGGACAATAATGGAAAGGCAAATGGCCCCAGAATAAGGTCTAGGGCTGGTGCCGGGCTGGTCACTCATAGTTATTGGACCGAGCCCTTCAACAGGAGAGAAGGATCCCAAGACTTATCTTCAGGGATTGGAGATGGTTTCACATCGGCAAGAGCACAAGGTATTTCACCTCCCATCTCTGCTTCTCAGGAAGATTCTGGAACAAACTTTGAGGGAAACAAGGGAGTGGATGAGAACATGGACAGGGAGGCCCGCAGAGCAAGACGGGGAGGGGGACGGAGGGGCCTGGAATGAGGCTGTGAGCACAGGGTCCACACGGGGCCCCCAGAGGAATGCTTCTGAGAAGGAAAAAGGGACAAGGGGCAGGGAGAGGAAGAGGAGAAGGTAAAAGGATGGCTGGAGGAGGGGGAGGGGAGGGGAGGGAGGGAGGGGAGGGGACAGGATGGGAGGGGATGCAGGTCCTCCAGTTTGTCAGTCCGCTCACTGGTCACCTCTATTCTTAATTAGGTTTACCTTAAGGCTTGACCTTCCCCAAGGCAGTTAGTCTGCCCAAGTATTTGCTCCTCAGGGAAGATGGCCTGTATCTACCTAACCTAGAAGCCTCACCAACAATGTAGATTGGCTCTAAACTCAGGTACTTGGAAAATTCTGAGTATGCCCTAGGAATGTGGCGTAATACTTGCTTAGTGTGGCTTAGAGTCCTCGCCTGGCATGCAGGAAAAGCCCCAGATTCAATTCCTCAGCACCACATAAAGAGAAAGAGCTGGAAGTAGCACTGTGGCTCAAGTAGTAGTCTTTAGCAAAAGAAGCTCAGGGACAATGACCAGGCCCCGAGTTCAAGCTTCAGAACTGGCCAAGAAAGAAGAGAAAATTCAGACTATGAAGAAAGTCCTTGGGAAAGCTACCTCAGTTTCCCCAGGTTTACAATGGCCACAGGAGGTCCAGAAGATGGCCCACCATCTCTTCCAGTGTGGATAGTATTATATCAGTGCCAACGAAAGGCAGAGAAGATTCCAGAGACATGGAAATGACTATTTTAGGAAAACTTCAGTGGAGGATAGAAATTCATTCCAATGTTCCAAGATTTCAGCAAAGCAACCCAAGGATTACTGAGAGCAGAGACCGCTGGGGCTCATTTCAATTAGGCTTGGCGCCTCCCACAAGCCGAGAGATGGAAGGCACTGCATTCTGGGACAATCCCAAGAAGCTATGCATGGCTTTGCCCACTTCCATCTGTCTGATTTCTCTAACCGCCTCTGATGTTTGGTATGGGAACTAAGCAGCAGAAGTCTTCAACAAGACTGCTTCTCATCAAATCACTGCTAGTCTGAATTAGGGTAGGGCTCTCGGGTTTATGCAACCTTCATCTTTATGGCTTCATGCGCAGACGTTCCTCCTGACCTTTCAGAATCAAGATTCCTAGGTTTTCATTAATGGAAGATAATGCTGATCATTCACTAAGATTAACAGTATTATCTATCTAGGAGAACTGGCCGTGTTTGGCCAAGTCTGTTTATGAGAAGTGGACCAAAGAATCTACTCTGAAAATAAAAGTCGTTTCTGCTCCTGAAGACAGGAGCAATTCAGGTTTGGGTTTTGTTGTTTTTTGTTTTCTGTTTTCCCAGCACAGGGCTCAGGTCACAGCCACCTCTGCTGGCCTATCCAAAGGGTAGACACTTAAACACGAAAAGTAACATCTTCCCCAAACAAATAGTCACATTTTGCCACTGTTCTAAAATCCCCTTTCTGCTCTCAAATGTTACAACTTTGTAACATTGTTGTTGTTAGTGTTTCCTCAGTTCAGGGCTTGAATTCTGTCCTTAGGCTTTCTCAACCCTAGAGCTCTACCACCGGAGCCACAGCGCCACTTCCAGCTTTTCCTACGTGTGTGGTACTGAGGAATTGAACCCGGCTCTTTGTGCACGCTAGGCAATGCTCCCAGCCCCCTTTCTGCCCCTAAATGTAAGGGCCTGGTTGTAAGAGGGTGAGCTAATTGTGGTGGTTTCCACCTGTGACTCGGTTACTGAGGACCCAAAGATCACGAGATTCCAGGTTCCAGACCAGTCCCAGCAGCAAGTAGGTGAAGCCCCTCTCTCAACAAGCCAAGCAGGATGGGACAGGCCTGTTTCCATAGCTAGAAAAGAGGCATAGGCCAGCAGGCTCTGCTGTGACCCTGGACAAAAATTCAAGACCGTCTGCAAAAGAAAAAAAAATAACGAAAACAAAAAGGGCTGGGGATGTGACTCAGTGGAAGAGTGCACGACCAGGGTGCATGAAGCCCTGGGTTCGATTTCTCACTACCACAGAAACCGACAACACCCGCAGTGGCTCTGTGGCTCAAGTGGTAGAACACTAGCCTTGAGCAAAAGAAAGCTCAGCGACAGTGCCCTGACACCTTGACTGGCAGAAAAAGAAAGAAAAGAAAAGAAGAAAGGAAGGAAGGAAAGAAGGAAAAAAGGGAGAGGGGCTAGAAGTATGGGTTCAAGTAGTAGAGTGCTTGTCTAGCAAGTGTAAGGCCCCGGGTTCAAACCCCCATACTGATAAAAGGCAAAATAAGGCCGATTTTGAACAGAAGTGACATACATGGGTACTAGACATTTTTCTAGGTCTCAGGAATTGCAATGCAGGGACAGCTCAGGACTCAGGTTCCCAGGAGGGGAGGGAGGGGGGTTTGGATATGAAAACAGAGGCTCTCACTAGCAGAAGGATGAAGAAACAAGAGCGCCATGTCTCCTGACAGGCACCCTGGGCCTGGGGCCCGCACCACATCTAGCTGCTCTGGTCCTTCGGGACGCCTGGGGTCACACACAGGAGAAGCCTGGAGCTCACCTCCAGACAGGGTTCTGAACTCAGGACCCCGTGCTTGCTGGACAAGTGCTCCGCCGCGGAGGCTGTCCTTTCGCACTGGTTATGTTTAGAATGGAGTCTCTTCCTCTGCAGGGCACCTGGCCATGAGCCTCCGACTTCCCCACTCGCTGTCACAGCTGGGAGTCTGGCCTTTCACCCCCAGCACAGTTACCGATGGAGAAGGGGTCTTGGCGCAGGCCCAGCTTACCTCAGAGAGTTTCGCTCCTCACAGCCCCAGCCCGCCATGTAACCCGGATGGCAGATGAGAGCCTCTGGAGCCCAGCAAGCCACCGATTTCCACTGATTTCTGGAGCTGACCTCCATGGCAAGGCTCACTACAGGGCCATGAAGGAAAATGCTGCTCATATCACAGATGAGATTAAAGTCCAAAAAGAAGGGTGGCGGCCGGGGCACCGTGGCTCACGCCTGTAATCCTAGCTACTCAGGAGGCTGAGATCTGAGGATCACGGTTCAAAGCCAGCCCAGGCACCAAGGACCTGAGACTCTTATCACCAGTTAACCTCTAGAAAATAGGGAGTGGGGCTTGGCTCAAGGGTAGGGTGGTAGCCTTGAGCTGAAGAGCTCAGGGACAATACCCAGGCCAAGTTCAAGCCCCATGACCCATCCCCCCCAAAAAAAGAAGAAGGGTGGCAAAAAAGAAGACTGTGAGGGGCTGGGAACTGGTTCTTCTGAAGGGATTTTAAGACAGGGAGCAGTACCTGCTGATAAAGATGGTGAAACACGCAGAGCTGAGGGCCCACTGAAACTCATAGAGGTCTGCAGGCCTTTGTCACGGGATCCGGTGAGCAGCGGGTTCTGGAGTCCTTGTATATGTGGACCAGTGGGGCAGGTTGGAGGGAAGCAGCAGGAGACCATGCCACTTGCTGATCCTTAGGCAGGCTGGGGACAGAATCCCCAGGGCTTCAAGGCTCAAGTGCTCTGCCATGGAGTACGCTGTCAGCTCCTTGGCTAACTGCATTTTGTCTCCTTTTTTCCTCTTCAAAGAAACTCCCTTTGGCACTGCTGTCTGATTACTTCAATTTTTTTATAAGAGTTATTCTTCTCTGGGGCCGGGAGTTTGGCCTAGTGGTTAAAGTGCTTGCCTAGCATGCACGAAGACCCAGGTTCGATTCCTTGGTACCACATACATAGACAAAAGCTGGAAATGGTGCTGAGGCTCAAGTGGTAGAGCTCTAGCCTTGAGAAAGTCCAAGGACAGTGCTCAGGCCCTGAGCTCAAGCCCAGGACTGGTAAAAAAAAAAAAAGAGTTATTCTTTTTTGAAAAATTAATGAATTTCTATTAGCATCTATTACCTATCAGGTACCATGTCATGAAGATGGTGTCAAAGAACAAAATCATAGTTGTCTAAAGGCCTTGCTCTGCTTTGTTTTGGTATTCTAGAACCAGGCAGCGCCTCATCCCAGGGGAAGAGAGCCCATGCTGTGCAGTGGAGATGAGTTTTATAGACAGAGGAGGACTGAGCAGGCAAACACAAAGAAAGGAAAGCAGGCTGGACATTTCTGTTACTTTTCTCATAATGAAGAGACTTAGAGACAGAACATTAATAAATAAATAACCGGTGAAGATCAGGCTAGTTTTTGTGAAGTAATAAGCTGTGGAGAACAAGAAGCAGTAAGGATCTGGCTGCCGCCGGGCACACCTTTAATGCCAGCACTTGTGAGGCTGAGGGAGGAGCCTCACAGATTAGGGCCAGCCTTGCCTGTCTCATGCAAGTGAGCAAACAAACAAGAGGACAAAGATTGGATAAAAGGACGTTTGCTGTCGAAGACACTTGTCTCTATTGAATTCTCAGAAAGTCTGATAGCAATTTGTTTCATTTTTTTTTTCTTTTTTTTCTTTTTGCCAGTCCTAGGGCTTGAACTCCAGGCCTGAGCATTGTCTTTGGGCTTTTCCCTCAAGGCTAGAGCTCTACCACTTGAGCCACAGCACCACTTCTGGCTTTTCTTTTTCTAGGTATGTGGTACCAAGGAATTGAACCCAGGTCTTCATGCATGCTAGGCAAGCACTCTACCACTAGCAAACTCCCGGCCCTGAATTTAGTTCTTGATTTGGTAACTTGATATACTTGAGCAAGACTGACCCCCATTTTGATCTTGGTTTAGGCTTTTAGGGCCTAGTCCAAAGCAATGGACTCCTTTAGCAAGAGTTTACACAGCAGGAATTTGTTCTCTCAGTTCTAGAAGCCAGAGGCTGGTTTTTTTTTTTTTTTTTTTTTTTTGTATGTGTGTTTGTTTTTTTGATGTGGGTCATGGGACTTGAACTCTGGGCCTGGGAGCTCCCTGACCTCTTCAGTTCAAGGCTACCACCCTACCCTTGAGCCAAGCCCACTTCCCTTTTCTAGAAGTTAATTGGAGATAAGAGTCTCATAGACTTTTGTGCCTGGGCTGGCTTTGAACCTTGATCCTTAGATCTCAGCCTCCTGAGTAGCTAGGATTATAGGTGTGAGCCACCTCGCTGGCCAGAGGCTGTTTTTGTATTTTGCCAGTCCTGGGCTTGGGCCCAGGGCCTGAGCACTGTCTTTGGGTTTTCTCAAAGCTACCACTTGAGCCTCAGCACCACTTCTGGCTTTTTTCTACATATATGGTACCAAGGAATTGAACCCGGGTCTTCGCGCATGCTAGGCAAGCACTCTACCACTAGGCCAAACTCCTGGCCCCCAGAGGCTGTTTGAAGATAGCAGTACAGCATGTTCTCACAGAGATGGGAGATTCTTTCCTCAGTGCTGTTTCTGGTATGAGAGTATAGATGCTCTCTGTGTGAGAAGACAAGAGACAGGC
Organism: Megascapheus bottae; assembly: GCF_031878675.1. Lineage (NCBI taxonomy): Eukaryota > Metazoa > Chordata > Mammalia > Rodentia > Geomyidae > Megascapheus > Megascapheus bottae. The sequence continues at coordinate 82,539,029 of NC_143513.1, forward strand.
AATCTGGTGTTCTGCCTTCCACTAGCCCACAACCCTCAGTGCTGCTTGGAACCATGTACCCATGTCTGGCTTCTGAAACTCAGAAAATCCACTTTGTCACACACGTCTACAGCTGAGTCTTTGTTGCCCTTTTGTATTCTCTTCCATAAAAAGAGAGCAAGTTATCCACTCTTTCCCAGGATTTCTGGGCTACATCAGGGATTTCCCCCAACATATTTCTTCATATTACTAATTATCATCACTAATTAATATGACTAATTATGACTATTATTAATATCACTGGAAAAAGAAACATTCTGGTTCAAATTATCCAAGAGAGGTTCAAGAGTCAAGCAGTCTTCAGCACCTACTGTGTCTGCCAGGGAAGAAAGGTGGTGGGTAGGTGTCTGGTTCCAAGCTGACCACTGGTCAGACTCGTGTGTGTGTGTGTGTGTGTGTGTGTGTGTGTGTGTGTGTACATGCGCGTGCATGTGCATGTGTGTGAAATCTGCTGGTTCTAGAAGAGCGCAGAAGTAATTGGTTGAACTCATCTATGAATGTCTAAGTACTGAGTTGTGTATTACAGTATAAAATATTAAAAGCCATAGTCAGGCACTGGAGACTCATTCTTTTCTGGGGGTTTTTGTGGGTCCTGGGGCTTGTACTTGGCCTGGGCGCTGTCCCTGAGTTCTTCAGCTCAAGGCTACTGCCTTACCCTTGAGTCAAACCTCACTTCCTATTTTCTAGAGGTTAGTTGGAGATAAGAATCTCAGGTCCTTTTGTGCCCGGGCTGGATTTGAACCTTAATCCTCAGATCTCAGCCTTCTGAGTAGCTAGGATTACAGGCGTGAGCCACCACCTCGCCAGCCTCGTGGCTCATTCTTATAATCTAGCTACTCCGGAGGCTGAGGGATGAGGTTTGTGATTCAAAGCCAGCCTGGGCAAAAAAAAGTCCTTGAGACCCTCATCTCCAATTAACTTCCAAAAATCCAGAAGTGGAGCTGAGGCTCATATGGTAAAGTGCAGCATTGAGGGGAAAAAGCTAAAGGACAACATTCGGGTCCTGAGTTCAAGATTCCATAGCAGCACAAAACAAAATAGAACTAAGAGGCAGGCAGATAGCCCTTAGCTTATTTTTTAGTTTACTGGAGATATTCTGAGAGCTTGTTGCTTTCCTTAAGATCGCTTCATAAGGGCTGAACAATATAGGTCTAGTCCAGAAAACACTACCCTGAATCTAGCCCTTCCCTAGTTGCGGCCTTCAGTTAGTGGCTCTCAAACACCCCCTGTGAACGGTTCCCGGATGCCCTCCTGGCAGAGGCCTTGGAGGTGAGCCCTGTCCTGTGTGATGTCACCAGGCTTTGTGAGGCAGCCCTGGCCTGCATTTTGAGTACCACAATGTGGCAGGGCAAGCCAGCACTATCAGAAAACCATACCATCTTTCAGTCATTCGCGTAGAGCCACCTGGTGTCCTGTGACTCAGCCAGGCCAACTCACCACCTTCCAACTGGCCCGTGTGACTCCATCAGTGGTGAGTGGTGGGAGCTCAGGGCTGCACCATGGGGACCAAGGAGAGGGGAGCCCTCTGCCTCAGTGCGGTGGGAGCAGAGCCTCTGACCCTGACCCTGCCATGAGGATGACGATCAAGAAGACTTACTGACGGTTCAAGAGGGGAATGGCCGCTGGGTCACGGGTCACTATCATGGCTTTTCATTAGCCCCCCCCCACAGTGTTCTACAACACATAAACACATTACTTATTCAAAAGACTCAACTGGGAAAGAAAGCCTTTCACAGATCCTGTCTGCAGACCTGCAGACCAGTGTTACGTTGTTTCAGAGCCAGGCACCTGCAACTCATGCCTGAAATCATAGCTGCTGAAGAGGTTGAGGTCTGAAGATTCCATTTGAAGCCAGCCTCGGCAAAGACCCTTGAGAGTCTATTCCCAATTAACCAGCGAAACACAGGGTTTGAGGCAGTAGCTGAAATAGTAGAGCACTAGCCTTGTGCAAGAAAAAGAAAGAGTCTGAGGCCCTAATTGAAACCTCAGTACCAGAACCAAGAAAAAACAAACAAAACACATCAATTCTGTGTTTCCCTAACACATGAAATCAACACATTTTAGTGAAGAACATTGCTAAACCAGATTTTCTCCCCTCGGGATACAGAGTCCAAAAAGCCACAAATCAGGCCTCTAAATTGCCACTTTGTGTGGGGGTGGGGGATGAGGGGGGCTGGGAGGTGAGGTACATAGTCTAGAGAAAGCAAGATCTACTAAGAAAATGTAAGATTGTATAAAAAAGAACAAGAAATAAGAAAATGAAAGAGGGTATTTTTATAAGTTTGCATCTAAAGCGTTCTTCCCAACTTCTGTTACTACATTAAAATCCTTCTGGAGACTACAGGCTTACTTTTCCATAATAATCCTGGCATATAAATATATTTGCATTTTATATATTAGTTATGATTGCTCTCCAAATATTTTTCATTTAATTAACATCCAACTGGCTTCTCTTTAGAGTATAAAGATCTTTTATCTTTTAATTTGTTTATAATTATTTTTGCTTTTGGAGAAAGCTAATACAAAAATAGTCTGAAATTCAAAGCCTCTCATAGGAAGATGGTTTGATAATATAATTTAAAATACCATTGTTTCTTGCTCTCTGTTTTGTGGTGCTAGGTATGGAGCCAGGGCCTGTGTGCTTGTCTTAATCTATTGCTTCCAAACATTGGAAGTCATTTTCTCCTGTTACACATTTGATATGTTTTCTTCATGAAATCCAAACTTCTTTCATAAAGTGTTAAGTCATTCATTGCTGAACTTTTACTGTGAATCAGGGTCTCTGTCACATCCTGGGTCCTTGGAGAATGTTCCAGATGGCTTTATAAGTGAAGCATCTTTGCTCCCTTAGAGCGATCAAAATCTGATTTGTGGGGGTGGGAGTTTGGCCTAGCAGTAGAGTGCTTGCCTAGCATGCATGAAGACCCGGGTTCGATTCCTCAGTACCACATACATAGAAAAAAGCCGGAAGTGGTGCTGAGGCTCAAGTGGTAGAGCTCTAGCCTTGAGAAAGTCCAAGGACAGTGCTCAGGCCCTGAGCTCAAGCCCAGGACTGGCAAAAAAAAAAAAATCTGTTTTGTAATTGGATGTGCATGTGAGCTGGTCCTGAGGCTTGAACTCAAGGCCTGGGTGCAGTCTCTTGAGCTTTTTGCTCAAGGCTAGTATCTACACCTCTACTTCAGCTTTTTGGTGATTAATTGGAGCTAGTCTCTTGGGAGCTGGTGCGGTGGCTCACGCCTGTAATCCTAGCTACTCAGGACGCTGAGATCTGAGAATCAAGGTTCAGAGCCAGTCAGGGCACAAAAGACCTTGAGACTCTTATCTCCAATTAATCACCAGAAAACCAGAGGTGGTGCTCTGGAGCTCTAGCCTTTAACTAAAGAGCTTGGGGACAGCATCCAGGCTCAGAATTCAAGCCCCACAACTGTTCCCCCACCAAAAACAAAGAGAGGAGAGAGTCTCATGAACCTTCCTGCCTGGGCTGGCTTTGAACTGTGATTCTCAGATCTCAGCGTCTTGAGTAGTTGGTATTACAAGCATGAGACACCGAGTTGTGTTTTGTGTTTTGATATTTTGAAATCTCTACTCCCCTACCCCCGTCAGTCCTGACACTCGAACTCTGGGCCTGGGCACTATTCCTGAGCACTCTGGCTCAAGGATAATGCTCTACCACTTTGGGTGATAGTGCCACTTCCAGTTTCTGAGTAGTTAATTGGTGATATGAGTCTCACAGGGGCTTTCAGTCTGGGCTGTCTTCGAACTATGATCTTCACAGTAGCTAGGATAACAGGTGTGAGCCACTGGCACTCAGCACTACGTTTTTATACGGGCATATATCTGTGGATGGTAGCAGATCTTATGTAATCTCTTCTGAGCTTTGACTAGTGGAAAATGCCAACCCTAATGTATGTGGTAAGGATTAACAGGAAAACACCTCTCCGATCGTTGCATTTAAGCCCAGTGGACGATGGCCTAGAAACCACTGAGATACCTACCATGCCTCCTTCAAATTGTTCTGCCTTAGGAGCCTGGGATCGGATCTGGAAGAGACGCTAGGTGTACGATGAGGAGCCTGATCATTTACTGCCTGTTCTACGCGTCTCTCACGTTTGGGGTCTGGACAGCTCTGTTATTTGCATATTTCCATCACAATCATGTGAGCATCCAGGAGGAGAAAACTCAGCCACCTTCACTGGGCTTGTCCCTGAGGGTAGAGGCACCCGGCCAGCTAGCTAACACCGCTGAGCTGGAACTACACCAGCTCACCAGACACCTGCCGGTGAACAGAAACAGACCTCGAAGGAGAAGGATATACGTGCCCAAGTCCAGTAAGTACTGTGGCACTCTTCATTAGCCACTGTAAGAGCAACAAATGCCAGAAACTGGAAGAGTGAGAGAACATCTTTTACAGTAATTAAAATGTTTAATTATGAACTATCAGATATACTTGTATATATTTATGTACAAAATAGGAAAACAAGCACACAGGTATTTACTACCTACATTTTACCTTTTTTTTTTTTTGGTGCCAATATTGGGACTTGAACTTAGGGCTGGGCATTGTCCAGAGACATTTTTTAATTTTTAATTTTGAATTCTGGGCCTGGGTGCTGTCCCTGAGCTCTTCAGCTCAAGGCTACCGCCCTACCCCTGAAGCCATAGGGCACTTGCCATTTTCTGGTGGTTTATTGGAGATAAGAGTCTCTCAGACTTTAGTCTTTAGTACCGGGCTGGCTTTGAACGCATCCTCAGATCTCAGTCTCCTGACTAGCTAGGATTACAGACGTGAGCCACCACGCCTGGCCCAGGAACATCTTTGCCTCAAACTAGCACTACTACTTGAGGCACAGCTCTATTTCTGGCTTTTTCTTTTGGGGAGTTAGAGATTAAGAATCTCACAGACTTTCCTATCTGACCTGCCTTCAAACTGCAATCTTCAGCTCAGGCATGAGCCATGAGCGTCTGGCTTCAGTTCCATACTTGATACAGTTTGATGTGTTTCTCCAGACAGCAGCTATCCTTTTGCAAAGGAGCTTCCTTATGATAGGTCTGCACATGTAGACCGTATCCTTTGGTCAATTCACTCCTTGTATTCTTATCCTCCTCCCATTTTACTTAACTTGTTTCTTCTTTGTCTGGACTCTATTTCTGTCTCTCCGTCTCTGTCTCACTATTACTGGACTGGGCTGGGGCCTGAACTCACAGTTTTGTGCTCTTGATGAGCTTTTCTGCTCAAGGCTGGCTTTCCACCACGTAAGCCACACTTCCATTACCTTTTTCCTTCCTAAAGAGATAGAGTGTCAATAGGTACAGAAAGCACTGTACCATCCGTGCTCCCCCACTACCTCAGAGTGGTGACTCGGGCTGGTGCCACCCCCCTCCCACGTCCCCGGGCTCATTCCTAAGCAGATCTGGTATTCGTGTTCTGAAATATCACTACATGTTCGCTTTTCTCACTTATTATTGTCTTTATAAGATTCTTTCTCCCCATGTCCATATCTATGAAGAGTTAGTTAAACAAAACATGCTTCTCTTAGAAAATGAAGACCAACAGTGGAAACTAAAGTCATAAAAGCCAAAGCTGTGACCTGTGGATCTCTTCCCCGCTTGTTTTCTCCTCGCTGTCACTTGGTAGCTCAGGGCCTGCAGATCACACCCTAATTCTGCTTGCAAAGCCCTAACAAGGATGGCTGATGGAATCTCAGGGAAGAAGGACACCTGTGTGACGCTCCTTAGGACACCAGCAGAGCTGCTCATTCTCCAAGCCACAAGTTTTGGGCTGGCATGAGATCAGTCCCACGTCTGCACAGGCTGGAAGTGCGGCTTTCAGAGCGGGGCGGCCCGGCCCCTGTGTGCCCTTCTGCGATGGGTGGCCTGGCTGCTCATCAAAGCAGGGCAGGGGTGCTGACCTCGTTCTCTTGGCAACACACGTGATAGCTTTGGGCACTGGCAATTTGTAAGTGTTTGAGGGAGAGATTTCCCTGTGGGATGAGTATCTAGAGATACCAGAAATACATACTTCTTCTTCCATTTCCATCCCAAAGAGGCTGTCTATCAACTTGTCTGTGCAATTTGCTGATGCACCATGATCATCTGTTTTAGCTGAGTGCATATGGATCTGCCTCAGTCTCCAGTGGTTGTAGGGAAGGGATACAGAATGGGCTCACGGATATATATTTAGGTCTTTCAGCTCAGCGTTGATGTGTCAAAGTCCCCTCAGTGCATATGCACACATGTGCACACATACACAGGAGACTACACATGTATATACTACACATGCTATACTACCAGACACAGAGAGCTAGGCCATGGAATATATATAGTTTTTAAATTTAATAGGACTAAATTAATTGGCCAGTGTTATCAGCCTCCAGCAGTGAACGGAAGTGCCATTTCTCCTACCCTTGCTACCTCCAGTGCTGTGATGTGCTCTGATGTGTGTGCCATGTCTTCCTGTGTTTGCTGTGTGCCACCTGGAGCAATCCCTGTAGCCAGGCCCCGCTCCCCCCACAGCTACAAGAGCCCACCTCAAGAGCCATGGCCACTCACATCCTTTCCCCTGTGTCCATCCTCTCATCCTTTCACCATGGGATGTCTCAACTCCGGTGTTTTCTTGGGGTGGAGGGAAGGGCAGGGATGCAGTCCTTACACAAACCACCTGAATTTAGAAATTGCTTCATCTCCAGAGGATTGACCGATTTTCCACAATTGTGCATTTTAGAATTCTTGCTTTTCCGCTGGGCACCTCGTAACTCACAGCTCTCTAAAGGAAGAGAATATGCCCAGAATATCCTTCAAGGTCCAGTCACAGAGGTGATAAAGGCCAAAAGAGGAACTGAACTGGAGGCACTGAATTTGGTGACAAGAAGCCCCAGAACAGAAGATAGAGGCACTTGTGGATTTGTGGGTTCATAATCTCAGCCATTTCCTTAAACAAAAGTTCGTGTGTGTGTGTGTGTGTGTGTGTGTGTGTGTGTGTGTGTGTGCTGCCTGCCTGCCTGCCTGTCCTGAGGCTTAAATTCAAAGCCTGAGTACAAACCCTGAGCTTTTCTCTTCAAGGCTAGCATTCTACATTCTACGTCTTGAACCACAGCTCTACTCCTAGCTCTGTGTGTGTGTGTGTGTGTGTGTGTGTGTGTGTGTGTGTGTGTAACTGGAGTTAGAGTCTCACAGATTTTCTTGCTCAGGCTGGCTTTGAGTGTGATCCTCAGATCTTAGCCTCCTAAGTAACTAGGATTACAGTCTTGAGCCATGAACCCCTGTGTCAGTGCTGGGACTTGAACTCAAAGTCTAGGTGCTGTCCCTTAGCCTTTTTATAAGGATTGGGGGTGTGCGCCAGTGGTACCTGGTTTTCCTGGCTGTTTAATCAGCTTTTTGTTTTGGTAGGTACCTCTCTGTGGAGAGGTGGCCTTGGCCAGGTGGAAAGCCTGCCTGGCTCTCTGCTGGGCACTGTGGCACGTGCGTATTGGCTCACTGCAGATGGGGCTGGGATCCAGCTTCCTATGGGGTTATCCTGGAGAATTCACTTATTTTTTGGCTTGAATTTAGGGCCTGGGGCCTGCTAGGCAAACCTTCAATAGGTTGGGCTTGTTATTTTTGAACATGAACTTACTGTATTATTATTGCTATCATAGAGATGAGGTACAGAGGGATTACACATGCGCTGTCTTCCCAGCCTCCCCCCTGTCTCCACTACGAGTGGCATCATTCACTTTCATCAATGCCCAGTGAGCGCCCCCGGAGTTCTGTACCATTCTTTTTTTGTAATTTTGTTTTGCCAGCACTGTCCTTGCGCTTCTTTTGCTCAAGGCTAGCACTCTACCACTTGAGCCACAGTGCCACTTCTGGCCTTCTGGTTCTGAGGAGTCAAACCCAGGGCTTCTTCCATGTTAGACAAGCACGCTACCACTAAGCCACATTCCCAGCACGCCCTCCCCCAACCCTTTTGGAGATATACATGTGAATACACCATTCATAAAGAAGACAGAATGTCAAAAAAAAAAGAGAGAGATGTCTCCTTATTATTGAGTTCATTTAGATACATATAATTTTATAAAAATGTGAAGAGGCGGGCTGGGAGTTTGGCCTAGTGGTAGAGTGCTTACCTAGCATGCAGAAAGACCGGGGTTCAATTCCTTGGTACAACATACCTAGAAATGGTGTGGTGGCTCAAGTGGTAGAGCTCTAACTTTGAGAAAATCCAAGGACAGTGCTCAGGCCCTGAGTCCAAACCCAGGTTTGGCCAAAAAAAAAAATAAAAAATAAAAAAATATATATACAAATGGTAGCATGCTCACCTAGCATGCACAAAGTCCTGGGTTTGGTTCCTTGGTACCACATACATAGAAAAGGCCAGAAGTGTTGCTGTGGCTCAGGTGGTAGACCACTAGCCTTAAGAAAAAATAGTGTCCAAAGACAGTGCCCAGGCCCTGTATTGAAGCCCCAGAACTGGCAGATAAAAAGAACAAAAGAAAAAAACATATGAAGAGGCATGAGGGCATCATCTCTCCTGAGAATATCCTCTTTGGCCTTACTGTGAGCATGTACAATCTGTGCAATTTATCACATGGGCTGGTTATTTTTGAGGCAGGGTCTTCCCTGCTGCCTAGGTATGCATGTAGATTATGGTTGAGTCTGTCTGGCTTCCAATTATAGTTATGATCTCATGTGTAGTTGAAAGTTGGGAGGGAACTGGGGCGGAGCCTCTGCCCATGGAAGGCTTGGTGGTATACTTCGCTGAACACATGGTTGTGGTCTGCATGAATACCACTCTCACTTCCAGCCTTCTCTGGAGGTGGTTTCCCTGCTGTGACAGGGGCCTGAGCTGGTGAGGCAATAAATAGCAAGGCTTTCACACCAAGTGACTCTACCTACTTTTTCTCGCAGGTACGAATTTTAACTCTTCCAACCTAGAACATCATAATGACGTTTTAAAATATGGATTTAATGCCAATTTGAGTAGAAGACTGGGCATCATCAGAGAGGTACCTGATACGAGGGATAAAAAGTATGTTCTTTCTATATCTGTTTCCAAAAATACTTATGGAAGTTTGAGCTCAGCATATTAGAAGTTCTGCAGGATAGATTTCTAGTGTAGGTCTAAAAGTTAGATAATATGGCCAGATGCTGGCCACTCAGGAGGCTGAGAGCTGATGATTGTAGTTCAAAGCCAGCCTGGGCAGCAAAGTCTGTGAGACTCTTTTACCTACTTAACCATAAAAAGATGGAAGTGAAGCTGTGGCTCAAGTGGCAAAGCATTAGCCTTGAGCACAAACGCTTAAGGACAGCACGTAGGCCCCGAGTTCAAGCTCCAGGACCAACACAAAGAAAAATAAAATGAGGGGCTGGGAGTGTGGCCTAGTGGTAGAGTGCTTGCCTAGCATGCACCAAGACCCAGGTTCAATTCCTCGGTACTACATACATAGAAAAAGCCGGAAGTGGTGCTGAGGCTCAAGTGGTAGAGCTCTAGCCTTGAGAAAGTCCAAGGACAGTGCTCAGGCCCTGAGCTCAAGCCCAGGACTGGCAAAAAAAAAAAAGAAAAAGAAAATTAAACAATGTGAAGTTCTTATTTCAAGAAAATAATATTAAGGTACAGAGAGTAGCCAGAATGTTTCAGAGGTTTCTAAGAACAAAATCACCCAGCCACCAATATGGGCCTCTCATCAAAGGTGAGCCCATTCCTGATAGAATATACTTTGGAAAATTATTTTTTTTCTCCAAAGACTGCTTAGTTTTCGTGGTTCCCTCAGTTATTTGAGTTAGTGTCTGTGGAGCAATTTGTGAGAAATACAAATACCACCGCAGCAATCTTTAAGTGCAGGTTTGGTGGTGTAACCTAAGCCTTCACAGAGGCAGCTGCGGAACTTCCTCTCATCTTTCCTTAGACCCCTGCATGGCACCCTGGCCCACAGCCACACTCCACATCCCATGCTTGTACCTCTGGCCACACTGGGCACGTGGACCGGAGATCTCGCAGCCTCTGTGTCTCCTCAGCATGACCGCTGAAGGTTTGGCCATGCTGTGCCTGGATGTGCTCAGGACTTTTAAATTTAGGTCTAGGTTCTGACTGCTAAAAGGTGAAGGAGCCAACGTTCTCCTTTAGGTGAAAGAAAAATACTTCAGGTACATAGATATCTCCCAGTAATTTTGAGAAACTGGAAATAGTTAAAGCCACAAAGTCTACTTATGATGCAGCACACACAAGAAATACAGGGTTTGCGCATAATAGCACAGTCTGACTGGGTCAGAATTAAAGGAAAAACATAAATTTACTGAACCATGGAATGTGGTATGCATTTAATTTAGACGACTTTCATGTGTGTATATATGTGTGTGTATGCATGTGTGCTGATACTAGAGCTTGAACTCAGGGCCTTAAATTGGCATCTTTTTTCCCTTAGCACATCTTTGCACAGGATGGCACTCTATCACTTGAGCCACAGCTCCACTTCCAGTTTTCTTCCAGATAACTAGAGGTCAGAGTCTCACAGGCCTTTCTGCTGGGATGCACAAACAACCATCTTCAAATCTCAGCTTCCTGAGGAACTGAGATTACAGGCGTGAGCCACCAGTGTCCAACATGAGGGACAATTTTCAAAAATCTGAATAACTACCACGAAGGAAGGTCAATGTTTTTAGTCACAATAAATTAGATTTCTTGGCAGGCTCAATTTCTTCCCTTAAGTCTCACATAAAATACTTGGACCACATTTGCCTCCTTTCATCAAGGATCACTTGTTAAAAACAGAAAATTCAGAGATTTGTCTTTAAAGAGAAAAACATGATCTTATTTAGTAGGAAATTCAAGTCTGTACAAAAAAAATCCCATGTAGGATGTTTAAAAGATACTTTACTTGCAAGGTGTAACAGCACCATCTAGAATACAGCATTCTCAGCAGTTATAGAAACCATAAAATTCCACTAAATGGAGTTTCTACTTCACCTTTATCTTCTTTCACTTTTTAGTTTATATTCTTAACTTGAAAATGATGCTTTGAAGTTACAGGACCAAAGTTCATGAGGCCTCATCTCAACAAACAAATCAGGTATAGTGGTATATACCTGTAATGGCAAAGATAAGAGGATTTGGGTTCAAATCTGGCCCTGATAAAAAGCATGAAAAATGATTCAAAAACTAACTTAAAAGATAAAATGGGGGCTGAGAGCATGGCCTCGTGGTTGAGTGCTTGCCTAGCATACATGAAGCCCTGGGTTCAATTCCTTGGTAGCACATAACAGAAAAAGTCAGAAGTGGTGCTGTGGCTCAAGTGATAGAGCTCTAGCCTTGAGAAAGCTCAAGGACAGTGCCCAGGCCCTGAGTTCAAGCCCCAGGACTGGCAAAAAAAAAAAACAACAACTAAAATGGTTTGGTGCATAGTTCAAGTTATAGACTGTCTGTCAAGTACTAGGCCCTGAGTTCAAATCCCAGTACCACCAGAAAGTAAAAATAAAATAATACACATACACACAAGAGTCAAAATAATTGAAAATAAGAAATTCTAACTATGGCATACAGCATGATGTACACAGTGGGCGATATAAATCAACTAACTAATGCATTCTTACCCGTTTTTTCATATTTGGTGCAAATACTTATTTCTTTATAATTTTATTCTGATTGTACAGTGGAGTTACAATTCCACAAGTTAGGTAGTGAGTACAAGGCACTCTACCACCTGAGCCATGCCTCTAACCCCTTGGGGCAAATACCTACAATGCATTCTCCCAGCAGAGTTCAGAGCTCACCAGCAACCCCTCAGGGCTCCTGACCATGTCAGTCCTAGCTGAAATCCCCACATTATCCCAACCTCCCCACCTCCCACCTCTCCCTACTGTCCTCCCCTCTGCTTCCGTGGATTCAGTCTCAGATTCAACTCCGATGATGCCCAAGCCCTTGGCTTTCCACTTTCTATATCTTTCAGGTCCATCCATGTTGTGATGAACAACTGGATTTTTTTCTTTTTTTTAAGGCCAAATAGTAATCCATTGTGTGCATGTACAAAATTTCCCTTCTTCATCCAGCCAATGGGCAGACACTTGAGTTGATTTCTTATCATCAGCCACTGGTACCTGGTAAGAATTTTCTGGATAAAAGATCATGTCAGCTAACAACCGAAGTTTCTTCTCTCCCGGTATGGATGGCATCTGTAACTCTCACACTTATAGGCAGGGCCCCAGTGTACATTCAACAAGCTTAGCGAGCTTGTCAAAGATGGAATTTGTAGTGTGTTGAGGTATTTTTCTTTTATATTGAATTTGTTCAGAATTTTTATCACACAAGGACACTGGATTTTCTTAAATGATTTTTCTTCACTTATTCAGATAATAGTTTTGCCTTCGTGCTCACATTTGTGGATTTGCATATGTCTAGACATTCTTTTTTTTTTTTTTGGTCAGTGGTAGGGCTTGGACTATGGGCCTGGCTGCTGCCCCTGAGCTCTAAAGCTCAAAGCCACCACCCTACCGCTTGAGCCTCAGCGTCACTTCTGGTTTTCTAGTGGTTAATTGGAGATGAGTCTCACGGTCCTTAGTGCCCAGCTTTGAACCGAGATCCTCAGATCTCAGCCTCCTGAGTAGCTAGAATTACAGGTGGGAGTTTCCATGCCTGGCTTGTCTAGACATTCTTGTAATCTAAATCTAAATCCCACTTGATCCTAGTGAATTAAGCTTAGTTCTGAAACTTAGCTGTTGGGTTTGGTTGTTTCATATTTTCCCGAAGACTTCTGTAAGTGGGTATGTAGGGATTTCGGCCTGTAATTTGCTTGGGTTTGATTTCAGGGTTACCCTGTCCTCCTAAAACAACTTTGAAAGTATTCCTTCCCTTTCTTTTTGCTTTGGAAGAGTATGAGAACATTTGTGTTCATTCTTTACACGTTTGAAAGAGCCCACAGGATTTAGTGGCTAAGCCGTTAGCTTCTGGACTTCATATTCCAGATTCAATGTCCTTGGTACTCATCTGCTTGGATTTTTTGTGTCCAATCTTGGTAAGCAGCCTTCATTTCTTTCCAGTGACCCAATCATTGGCCTAGGCTCTTCTCAGGAGTCTCCAAGGATGCTCTGTGCTTCTACAATAGCAACTGCAACTGAAGATCTTGTTCATTCCTGGTTTATCTGAGGTTCTTTTTTTTTGGGGGGGGGGGGTTGAGTCATGGGCCTTGAACTCCGGGTTTGGACGCTGTCCCTGAATTCTTCAGCTCAAGGCTATGAGCCACGCCCCACTTCCCATTTCCTAGTAGTTATAACTATGGAAGAGTTTCACATTCTTCAGTGCCCAGGCTGGCTTTGAACTGTAATCCTCAGATCTCAGCCTCCTGAGTAGTCAGGATGACATTCTCTCTCCTTAGCCTAGCTAAAAGACAACTCCTAGCTTTGTTCCGCTTTTCTGCTGTTTACCTAGTCTACTTCATGTATTTCTGCTCTAGCTTTAGCATCTCCTTCCTGTTACTAACTTGGGGCTTCATTTGTTCTTCTTTTTCTAGTTCCTTAAAGAGTAACGTAAGGTTTAGTCTGAATCTTTTAAAAAAAAATCCTTGGGTAAGAAACACCCCGGTGTACATGTTTTATGCATTCATGGCCCTACTTGTGGTGAGATTGCTCAGTCACCAGGCAGCATCCCCGTGCATTGCCAGGCGTCATTTACTGTGTCGACACACCTGCATCCCCAGGAGAGCCCTGTCCTTCCTGCTGCCTCCAGCCCGCCTCAGAGAAACTCGATATGGACCCAGTTTGTGTTTGTACTGTATTTAAAGTAGACCTAAGAAGATCACCGCAATGCCAGGAAAGGGCAATTAAGAAAGGAGAAACGGTGCCCAAAGTGTTAAAACAATGTAAGTCGTCGAGGGAATCTTTTGCACTGATTTTTGGCAATCGTCACTGTACTCTCATCGTGTAGTCAAATGGTCAATTGAAAGGAGAAAGATGAAACCGAAGTCTGAACTCTGACTTGTTTCTTCCCGCTGCTCATCTCTTCAGATGTTTTCAAAAGAAGTATCCAACCCATCTGCTCACTGCCAGCGTGGTCATTTGCTTCCACAATGAAGAATTTAACGCCTTGCTCCGAACTGTGTCCAGCGTCTTATACCTCACGCCACCCTACTTTCTTCGAGAAATTATCTTGGTGGATGACAGGAGCGAATATGGTGAGGTGGTCTCACGTGGCTGGAAGGGCTGCTCTTAGCGGGGCGAGGGAGGATTTTATGGTCTGGGTGGGAGTTGAGGAGACCCCGTACCATGCCATTTGTGCATGGGGTCCCTGCCCTGATGTCCCATTCATGGGGGTCTGCCTCATCTCTGGAGATCACTTCCAGAGGAAGTGGCATTCCCATGGAGGTTGGACGTGACCCAGATGGAGAAAAGGAAGAGGAAGGAAAGGTATTTTAGGTGGAGAGAATGGCATTGTGGAGGCCCGCAGGCACCAGAGAAAAGGGGGTGAGTTTGGAGTAGTTTTGTGTTTTCTGTAGTTTATGTAAAGAGCAGGGAGAATGGAACAGAGCCAGTGTTATTAAAAAAGTAGCTAGATGCTGAGTAGAATGGTTCACCTGTGATCCCAGCGTCTCAGGATGCTGAGAGCTGAGGATCCTGATTCAAAGCCTGCCCAGGCAGGGAAGTCTGAGAGTCTTTATCTTCAATGAATCACCAAAACAGGCCAAAGGACAACTGTGGCTCTCCTAAGCAAAAAAGCTCAGGGACAGTGTCCAGGCCTGGAGTTTAGGCCTCAGGACCTGCCCACACAAGAACAACAAAAGCCAGTCCTGAAGCGGGGCCCATGGGAATTGATCTCCTGTTTGGAGAGTGTCTGAAGGAGAACGTAATACAGAGACATGGCCGGATCCAGGTACTCTATGTGGGGGGAAAAAAAAAGGAATTGGACCAACTGCACTTAAGCATTTATTTCTCTAAGCTTACTTTTTTTTTAAATAAGGGTTCTCCTATTAGTACAAATGGAGTTAGGCACCCTGAGGACCTGAAACTCAGGTTTACATCAGGTTTACGCCAGGGTGCAAGTCAGGAGGCCGGCACTGCCGCAGTCAGGTTGTCATTCCTGGATAGGTTTCAGACCTGTGGTCCCCTGTTCCACTATGAGTCTAACCTGCGATGACCTAGGAAGGAAAAAGCTGAAAGGCAGCGGGAAGGATGGGCAAAGAGAAGGGGGGGAAGGCCCTGGGAAGGGCATCTGCCGGGGGTGACACTGGGTGGCGCTGGAGTTGGCTCCCACCAGCGCCACTGTGTTTGAAGGTCTCGATGCTGCCCAGGCATATCAGGGGAGTCGTCACCTCTGGGGGGGCAGGCCCCCTCTTTGTGGTTTTGAGTCACCCACATAGCACCCTCTGCTGAGGAGCACTAAGTGGCATGTTCCGTGGCTTGCTGGGAAGAAGTCCTTGTAAAGCAGTGGTGGGTAAGGGGTGTGGCCTCTTCTGCTGGCCTGAAGAACTCTGCCTCTCACCCCAACGTTCAAGCGCCATGGATGTGGCTCCGGGCAGACCGGGTACTCGGGCAGCAAGGCGGGGAGGCTGATGTCTGGGACCAGGGTATTTCACCAGAGCGCAGGAAAAGGTTTTCAGGTGGTTTTTTACTCTCCTGTAGGATAAAATGTTCATCTCTCAGCATCTGGGGAATATATAGTGTTTTAGGAGTCAATTGTAATCGTGGTCATTTGCTTCAGTCTCTGTAGTCGCCGTTTACAAATTGTCACGTATTGGATATTTCCCCAGATGATTTGCAAGACAAACTCGAGCATCGCCTGAAGGTTTTTAAGAGGAATATTAAAATAATAAGAAACAAAAATCGAGAGGGGCTGATTCGATCGCGGCTGATCGGAGCGGATCACGCTTCAGGTATGAACGGTGTAGACGCGGCTGTCCAGAGGCTGGTGGTGCCCCGTGCAGTCACCCCTCCGCCCACCGTCGCCTCTGACACTGCTCTGCTCCAGAATGGCTGTTTCAAGGGCTTTAGATCACGCTGGCCTATAGCACAGGCTGAGGCCCCAGATACAAACTCTAAGATGGACTTTTCCATGGGACTCACACCTGAGCAGGAGAGCAAGATGATGGGGCAGGTAGAGCTACAGCTCTTCCCCCACAGGGGAGAAGGGAGTTAAGGCAATGGTGGGGGGGGCCTCTGGGGGGAGGAGCCATGATGGGGTGGTGAGGGAGAGCCAGCCTGAAGGAGAAGGGAAAGGGGGAGGCGGCTCAAGCTCTGGGCACTTGTGAGGGGAAGGGAGGAAGGAAGGAGGTTTCGGGTGAAGGGTGTGGGATGGTGGTGTGGCTCTCAGAAAGGAAATGCCACTGCTCAGAAAAATCCATCTCTGATACCTCCTCCTCCTCCTCCCCCCACAGTGCCTAAACATGGGTGGAGGCTCCCTGGGGAGTGAGTGGCCTGAGTGGTAGCAGACGCCCAAGCTTAGGCTGGAGTCTAAGATCTGCTCCCCACAAGAAGGTCTCAACCACGGGGGGGTCAGGACTTCTAGGTAAGGGGACCAGGTATGGACGCATCATTGTGTGCGAACCCCTACCCTGGGAGCCGGGGCAGTGCCTGGCTAGAAGCAGCAGCTTCACTCCAGCGGGACAGCGGAGCCCTGGACATCCAGGGGGCTGAGTCGGAGCCAGAGAGCAGAGGTCCTTGTGAAGGCATTTTCTTAGTCGTTTTCTCCACAGCCACCATGGCCCAGTTTTTGTTATTTTCTAAGTGCTGGAATGAAGTTCAGCTTGCCCTGCCTCGTTAGGATCCCACCAAACCACTTCTAATCCTTTGGTCATCAGTTTCCGAGGAGCATGCATGGCACGCAGCGCTGGCGTGTGTGTCGGTCGACTGTGCGCACGGCATGTCCGTGCACACGCTGTCCGTGTGTCCCTGCACACGGTATCTCACATTGTTGGACGTAATACAGTAGGTATAGCTTATACGCCCCAGTGCAACTGAAATGCTCACCAAATCCTTACTGCATCCCACCCGTGTGGGCCACTGTGAGTGTGCTTTTCCCGCAGGGGACGTCTTGGTGTTCCTGGACAGCCACTGTGAGGTGAACCGAGTGTGGCTGGAGCCCCTGATGGCAGCCATTGCTGAGAACCACAAGGTGGTGGTGTGTCCCGTGTTGGACGTCATTGACTTCTTAACCCTGCAGTACAAGGCCTCCCCGATCCAGCGCGGGGCCTTTGACTGGAACTTGCAGTTTAAATGGGACACCGTGTTCTCTTATGAGATGGAGGGACCTGATGGAGCAATAAAACCCATCCGGTGAGCTGCTTCCGGGGAAGGAGCGCGGCAGATGGATGGGCACCGGGGCCGGGAAGCACATTCAGCGATCATTCCAGGGATTTCTTGGGCTTTGTGGCATGTTCCTTCTGTCCCTTCTTCACAGCAGAATTTGGTAGATGCTATGTCTCTGAGTGAAAACATGCGTCTTGTCCAGGCCGGTGGCTGCTGGGGTTAGAAGGGGTCTCCAGCTTCCAGCACCCCATCAGAATGCACTGGGCCTCGAAGCACATAATAGGCTTCACCTCAGAGGAAGGAGAAAGCTTTACCCAGCTCAGACCCAAAATACCACTCCATAGGCTAAGATAAACATGACTTTCTTAGATATTTTTGTTCAGGTTCAGAAGATGTATGGTTAACTGTGTGAGCAGCTGACTGACGCTGCTTTTAAGTCTTAAGTCACTGGGTCAGAGTTTGGATACTTCTGCTGCCTTGATGAGGCCCCCTCTGAAGGGTTTTCTTCCAGGCTGCTCCCACCATCCTGCTAACTCTACTGACCTTTTGGCTTCATAGACCAGAAAATTCATTTGTAATATTCTAGTCTAGCAAAGCCTATAGCTTAGAAAGTCCATAATCTTTCTCTCCAGTCTAACTTAGAGCTCTGGGGTCTTATTTAACTTATGGAACCTCTCTGAGCTGTATTTTCCTTATTTGGAGACTAATACTTTACAGGGTTATTACAAGAATAAGATGCATGTGTAAATACACTATTATCTGGTGTCTCCAGGGCTTTCACCTCTCCATTACTGGCATGGTACACCTAGGATGACATCTGGACCTCTGGCCTCTGGCTGCTTCTCCTCCCCCTTAGAGTTGTTTCTTGTGTGGTCCAGGCTTCTGGCCTGGACATCATTTCTACTCTTGCCAGCACCTGGGGGTCCTCCTGCTGCCACCATGAGCTTGGCGTGTCTCCAGCACTAAGCCCATGAGATCTCTGTTCTGCCAAAAGTTTAAGAGACACGGCCTAGTGCTGCTGTGTGGTAAGCCCCTCCTCACACACCCTGGGTCGAGTCTGACCACAATAATGCCCAAGTCTGGCCTCGGCCCTGTTTCAAAGAAAAAGGATGATACCTGATCCTGGATAATGCCTGGTGGTTAATTATGGGCTTGGCTTGAAGACGGAGCTAACTGACACAGGATAAGATAAATGTGAACTAAGCTGGGCACCCATGGCCTATGCCTACAGTCCCAGCTACTCAGAAGGCCGGAAATCAAGAGCTTAATCTTTGCTTCTAATCTAATTTAGACAAATACCAGTGACTCTGGTATTTGACTGTGAAAAAACTGGAAGTAGAGCTGTAGCTCAAGTTAAAGTGCTAGCTATGAGCAAAAAAGCCAAGGGAGAGTGAGAGGCCCTGGTGCATGTACACACACACACACACACACACACACACACACACACACACACACACACACACGAGCGCGCGATGAATCAAGAATTGGAAGGAATACTTGTGAAATTCTACAAAAATTTGTGCAGGAACCACATGGACACAACGGCCTTCAGCATGATCACATACTTCTCATAGTTCTTAAAAATTTTCCTAACCCCGTGCCAAGACATCTCTGCTCCTTACCCCTCAAGGATTCATTGTTAGCAGATGCACCAATCAGGATGCCCACCACGCAATGGCCAATCAGGATGATACACATCACCCACACACACCATTCTATGGGCTAGACAGGAATATGCCCATCACAGCATATATAGCCTATTACCTCTCCCAACTGAAAAAGGAGACAGCATTGTTTTGCCCCTACTTCCTGTCAGCTAACTGCCCTTTCTTGCTCTCTTTTTGGTATTAAGTTCTCTGGGAAGAGATGTCAGTGTCAGTGTCATTATCTACAGTACCCTTAAACTCCTTTTTTATTGGTCAGTCATGGGGCTTGAACTCTGGGCCTGAGTACTGTCCTTGAGATCTTCAGCTCAAGGCCACTGCCGTACTCCTAGAGCCACAGCCCCACTTCCCATTTTCTAGTGGTTAGTTGGAGATAAGAATCTCACCTTCTTTAGTGCTGGGTTGGCTTTGAACCATACTTCTCAGATCTCAGCCTCTTGAGTAGTTAGGATTACAGGAACAAGCCACCGCATCCAGCAATGCTCTTAAACTCTTAACTGTTATTTCTTTAGCTTAATTCAATCCGGCTTTGTTCACTTACGAATGGGACTGTGACTATGTGTTGTACAGAGTTGACCCCAATGCTCAGTTCTCAATCTTCACCCCACTGTCAACCTTGCTGGCAGTATTTGATGCTGCAGGTCTCCCTTCACTTTGACACACAGCCTTCTGTTGGCCTCTGGGATACCCCAATCACTTGGCTTTCTTCCTCCCGCTCTAGCCATTGCTTCCTACCTCCTCTGCTGAGTTCACTGTAGCTCTCCGGGTTCTTACATTGAGGGGCTCAGAGACCAGTCCCTGGTCTTCTCTTCCTCCACTGACTTACCATGGTCTCAACCATCTTATGCTCATAATGCAGCCCAGCCTCTCTCAGAACTCCAGCTCATGCATCCAACCAGACTCAGAGGTCTGGGTACTTGGAATCCATACTGCACGACTGAATAGACATCTCAGAAGTCTTACCTGGTGCAATGGCTCATGACTGTCATCCTAGCTACTCAGGAAGTATGAGGATTGTGGTTCAAAGCCAGCCTGGGCAGGAAAGTCCTTGAGCCTCTTATCTCTAATTAACCACCAGAAAATTGGAAGTGCTGCTGTGGCTCAAAGTGGTAGAGTGCTATCCATGTTTATCACTGCATTGTTCACAATAGCCAAGGTATGGAAACAACCCAGATGCTCCACTGCAGATGAATGGATCAAAAAATTGGGTACCATCTTGTTATGTTTAAAACATAACAAGGGGGTTTGTATCCCACCGCTGCCACCAAAAAATTAAAATTAAAATAAGAAAAATAAAAAGAGGGGCGGGGAGTTTGGCCTAGTGGTAGAGTGCTTGCCTAGAATGCATAAAGACCTGGGATCAGTTCCTCAGTACCACATACATAGAAAAAAGCTGGAAGTGGTGCTATAGCTCAAGTAGTAGAGCTCTAGCCTTGAGAAAGTCCAAGGGCAGGGCTCAGGCCCTGAGTTCGAGGCCTAGGACTGGCAAAAAAAAAATAACGAGAAATGACAAAGCAAACAGGACTCAAAAAACAAATACACAATGAGACTAAAAAAGGACAGTCTTGGGAGCAAAGCATCAGGTTATTAAGGTGTGAAGAGCCGACACGTTTTTCTTATGTAAAGCATGAAGTCAGGCTGGGCATAGTGGCTCACACCTGTAATCCTAGCTACTCAGGAGGCTGAGATCTGAGGATCAAGGTTCAAAGCCAGCTGGGGCACAAAAGTCCATGAGACTTATCTCCAATAACCACCAGAAAACCACCTGTGTGGCTGTGGCTCAAGGGGCAGGCAGTAGCCTTGAGCTAAAGAGCTCAGGGACAGAGCCCAAGCCCAGTGGTCAAGCCCCATTACACTACAAAAACAAATAAAAAAACCTGAGGTTTTGATATTTTTCGTTATTCATTAGATTTGTAGATCAGGGGTCAGGAACATAGCCCAGTGGTGAAGTGTTTGTCTAGCATGCACAAAGCACTGTGTTCAATTCCTCAGTACCACATAAGCTGGAAGTGGTGCTGTGGCTCAAGTGGTAGAGCTCTAGCCTTGAGCTAAATAGCTCAGGGACAGTGCCTGGACCCTGAGTTCAAGCCCTAGGACTGAAAAAAAAAAAGAATGATGATTCTTATCAGTATGAATGTAAAAACAATTATGTGATGGTACCGAAGTATAACTATGCCAACTACTTTGAAATATACATAATCACTCAATCATGAAAAAGGAAAAAAAAAGTAGGAGAGTGCTAGCCTTGAGCAAAAGAGCTTCTGGGCCCTAAATTCCAGCCCAGCCCCATTACCACCAAAACAACAACGAACAAACCAGTTTGTTCACTCACTCAGCCACAGTATTTTCCATCTCCATGGACAGCAACCCCACTTGTCATAGTACAGGCCAAAGATGGACTCAGCCTTGATTTTTCTCTTCTTCTAACACTCCATGTCCCACCCATAAGCAAATCTGTTAGTGCTATCTTCAAGCCAAGCCAGCAACTACTACCCAGGATCAGATCTCATCCTTTATCTATGAAACACAAGTGACAAGTTGTAACTGGTTTCCTTCCCTCTGCCGGTTCTGCCTTTAAGCACAAAGGGGTCTTCCTGGCTTTCTCCTTACACACCACAAATGCATTCATAATTATCTTCAAGCTACTTATTCTGTTATTACTGGGACTCTAAGTGTTGGTGGACAACAGAAGTGTTCTCAGAAGTAAATATTACAGTTCACTTAGTGCTGTTAGGAAAGAAGAGCTCTAATACTACTGCTGAGTTCAATTCTCATCCTATGAGGAATTCTTACTGTAAACATCACTGTGTAGAAAGACAATCCTGGGACTAGGAATGTGGCTTAGTGGTAGAATGCTTGCTTAGCACGCACGAAGCCCTGGGTTCGATTCCTCAGTATTACATATACAGAAAAAGCTGGAAGTGGTGCTGTGGCTCAAGTGGTAGAGGGCTAGTCTTGAGGGAGAAGCAGCTCAGGGAGAGTGCCCAGGGGCTAAGTTCAAACCACAGACCTGACCAAAAAAAAGAAGAAGAAAGGGCTGGGAGTTTGGCCTAGTGGTTAAAGTGCTTGCCTAGCATGCACGAAGACCCGGGTTTGATTCCTTGGTACCACATACCTAGAAAAAAGCTGGAAGTGGTGCTGAGGTTCAAGTGGTAGAATGCTAAGCCTTGAGAAAGTCCAAGGACAGTGCTCAGGCCCTGAGCCCAAGCCCAGGACTGGCAAAAAAAAAAAAAAAGAAGAAGAAGAAGTAAAAAGAAAGACAATCCTTATAACATACAGCTTACAAATCCCACTCACAGTAGCAATTGCATATACATGTGTACATTCATATATTTACGTATATTTCTATATGTAGCAAAACAGTTATCCCAGGTGATGAAAAATCTGCATGTTGAAAACCAACAACTATTGAAGGAGATATAAATAAGCGAGACACACTGTGCTTATAGACTAGAAGGCTTAACGTGGTTAAAATGTCCAGTCCTGAGAGCAATCCACATGCTCATTGTGCTTCTACAGAATACCAAAGGACATTCGCACAGAAGCACAAAACATAATCTTCAAATTTGTATGACGTCACAAAGGATAAAGGCCTTGAAGAAAATGAAAGCAAGGGCATCCATCATATTATCTGACTTCAAAGTAGCATGGACCTGGTATACATGTAACCCAATGGAATAGAAAACCTCAACAGAAATCCATACATCCATAGACTACTGGTTTTCAACAATGGTGATCAAAAAATATATTGCACCCAAGATGGCTTCTTCAACAAATGGTCTGGTAGAGCGGGGTATCCACGTGCTAAAGAATAATGCTAGAAGCTGAGCATGGCTGGGCATGCCCCAAATCCTAGTACTTAGGAGTAAAACTTGGTCTTCAAAATACAAGGGCTGAAGATAAGAGCTCAAGAGGTAAAGTGGCTAGAATGACAAAACTCTGGGTTTCATCGTTAGCACTGCCAAAAAAACTGTGGCTTCACAGAAGTAAGAAATAGTTATTGGAGTCTGTTGGACAATTTGTACAAAGTTACAGTTAGACAAGATGAATAAGATTTGGAGTTCTTTTGTACAAAATAACTACAGTCAATAATATATATTTCAAAATAGCTAGAAGAGAGGATTCTGAATGTTTTACTACAAAAAATGATCAGTGTTTAAGATGACGGAAATGCTATACCTGCTTGCATATTACATAATTTATAACATTTATTAAAATACCACATAGTACCTAACTGTGTATTTAACTGGAAACACACAAATGCACACATACACACAAAGAGCATATTGCTTATATAATTTGTTGAGAGCTAAATAAAGGTTGGCACCTACTTCTAGGTACTTTACCTTTTAAGTATCTTATATACTCACATATTTATCCAAATACATATTTGGTTACTAGTTTTTAACTCTATTATCACTATTATTTACTTTTTCAGGAAAGTTTATTGAATTGGTCCAATCTTTATGTCTTCTTTCTAGATCACCTGCAATGTCAGGAGGGATTTTTGCTATATACAGGCCTTATTTTTATGAGATTGGACAGTATGACAAGGACATGAATCTTTGGGGAGGAGAAAATGTGGAGATTTCACTAAGGGTAATTTCAGCTTTTTCTTTGTGTGTGTGTGTGTGTGTGTGTGTGCATGCATGTGTGTGCATGTGTGTCCATGTGTTTGTGCATGTGCATGCTGGTCCTGGGGCTTGAACTCAGGGCCTGGTCACTGTCCCTGAACTTGTTTGCTCAAGACTAGTACTCTACTACGTGAGCCGTGACTCCAGTTCTGGCTTCTCAGTGGTGAAATGGAGAGGAGTCTCACAGACTTTTCTGCCTGGGCTGACTTAGACCTGTGATCCTCAGATCTTGGCCGCCTACGTGGCTAGGATTATAGATGGGAGTCACTGGTGCTGGCTGTTTTGTTATTTTTAATGTATGATGCAGGAAATTAATGATAATTTTATTGTCATGGTAATTGTATTTTTTGACAGTCCTGGGGCTTGAACTCAGGGCCTGAGCACTGTCCTTGGGCTTTCCTCAAGGCTACTGTTCTACCACTTGAGCCCAGCACCACTTCTGGCTTTTCTATGTACGTGGTACCAAGGAATTGAACCTAGGGCTTTGTGCATGCTAGGCAAGCACTCTACCATTAGGCTACACTCTTGGCCCTGGTAGTTGTATTCTTATTCTAGTCTTTTTCTGTTTGTGTCCTGTTTCCCTTTTCATTCCTTCTTTGTGCTAGTTACTTCATTCTTCTTTTCTTTTTCTCCCAGTGTAAGGGTTTAACTCAGGGCCTTATGATTGCCTGGCTTCTTGTTTGGCTGATGGTCTACCACTTGAGCTTTCTCCTGGTTCTTGTGGACATGGAATCTTAAAGACTTTTCTGTTGGGGCTGGCTTTGAACTCTGATCCTCCACATCTCAGCCTCTGGGGTATCTAGGGTTACAGGCGTGAGCCATGAACCAGACTCCTTCACACTGCTTCCCGCAGTATGCACACAGGCATGTCGAGAGAGCCACCAGCCCCATTCAGTGGTACCCCATCAGTTTGCTGCATCCATCGGTCACCCCCTCCCACCCCATTTGCACACTCCCTTCTGGGCCAGGCAGTGTGTTAGAACACACATGGACACATACGTCTTTGGGACTTTTTGCTCTATTTGGTTTATTACAACTGCAGATGGAATGTCCCTCTTTTAGGTATTAAAAACTCAATAAACACACCCTGTGTCTCAAAACAACCAATTTTGGAATGGCATGTGCGTGTATGAAAAGCAAATGCATCCGTCTGTGACTACGGCCTCCACAGGCAGCAGCACTGTCAGCGCCCAGGGTTGTTGCCAGCCACTCCACGTCTAATGGTCCTCACGCACCTGAAGTGTGCCGGCCTCTTCCTGAGCCACCATGCCTGGCAGGAGCTCTCTCTTGCTTGATCTCCTATCTGCACACCTGTACACCCACCTTTACTTCTCCTCGGCTGTCACAGGAGGCCTCACACCCTGTGTCCTGTGACTGTGCCCAGGGGGGACCCGGAGTGTTACAGGCCCTGCCCTCCAGTCACGCACATGGACCCTGCAGGACAGACTGTCTCAGAAGTCTTCTCTGTCTTAGGAGAGCATCCCCTGCTCCCCTTCCTCTGTCATCTGCCCTCAGTTTCTTGTTGCTGCTTTGAGACCAAGGGTTGGTACTCAGCACTCTGGCCCTGGGAAGTCCCGCTGGTAGCTAACATGTGTCGTATTTAAGCTCTGATGAGTGAGAACCTGTACTGTGAGCAGAGCCAGGGCCTCCATCTACAAGCCAGCCACCAGGCCCAGGTTCTCACCCCTACTACAATCTGCACCCAGCAGATGTGGCTGCCAGCCCTGTTTAGGACTTCTCTGCTCAGGCAGAGAACTTCTAACAGCACCCCTGCCTCAGCCCTCAGGCTGACACTGTAGTTTTGGCCTAGGAGTGTTTGGGGGGAATTCTAAGTTCAATTCTGCCATCACTCAAGGAGTATTCCTTTTAGTTACACTGTGCTGGGCTCTCAGAGATACCACCCTTGTCTGTTCACCACTCAGCACACACACACACACACACACACACACACACACACACACACACACACACACACACACGAGCACAGTGCTGAGCCAAGC
This sequence comes from Megascapheus bottae, assembly GCF_031878675.1. Taxonomy (NCBI): domain Eukaryota; kingdom Metazoa; phylum Chordata; class Mammalia; order Rodentia; family Geomyidae; genus Megascapheus; species Megascapheus bottae. The sequence continues at coordinate 82,564,571 of NC_143513.1, forward strand.
CCTGGTAACTCATACCTGTAATCCTAATTGCCCAGCAGGTTGAGATCTGAGGGCTGTGGTTCAAAGCCAGCCCAGGCAGGAAAGTCTGTAAGATTACCTAACCAGCAAAGAGCCAGCCTTGAGCAAAAAAGTTATAGGAGAGCTCCCTGGTCCTGAGTTCAAGCTCCGATACTAGCGCAAGACAAAGCAAGGTGCTAAAACATAGTAGCACACACTGAAATTAGCTGTCCGCACAAGGACACTGTGCAACAGGCTGGAGACTGGAAGTGTGACTCAGAATGCCAGATTTAATCAAAATGCTACATGAGATCTGAGGCCCTGAGTTCAGGCCCAGTGTGTGCAGGTGGCTGGAAACCAGAGCATTTGCATTTCCCTTTCACATATCCAGTGGCCAGGGTTGCTGCTTTAAGCAAGGACTTCATCTCTGGGCATGCTCTGGATGGCAGAAATGAAAAAACCAAGTCAAACCCCACAGCGTGTTCAGGCCTCTGGGTGTGTGCTGTGAGCAGCAGTTTCCTGGCCAAAGCAGACTCCAAGTACATGTGTCAGGAAAATTTCTGCTGCCCCAAGGTGAAGCTTGGAAAGTGAGCCAATGTTTGCTAAACGTTCAAGTTTCTGGAAAGAACAGCTAAGTGGATAGAGATCCTCTTTACTAAAACAAAGCTGTGAACAAGGTTGCCTCATGTCAGTTAGCTTTGCCTACCTAACAATCTACCCCAATGCAGTGGCTTGAAACTACAAGCAATTCTCTAGCTTCCAAATCATTGTGTCACCCCAGCAGGGCTGGTCTTAGCTACTGTGTTTACCTGAAGGCTCAGGGACAGCCAGTGCAGTGAGGACCACTCAGCCTTGCATTGCTGAGCAGGCTAGCCCAGGCTCATAGACACTGCAGAGGTAACAAGAATTGCAAAATGAACCATAAGCCAAAGCAAGCTGCCAGGTCAAAATCAGAGACAAGAATGGAGAACAGATAATACTACAGACCCACAGTAACACAAATAGTGTGGTGGTGGCACAAAACATTCACATGGACCAATGGGACAGAAGATTTGGGATTAACCCCATGTGGCTAGAGCCAAGTATTTTTGACAAAGGTACCCAAAATCATACATGAAAAAAAGATAGTGGGTTCAATTCCTCAGTACCACATACACAGAAAAAGCCAGAAATGGTGCTGTGGCTCAAGTGGTAGAGCTCTAGCCTTGAGAAAGCCCAGGGAGAGTGCTCAGGCCCTAAGTTCAAGCCCCACGATTGGCCAAAAAAAAAAAAAAAAAGACAGCCTCTTCAATAAGTGGTGCTCAGGAAACTAAACATGTACGCGTCTCTCACCCTGCACAAAGTCAACTTAAAGTCCAAATGTTGGTGGCTCACACTTGTAATCCTACCTACTCAGGAAGCTGAGATCTGAGGATCATGGTTTGAGCAGAAAAGTCCTTAAGAATCTGATTACTACCAGCAAAACACTGGAAATGGAGGTAGGGCTCAAATGATAGTCAGTCTTGAGCAAAAAAGCCAAGTGGTAAACAGGCGCTAGTGGCTCAACCTGTAATCCTGGCTACTCAAGAGGCTGAGATCTGAGGATCATGATTTGAGGTTGGGCTGGGCAGGAGAATCTGTGTTTAGACAAAGTTTATCGGTTGTCTTTCCTATCAAAACACCTTAGTACGGTCTTGGCTTTCCTTTGTTCAGATCTGGATGTGCGGAGGCCAACTCTTGGTCATTCCTTGCTCTCGAGTGGGGCATATCAACAGGAAGCACAAGGAAGGAAGCTTCGCTATCAGGAAGGTCATTATCCAGAACTACCTGAGAGTGGTCCACGTCTGGCTGGATGAGTACAAGGTGAGGAGCGCCGGGACGTGAGCCTCGACCACAACGGGCTTGGCTGCAAGACACGATTGTCTCTCCACATTCAAATGTTTCTGCTTTGTCACTTAATTGGGCCCCTCAACCACCTATCCCTTATTCCATTTTGAACTAGTCAATTCTAAGCTCCTATCCTTGCATTTCATTTTTGACCATTTAACTTCTAAAGAAATTCAAGTTCCTTAAAAATAATTGGCCAAAAGAAGAAATCTTTTGGGGTCGGGAGTGTGGCCTAGTGGTTGAGTGCTTGCCTAGCATGCACAAAGACCGGGGTTTGATTTCTTGGTGCTACATACATAGAAAAAAAGCTGAGGCTTAAGTGGTAGAGCTCTAGCCTTGAGAAAATCCAATGACAGGGCTCAGGCTCTGAGCTCAAGCCCAGGACTGGCAAAAAAAAAAAAATCTCTTTTCTTTTTTTCCCCTAGCTCTATCCTCCCTGTCCCCAATAGACCTGGAAATAGCCATTCCCCCCCCCAAGAAACCAGCCCCCTTCTCCCCTAACCCCAGATGTCAAGCTAGATTGCTCTCCTTACTGTCAATTTTTCAAGTGGTGTGGATCCTGCTGATCTTAGAAATATGGAGAACCTCTGTCAACAAAGACTTCCCTCTCTTCCTGTCTCTCTCCTTTCTTCCTTTCCTTCCTTCCCCTTCCTTCCTTCTTTCCTCTCCTCCCACCCTCCTCTCTCTTTCCCTCTATATTCATCCTCTCATCCATCCATCCATCCATCCACCCATCCAACCTACCTTCCTTCCTTCCTTCCTTCCTTCCTTCCTTCCTCCCTCCATCCCTCCCTCGACTTTGAACTCAGGGCCTGCACAAAGCTCTATCAGAGCTTTGTCCCCATGTATGCGTCCCCATTGATTAGGCACACACCAGGACATTGAGTGCATGTCCATCCATCCAAGTATAAAGCACAGCAAATAAGGACAGAAGCCCCAACAAGACCTAGCTTCAGATAAATGGAGACACACAAGAACCTTTCTGTGACAGTGTATGTCCTGGTCTTCATCTGATGTATTCATATAATTCTGCTCTGAAGTTATCAAAAGAACACTGTTTTGTAGCCAAGAAAATGTCCATTAAAATGAACTACTTCTACAGCACCACTCAGCTTGGTGACGTTTAAAGTCTGACAGGACCAAGTGTTAGTGGGAATATTAATTATTCCAAGTACCATTTTGGGGGGTTGGTTGTGGGGCCCGGATACTGCCCCTGAGCTTTCTTGTGCTCAAGGTTAGAAGTCTACCACTTGAGCCAAAGCACCACTTTCAGTTTTTGAGTCATTAACTGGAAATAAGAGTCTCGTGGGGACTTTTCTGCCCAACTCCATTTTGTACATACAGGAATGCAAGGTTATGTGTGCTGGCCTCTGGGAACAACAATGCTTCCCAGCAACCAGGTTTATGCTGGCCAGAGCTGAATACAGCTCAATGCTCAACAAGAGCAGTAGGGGACATGGACACATTCGGTCAGTACTGTTCTGCAGCAATGAAAATGCTCTGACCTGGGCTTTGCAGGTGAGAGCACGGCTCACTCGGAATAGTAATGACACAATATGGAATACAGACTGTAACAGTCCCTCTCTAGAGTGATTAAACTCTATGGTTATGCATGCTAAATTACTCTTTAACGCATATACACACTAGATGTTGTTTTCTCTCTTTGTGTCGCCCTCCGCTGGCTTGACCTTGCCCTGTAGCCCAGACTGATAGTCCTGTCTCCTCCTCTCTTATGGTATAGAAAAACTCTGCCATGCCAAACTTTTTTTCATTGACTAGACTCATACAATATTTTGTCCTATTTTTTCACTTATTATTGTAGTCTGAAAATATCCTTTAAAAGCAGGTTTCAGATTAGAACATACACAAAAAAAGATCTTCCTCTTAAAAGTGTTTTTGATATACCAGATTGGTATCGCTGGGAAATGGTCAGATCATCAAGGCACTATGATTACCACCATATCTTCTTGTTGTGTGCTGGTATTGGGGCTTGAACTTAGGGCCTTGTGCTCTTGCTAAGCTTTTTTACTCAGCTGCGCTCACTTGAACTACACCTCGACTTCTGGCGTTTTGCTGGAGCAATGGGGTGAGCTATTGGCCCTGTGACAGATTTGTCTGCCTGGACTGACTTTGAACTGTGATCCCCAAATGTCAGCCTCCTGAGTAGCTAGGATCACAGATGGGATCCGTTGGTATCTGACTTACCTCGTTCTTTTCTAATCAGACTGCATTTATAGATGGCTTTTGAACATGGTAGATGTGTGGATGACTTTGGGCCAGAGCTAGCTCTTACCCACTTTTTTTTGGGGGGGTCAGTCAGGGTCTTGAACTCAGGGCCTCGATGCTTTCTGTGAGCTTTTCAGCTCCAGCTAGCACTCTACGGCTTTGAGCCACAGTGCCACTTCCTGTTTTCTGGTGGTTAACTAGAGTAAGAGGCTCAAGAACTGTCTTGCCCTGGCTGGCTTCTGTAGTGGCTAGTGACCCACAAGCACCTGGCTGAAATGAACACATTCTAGACAAACCTTTTTGGAATTGTGTCTACCATGAGTTAACATGGGCAGATCGTCTACATGCCATTGGCATTGTCTTTAGCTGTGGATGACAGCCTGTCTGTCCATGAAGGGACAGCTCTTACAGTCTGATAGGCTACAATGGCTGTGTCACTGTCCAACATGGCAGCTCAATTCTTTAAGCCTAGTTTCTTGGGAAGTGAAAATGGTAGTGTGAAATCAACCTTGGCACAAAAGTTTGTGAGACTACACCAGTGCTAAGTGTGGTGGTATGCATGTGCCATGCTCAATGTCTGGGCCCAGTGGTGTGAGCCTGTCATCTCCAGTGACCTGGGAAGCCCCAGGGTGAGGACCACATCCCAACCAATGCAACTTCAAAGTAACCAAGGCAAGAAGGGGCCAAAAGTATTGCCTCAATGACAGAGTGCCTGCCTAACAACCATGCGGGAAGTTCAATCCCCAGTTCCATACACAAATGAAACTCTCATTGCTTTCAATTCCATTTAGTCATGAACAATCTCAAACTCATTTATGCATTTGTTATTTCCTTCCTGTCAACTCTAATCATCAGCAATTGCTGAGTTGTTTCCTAAGTTTTGTAAAAGAGGTACTGGTAACTAGTTAATTTAAAAGCAATAGGTTGTATGACGCTTGTGAAGTCTGGGTGAATGACCAGGCACCAAAATGTTTCCCAAGGCCATCCAGGCCTTCTCCGCTCCAACATGATGGCCCTGATAGACCATCCCCCCCCCCACACGCACACCTGGAGACTCAGTGGCAGAATGCAACAGAAAAGCCTGGGAGAGCCCAGCATGGCTGCACAGAGCACACTGAAGTGGATGAGCCTGTGCAGCTCTCTTCAGTACCGTGGTTATCCCATGTGGAGGCACAGGGCATGCACGGGTGTGCATGCACTGGTGGGCATGCACAAGTCTTGGAGACACAAGGGTTCTGCTTTCTAGGAATCCTTGGTTGTCTTGGAAGGCCTCTGAATATGGGGCCAAGGAGTCCCTTATGCTTTATCCTTAACACTCAAGTGAGAAACAGAAACACCAACCAGGAGCTGGGCCTGGTGGCTTACACGTATGTATGATCCTAGCTACTTGGGATGCTGAGATTAATTGGAGAGTCATTTGAGACTAACCTTGGCAAAAAGTTTATAAGATTCCATCTTAATCAATAAAAATCTGCGTACAGTGGCACATGCCTGCCATTCCAGCTATGTAGGAACCAGAAATAGGAGGAATGACAGAGCCGCTCCACCTAAACCATCACACCCAGCCCTGCTCTGACCAGGGAGAGACGAGTTGTGGGTGTGAGTACTGAGCACAGAGGAGAAAGGGAGCAGGATCCACTGTGGCAGGCACGGTGGCTCCCCCGCCCCTGGAAAGCAGGGGCCCTCTTCCCAGGCCTACTGTGCACCATGACACGGCACTGTCTCACTGCAGGCACTGTGGCAGGTGCCAACACAGGTCCTGGGCACTAGTAAGCAAAAACCGAGCTCCTGTAGGGTGTCCCACCTTGCTGTGTGCCTTTCAGTTCCAATGGTAAAAACACAGGTTTCTGTCCATCTGTGTTCTAGGTTGCAGGGCTTAGGCTCAGAGCCCTGTCACTGTCTTGAGCTCTTTCACACTTGGCTAGCATTCTACCCATTGGGCCAGCTCTACTACTGGCTTTCTTGGTAGTTAACTGGAGCTCAGAGTTTCATGGACTTGGTTGCCTGGGCTGGCTTCAAACTGCAACCCTCAAATCTCAGCCACCTGACTAGCTAGGCTCATAGGTGCTTCTCTGTTTGATTTCATGGTCTGATTATCAAAAATTTGTCTTGCTTAATGAGATGACCTTTTGTTTTCATTTAGGACAATTTTTTCCTTCAGAATCCTTCTTTGAAACTGATGAATTATGGTGACATTAGCAAACGGGTTGAATTAAGGAACCAACTACGTTGCAAGTCATTCCAGTGGTATTTGGACACTCTTTTCCCAGATCTGGAGGCATTTATGAACAAAGAAAGAGAGGAACCAAGATAATTTTTGTGAATAAAGAGCAAAAACATCTTCCAGTCCTTCAACACGGTAGCGTCAGAGAACAAGCTTGGACCATCAGGGAATTACGTGAATGAAGTGAGCAATACAACCAGGGTGACCCACGTCTCCAGAGCCTTTTCCTGCTCGTCCAAAGCCCATTTCTGTGCCTGGCCATCAAGCTGGCGAAGGACACCTGTAGCACTGCCCGTAGTGCCTCCCTTGTTGCCAGTGTACATGCGGGCTGCCTCCTGGCTGAGGATCTGATGTCCACCCTCTTGCCTGGGCATCCCAGGTCAGTCTTCCAGACTGACTTCCCATTTGTTCCAGGGCCTTCTGCGCGCCTCAGCCTGTGTCATCCTGATAGTTTGTTATTCTATGCGCCGACTCGTACCTATTATGCTATGGCTGGGGAGAAGCAGCAGGTAACCCTATCCGTTGTTTCTTTGGGGTTCACCTTGAGTTGAGGTGTTTCAAAAGAGGAAAGAGATTTAATTCACAAAGCGTGGCAGAAAGGAACGGAATGTATTAAAAGGGCCAAAAGGTACATGTGTGTCTGCAGGTATTTCACACAGGGCCCCCAGACATAGTTTAAGATAGAGAAAAGATCAACAAGTCTCCACAGATTGAGATCATCTGTCTCATTTATTAACCTCATTTAGTCAGCAGCTGTTTTGTTCTGGGCCAGGAAGGTGTCTGGGTGCCAGGGTACTGCAGGGAGCTCCCCAGTCCAACATCCCTCCTGGCTGGGGCTTATGGTCTTTGATACAATGTATAACATGAACAAAGAAGAATGGGGTATAATCATTTACCAAAATACTGTACCCAAAAAACCCTATTTCTATATTGGAAAGATGGGCCGATAGATGACTCTGGCGGCCAGAGAAACTTGATGAACTTTGAAAAAACGGATCTGAAGCTCATGCCTGTCTCTCCCCCTCTCTGTTATGTACCTAATACTAAATCTTAGTTGTGTAATGCAAGTTATTTTCGGTGCTGCACAATAACCATAGGTTCTAGAAATGATTCAGCAAGTCTCTTAGACAATCTCTTACTTGGATACTGTTTCAGTTGTTCCTAAAATAGAAAACTGTTATCAGAGTCAACACTAGGTATTTGGAATAAAGGAGATATCTACTTTTTTTTTTTTGCTAGTCCTGGGGCTTGAACTCCCTGAGCTGCTTTTGCTCGAGGCTAGCACTCTACCACTTAAGCCACAGGACTACTTCAGGCTCTGAGCAGTTTATGGGGAATGCTCCTGCCTGCGCTGGCTTACACTCCCTTGGGATGTCTCCTTTGCATTTTAGATATTCTCCTACTCAAGCCAAAATGCCTTTGAAGCTAGAAAATCAGTCTCAGTGGCCCAGAGTGCTTGTGTGCTACAGAGTATGTTGCAGGCTGGGTTCCAGGGTCCCCCTCTAGGCTCCCTCTCAAAGGATAGCCATTCTGGGTTTGAAACCAGATCTCAAATCAAAAGAAAACTATCTGCAGATTTGGCCTCACTAATAACTGGACAATCACAGAATTATAATTTGGCCTTAGTACCAATTGGATAATTGCAATCACTGACCTAAATACAGTACTTTTGACCCCACAATTTTTGAGATTTGGACAATTTCTTCCAAGGTAATGGTAAACGGTCAGAGTTTCATATGTTCTCTCTGGAAGCAGAGCAGTGTTCAAGTGTCAGCACCTTGGCCCTACAGTATGCTCCACACACCACCAATACTCATACTACAGCATCACCCTTATCTGCAATTCAAACGTCAGGCCAATCTGTCTTTCATCCAGCAACAGAACCCAGGGACATGCAAGACAAAACACAGCAGTCAGCCGGGCCTCAAGTGACACACTTACACATGTACTGTAAGGAGCCACCTCAGCCACAGCACCACTTCTGGCTTTTTCTGAGTATGTGGTACTGAGGAATTGAACCTAGGGCTTTGTGCGTGGTAGGCAAGCACACTACCACTAGGCTATACTCCCAGCCTAGAGTGTTTTTAACAGGGAAGAACTGAAGTTAATCCAGATCTGTCATTACTAGAGGGATGGCTAAGTAACCATTGTTATTTGGATTACCATTAAAAACTACAATATAAACATCTACTTCATTGACATCTGACTGGAAGAGAACTACCTGACACTTTCAAGGTGAAGTCACACCAGAAGGGTAAGCAATGGAAAGGTGAAGGCATAGACTATACTGGAGGGGAGTGTGTGTGTGTGTGTGTGTGTGTGTGTGTGTGTGTGTGTGTGTGTGTGTGTGTGTGTAGTAAGACAAGGGTCTAAATGTGCTAAGCAAGTATTCTGTCCAGCCCAGGCTCTTGGGATTTGTTTTGGTAGGTTGTGAGGTTGCCTTATCCCTTGAGCCATAGCCCCACTTCCTGTTTTCTAGATTTTAATTGGAGATAAGAGTCTCACCTTCTTTAGTGCCCAGGCTGGCTCTGAACTGTGAATCCTCAGATCTCAGCCTCTGGAGTAGCTAGGATTACAGGCGCGATCCTTCACCCAGCTGCCCCTGGGGTTTTGAGATGGAGTCTTGCTGACTTTGTCCTGGATGACCTCTGAATTTTCCTTTGAGTGACTGATCTGGGCATCCACCACCATTAGAGCACAGCACAACTTCAAACTCTACTTTTTATGTCAATAATGGAGAGAGCTGGTTAAGGTGTACATTTTTTTTTCTTGCCAGTACTGGGGCTTGAACTTTGGGTCTGAACACTGTCCTTGGGCTTTCTCAAAGCTAGAGCTCTACCATCTGAATCATGACACCATTTCCGGCTTTGTCTATGTGTGTGGTACTGAGGAATTGAACCCAGGTCTTCGTGTATGCTAGGCAAACACTCTACCACTAGGCCAAACTCCCGGCCCCTGGGCCTTGTTTTGAGTAGCAAGGCCCTTGAGGTCTGGTAGTTAAGGTCTTGCTTGTATGTATACTGAAATAATTGGCCAAAGGTTTTGGGGCCATTCTCATCTGGGAGATAATCCACTTCCAGCATATTGTAAAGATATTCCTTTCCTAATAAGCTTTCCTATCACATTGACTGCATTCGCGTTTTGCCTGGATTCTTCCCAGGCCAGGCACAAGCTTCCAGGTTGACTGGCTGCACTAGACTTCAGGTAACCTATTTTGGGGCTGTGAACTGAATGAAATACATCTGTTTGTGACTGACAATCACTGAAAGGAGCTCACCATCTCTCTCTCCTCCTGTTTAGAGCTGAAACAAACTAAATCATGCTGTTTGTCTCTTTTCCTCTAACCTGAGGTCTTTCACTTTCTTGTTTCTGACTTGCTCCTAATCAGTGACTTACATCCCTTCTTGGAAGTATTAGAGGGAACAAAAGGCACAGATGGGCAAAGAGGCCACTCAGCGTCGCAGGGATTGGGAGAAGACACATGTCCAGGAGGTTACTAGCAGAGGCTAGAGTTTCCCGCTGCTTTTATGGCTGGTCATTGGGAAGGTACTGAGAAGGAACTTGTGGTTGGTCGCTAGGTGGTGTTAAGGTTGTATCTCTCTCCCTGCTCAGGTGGTCAAAGCTGAGCTGATAAAGGTTGTGCAGCTAAAGGACACAGAATTAGTTCAAGCGGGCAGCTACAACTGGCAACCTAGCAACTCTAACTGTGAGTCCAGTGAATGGTATGGGTTTCTGATGTGGCTTCCCTCTTGTGGGTCACTTGCTGTCTTGGATTCAATGGGTTTGTTTCTGTGGCAGAGAAGAACTCTCTCAGCACCTTTGTCTGGATGAGGACATGCCTGTTTATTCCAATCTGCAAATGTTGTTCTACTGCTTGGATTCTGACTTCCTTTTCTTTTCTGTGCTTTGCTCTCTTCTGGTGGCCTGGCTGGCTAGCTTGTAAGTCACCAGTAGAAAAGGGGCTCATGGGTTCTGTCTTCTGAGGAATTAAACTCCCTCCTTGCTTTCTCAGGCAGTGCTGTTCCTGCTCTCAGTTCTACCACTACTTTGATGGAGAAGGCTTCCATTCTTCCACCTTTGTACTTCTGATTAAAGTTCAGGCAAAGCAGTCTTATCTTATTTGCCCTTCAAAAACAAACCAAACAACAACAAAAAAACCTAGTTATCCAGAGACCAGGAGAGCCCCTTGGCTTCCACTCTGAAAGCCAAGACAAAAATCTACCATTGTAGACAGAGCAAGAAAGTTACAGAAATGTTAATATTGGGCTATGACTGGTCTGTCACGCTTTCCGTGGCCACCAACTCCACAAAGGCACCTCTGCCGTGATGGGCTTAGGTCATAAGGTAAAGATGATGAGCCAGGCACTATTCAAACAGAATGGTTCTTACACCTATGGTGTAAGGCAATGCACATGCTCTGAGGAAGCCTGCTATGTTCATATTCTAGCCAATCCAGCCAGTATAGGTGAGTCCAGATCAATGCAATGCCTGACTCTGCTGTAAACTGCGAGTCTCCTGTCCTTACAGTCTTTTGGATTCACAAGCATGTTTTTGTTTTGTTCTTTTTAATCATCTATACGATCCTTTTCTGCTCTATTTCCTATACATCTCACTGGTCCCAATGAATTGTTTCTGCAGCCTAGCTCCTCATTCTTAAACACAAACAGCTCTGGGTCATGATCTCCAAAAGATGTGTCCTCTTCTACAGGGGCCCCCTGGATAATCCAGGACCTGAGAACCTAGCACGGTCAGTGGTCTCTACTGTCTGAGCACCAAGGGCAAGGGACTCCAGACTGAGGCTTTATGCCCCATACCACCAGGAATAGCTGAAGACTGACACATGGCTTCCTATTCCCTGAGAGATTTCAGGGTCTCAAGCCCTTGAAGGGGAGAATGATAGGTAAAAGTTTATTTGAAGGGAAATGCAAAGGAAATCTAAAATGGAGGATGATAATTATCATAAGATCTGAGAGAAAGAATGGTGAATAAACTTTCTAGTTTACAAGGGACCAGCCTAGGTGGCCACATAGGTCATAAAATGTCTCAAGATGGTTTTATTTTTAATGATAGGCTTCATTATAGCCAAAGATAGGTCTACATCTTTGACTTACAGAAGCAGGCTGGTTAAAAACCATGCCCTAGCTGTCAAATGTAATTCTGCACTCCTCTTCCTCGCTTTGGGCATTGAAGTGCATCCTTGGCCTTTCCATAAAAACAACACAAAACTAAAAATCCCTGTCGTTCTCCCCTTAGAGGTGACTTCTTCCAGTCTATCCAATGTGGTTTCCTTTCCTAATATTTCCTATCTTGTAAATTTAGACAGTTGGAAGAAAGCAGGTTCTGGGTATTTGCATATTTGAAGTAATTTTCCTCAAGGCTAGCATTCATTCTACCACTTGAGCCCCAGCACCACTTCCGGTTTGGCCACTGTACCACTAGGCCAAATTCCCAGCCCCAATTTTACACTACTTTTAACTATATCAAACAGGCTTCATCCATTTCCTTGCTGCTGACCATTTCTGAGGGCTTGCCAGAATGGCCAAGCCCTCAGAAAGCTGATGTGGCATTCACTGTATTGGATGTGAGCTGTGCCCACTGGGGAACCAGGATGAGGGGCACCATGACCTCTGTGATGTCACTGAGAGGAGAAACCCTTTCCCAAGGGAGAACTGCCCGGGACCAGGGTATAAGCTGTCCAAGGTCTCACCCTGGCCCAGTGGAGGATCTTTGGCTGAGGGCAATAGCTACCCAGGGGCTCAGGAAGTATCTGCACACCAGACAACCAGGCACCTTGCCCTGGGGCTGGGGGACACCTGGATAGCACAACACAGCTCCATGATACTAGTGGGCCCACGGCTGTGACAAATACCCAGGAGAACAATCTGAACAACTTTTATCTGGGCTGTGTCAGAGGGACCACCCAGATGCTTGGCCCTAGGTCATGAGGCAAAACATCATGGACCACTGGGCAGTGTCTCGTCACCTCACAGTGACCAGGAAGCACGGGGTGGCTAGGACAGGGGATCAAGTGTAACCTTCACAGACAGGAGACATGGGCTTCAGCTGGACTCTACCTCCTAAAGTTCCCTCCATCTCCATCTCCTCAAATGGTGCCACCAGCTGGGACTCCAGCATGAGCACCGTGCGGGTGTGCGTGGGGGGAGCGGGGGTGGTTTCATATTTGAAGCAGAAGAACTTGTCAGTCTACAGTTGGGTCTGATGACTAATGTCATCCAGCCCAGTAGTGTGTGCTGTCTTGGTGCAAGTGCACATGTGCCAGTCCTGGGCTTGAGCTCCGGGCCTGAGCACCGTCCTGGACTTTCTCAAGGCTGGAGCTCTACCACGTGAGCCTCAGCACCACTCCCGGCTTTTTCTATGTGTGTGGTACTGAGGAACGGAACCGGGTCTTCGTGCATGCCAGGCAAGCGCTCTACCACGAGGCCAAACTCCTTTTTTGACAAAAAAAAAAAAAAGGAAAAAAAGAAAAAGCCCTTTCCTCCGTTCCCTGGCGTTCATCTGGGTACCATGATTTCCAGGACCGCGAGCCCTTCGCAGGGCGCCCTCGGGGTCCTCCCCAGGGCCTCGCAGGACGCGGCCCCGCCCCTCCCGGCCTCCCCCGCCGGGGCACAGGGCTCTCCGGGCTCGGGGCGGGCTGCCAGGCTGGCCTCGGCCCGCGGCCCTCCGACCTCAGGGGGCGCCGCGGCCGGCCCGGCGGAGGGGCTGAGGCCGAGGGGTCCGGCGGGGCGCCGGCGCTTACCGCTTCCCCTCCGCGTCGGGGCGCGGGGGCTCGGCCTCAGGGCGCCCGCCGAGGCGTCTCCGCGCCGCGGCCGCCGGCCCCGGACGGCTTCCGAGGGAGGACGTGTCGGCCTGGGCCGGCCGCGCCCCGGGGCCGCGCGTGGCGTCATCGGGGGCGGGGCGGCGACGTCATCGGGGCGGGGCGGCGCGGCCCCGTGACGTGGCGCCGGCGGGGGGCGGGGGCGGGGGGCGGGGGCGGGGGGCGGGGCGGGCGGCGCGGGGCCCCGCGAGCCGGCCGCTGCCTGGGCGCGCGCGGCGCGTGCGTCACGCTCGGCCGCTCGGGGAGGCGCGGCCGCACGGCTCGCTGGCGCGGGCCTGGCGCGAGGGATGGCTCCGCGCGCGTCCTCCGGGGCCGCGGAGCGGGGCGGCGGGCGGCGCGGTGAGTAGCGCGCGGCGGGGCCGGGGCGGGGCCGGGGCGGGTCCGGGGCCCGCGGCGCGGCCGGGCCGGGGTGCGCCGGCCTCGGCCCTCAGGCCCACCGCCGTCCGCGCGCCCGGCCTTCGCTGTCGGGGCCTGGGGAGTCGCGCCCCGTGTCCCCGCGGCTGTGCCGGGGGAGGGTCTCGGGCGCTGTGGGGTCGGCGCGTCCGTCCTGCACACGGGCCGCGCGGCTGTGCCCGCAGCCGTCCGGGCACCCTCGGACCCTCCTGCCCGGTGCTGGCGGGCTTCCCCTTCCGCGGCCCGCCGACGCGCCCCGGGCCTCCCGGGGCCCAGGAGAAGGATGCCAAGCGTGCCGCCGGGGAGCTGTGGGGAGGACCCGTCGTCCCCGTGAAATGACCCCGCCCGAGGGCGTCCGTCAGAAAGTGGCTGCTCCGCGGCTCGCCCGGCGGCCGAGTGGAGGGATGAAGAAGGCCGGCCCGGGCCCGCGTTCAGGGCCGCCTCCTCTTCCCGGTTGTGTCCCGAGGGAAAGCCACGCAGTCTCCGCGCTCCCTCACCCTCCGGCCCGACGTGCCAGGCTTTGGTCTGCCTAGTGTCCCTAAGCTGCTTTTTGACTTCTAGGAATCCCAAGAAACTCATGGGCTTCAGTCCGCGAACTCGCACTGTGATTTAAGAGGAGGCAGCTCGGCCAAGGTGCCCCTGGGCCCCTCGAGAAGGCCGTGCCGGTGGCCCAGAGACATTCACGTGTCCACATGGGCTGTGCTGAAAGGCGTTGTTTTTTAGTTATTTAAATGTAACACACAGAGCTGTGCATTCATCTTCATCTTCACATATAACAGATTTTATTTATTTATTTTTGATAGCACGAGGACTTGAACCCAGTGCATGCTACGCAAGCACTCTGCCATTTGAGCCACACCGTCCCTTCTTTCTGGTCACTTTTTTAGTCCCTTTGTTCCAGAGGGTGGTAAATAATAAAGACCAGCCTCTTCCAGTCCCTGCTCACTGTCAGGTGAGGTTTGTGCTTTTAGGTGCTTTGACAGGTTGCCTTTTCTGTTTCCCTTCTTGTGGTGTATGTTTTGTATCGTTTTCCCTTCTGCATTACTCTGGAGGTTTCTTCTGCATGTGAGATAAATTCTTGTTTTCTCTTTTTGGTGGTGCTGGGGATTGAATTGAGGATCTCAGGCTGTATACTTGAGGTGCCCCCACCCTCTGCCCAGCCGTTTTTACTTCAGTTATTTTGGGGGTGGGTTTTGCATAAATACTGGCCTTGCCCATCCTGGACCATGATCTTCCTGTTTAGCCTTCTGCCTTAGGTTTGAGAGAGGATTGTGACTGGGTAACCCAGCTTAGTCTGGAGTTCTGTAGCTGAGGCTGGCTTAGAATGTGAGGTCCTCCTGCCTCTGCCTATAGGTTCTGGGGTTGTAGGCATTGAGCCATGCTCCTCTGCTGGGTTTTTTTTTTTTTTTTTTTTTTTTTAGGAAAATAGATGCCCAAGGATAATTCCCAAAGAGCTTCTGATGTCTGGAGTTTGCTCTTGTAAGGAGAATGGAGGAGGATGGAAAAAGGCTGAATTGGATCCTCAATGGGCAAAGATTGTTTATTGAGGAACAGCAAGGGGCACAGACCTTCCCATGGGATTGGAGGTTGTGCTAGGGACTGGATTTGGGGGTAGGCTTATATAGGGCTTAACTAGGAAGTAAAATTAAAAAATGGGTTGTAGTCTCCTGGGGGCTCAGGGTGGTATCCGTGGCCAGGTCCACAAAGGAATGCTCCACCTTGGGTGTGGGGGCTATTATCCCCTGGGGACCAAGGTTAGAATGACCTGGACAAGCATGTGAGCATGCACCTGGTGCTTTTCTTGACCTTGGGGAGTGAAACAGAATTCAGTCCTTCATATTCCATCTTTAGATGCATAAAAAGATTGGGCCTAGAGGGAAGAGGTGGATCCTTCAGCTCTGAACCTTCCTTGATTCACTAATCTCCTTGTACATTATTGTAAAACACTGAGGACTACAGTGTGTGCTTCTGGTTTTCCAGAGAAGGTAAAGAATGGGAAGAATTGGGTATTTCTATGTTGTCACCACCTGGCCATTTCACAGGGTTATGGTAGGAGCTGTACTTTCTATAAACCAGTATTTGGACTCACATGACTGAGTTACTCTGTTACCATGCTTGTTAATTTGGATCACAGGATACACTTAACAAAGAAAATAGCTGGACACTACTGAAAGGTAAGCTTTACATTTCAAGGTAGACATTTCACAGTTATTACACATTATAAAAAATGATTGTGTGCTGAGAGAGAAAGTAGCTGTTAAACAGATTTGTCATTATGAGCTTTGTGGTTCAAGATGCACATTAAAGGAGCAGAAATTCAGACTAGAAAACAACTCTCAGGAAGCAAAGTCTTTGAATCTTGCTTATAGAACATTGATTTACCTGCCCTTATTTAGCCATGACTGCCTTATCCAACTGCAACTGGGAGCAACACAGTGATGGAACCCAGACTGTGGAATAGGTTTTTGGGGCACCACAGAGGGGCTGTGCTCAACAGTTAAGGTTCCATTAACAGGGTCTACTGATTATGAGACTGGGCAGTACTGCAGGTGGTAAGGTAGCCATCTCTTTGAAGTTACAGAGTTAGGCAAGTGAAACCATCTCAAGATGAGGAACTTCTTTATCTTAGGAAGTAGAGTAAGCAGCAAATAACCACAATTTGTTTAGGCTTTCACCCAACTCCAAGGTCCAAGGAAGTTTGGATTCTGATTAACTCACATTTAGGGCAGAATCTTGAGTCTCTGTAATGCTGAGTGAGTGATCTTTCTTGGGCCACTCCTGACTTCCTGGGAGCCAAAGAATGACATTCCAGGTTTCTTTATTAGACCTCATGGCTCAGTATTTACATACAAGTCCCCATAGTTGGATTTTGTGTATGTGTCTGTGATCTCAGTTGTGGGGCTTGAACTCAGGGCCTGGGTGCTGACCCTGAACTCAAGGCCAGCACTCTATCACTACTGCACCATTCCCAGTTTTCTGGTGGTGGTTAATTGGAGATGAGTCTCATGGACTTTTGTGCCTGGGCTGGCTTTGAATGGCTCTCCTCAGATCTCCTAAGAAGCTAGGATTACAGGTGTGAGTCACCAGTGCCTAGCTAATTAAAAAAAAAAAAAAGTGTTTGAATTTTATTCTCAAAATTTTGGCCAGCTGGATTAAAATAATCTTTCAGGGTGCTTTACTCATTTTGGTATGAAAATCCTCTTAGCTTAAGACACTAAGACAAAAAAAAAGAGATTAGGAAAAAAAGGCCATTTCTTTGTAAGTCTTAAATACTTTCTAAAGTTTTGTTACAGCTTTTTTCCCCCACAAGTTATTATTATTACTATTATCATTTTGTTTGTTATGGGCTTTGAACTCAGGGCCTGAGCACTGTCCTTGAACTTCTTTGCTCAAGGCTAGTGCTCTACCATTTGAGCCACAGCACTACTTCCTGTTTTTGAGTTGTTAGAGGTAAGAGTCTTCATGGGGGCTTTTGTTCCTGGGCTAGTTCTGAATCTCAAGCCTCAGATCTCAACCTCCTGAGTAGCTAGAATTATAGGCATGAGGTACTGGTGGCCAGTTTTCTCATGAATTCTTTAATCTCATTTAATAAATTTGCAGGATATGTTTTAATGTTTAAATAAAGTCAAGGATAGAAAATTAGCCATCATGCCAATAACCTGAGTCTATTAAGTATATTTCCTTGGAGGTTGACAAAAGTGTTGTATGATTTTATAGACAGTATAAAGAGATTGTAGATAAGTGGATTATAGTGAAGCATAAAGATGACATTTTAGGTGTTTTTCAAATATTTTCCTTTTTGCTTACCTGTGTCTTCTGTGCTTTTAATACAATAATGAGCACTCCAGATATCAATAGACCTCCGCCTCCTGCGTGGTGCCTGCCATATAGAACTTCAGCAGTGCATTAGGATTAGCCTTTTCTTTAATATTATTTAATACTTTTCAGAAGAAATATTTGATTATTTGTGAACTTCATATAATCTTTATAGAGACTGTCCTTTGTTAATAAGGGTGACTGAAAATGTCTCAAAATAGGTCTTACCTAAACCTGGTGTAGGTGTCTACAGCAATGTGCTTTTAAGGTGTATACAGGTAGATATTAATTGTTAACACAGTACTGTGCTGGGTACTTGTTTGCGGCTGAACAGAGGAAATGACCTGTCTTCTAGGGTTTTCTTCCACTCGACGCGCCATGATCATGCCATGGACTTGTCTGTGGCAACGTCTCCAGATCCTATATCGTTATCTGCACCCATCCACACTCTCAGTGTTGGGCATCTCGTTTTCTTTTTCTTTTTTTTTTTTTTTTTGTGGGTCATGGGGCTTGAAATAGGCCTGAGCATTGTCCCTGGGCTGGCTTTGAACCTTGATCCTCCGATGTCAGCCTCCTGAATAGCTAGGATTACAGGCATGAGCCACTGTGCCTGGTGGGCATCTTATTTTCTAACCACTCTGCAGCCTAGTCTGCTAACAGCTCCAACAGTTACTCAGACATACCAGGACTGAGTCCCTCAGCCAGGCTCAATCTCATCCTGATTTTCCCACATCCTCACATCTCTCATCACCTGGCTGAAATTTGTGGTCAGCCATTAGCATCATCATATTGCAAAGACTTTGCCCCATTTCTGTTCTGTTCCTCCCTGGCAAAACCTCAGTGCTCAGATGTCTTGTCCCTGAGCAGCTACCACGACTAAAGAAGAATCAGACTGACTTTGCACTTTAGGTTCCTGCAGTTGACTAGTTACCCTTTCATTCCTTTAACTTTGAAAAGACAATAATTACATTGATTTTAAACCGCCAAAGTTTGGATTTTTATTAACTATTTGAGCTTATGATTGAAAGAATTTGCTTACTAGTTATTTGACATTAACCTTAAACGTTTGCTGTGACCTTTAAAAGGCTTTTATCATCAGATATTAAAGCCAGGGTTAATTGCCACAAAAGACATAATTCCAAGACACTGCTTGTGTGCAGCTGAGTTTGTCTGTGGATCAGGTCAGGGTTCCAGTTTCTCATCAACTTGAAGTGTCTAGTAGCTCTTGGCTGGAAGGTAAGCTGCTTACTGTCTTCTGGCTTACAGCATCATCATAATTTTTAAAGTGAGGATTATTGAAAAGTTGCTTTGTCTTGGTGGTTCAAAGATAACATTAAAAAATGATTCCATATTGCAATATCTCTGCAGACTTCTCTATGGTAAGTCTGTTCAGTGGAACTTTTTTTTTTTTTTGCCAGTCCTGGGCCATGAACTCAGGGCCTGAGCACTGTCCTTGGGCCTTCTCAAGGCTAGAGCTTGAGCCACACCATGATTTCCGGCTTTTTCTATGTATATGTGGTACTGTGGTACTGAGGAATCAAACCTGGGTCTTTGTGCATGCTAGGCAAGCACTCTACCACTAGGCCAAATTCACAGCCCCCAGTGGGACTGCTTTATGTGTGCATTGGCTTTCCAGAAAGTTATATGAGCCTTCATGAGAGTATCTCTCAGGAAACTTAGAAAATATTGCTGTTGAGGATATATTTTATGCTTTTTGCATTGTTTTACAGATTATTGTAAGGAGAGGAAAAACAATTGCTTGACCTCTATTAGAAAATAACTTAGGTCTATGGTTGATGCAGAGAGAAGTGTTATAATATGTACTTTCTAGAAAGTACAGCTGTGTTTTCTAAATTGCTCAATTTTAGTGATAGCCAAAATCCTTACATTTTATATCCAGCATGACAAAAACAAACAAAAACCCAAATCAAAAGAAAGATTCCTATAATTTATTTATTTATATTTGGTTGATCATGAACCAGATATAACTCTGGGTCTGGGAGCTGTTGCTGGACTCTTGAGCTTAAGGCTTGTGCTTTACCACTTGAGCCACAGTGCCACTTTCCACTTTTGTGGTGGTTAATTGGAGATAAGAGTCTCGAAAACTTTCCTGCCCTGTCTGGCTTTGAACCTTGATCTTCAGATTTTAGTTTCCTGAGTAGCTAGGATTATAGGTGGGAGCTACTGGCGCTGGGCTAGATTTCTATAATTTTTACAGTTCAAAGATACCTTAACTTTTCTGTCACGTTATCTGTAGCACTTATATGTTTCCTCCCCCGCTCTTTCCCTCCAGTCCCGGGGCTTGAACTCAGGGCCTGAGCACTGTCCTTGTCCTTTTTCAAGGCCAGTGCTCTACACTTGAGTCACAGCAGCACTTCTGCTTTTTTTTTCTATGTACCAAGGAATTGAACCCCGGTCTTGGTGCATGCCAGGCAAGCACTCTACCACTATGCCCAAACTCCTGGCCCTGAGTACTTATGTTTTCTTAAGAAAAGTTAGAACTTGAAAAAAACATGAGCAAACTGAGAGCAGTCCAGGACAGAGGTGAAGAATGCCCTGGACACGTGTGCCTCAGGCAGCTGTGCGCTGCAATGGCATATAGAAGCCTGTGTATGTCATCTGCATGTCTGATTATGTTGGAATCTCTGTGCAGGATTCTGCTAGGCAATTTGGAAAATGAGCGCCTGTATTGATGGGTGATTAAACATGTACTGAAGTGTCTAACTTACCTCCTCTTCTTTTCTAGGAAACTGAAAATGTCCCTTCAGCCATGCTAGGTCTATAATGGGAAGTGTCACGGTTCGATATTTCTGTTACGGGTGCCTTTTTACATCTGCAACCTGGACAGTGTTGCTTTTTATTTATTTCAATGTCAGCGAAGTGACTCAGCCCCTTAAGAATGTGCCCCTCAAGGGGTCTGGGCCCCATGGGCCATTTCCCAAGAAACTCTATCCTCGCTTTACTCGAGGCCCAAGTCGAGTATTAGAATCACAGATCAAAGCAAACAAAATGGATGATGTGAAAGATAATAATATTGAAGATTCAGAAAAAGACCACCTGAAGTTCTCTTCTGAATTGGGTAAGTTGTACTTGATTTTTACCAACAGCCACACTGAACTATTTGGGTATTAACAATCTTAAATGATGGTTTCCTTTCATTTTTTAATTTTAATTTTTTGGCCAGTCCTGGGGCTTGAACTCAGGGTCTGGGCACTGTCCTTGGGCTTTCTCAAAGCTAGTGCTTGCTTATTAGGATTTAATAACCCATGGCTTTTGTGGAAAATTACCAGATTTGTTTTCTTTGATCACATATTAGTTTTTCTCATCAATATAATAAAATGATGAGATTTTTTTGGCTTGGGAGCAGGTGGTGTTTATGGGCAAGTACCTGCTTGGCTTTTTCTTTTCTTTTTTCTTTTTTTTCTTTTTTTTTTTTTTGTCAATTGTGGGGCTTGAATTCTGGGCTTGGGCACTGCCCCTGAGCGCTCAAGGCTAGCACTCTACTCCTTGAGCCATAATGCCAATCCTGGTTTTCTGGTGGTTAATTGGAGATGAGAGTCTCATGGACATTGTGTGCCTGGGCTGGTTTTGAACCGTGATCTTCAGCTCTCAGCCTCCTGAGTAGCTAGGATTATAGGCATGAGCCACCAGCACCTGACTTATCTTTACTTTTCTACTTAGAACCTCTTCCTAAGATATACCTTTTACATGTTTCATCAGCTTATGGTCCACTTGACTTTCTGAGGAGCTGGATTATAGTCAGCCACTGACAAAGGCACCTGCTTTGTACTAGCTGGATAGGAATTTGACCTCAACATCGGTTTACTTGAAACCGAAGCCAACCTGGATTTGAGAACTTAATAGGGTAAACTCAAGACATTTAGAAGATGGTAATGAGTAACAGAATGTAGCAGCCTTTCCTCATTCACTGCACTAACTGAATCAAGCTGTTTTGCAGGAATGATTTTTAATCAACATGATCAGGAGTTGAGAGACTTGGGCTATCAGAAACATGCCTTTAATATGCTTATTAGTAACCGCTTGGGCTACCACAGAGATGTGCCAGACACAAGGAACGCAGCGTAAGTTCTTTATTTCTTTCTGTTCACACATTTTAATAAGTCTGTTTAGTGCTGGTTTAAGAGGTCAAGAAGATGGTGTTGGTATTTTTCAGTTGGCATTGATCACAGAGAGAATTTCAGGAGATCTACATCTGTTTTTTTTTTTTATCTGTGAAGCGCTGTGGTTTGAGGTTGTACTAACACAGTTGTAGAATCCACTAGGTCTCCTGAAATTTGAGGTCACAGAGTATGAATTAAATAGCCTGGCCTTCATTTTAAATAGTCATTGGATTCATGACAAAAAGGAATTAAACTGGAAAAGAATATTCTACTCATCTTTTAGCTGTCACACCTGTTGGGCACTTTCTGCTTGCTGTGTGTTCTCTAGGCCCTGGAAGCAAGCAGTGTGAGGCTTAGTCCCAGGGTTTACAGGACTTGGAGTCAGTTAGACAAAGCTGATAAGGAAACACCATGGTAGCATGTGGACAAGGGTTCGGATGGGAATTGGCAGAACAAGACCCAAACCCAGACAGGTCTGGTATCCCAGAAGAGAGGCCTCCTGGGTACAGACACAGCACTCAGAGCCCTAGAGCGCTGAGTATAGGCTTGGTTGGGGCTTTCACCTGGGCCTCTGAGCTGGACTGGGCTGCAGGAGCTAGGTGGGGCCCCATCCCTAGGGAGCTTTGATCCCATGGGAGAGAACTCAGGACTTCAGTGTTGCTTCTTCAGTAGTTTCTGTTGTTGCTTAAAGCTAAGTTGTGTATCAAGTAGTTACTGACGTGACAGAAAAGCTCTTCTATGATCTTGGGAGATGATAGCTTACTTCAGTGTTTTTATATTAGTTTTTATATTACTTGGCAAAAAATTTCAAATGTAAAGTTTAAAATTTGTCCTTCCGAAATCCCTTAAGGAGAAGCCAGACATGAGCTATGCGTGTTGTGGTAAGTACTTGTACTAAAATGAAAACCCCAGGAAAGTGTAGGTATTTACAAATGTTCCTCCAAGGCTGGGTGCAGTGGCTCACTACAGTCCTGGCTGCTTGGGAGGTAAACACTGGCAGGATTGTCCTTTGAAGCCAGCCCAGGCAGAAAGTTAGCAAGATTCTGGCTCAACCAGTGAGCTTGGTGAATTTTATAGCTATAACCTCAACCACATGGGAAGCCATCGTTTGGAGGGCCCAGGCAAAACCTGTCCTCTACTTGAAAAATGTGTAAGGCAAAAAAGGGGCAGGGCATGGCTCAGGGATAGAGGCCCCAGATAAACCTAATAAAAAGGAGTCTTAGGCTTTATCTGCTTGGAGCTGGCTTCCAACCACAGTCCTTCAGGTCTTGGCCTCCTGAGTGCCTGTCCTTTGAGATGTCAGGTTTTCCTGTCTTTGTCTTCAGATGTAAAGAGAAGACTTACCCGGCCCACCTGCCCGTCGCCAGCGTTGTCATCTGTTTCTACAACGAGGCCTTTTCTGCCTTGCTCCGCACGGTGCACAGTGTGGTGGCGCGCACGCCCGCACACCTGCTCCATGAGGTGCTCCTTGTGGACGATGCCAGTGACTTCGGTACGTGCAGCAGCCAGGCACTGCAGCAGGCAGGCATGGTGGGGCCCCTGCCCACGCTGGCGCCGCAGAGCCACACTCACACAGGCAGGGGAAATTTCTATGCATGGCCTGGCTTTGTGATTTCCTTTGGCTTAAAAAAAAAAAAAAAAGGGTCCAGTTGCCTTGTACTCATCAGTGAGCGTGCTGTGTTGAAACACCTTTGTACAATTCCTTGATGATGACATACAAAAGAAACTAAGAGGAACAGTGTGTAGGTAGTTGTAGGTTTGCAGGAAGTTGTGGAGTTGTGTCTGCCTGTGGTGGTCGTAGGTCAGTGCAGTGCAGTGCACAGGGAGCCACACGTGGAACTGTGGTGTGGCCCCAGTAGAGCTTTGCAGCCTCAGCTGCACCCTGGCCAGCACTGCCCATCCGTCACCGGCACTGCCCTCATGCTGCTCACCCCTTCCTCACCTCACCACCCAGCCTCCGGCAGCCACTGACCCCTGACTTTGCCATTTCCAAGTGTCATGTACATATGCCGCTTGGAGGTTGCCATCTTGCCCGGCCTCGTGCTGTGACCTGCTACTCCCTCAGCAGTCCTTGGATCCAGGCGGTGCACTCTGATGGCGCCTGTGACCCTGGGGGCCAGCATCTCTGGTATTTGCTACTTATTATACATACCTTTCTTTAAGTCACTGTTGATCTGCAAAGAATGGCTGTTCACAAAAATCAGAGATTCTTTTTTTTGGGGGGGTGCTGGTCATGAGCTCTTCATCTCAAGGCTACCACCCCACTTCCTGTTTTCTGGAGGTTAATTGGAGATAAGAGTCTCAGGTTCTTTTGTTCCCCGGGCTGGCTTTGAACCTTGATCCTCAGATCTCAGCCTCCTGAATAGGATTATAGGTGTGAGCCACCACGCCCAGCAAAAGTCTGAGATTCTTATGTCTCATAAACTTCCCCCCCTCCCCCCAAAAAAATCAGAAGTGGAGCTGTGGCTCAAGTGGTAGCGTGCAGGGTCAGGATGGTCTGTGCATAGGTGTACATGAACACATACTCCCTAGCTGTGAAGCTGGCTTGGCCTCCCTCCCACCCTCTGCTCCCAGGAGAATGCAGGTGAGGGTAGCACAGCTTTCCCACACACACCATTACAGTAACCTGTGCAGTGTGTCCAGACACATCTGTGCTCTGCACGAGGAGTGAGGCACACGGGGGACCACATTTTCACATTTTGGAAGAAACATCATGGGAAAAAAATGGAAAGATTCATAAAAATCAACTGAGGAGTTAAAAACATATCTTTAGTATTTATACTTGTTAAATACTAAATTGTAGAATTTATACATTTTTTTGTTTACCATGGAGTTTGAGACGTGGTCTTGATCTGTGGCAGGACTGGTCTGTGGAACCCTGGGTCAAGCCGTCTTAAGAAGCTAGAAGGGACTGTAGACAAGTGCTATTGCACTAGAAGGAAAATTTCATGATTTACAGTGTTTTGTGCTTTAGAAAGAATTAATTTCATATTATCTCATGTGCTTTGACCTTGAACTTTAAAGGTAAATAACCCAAAATGGATATAAATAGTGTCTTTGGACACAAAACTAAAGGTCATATTTACTATTGCTAGTGTATTAGGCTTGGTAGAAACAAAAAAGTTATGTAAAGCTCGGAGGTGGCTCATGCCTATAATCCTAGCTATTCTGAAGGGTGAGATCTGAGGGTCAAGGTTCAAAGCCAGCTGGGCACAAAAGGACCTGAGACTCTTATCTCCAATTAACCTCTGGAAAACAGGAAGTGGGGCTTGGCTTGAGGGTATGGCGGTAGCCTTCAGCTGAAGAGCTCAGGGACAGCGCCCAGGCTGAGTTCAAATCCCATGGCCCACCAAAAAAAAAAAGTTATGTAACTAGTCTGAAGTGGAATAAGCCCTAGTTGGTTAAATAAAACAAGAATTTCTACCTCATTTTGTTTGGAATATGGTTGTGACCATGTCTGTTCTTGAGCTGCAGAGCTTAAGACATGGCCTTTGGAGCCCTGTGCTGGGGGCTGTGCAGGGCTCCTCCCGCTCCTCCTCCCCTCCTCCCCTTCACTTCCTTGTCTTCCCAGAGGAAGCCTCGAAGTCTTGTCACAGTGAAGCAGAAGGTTCTATAATTTTAGCATGTTAGATACAACTTTTTTTTTTAATGGTTGGTTGGGGTCATGAATTCTGGGCCTGGGCATTGTCCCTGAGCTCTTCAGCTCAAAGCTAGCACCGTATCAGGCCATCACTTCCAGTTTTCTGGCAGGTTAATTGGAGATAAGAGTCTCACTTTCACGCCTAGGCTAGCTTTGAACCATGATCCTCAGATCTCAGCCTCCTGAGTAGCTAGGATTACAGGCGTGAGCCACCAGCTCCTGGCTCAGATACAACTTTTAGCAGTTATAAAATGCTGTGTATGTCCTATGTGGGCTGAACTTTGATGGAACTCTTTATATTTTTAGATGATTTAAAAGGAGAACTGAACGAGTATGTTCGAAAATACCTCCCTGGAAAAGTTAAAATCATAAGAAATATGAAGCGTGAGGGACTGATTCGGGGAAGAATGATTGGAGCGGCCCACGCTACAGGTACCGTGTGGGAGGCTGGCCGCTGCAGGTGTGTGCACAGCTGTGTCTGCACGTGCTCACGCCAGCCTCAAGCTTGTTCCACTTGGGAAGATCTTTGCGTGCCTGCCTCGAAGCACAGTGCGCAGGTGCTGAGAGCTCTGCGGCCTCACGGTCTGCGCTGATCCTTGTTAATTCATGATGGTGCCTCAAGTGGTTTAGATCCTGTAGATCCTGCTTGTACGAGCAGAAGGACAGCAGAATGCTTGTTCGTTCCTTAGCTGAAGCTAACAGACGTGAAATTGAAAGGCGGGCGGGAAGACTTCCACACGTGTGTTTCGTAATTAGAACAGAGGCGAGCTGTCTGGCTGGTAAGAGCCATTGAGCCAGGTGGGAAAGGCAGGACGAGCTGTGGGCCGAGGTCCCAAGGTGATGAACTGGGGCAAGAGCGGCTCTGGCAGTGGTGGGCGCTGCTCACCACTGAGGAGTGCACGGGAGTGCCTGGCGGTTCTCGGGCGACCTTGCTGGGCTGAGCACTGAGGCGCCTCCCTGCCACCCCGTGCTCCCCAGGGGAGGTGCTGGTGTTCCTGGACAGCCACTGCGAGGTGAACGTGGCGTGGCTGCAGCCCCTGCTGGCCGCCATCCTCCGGGACCCGCACACTGTGGTGTGTCCTGTCATCGACATCATCAGTGCCGACACCCTGGCCTACACTGCGTCGCCCATCGTGCGTGGCGGCTTCAACTGGGGGCTGCACTTCAAGTGGGATCTCGTCCCCCTTTCTGAGCTAGGTGGAGCGGAAGGGGCCACGGCACCCATACGGTAAGATGGCTCCTTAGCAGAGCCCAGGAAGCCCCGCCAGCCAGCCCTTAGCCAAGACTACTCCCTCTTTGTAAGGAGCACAGTGTTGCCTTGACCGTGTTTGAGTTCATGCACTGCCAAAGCGAAAGAGTAACAGATAAGCGGTGTGGGTGTGAGGTTCCCATGGCGTGGGGAGGCAGACCTGTGCGTTCTGCAGCACCGGTTCCTCACACTCTCCCTCCCTGCAGGTCCCATGCTGTCTTGGTGCATTCATCCAGTTTCTCCCCTTGTTCAGTTTCTTAGTTTTTCTCGGGTGCTGTGTTTTCCCCAGACTCTACTTCCTCCTTCACTTGAGCCTGCTCAGCACCTCTCTTTTCAGTGTTGTGACAGTGGCCTTGGTAATTTCAGAAATTGGGCATAAAGAGCCAGCAGCAGTCATACTTTTGGTTCCTTCTTCAGTTCTGAGAAGTGTTTTTCAGATAGGTTTTTTTTTTCCCTGTTTTTCTGAGAGCTAGTTCTCTGTTCCTTTTTCTTGGAGGATTAACCAGGTATGTTGAAGTACCTGCCTGGTGGCATCGTAATTAGAGCCTGGGCATACGTTTCTATGTAGCTTGTCTCCCTTGCTTTCTTTTATGTGACTTTTTAAAAAAAATCTTCCTGGTTGTTGGGTGGTGTTTGCTTTCTGCAGGCATCAGAGTCCTCGTTTGGTACTTGGCTTCTCTCCTACAGGCAACATGGGCCAATAAAAACTTTGGTCCACCAATGAGTTCCAGGCAGTGAGATGCCCAGAAGGGGCTGGGTCCTGTGCAAGGCATCCTGGCTTGGTCACTCCTGATCTCTGACCCGGTGGTTGTTCGAGACTCATTCATGTCCTAGGATATTTAGCCAAGCTCCTGGCCTCCACCCACATTCCAGCAGCAGCCCCTTGATGGGATATGACAAGCGACGACAGTTGAACACTCAAGTGTCACTATCAGCACCTTTGACCCAACTTGGTGTGCTAGGCTGTGATCTCCCGTGGCAGGCCCCAGAGTAGTTTTTGTCCTAGTGGCTCTTCCTGACCATCAAAAATAATATGATTAATAGGTGGATTTCTATTAAACCTGGTGCTTCACACACTTCAGTATTCTTGATGTACCAGGTACTGAGCACATCATTAGCCATGTAGAAAATTGAGTTCTGGGCCCAGCCCTGTCCTGGCAAGAGTAGCAGTCCCTAGCAGTCTCGTAGTGTTGCCCAGTGTTCCAGAAGCACATGGAACATTGCCAGCGGTGGCGGCAGGTGCACGGCAGAGCAGACGGTGTCCGCAGGATGCTGCTTCCCTTCCAGGTCGCCCACCATGGCCGGGGGGCTGTTCGCCATGAACAGGCAATACTTCAACGAGCTCGGCACGTACGACAGTGGCATGGACATCTGGGGAGGAGAAAATCTGGAAATTTCCTTTCGGGTAATTTTTATTTTGTGTGTTCAATAATTAAACTTTGTGCCATAGAATATAATTCTCACTTATCACCCATATGTTCCATAAACTCTTGATTATCTCTATTGACAGATTATCCTTAGTCAGTTCTGTAGTATGCTGGAGAGAGGGAGATGTGTAGGGAGGCGGTTCTGTAATTGTGTAATGGGGTGGAGGAGATGTTGGTACTGTGGGGCGCATTCTACCAGGTTGCTGACCCATTTCCACATGCATGCTAGTGTATGAATACCACCTCATAGTAGATTCAGTCCATCCTTAGCTCATTTCAGGACATTTTTAAATGCCCCTTTGACCTCCCTCTGTCTGCGAAGAAGACAGATCTTGGGAAGTTACCTAATCACCAAGGACGAAGGTGAATCGTGAGAGTTCATTCGCAGACGTGCAGTAGCAAGCCTAACGCCTGTTTTGCTCCGGCTAGATCTGGATGTGCGGTGGCAGTCTCTTCATTATCCCCTGCTCTCGAGTAGGGCACATTTTCCGGAAACGGCGACCCTATGGCTCTCCAGAGGGCCAGGACACCATGACACACAACTCCTTGCGGCTGGCCCACGTGTGGCTTGATGAGTACAAGGTGAGGCCCTGTTCTGTGAGGGGGAGGGGGGAGGACAGCAGCCACTTCTCTGCCAGAGCTCTGCCACCTTTCTTCCCTGCATCTTCCTGCCTGAGGGACCTGGGCTGCAGGCCAGCTGCTGGCCTGTTCTCACCACCATGTCAATTTGTGTGGTTACACCTTTTTTTCTTTTTTAAATGGTATTGGAGTTTGAACCCTGGGCTTGCTAGGTAACAACTTTACCAGCGGAACAGTACCTGCTGCTCCCTTTTTTTCCTTTTCTGTGGTTGGTTTTGGATAGTCACTTTTCTCCAGGGTAGCTGGGTTACAGCGTGTGCCACCACGCTCAGCGTCTTTGTTGAGACTCAGCTTTGCCTGAGTGGCCTCAAACCATAATCCTACTGTAATTGCTTCTTTTCCAGAGCTGGGATTACAGGAGTGTGCCACCACACCCGACTCTCTTTAATTTTGTTTAATGGCAGTGCAGTGAACACCAGAGCAGGTGCTGTTTCCGATTCCTACTTCCTTCTGCTCCTCTGTGACTCCCACGGAGCCTGGCTGCTCTCTTCTTCACTTTGTGGACTTTTGCCAGTCTGTTAGAGCTTGTGAACACTGGACTCCTTTCCTATTTCTCTTCTGCCTTAGACAACTTTCAGTAGTTTTTTGGTAACTTTTTTGGCAGTATTAGATGTTTTATCGTAACGTCTTTGTTAAGGGTAATTTATGTAAGCATTTTGAACATTACACCATCACATGCTTGACAGAAATACCACAGGCAGGTCCAAGTACAAGTAATTTATGCTAATGTTTATATGAAAATATATAATTTCATACATTTGTACACATACAAATATAAATACACACACAGCTTATGCTAGTATCTGCTTTAAAGTATTTGTAAAGCCAAGTACTGGTGGCACATTACTTCAGGAGCCTGAGGCCTTCAGATCATGGTTCAGAACCAGCCTGCAGGAAAGTCTGTTAAGATTCCTGTGTTCAGTTTACCAACAAAAAGCCAGGAGTGGAGCTGGAGCTGTGGCTCACGTGGTAGTGTACTAGCCTCGAGTAGAAAAGCTAAGTGTCCAAGCCTTGAGTTGGAGCCCTCGTTTGTCAAATGTGTGCGTGGACACAAGTATTTTTAAATTTTCAGTAGTAGAGGCTTGCAAGCAGAACTTCTTGGAATCCTTAATCCTGCTTGAGAATGCGAGGGATTTTGAGGGTTTTTTTTGGTGGGTGTGGGGCTTGAACTCTGTTCCTGGGCACTGTCCCTGAGCTCTTCAGCTCAAGGTTACCACCCTACCCCTGAGCCACAGCCCCTAGTGATTAATTAGATATAAGAGTCTCACGGACTTTAGTGCCCAGGCTGTTTGAACCACGATGCTCAGATCTCAGCCTCCTGAGTAGCTAGGGTGACAGGTGAGAGCCATCACGCCCGGCTGAGAGTGTGAGTTTTGAGACCTGTTCCTCTTACAGATGAGCACCTGACACTGACACGAGTGGACTTCGTGTGTGACAGCTTCCCATGGCCTTCTGCAACAGCGTGAAATCACTCCGTGAAAAATAGTTTCACAATTCCTATGTGTAACAGCCTCATTCTCATCTTTTCAAAATTCAGGAGCAGTATTTTTCCTTACGACCTGATTTGAAGAGCAGAAGCTATGGGAACATCAGTGAGCGTGTAGAGCTGAGGAAGAAGTTGGGGTGTCACTCATTCAAATGGTATTTGGATAATATCTACCCAGAGATGCAGATACCTGGACCCAACGCCAAACCCCAGCAACCTCTCTTCATCAACAGAGGCCCCAAACGCCCCAGAGTCCTTCGGCGTGGAAGGGTGAGACGTGCTCACGACAGGGTGCCCTGGAGGTGTCATCCGGTGTCCTAGGTGCCCCTGTAGGTGACATTGGGGACTTGAATGTCTAGACGCTTGCACAAAGTCCTCCTCCAGTGAGCAGGAGCCCTGAAGTTCAAAGCCTTGCTCTTGATGAGCTCCCTCGCCGCTGGTAATGCGGCGATGCTGGCGTGCCGGTGGATTCAGGCAGAGGCTCTGAGTCAGCAGAGCCTGCTGGAGAGCCTGTTCCACTTCCACGCTCTGCTTGTCCCTTCCAGCTTGCTCCACCTGTTTCTCCAGGCAACATTCGAGGCTGGAGGTTTTCTCTACGGTCGCTGAGTCAGGGTCCCAGTGTGCCTGCATGGTTTAATTCCATTCCGATACATTTTTATTGGCACACGAGTTGTACAAGTCAAGTGTGACATTTTCCACACATGCAGACTGTACCCCTCCAGTTAGCTTTCCCCCTCTTTCCAAGCCCTTCCTGCTTTCCTGTCACGTGTTTCTGCTTTTTGTGTTGGGCGTCATTGTGCTGGCCATGTTTCATTGCTTAGCGTGCCCCTGGCAGGCCTTGGTGCTGGTGCAGTGGGTATTGCCTTCGGTATATGTGGTCTCTTTCATATCTCCTATGTCTCATCTCATATTTCTGTTAATGTCCTTCAGCCCCTCCAGTAGCTTAACTGTGTGTCCAGTGAGTTTTCCTGCTGTGGAGGTTTCAGTGTGGTGCATGTGCTGGGGCTAGAACTCGGGGGTAGCTCTTACCATTCCCGCCTCTCCGTGATGCCCTGCTTTCCAGTGCTCACAGCTCTCTGGACGTTGGTCTTCCTTGAAAGCTGAGAGATCCTGTGTTCTCTCTCGTCTACAGCTCTATCATATTCAGACTAACAAATGCCTCGTGGCCCAGGGCCGCCCCAGCCAGAAGGGAAGCCTTGTGGTGCTCAAGGCGTGTGACTCTGCAGACCCGGCTCAGGTGAGGAGGCCAAGGGCAGTGCCACACGGTAGATCCTGAGCTGTGCAATGGGCAAGTCAGGCATCACCTCGGACAACCACTTCCTGCTTCTGTTGGGGCTATCCGTTAATTGTGCTTGGCAGGGTTGGGGACTTGGAAGCTGTGATGGGTAGAAATGGGAGGAATAACCTCCTTCAATTTGCTTCAGGCTGCTTCGTGGGTGATGAGAGGAGAGCCGGCAGCCTGGCAGCAGTGCAGTCTCACAGTCGCTGTGAGGAGACACACACTTCGGCTCACTGGCCGAAGTCGTTGTCATTTTTGGTTTTGTGGGGTGTTGGTGTCGTGGGCAAATGGCTTTGTGGTAAATGGTGTATTACTTTAAAATCCCAAAGCGTGGACGCTGTCTGAGTCAACATGTTTCTGAATGGGCCCCTTCTGTGCCAGGGAGTGGAAGGGAGCAGGGCCACTGCTAACGGAGCGTGGTCCCCTCCCACCGCTGCCTCTCACAGTGCCAAGTTAGAATACCCACTCGGGGAGCTTTGGGGGTGAGTCTGCTAAATTGAAATGTGTCCATGGACGCTTTGCTGCTGTGAAATTCATATGAATCCACTTTTTCTTCCACTAATACAAGGCATGTGGGCCAGGAGTTTGGCCTGCTGGTAGAGTGCTCGCCTAGCACGCATGAAGACCTGGGTTCGATTACTCAGTACCACATAATAGAAAAAGCTGGAAGTGGTGCTGCGGCTCAAGTGGTAGAGTTCTGGCCTTGAGAAAGCTGAAGGTCAGTGCTCAGGCCCTGAGCTCAAGCCCAGGACTGGTAAAAAAAAAAAAAAAAAATGGATGCATGTTTAGTCCTGAACTTCGATCTTTAAAGCTGAAACTTGTTTTAAAGCTGTTTTGTTTTGCAGATCTGGCTTTATAGTGAAGAGCAGGAGTTGGTTTTGAATAATCTCCTCTGTCTGGACATGCCTGAGACGCGCTCGTCAGACCCACCGCGGCTCATGAAGTGCCATGGGTCGGGAGGCTCCCAGCAGTGGACCTTTGGGGTGAGAGCTGGCGTGGGGGCGGCCTCAGTCCGTCGTAGTTGTCATTCATTATGAACACTTCACTGTTGATGTTCTGCACCATATCCTTCCTCTGAGCTTCTCAAAGAGGAAAAAACAACCTGAAAGCAAGTATGTTTTTCTCTTGCTTTTTTCTCTAGAAAAAGAACCGGCTATACCAGGTCTCTGTGGGTCAGTGCCTGAAAGTGGTGGAGCCGCTGGGGCAGAAGGGCTCCGTTGCCATGGGGATATGTGATGGCTCCCCTTCCCAGCAGTGGCGCCTGGAAGGTTGAAGTGACCCTGCTGGACTGGATGCGCCAGGATGCGTGGCCACTGTGGACGCAGCCTGGAGCTTTGGGAAGAAATGGCGCTGGCCATGTGAAGCCACGGCCACGTGAAGCTGTGGCCACATGGAGCCAAGGCCAAGGGGCTGTGGAAGGAAGAAGGGCGCCACAGGCCATTCAGGCCATTTCTGAGCTGCTGCTAGAAACACTTGCTTAGAGAAGGGAACTAGAAAATAATTTTAATTTTAAAGAGCCAGATTTATATAGAACATTCAAATTTGTTCATGCTTCTTTATTTCCCCGTTGGTGATGGCACAGATTTCATCTGCTCATGATTTTTCATAGAAGTTAATTTTTTCCATCATGTGTTTAATATGTTCTAAATAGATGATTTGAAAAAAAAATGATGAGCTTTGCTTTTAACTTCAGGTGTCATATTTAAGAGGCAGTTAACTATTATAAATTATTTTGATGATTTATGGTACTACATTTAAATAAAGAACGTTTGATTATTTAATTAGTATTTCTGGCTCTGCCGTTTTTAGTCCTCACCAGCCTTGTGTAGCCTGAGCTGTGGGCATTCCATGTAGGTAGGGTTGCTAGGCCAGAAGATGGGAGCCCCACAAGGATGAACGAGATTTGGCAAGTGTCCGCACGTACTGGAAAGCCTCAAATATTTGTGCAGGATGAAGAGAGAATATTACTATTGGAAGTGACAAAATTCAGGAGTAATTTCCCTCAAGACTGCATTGCTGGAGCAGTCTTACACTGCAGAGAGACGTGTGTGTGTGTGTGTGCGCGTGCGCGCATGTGGAGACTCAGGCTACCGAATGAGCCACACCCCGATCCTCCTTGCTTTTAGTTTCTCAGATGGGGTCTTGTACTTGCCCAGGCTGGCCTTGTGCTGTGGAGACACCTGGCCTCCGCCTCCGGGGTCGCTGGGAATGCAGGCGTGCCCCACCACACCAGCAGCTCAGTTTTTATCTCCAGGTGCAAAGCAGTTGAAAAACCCTATTACATATGGGACTTTCTGTTCAAGGCTAGCGCTCTACCACTTGAACCACAGTGCCATTTCCAGCTTTTACTGTGTACTGAAACCAGGGTTTCATGCATGCCAGGCAAGCACTCTACCACTAAGCCACATTCCCACTTCCCTATGTGATTTATAGCCTAAACATTTCATGTCATTTGACTTCAAAGATCAGATAGTTCAAAAGGCAGCCATATGGTAGATTTAAACACAACAGTATCAACCATCATATCCAGTGTAAATGCTTCAATTAAAGGCAGAGAGACCTGGGCGTGGTGGCTCTCACCCATAATCCTAGCTCCGCAGGAGGCTGAGATCTGAGAATCGTGGTTCAAAGCCAGCCCGGGCACCAAAGTCCATGAGACTCGTCTCCAGTTAACCACCAGCAAACTGGAAGTGGTGTTGTGGCTCAAGGGGTGGGGCAGTAGCGTTGAGCTGAAGAGCTCAGGGACAGCGCCCAGGCCCAGAGTTCAATCCCCACCACCAACCAAAATAAATAAATAAATAAATAAATAAATAAATAAATAAAAAGAAGCAAATGAAAGGCAGAGAGCCAGGCAGTGGTGGCTCATGCCAGTAATCCTAGCTACTGAGGAGACTAAGATCTATGGATCCTAGTTCAAAGCCAGCCTGCTCAGGAAAGTCTATGAGACTCATCTCCAATTAACCACCAGAAAACTGGAAGTGGTGCTGTGCTCAACATGGTAGAAGAACTCAGGGACAACACCCAGGCCCCGAGTTCGAGCCTCAATGACTGACCAAAAAGGCAGAGTGTAGAATCCAGGACCAACCATAAAACTCCATATAATCTGAAGCTCCCTGTAAAATAAGGCACCAGTGATAATGAAGAGGCTCCAGTCAAGCTTCCGCATGCATGCTGTGACATGTTGAGTATGGAGCAGTATGTCTCAGCTGAAAATATATTAGGGGTAGTCACAAGTGTTAAGAAGTGGGTTAATCAAGGGGAAATAATCCAGCAGAGAACATAGGTACCTGAAAGCAGAACGTCTAAAATACATGCTGCAAAAACGTAAATAAATGCCATCCACCAAATGGACCCGCACGGAGCACTCTGCCGAGTCACGTAATGCACAAGCCACTTACTGACAGACTCTTCTAGGATATCGACAAGACGTCAACTCGAGCCGTGCAGGGTGCAGCAGAATCAGAAGCCCGTGAGTTAAGCAGGTCAGGTGCAGCTGCGCGTACCTGTGATCCTAGGAGGTTCCAAGGCAGCCCGGGCAACAGGTTCACAGACGCAGGGATGCGGCCGTCGGCACCTACCGTGGGAAGCTCCCCAGCCACCGGAGATAAACACATTTCCAGTTGGTGGTCAAAAAAAGGCTATTTTGCGAGGTACCGTGGCTCAAGAGGCTGAGACTTGACGATTGTGTGTTGACGCCAGTCTAAACAGACAAATCATGAGACACTTCACCAATTAACCAGCAACCAAGTGCAAATGCAGGTTGTGAGGATGAGGCCCACCCACCCCAATAGAGCAGACTACTAACCCAGGATGAAGACTGGTGATCTCATGACGGGCGAGAAAGGTGCAGAGCAAACGTAGCTCCTACAATTGGGGAAGACCGATCTTTGTGTCCGTCCAGTCACAGGAGTTAGAACAAACATGGATGCTTACAACAGCTTTCTTACTGCCAGATAAAACAGAAAACACTTAGCAGAAGGAAAAGGGAAGGGCAACATGAAGAAAGCCAAATTGATTCGTCTACGTCAAGACACCACGATGTAGAAAGCACACCGAAGGACTCCCCGAGGTGAGGAGACCAGGTGAGGCTTCCGTTTCTCAGGCGAGCCCCGTGGCCATGCTGAGCCACTTCCAGTGGTGGATGGGAATCCCTCACAACAAACTCGGGCATGAAGCATCCATGTGTACCCACGCTGTGTTTCCCTGCACTGCACACCATCTGTTTGCTTTAACCAGCCATTAGCTCTGTCTGTGTGATTCTGTGACTTTCACAGTTACAAAGCACGTCACAGGTTTTGAAAAAAGAACTAGAAATGAAGGGAAAATGCATCAAGCCATAAAGAGTTGCCCCCATGGAAAGACTGCAGGAAACTCATGTCATGAAGAACCGAGGTCCAAAGGCCCAAGCTTACCTCTGTCAGCAGTGCTGCAGGCACTGGCGATGCAGAGCGGGGAGACGGCGTTTCCATGGGAAGCAGTGGGGCTGTCCACGCACGGAACGTGGTCGGGGATGCTTCCGACACTGCCGAACCAGACTTCTACCTATTAGTTTAGTGCAGCAGAAGCCCCACAGCCCCTTGCTCTTCCCTTTCTGCATGGTTCAAATTAACTGAGACTCAACAGATCATCAGCAGAGTTTTGCCCAACTGTAGCCTACGAAAAGTGTTCTGAGCATGCTCGATAAGATGGCCAAGCTGTGTGGGTGGATGGCAAGCTGGCACCTACCAACGTTCAGACAGGAAACATGGCTAGAACTGGAGATCCCCAAACTGGCATGTGGGTGTGAGAAGCAGGCACAGAGACACATGTTCTCCTGCCAAGGACTTGAGTTCCGTTTAATCAGGAAAACTCCAGGAAAGACAGTGGAGAAAATGTGTGGGTGACACCGGCCAATGGCGGAAGGTCACCTGTTGATGGTGGGCTGAGTCCTCATGGCCAGGGCGAGGGGTTCTGAACACGGGTGTGGAGCCTCCCGATGAGGATTGTGTTTGGCTCCTAAATATTTATGTGGCCAAGAATTCAGCCCTGCCAGAGGAGGGGCGGCTCCTCCAGGAAAGCGCCGTGGTGCCCAAAGGTAGGGAGAACTCTACTGAGGGGTCCAGCTCTGCTTGGAGAGGAGGGGAGGCAGGCAGGATCCATTTGGCTCCAGTAATGCTGAAGTACCAGAAAGTCGGTGAATTCCAATCCAAGACTAACAGAAGACCTGAGGCAATGTTTATAGATGTAAAATATTTTATTTGTAAATGGTGATCTTCTAAATCTGTGTCCACAAATTCCAAAACCCATAACACTCTGTATACTTCAAAAAATTCAATTTTTGCCAACATTAGATACTATTATACAGAACAGAAACAACAAAACCCGGGAGGACAAATACTGGTAGGATGTCAGAATTTGTACAAGAGAAGAAAAATATCCAAGAAACGAATTTCATACAGCTATTTATCAAGAGAAAAATATATACAATTGATTTATTCTGTAAGATAAAAATACATCATGCCATATACATTACAGGTTCCGAGCTGCATCACTGGCTGTACCGACAGCTCACAAACGTCTTCATTTCCTACTTAGCCTGTGAAGTGTCAGTACCAGGATTTTTAAAAGTACAAAATAAAAAGCTAACCTGGTTCAAAATGCTGATTAAATTTCTACAAGCAAACACAAAACAGTGTTTTCTTTTATTAAAGAAATGTAAACAAACAGTTCATACAAACACATTTTAAAATTACATCTTCGAAAAACCCTATTGCCGGAGGCCTGCAGCCGTGAGCAGTTGCTTCTTTCCCTCTCTCTTTTTTTCTTTTTCAATTTTTTGTCTTAAATAGGCTAAGGAGTTAGGTTAAATTCCTGCTACATGATTCTAGTATGTTTACGTGATTCTTTGTGGTCTAGTCAAAACTACTTCTGCTGAAGAAAAAGCTCAGCCTCCATTGGTGTTTTAACAGTTATTCACAGTTATCACAAATTTTAAGCACAAAAAAACCTGACTGAAGAAGTAGGGATGCAACAATATAATATGAAAAAATTAGTTTAAATTACCAAAACAGCTATAAAAGTTGTAGTCATAGCATTTGCTTTGTTGTGTCAGAAGTTAGGTGTAGAAAACAATTCAGTACAAGAGACATGGTTTCCAAAAAATCCAAACACGAGGATGAGCTTTTGGTTGTTAGGTAACTGTAATGGCGTGTTTGATCAGAGGATCGTTGTATTGTGACATCCCTATGACATTTATAAGCACCGAGCTGCCGCAGCCTGGAGCATTTGGTCAATAACTATTTTTATACTGTACTTTTTTTCTCAAAATATTTACACATTTGTACAAAGTAACAGAGTTTGTTAGTTCTGCAGGTAACAGCAGCAGCTTGGCTTTCTTCTAACTTTTATTTAAAAATAGCTTCATTCACTTATTCAATAATAAATACAAAAAGTTTCTCTTATTTTACAGAAATCAAAAACTACAATAAACTGACTCATGGAATCAAGTATTTAAATGTATTTAGTGCAAGTTATTATCCCTTAGCTCTAGCCCTAAGGAAGCCATCTCGGTACATTCCTTCATCAGTGGTGTCCCCGGCGGCCCAGGTCGGCGGAGGCCCGGGGTGGCCCGGAGGGGCCCGGGGGAGGCCCGGCGGCAGGCGCACGTCTCTTACATTCATGGGGAGCCCCACCGGGTGCCGGCGGCTCTGAGCCCCCGTGACAGTTCTCCTCGGTGAGACAACGAACAACACGAACAGACAGACAAACGAAAAGAAGGTGGCCCACCCAGGCCGGGGGAGGAAGGGGAGGAAGAAGGAAACCAAAAGTGCTGGGCGTCCCGCGGGCCATGGCGGCGGTCAGTTCATCCACTTGCGGCAGTTGACGGCCCCGCAGTGGCACGGGATCTTGTGCTGGTCGTCCTCGAAGTCGAACTTGTAGTCGTAGCAGAGCTGCGGGCAGAGACCGGTGAGCAGCGCGGCAGCGCCCGCCCTCGAGGGCTGAAGGAGCCCTGCCACCCGGGGAGGCCCCCACCCCAGGGGAAGGTCCACTACCCAGCATGACCTACTTTAGGGAGCGGCTCCCCTTCCACCCTCCTCCCCAGTACCCTGAGGGAGGGCGGGCTTGGGTGAGCCCTGAGACTCGGCTCTCAGCACCTTGGATTCAGAGCAGACCCAGGGCCAGGGACCCAGCACATGCCACAGCGGTGAGGGCCATGCAGACTCTGGTGTGGTCTCCCCCGCTACACCCTTGCACGCACAATGCCGGCGCTGGGAAAGGTCGACGGGACAACCGGGCCAGCAGTCACTGCCACAGGCCGGGCTGGACACCAGCCGAGGCAACGGCAGTGCTAGGATCTTTTTTTTTTTTGGTCAGTTATGGGACTTGAACCCTGGGCCTGGGTGCTGACCCTGAGCTCTTCAGCTCAAGGCTACCACCCTACCCTTAAGCCACAGCCCCATTTCTGGTTTTCTAGAGGTTAA
The DNA here is from genome assembly GCF_031878675.1 of Megascapheus bottae. Classification (NCBI taxonomy): domain Eukaryota; kingdom Metazoa; phylum Chordata; class Mammalia; order Rodentia; family Geomyidae; genus Megascapheus; species Megascapheus bottae. Next base: position 82,603,229 of record NC_143513.1, read on the forward strand.
CTGGAGATAGTCTCACGGCCTTTCGTGTCCGGGCTGGCTTTGAACCGCAATTCTCAGATCTCAAGGATTACAGGTGTGAGGATTTTTTTTTTTTTTGCCAGTCCTGGGCTTGAACTCAGGGCCTAAGCGAATTTTCTTTGGGCTTTCTCAAAGCTAGAGCTCCACCACTTGAGCCTCACCACCACTTCTGGCATTTTTGTATGTATGTGGTACCAAGGAATCGAACCCGGGTCTTCAAGCATGCTAGGCAAGCACTCTACCACTAGGCCAAACTCCCGGCCCGGGTGTAAGGATTTTTAACCTCAGGTGTGGGCACATGACGGGGTCCCAGGTCAAAGGTGAAGGACACAGAGGGCTCCTGGGTTGTAAGAGGGCAGCCCTGCCCCATGGAAGAAGGGTGCACAGCAGACGAGGCCCTCACCTCCTCCCCCTTCTGGATCCTGCGGCTGGAGCTGATGATGATCTTGTGTCCTCTCTCGAAGGTGACCACTTCCGCCACGCAGTTAGGGGCGCAGGAGTGGTTGATGTACCTGCAGGCCAGGCCAGAAAACCACGGCTCAGCCACGACAACTGAACAGTTCAAACTTTCAACTCCCAGGGAAAACATGTCGCTGTTTACGTTCCTAGTTACCAGTTAACTAGATGAGTACGATGTCCAATTTTAAATAAAAGCTCCTGTCAAAACTCACTTTCTTTAAGCCAGGCCTAGTGGTGGAGACCTATCATCGCAACACTCAGGAAGCCGAGGCAGAGGGCACAGCGCCAGGCTAGCGTGGTGAGTAAGGTCCCTAACCGCCAGCTGTGGCTCACAGCTGTGACTCCCACTGCCGAAGTGACTAGTCAGGCCCAGCGCCAGTTCAAGAAGAACTGGCCAGCTGTGGAGGCTCACGCCTGCGATCCCAGCTCCAAGGGAGGCGGAGGCGGGGACCTCCGTCCAAGAGCGGCCCGGAGCCAAAGCGGAGACACTACCTGAAAATCCGCGAAGGGCCGAGGGGCGCGCCCCGCTGGTGCAATTTCTGCATGAGGCCCCCGGGTCTCCACACCGCCCCACTCCTTTACAGTGCCTGTAGTGCGGCTGGAACTCGGGACCATGTGCTCTCACTTGGCTCTTTCGCTCAGGGCTGGCGCTCTACTGCCCCGTCTCTCCCTGGCGTGGCCCGGGCAGGGTCTCACCTGGCAGGCCCTCCTGTGAGCGTGGCGTCGATGACATGGTCGTTGTCCATGCGGAACATGTACACGCCCCGGTTCTAGGGGGAAGGCAGGCAGCGTGAGCGCCGGGCCCACCCACAGCCACAGCAGCAAGGAGAGGAAGGGCAACCCGGGGCTTCTGTCCACAGCTCTGCACGGCGTGGCCCTCGTGCCGTGCCCCTGAGGTGTGTGGAAGGCACAGGGACGAGGTGGGGACGTGGCGTGGGTGGAGAGCGCCCTGGGAAGGGCGGCGGCCTACCTGGGACTCGTAGAGTTTCTCCTTCCTGTTGGCCACTTCGTTGCGGATGATGGTTCCGATGTACTCGATCACCATGGTGTGCTTCTCCATGTCCCTCGCAGCGTACAAGCCCAGCCCCTGCAAGGACAGCCGAGCCGTCCCCGCCCGTCCTCCCGCCCCGAACCCGGCTCCCTGGACTCACTCGAAAGCCAGAGCCCAAGCCCACCAGGGCTCCCATCTCCAACTGCACGTTACGTTCTCCACTTTCCAAAGGACGGTGTCACCCCTGAAAGCTTCCTGTCAGAACTTCCTGTCTTGAACAAGTCTTCACACCGTCCCGAGGATCAAAGCCCAACGTCCCAAGGCCCCTGTGAGCGGGACTCCTGGAAGAAGTTCAGCACCCCCACCCCTGGGGAAAAGGCCCCCAGAAGTGCCTAGGCCTTCAGCATCCTGTTCCACCAACCACAGGGCAGTAAGTGATCCCAAGCAGTACTGCTGAACCCCCCCCACTCCCACTCCCACAGCCACAGCCACATGTGGGCACAACCACCCGGCCACACCATCATTTCAGTAAGGCTGGGAAGAATGAATCTAAATCAGTGGAAACGAGGAATGTAAAGAACGAACAACACTATCTCAACAGCCACTTTCACGTATGACGCTGGACTTCCTGGCCAAGGCAAAGAGGAGAAAGAAAAGGTTCCTTTGCTCTATCAGAAAAGTTGGAAACAAATGCATGTCAGCAGCACAAGGAACTGAGCAGGCCAGATCGAGCGCCCGGGAGACAAGGCCAGTCCTCTCCCACCCGAGCTCCACCTCCAAGTGTCCTGAGAGGGAGACAAGGCCAGTCCTCTCCCACCCGAGCTCCACCTCCAAGTGTCCTGAGAGGGAGACAAGGCCAGTCCTCTCCCACCCGAGCTCCACCTCCAAGTATCTTGAGAGGCTGTAACGCAAGTCACTGCAGAAAACCAAAACGCAGGGCAAACAGCGACTCTCACAGGATCTAGCACTTCCTTGTGCTAATGTGAGTTTGAGCCTGCAGGTCTTATTGGGGGTGGAGGGTCACGTGAGGGGGAGTGAGTGTGGAGCAGTTCTAATGTGGCTCAGAAGTGGATACCATGGAGACCCGAGAGTCTGGTTTAGATCAGACAAGAGGTAAGTGGAAGCAAACAGAAGACACATACCGGTCCATGACAATGTAGTAATACCAGTGGCATTGAAAGTGAACATAGCTAAATGATGCTTTAATAACTCGAGTAAATCACCACATATGTATGGGTATATATGTACATGTATATGTACATTTTGGTACCATTCTAGGCCTTGAACTCAGTACTTAGGCTCTGTCCCTTAACTTTCCACTGAAGACAAGTATTCTACCACTTGAGCTATACTTCTACTGCTTGCTTTTTGCTAGTTAATTGGAGAAAAGAATCACATAAGACTTTTCTGTCCAGGTGGGCTTTGGACCACAATCCTTACATCATAGCCGTCTGAATAGCTAGGATTATAGGCATGAGCCACCAACACGCAAATCATAAACATACTTTTGCTATGTGCTCATACTTTTGCTCATACCTATAATCAAAGGTACAGATCAGGACAAGACCGACCCCAAGACCCCATTTCAGTCAGTAAGTTAAGGTGTGTCAGTTACTTGAAAAATAACTGAAGTGGTAGAAAGCCTGCCTATCATTAAGCATGGAAATCAAACTTCAATTCTATCCCCAGAAAGAAAAATTAAACAGTATTTAATAAAACTTACAGAAAATTATGTATATTTTCCTATATAAAAATCAAAATATACCAGGTGCCAGTGGCTCTTGCCTGTAATCCTAGCTACTCAGGAGGCTGAGATCTGAGGATCACAGTTCAAAGCCAGCCCAGGCACTAAAAAAAGTCTGTGAGACTCTTATTTCTAATTAACCAGCAGAAAACCAGAATAGCCTTGAGGCTCAAGAATACGGTGGTAGCTTTGAGATGAAGTGCTCAGAGACAACACTGAGGCCCAGAATTCAAGTCCCATGAACGATTGGAGAAAAAAAAAAAAAAAGATATTTTTTGGGCTGGGAGCTTGGCCTAGTAGTAGAGTGCTTTGCCTAGCATGTAAGAAGACCCGAGTTGGATTCCTCAATACCACATAAATAGAAAAAGCCAGAAATGGTACCGTGGCTCAAATGATAAAGCTCTAGTCTTGAGAAAGCCCAAAGACAGTGTGCAGGCAGGCCCTGAGTTCAAGCCCCAGGACTGGCAAGAAAAAAAAAAATACTTTCTGAACGTGAGATGGTCTACAGGAAAAAAATACTGAACAAGGCAAGTTGCTGCAAAAACTGATAAGCAGTGGTAGAGTGTTTGCCTTGCATGCATGAAGACCTGGGTTCCATTCCTCGGTACCTTATACATAGAAAAAAGCCAGAAATGGTGCTATGGCTCAAGTGGTAGAGCTCTAGCCTTGAGAAAGTCCAAGGATAGAGCTCAGGTCCTGAGTTTAAGCCCCAGGACTGGCAAAAACAAACGAACAATAACAAAAAAATTGATAGAGGCTACCCAGTATGGAATTCTCAGGAGAACCCAAATGGCAGACATGACAACAATCTCATCAATTAGCAATTAGAAACTGAAACTAAGTGGGCGGGGAATGTGGCTTAGTGCTAGAGTGCTTGCTTAGCAGGCACGAAGCCCTGGATTCCTCAGTAGCACATATACAGAAAAAGCTGAAAGAGGCAGTGTGATTCAGGTGGTAGAATACTAACCTTGAGCAGTTCAAGCCCAGGATTGGCAAAACAGCAACAGTAACAACAAAAACAACATCACTCCAAAATGAAGACCACAGAACCATACATGCCTGTCAGACTGGAAAAGCACATAGAGGTATAAACACCAACCACACAAGGGAAAGCATGAAAACATGAACGGCTCTCTCTTCATTGAAAAAAAGAAAAAGCATGTGATTATCTTTGTAGAAACCCCTGGGATGGAAAGCAGATAGTCTTATGCAGATGTTTAGTTTGGGAATATCCCCTATGAGGTGGGGAACTATCATTGCAAGGATGTTTGTCGTGATGCCGACGGCTCATTGCTTGCTGTGAGCAACCAACCTGGTAAAAAGAAAACGAAGGCTGCTCCTACTCCAGCACCATCACAGAGGAGCACACGGTCAGTAGGAATGAGCACAGATCACACGACCGGATCTTTACAGATGCACACAGATGTGCTTTCATCTGAGATCTGAGCAGAGCGTACGGCATAGCTGCTTCCACCCGTGAGACCGCCAGGCAGATAGAGGAATGGAAAGAAAAAAGCAATGCCAAGGCCGGAGCTCTCAAAACTGCTAGAACATACAGTGAAGATACTAGTCAGCAAGCGCGTCAGGAAGAAAGGAGATGAGTAGAACCACAGTGTGAAAATACCTCAAGGGAAAGCAGGTGACCGATCAGGAGAAAGCACACGAAGCCAGCACAGGCATAGCCAGCACCAGAAAGAGGTTACACTGTAAGGTCAGAGGACGACATTAAACAAAAATACCAAGGACACAAGGCCGAGCTGGCTGTTTAAGACAGAGGTCAGATGGGGACACCACCCAGAAGACAAGGGGAGGGCGAAATCCTCTGACTCGGGCCTCCCCAGCTCAATCTCCAACCTGAACGCGACAACAAGCTCCCAGCGGCCACCACCTGGGGTCTGCTCCACTCCCCATCTCTGGCTCATAGGTACAGCGAGAGAACCGTGGGAGGAACTTGCAAAGAACTTTCTTAGATCAATGGTCATGAGGCACCAGGCTTAGGGTCATCAAGTGAGGAAACGAAGTAGAAAAGGACCTGAAACATTCAGGAACACAGGCAAGGAGCAGGAAGGAACGGAATCCATGTGGACAAAGGGCTGCTGACCTGTACCAGGTATGGACATGGACCTGAATTACCATGAGGAAACTTGGGTGGAACTAGATGTGTGCGCCACCTCTTCAAGTACTTTTCGCTTTGCTTCTTTTTCAGATAGGGTCTTGTGCTTTTCCCTTTGACTAGCCTTGGGCCGTGATCCTCCTATCTCTACCTCCAGTGTAACTGGGATTTTAGGTCTGCCATGGAGGCGGCTGAATGGCTGGGAGAGAGCTTTTCAGAGACAGAGGGGAAATCACCCAACTCTAGGGTGTCTGGGGTAGGGTTCCTGGGGCCAGAGGAAGCCATGCCACGCCTCAGGAATGGGACCAGCTTAGACGACAGGTGGGCTTGGAGAACCAGGAACTGGACTTGTTTTCCAAATTCCACCCTGGGAAGTCCAAAGAGAGACACAAAACAGCCAAGTGCAGGGATGCAGCTCAGGAATCGGTACCGAGGTGTCACTTTAAATGCTTAGAGCACAGAAAGCTTTATCTGGAGACTACTGTTTACCGAACATAGCAAAGGATCTAGCAAAAAGGCAGCATCTAGAGGATGAGGGAACTTCCCAAACTGGACTGCCTGGTAGAGATACTTTCCTTGGTAGTTTTCCAAGTGCTTGGCATAGCGGCCATGCGCACTCTGTATTCAGTGTGTGCGCCGTGCTGGGTGTGGCACACATGTGCTCTGGCCTGCGCCCCGCTGGGGACATCTGCACCAGGTCTATCTGTTAGTGTCCAAAAGGACAAGACTAAATATGCCTTTGAAAATAGGATTCTCGGGCTGGTAAAACATTTACAGGAGGTGCTAGTGACGCAATAAAAGACTGAAAGGAAAGCAGATTTCCAAACAAAGCAGACAAGACTATCTCTGTATCCAGGAGACCTCAAGATCCCTTCTCCTAACACTCCCCTTCCTGAACCCAGAACAGTCACCTGGATCCGAGATCGGGCCAGATACACATTGGACTTCCATTCAGTCTTCATTCTCCGGTACTGAGATGACTTGGAGTGGACAAACTGCTTACTGTAGGGCGCGTTCAGCTCCCCAGTGACGGTGCTCTGGAAGGACTTGGAGGTGCTGGTGCTGTTCAAGGTGTGAGGCCTGCAGAGGACGGCGTGCCAACAGGAAGACAAAAGGAAAACTGAAGACACCTCTGAAGGCACGCGACAGCCAGGCGGCTTCACTGACAGAAACACATGGAAAGTTGCCTAGCAGAGACACACGGCACATCCTCTGAGGAAGCGAGGCTGGACACAGCCAGACAGCAGGGTTTGTAAGCAGCAGACAAGTCAAGCACAAAGACCACTAGAAATGCCTAGAAACCCTGGGCTGTACTATGTGAAGTTAAAACAAAATACCTTAACACAAACCTCTTGACATGGGCACTCATTTTAGGTTCCGAGCGGGCACAACCTGTGGGGTTAACGGCAAGAGGAAGCTCCATGAGAGGATTCCGGCCATACCGGAAGCTGTAGTTCTCACACGCCTCAACCCCGGGCAGCTGAAAAGAAGCAAATGCACAAGAGGGTAACTCATCCCCCCAGAGCCAGAGCCCACACAATCAGGCAAAGGATAGCTCAGAGGGAAGTAAGTTAGGTCGTTTCCAGTAACAAAACGGTCTTTTATTTAACAGTCTGTAGTTAGATCTGTCTGCTTATAGTATGCACACTCCATTTCCAAGCAGAACTTGGGGGAGCCTGGCAAATGCTCTTTGTGGGAAAAGATTCATCCAAACAGCAGCCACACCACGCAAAGCTCATGTGTGTGGCTCTTGCATGTGACAACTACAACAGGCATGGGTAGCGCTGTCACACTGGGTTCTTTCATTCGAGAGTGATGTCCAATTTCCATCTGGAATGTTAAAATTAAGCATTATTAGAAGTCTGAGCTGGGGACATAGCTTCAGTGAAGAGCACTAGTGTAGCAAGTGCAAAGCCCTGAGTTCAAGCTCAGTGCTAAGAGAAAAAAAGTTAAAAGTCGTTTAGATGTTTTACTTTCCTGGTCATTCATCCCTTCTTTCAAATGTGATCACGGTATGAGGGACTGCACGGAATATGCCAGAACAGGGGGCAGCTTAGGGTTTATTTGGAAAGCAATTTTCTAGAACACACTTCTTGGGACCCATATTTCCCTAGGGTCACAGAGATAGCAGCCACTTGGGCAGGGCCACTCCATGGGCAACAGCTTATCACATGGGGCCACCAAGGCTTTCCTCCTCCAAAAAAGCAAATCCAGGGCCCTGGAGTGTGGCCTAGTGGTAGAGTGCTTGCCTAGCATGCATGTGTTTGATTACTTGGTACCAGATAACATAGAAAAGTGCTGTGGCTTAAGTAGTAGAGCTCCAGCCTTGAGGAAAAAGCCGAAGGGCAGTGTTCAAGCCCTGAAATCAAACTCAGGACTGGCAAAAAAAAAAAAAAAAAAAAAAAAAAAACAACAACAACAACAACAAAAAAACCCCCAAAACCAAGAACGCAAAACCAAAAACTCTGCCTTTGTTCTGGAAGATAATGCTTTCTACTCACATGATTTGCAAAGTGCTCTGTTGCTATGGTTCAGTTAAGATTGGCTGCTTAGCGTACTATCTCTTAGGCAGAGGGTCGGGGAGGGACATTCAATGGCTGCACACACCGTGCCCTGCCCCGTGGAGCCTGCCCCATTCAAGAAGAAACAGGAGAGTACCAGGAAGGGAACACCAGAGGCTGAGGGGAAGGTGGGCTCTGCAGCTCATCTGGAACAGACAAGGGCTGTGCCCTGCAGCCAGGACTGTTGGCTGCCCCTCTGAGTGGCCAGCAACCTGGATCTCCACATGCATCACCGATGCTTGTTTTCCTCACAACCCGTGAAGTCCACAGGGGAGGTCATGCTCTGGAAAGTGTGAACTGAGTATTACAGCATGTGGCAGAGTTGCCACAGTAACTCAGGAAGCAACACGAGACTCGGCCTGCGAGCGAGACACTCACTGATTCAGCTATGCGTGCCACTGCCGAGACAGTCAAGCCGAACAGATCTTCTCCTTTTAAATACGCGGGGAAAAGCTGGAGCATTTCAGACTTCTTCCTCACACACGCCACAGGCTCAAGAATCTTATCCCAAACACCTATGTATGGACAAGAAAGTATTTTTCATAACCCACTTCCTTTAACTAAGCAGAAAGAGAAACAAGACACAGTAGAAAACTGAGAATTAAGAATATCTACTTAAATACCACCACCTTCTAATCAAACCTGCTGGGCAGCAGCTCATCAAATTTGTGTATGGCAGCAACTTAAGAGTTAAATCATTTTTGTATTGATTAAATAATAATATCTGTTTGAAAACCACAAGCCCAATTGATACTATTTGCAAAACACTGTTTTAGAAAAAAAAAATTTTTTTTTAAATTGTCAGTTGTGGGACTTGAACTCTGGGCCTGGGCGCTGTCCCTGAGCTCTTCAGCTCAAGGCTACTGTCTTACCCCTTGAGCCACCTGTTTTCTGGTGGCCAACTGAAAAATCTCATGGACTTCAGTGCCCGGGCTGGCTCTGAACCATGAGCCTCAGACCTCAGCCTCCTGAGTAATTAGGATTACAGGCTGAGCCACCGGAGCCCGGCTCTTGCAGAATACTCTTTCTCTCTGAAGTCAATTAAGACATACACGCCTTCCCATGACACCACAGCCCCCACCCCCACACTACCCGATGGGAACACACACCTCACGACACCACACATCTCCCTCAGTTTCCACCTCGTCATATGCTTCAAGATCATGACAAGACTACAAACATTTATTTTACCAACTGTGTGGCATCCCATATTTACTTACGCAAATGTGTAGACAACTTTATAGCAAAGAACAGGATGTGATAACACAAAGCAGCTAGAACCAGTATTGATCGATGAAAAAAACAAAACAACCCTGTGAACTGTGAATTAACAACAACGATTCAGTTACCTTTGGGAGACGAGTCACTCAAGACCAGGTCTTCGTGGCCTTGCTCCACGATCCTGACGACGAACACCGGCCGTCCATCTTTCTCCTCGATGGAGCACAGGTAACGGCAGCGTCTGTTGGCGTAGCGCGTGCTCCAATACAACCGACTGGCTTCGTAGCCCACGGGAAAGAGCGCTTTAGGAGAGTGGAACGCTTGCATCTGCTGTGGAAGCAGCTGGCCAATGGTGTGGAAAATGAGGCTCCCCACGCGGAAGGTGTGGTCCCGCTCCCCTCGCTGCACGATGCTGGCGATCTGCCGAACCTCGTCGCGTTGCACATAGACCCGTCTGAAGACGGCAAAGTAACTTAACTCTTGCTCATGGATTCCCTTTGGTTTGTGCATGGGGCAAAGCATAGTTTTGTCCTTAAAAAACATGCATTGTGCTTTAATGGCGCAAGTAAAGTGATAAATGTTGGTGCACCGAAATCTGTGACATCCACTGGTGGCACCCGTCTTATGACAGAAGACACATTTCATCTGCAGGCCCCTCCGCAGGGCTAGTTCTACGTTTATTAAGGCACCAGCTTGAGTCTCATAGACCTCTGTGGACCACAGAGCACAATTCAAGTGGACCCACAGGTCCAAGTCGAGGTTCAGCAGCCTTGCTGGTCCATCTGTCAATCCATCACCTTCTTCGTGACAAAAGCAACACTTCCGGTAGTCTTTAGGCACAGGGTCAGGTTTGAGGGAGGTGCCCAGCTTTGTCAGAATTTCGTCTAGTTCCTCCTCACAGGGTGGTTTAAACGCCGCCCTGGGGACCACAACACGAATGCTCCACTTCCTCCACTTCATTCCTCTCCACTTCTTAGTCAGCGGCCCACAGTCGTCAAAGCCACCGTGGACAGTCCTCAGCCGAGGTTTCAACTTGACTGTCACCTTGAGCTCATCAGGCTTCGCCTCCACTTTGGCGGCCTCAAAGGCAGGAGGGAATGCGATGGGAGGCGACGGAGGGGGGGAAGCTTTATCCTGGAACTTGGGGAGACAGTGCACATCCAGAGTGGAGATGTTGTTGCTATACTGGTGGAACGCTTTGGAGGGCGTCTCTCTCAGAGGTGACTGCGGCAACGAAGGGGTGGGCTCCTGGGAGGCAAAAGGAAGGCAGCCTAAAGTCACTTCTGCCAGGTCGAGGGGAGGCTCTGGCAAAGCTCAAGCCAGCCCTGAACTTCTAAGGGCGTTCAGGCGAGGCGAATGCAAAGGGAGGAGCTGGAGGACCCTCCCATCCTTCTCCCACATCACCATCTACAGAATGTTGTCCTTTTGTGAACCTCCCCCTCTCAAATGAAGCCAGAATCGTCAATGCCGTCAGAAAATCTAGCTAGCTGTGTTAAGACTTCAGCAGTGTTATCTGCTAAGAGTTCATCCCCATTTCCTGAACTTTCTGGCCACGAACCTTGGGCTCCATGCCACCAGCTAGTATGAATGCACGCAAAGGGAAGGTGATCCCTGTCATAAAAACCACCTCTGCACACACACCACCATCTGAACAAGGAGATGTTTCAAGTAAAATCCAGAGCGGGCTGCAACTTCAACTACCTGGTGAACCACTCCTCCATTCACTTAGGCTAACAAATTTTCATTAAAATTCTAAACGTAATTTTTCCATAGCTTAGATTTTGTTATGCTGAGGACTACTGCCTTTGGACTATTCTTTTGTGAAAGACACTAAAGCAACTGTGTGGAGGGAGGAATGACTGGGTATATACTCACAAGAACATTCGCCTTCAATTAAAAATGGATCAGTGTCGTCAGCTACATGGTTAGATGCACTTACTGGTGCAAGATAAAGTAGCTCGCTATGAGTAAAAATTCATGAAGTTTTCAGGTTTTCCACTCACCAAAATAAAAATCAATTAAAACCATTTCAGAGGCTAATTATTTGTAATTGGTAAAATACATGATTTCAGTATTAGTGTTCTATCTGAACTTAAAAAAAAAAAACGCAACTGATGCCTGTCCACTTTTGTCTAATAGTTTCAAGGCTATTTCTGGCCTCTATCAACCTGACAGCTTCTCTACATAGAGCTTTATCCGTGAGGAAGGAAACACCATTTTGACCTCCACAACACAGAACTCTTTCATTACATATTGCTTAGCGAGAGTGGCCTAACTTTACCATGCTTTCTGGGTTTTTCGCCTGTGTGGTTGATGAATGAAGAATAAAGCAATTATTGCTACAAAACACAATGTCCTTCTCCATTCTCCTAATGCCCTCTCGGGAATCCTGAAAAACAAAGAGAAATGCATGGAGATCACAAGCCAGAACTTCACTCAAGAGCCACACTGACACCGAAGTGCGAAATCTGGACTGGCTTTCTAGCTTCAAAGTAAATTACCACTTAGTTGTTTAGCCACAGAGAAAAAATGTGAACAACTTTACTATGCATACCCCACACGACTAACTCAGCAGGGTGCTATAACCATCTGACCCTGAAGTCCCAGCCTCATACTTGCTGGTGTTACACCATAAAGTCCTTCACCCTTCTCCTCCCCCCACCCCATCCCATGTGCCCAAGGGACCCCTCCCTCCCATAGGAGCAGCTGCTGCCAAGGTCACTCAGCAGGGGCAGAGACCATAAGAATAGTAAAGTACCTTGTTTGCAAAGGTTAGGTCCTTGAAAGACTTCCGCACCCCACTTCCAAGAATAACCACCTTGCAGTGACAGCACCACTGTGGCCTGAGCACGCCACTTTCTGTGACACCATGACTAGAATCCTTATATCCAGAAAGACCTATAGGCAACCGGCATTTATTAGCAATTAAAACTGACCAATGACACAAGTTGTACATGGTGTAAAATTATGCTGTATCAACCAATTCAACATGCTTCATTAATGTACTTAAGACAAATTAAAAATCCTATCTAGTAAGCAACAGTTACATGGCATCTAGTATGGAATACTGCAGCACAAATAAAGAAAAAATGGCTATTCTCAAACAGGTGAGAAAGAAGTGCTAGGATGAGAGAAACAAACCTGTCACCAAGGCAGAGTTATATCCATTCAGAGAGCAGAGTGAGCAGGGAGTTATAATGATACTGACATGTCCCACAGGAGAAGAGAAACGTATACAGAAGACTTAAGTCTGATTCAGGACCAAAGAAAAGTAAGGAGAGAGGGGAGGCGAAGCGCAGACGAGGCCCTGGGGAGCTGAAGGCACCAGCCCTCTCATGGAGCATTCCGCAGCTGGAGAGGAAGGCAGAGAGGGCGAGCCCAGTGACAGAGCAGCTGGAGACGAAGGCAGATTGGGGAGTCCAGAGTGAAAGAGCAATTGGAAATCGAGTTCAAAACTCCCACACGGGCAATTCTTGAGAGAACGCGGAGAGGCCAGCTGCGAGCTGACCCGGTTCTAGGAGATGGTACTATAAGGACAGAGGCAAGACTAAGGAAACTCACGAGCAGGATGGTGAGGAAGCACTCAAGTGAGGTGCCCTCGAGAAAGGAAGCCATGTCACACTGGCTGGTTGGGCCCTGTGTGAGGAGGCGCCTGCCCTGCACAGAGGTACAGGGCCAGCAGAGTGGTAGCGGGTAGAGACAATCAGGAAGCACAGCACAAGCAAGGTGACAACCTCATGGTCCCTGCATGGAGCAGCCAGTCACGAGCACGGGAAGGGAAGCAGGCCATGGTCAGGAGCCTGCACAGAGGACACCGTCAACCCTTTCAGGCTGACAGTGTCCTGTCATACATGAACTTATGCAAGATCACATCACACCACAGAGAACAGAAGAGCCGGAGAAGGTTCATTTACCCCGGACTACACACCAACACTGCCTACTACTTGTTAAAGAATTAGAGAATTAAACAAGAATAAGCTTAACTTCTGCCTCAAGACTGGATTTGGGGTTAAGACGCTCACTGCTCACCATTGCCCGTTGGAGGGAAGGGTACACCAGGCTGCTTCAAGCGGTGAGAGCCTGCTAATCGGGGAGGGACTGCAGATCCTGCTGGAGGCCCACGAAGAAGCAACTGCTGTCGATACTCCACACGTGGGTTTACTCTGTGGCTCTTGACCAGAGCCATGGAGGGAACATCTGCAGCATTACTAACCTCATAGCTGCTAGGGATTCGGACGTGGAGAAGGTCAGAAAACGCAGCCACAACGCTGCCAATGTTCTGAAACAAAACACCAATACCGCGTTACCCACTCAGACCGCAAAAGAGAAACACATGTTTGGAGTACACACGTAATACACTACTACATGCTTAGAAAGAACATGAATAGCAAAAGCTAACAACCTCTATTGGAAGAGTCTCAGGGAACGACTGTTTGAATGGACCATGTCCAAGCCACGCCCTTCGTCAACAGAAATCCGCGACAAGGATGCCATGAAACTTGTGATCTTAGCATCAGGCAGGTGGGAAGACAGGCACATGAAAGGAGCAGGCCCTGGGCACTGAGCAGTGTCCACTATAAGAGGGCTTGCTGGGCTGGGGGCAGTGGCTCACATCTGTAATCCTAGCTACTCAGGAGGTTGAGAACTGAGAATCACGGTTCAAACTCAGCCCAGGAACTGAACTCTGAAACTCTTATCTCCAATTAAACGCCAGAAGATGAGAAATGGCGCTGTAGCTCAAATGGTAGAATGCTAGCCTTCAACTAAAGAGCTCAGGGACAGCACCAGGGTCCAGAGTTCAAGCCCCACAGAGGTTTGTTTGGCAATCATTTGCAACAGTGCCCACAAGGGCCCAAACACTGCCATGCTGCTTGGCTCACGCTGGGATCCTAGAAATGTCTTTACAAAATTCAGAGCTAAAATGTTTTCAAGTCATGGTCTGGGAGTTTGGCCTAGAGGTAGAGTGCTTGCCTACCATGTACGGAGACCCAAGTTCGATTCCTTGGTGCCCCATACACAGAAAAAAGCAGGAAGTGGTGCTGAGGCTCAAGTGGTAGAGCTCTAGCCTTGAGAAAGCCCAAGGACAGTGCTCAGGCCCAGGACTGGCGGGAGGGGGAGGGGAGTTTTCAAGTCCTGAGCAAACCACTACCGTCGTAAGCAGATGCTACCTGAAGAACATTTCTACTGTTTCTCTCAAACTTTTACTGCTGATATTCTTCTTTGTCAGTGGAAAATGTCCCATAGAATGAGTAAGTATGATGAGCTTTCTCCCAGGGCAGGGGGAAGGGTCTAGCTGACCAGGCACACAAAGGCTGGGGCAATCACTTGCACATCACAGGACAGACATGCATGCAGGCTTCTCGTCAGTGGCTTGCCTCTATGAATAATTTAGTATGGCCAACTAACCGTATTATAAATACTCAAATGGTTCTGGGAAGACTGTTTCCCACTCCTGCAAGAGCTCAGCTTCTTTAATTTAGTTGAGTTTAATTGCATGCCTAATGACTGCAGTCTACATGTCTAATGTGCCTGTCTGATCTTTACAGAATCTGTATCCTCAGCAACTAGGCAATCTGTCTTCCACTTCAAGTCACTGATAGACATTTGACCACGGTGGCACTTCGTGTTTATGTCTTACCTCCGCAGCTGCAGGATGCAGGGTAATGGCTACAGATATAAGACCTGATCGGGGACCATTCGGGGATGAAGCAAAAGGTGATGTAAAAAATAAAGTGCCTGGCTCAGTTTTGATGTCATTCCTTCTAGACTCCAAACCTTAAAAACAGACGAGATCAGGAAAGAGTATTAGTGACTTTTCAGGACCAGAGTATTTTCTTTTTTTTTTTCTTTTCCCAGTCCTGAGGCTTGAACTCAGGGCCTGACCACTGTCCTTGGGCTTTCTCAAGGCTAGCGCTCTACCACTTGAGATACAGCACCAATTCCGGCTTTTTCTATGTATGTGGTACTGAGGAATTGAACCCGGGTCTTCGTGCATGGTAGGCAGGCACTCTACCACTAGGCCAAGCTCCCGGCCCCCAGGACCAGAATGTTTTCATTAGAAAAATCTGCAGCCTGTGATGAAATAATCAGGTCATCGATGTGTTCTTACTTTTCCCAGCGATGCTAGGAAGGATGGGGATGATGGGGGACGGCACTGGCTCAGGAGGCTCCTCCTTGACCTGAGACAGATCGGGGTATCTCCTCACTTCCACCCCAACCACACTCTCCGGAGAGGATGAGGGCACAAAGCTGTCAGGAGTGTCACGATCACCACAGGGATCCTGTAGCCTGAAAAGAGAACCATACGCCTCAGTGTGCAAACATCACCACGAGGACACCGAGCACTGACAGTACCGCAAGAGCAAATCAACCAGTTCAGGGTCAAATAAGGAACAGCCTGGGGCGGGAGGAGAGAAGGAGTAAATGGGTTTAGCTGTAATCTAATGGAAATGGTGTGATCATTTCCTTCTGACTGAAACTCTAGCATTGAATTCGAAGGATCTGCCAAAGAGGGAGAGGCGGGAAATGTAACAACGCAGGGAAGAAGATGAGCTCCAACACCTCTGCAAGTGGCTGAGACTGAGGAGAGCCTCAAGCACACGCGCCCACCTCACCCCTGCAAGGTACTGGCTGTTGCTGCTGCTGCTTACAGTGCCAGCAAAGGGGGGAAAGGATGGCCACCGTGGCTCTGGTTTTCCTTAACTGATAAAGGGGAAAAAAAGAAGAGAATGTTCCCTGTTGTCTAGTCCAAGGCTCAAGTGTACCAAGGAAACAGTGAGGTCTTCAGACTACGAGGTGCACAGCGGTCCTCAGGGGTCTGCTCCCCTCACTCCTCCCACTCGACTGAAGACCCAAGGACAGGCTCCTGACAGCATGTGAATGCAGGGACAAGAAGACCCCCTTGTTATGTCATCAAGCATGTGCACCTGCAAGATGCCCTTTAGAGCTGCTGAAAAGAGCCACGCATGCTCCTTGGAGATTCCTAGCAGTCAGGTACAGGACAAGGTGATATGGATTTCAAACATGCACAAACGATTCTTTTTAAACCCAAGCTTTCTCATTAATAAAACAATAGATTTAAGATTAAATGTAATCTTAAGCTATTCAGGAGGCTGTGACCAGAGGATTGCGTTTCAAAGCCCAGGCACTAAAGACTCCAATCAGCCATTAGAAAACCAGAAGTGGTGCTGTGGCTCGAGGGGTTGGGTGGTAATCTTGAGCTGAAGAGCTCAGGGATAGCACCCAGGTCAAGTTCCAGGCCCACAACCAACCAAGAAAAAAAAAAAAAAAAAAAGATTCAATGGATGTCTCATCAAATAGAGTGACCATTTTCTACAGCCCTTTTCTGAGAGGGTCGGTTGTATGGTGGCTCAAGAGGCAGAGTGCTTTCCCAGCAAGCTTGAGACCCTGAGTTCAAATCACTAGTATTGCCTAAGTATTTAAAAAACAAATTTTCAAGCAAAGACACAGAATTTGAAAAAGTATGTACGGATTCTCTGGATCTAAGCAGTGAGATAATGGTCGTTTAAATGAACTCAGTTCTCTACAATCAGAATCTTGAGGCCAAATAACTAGTATAAACTGGTTAGAAGCATAGACCAATATCTTTCCACAGCAGGACGTCCTTGGTGCCAGACTGCTAATCATTCATTCATTTTGGACCAAGAAGAGCTATAACAATAATTCTAAAGTACTTTATATGGAGACTGTCCATTGCCCTTTTATATATCTGATAAGACTTCCAAAAAAATGCACAAATGCCAGGTGCCAGTGGCTAACACCTGTAATCGTGGGTACTGGGGAGGCTGAGATCTGAGGACTGGTGTTCAAACCCAGCCTTGGTACAAAAGTCCGTGAGACTCTCATCTCCAATTAATCACCAAAGAACTGGAAGTGGTGCGGTGGCTCCACGTGGTAGAGCTCTAGCCTTGATCTAAAGAGCTCAGGGACAATCCCCAGGCACAGTGTTCAAGCCCCATGACCAGCAAAAAAAACAAACAAAAATGGCACAAACTAATTGTATTTAGTAGGAACATCCCAACTATTTCTCTAGAATAGTAGTCACCCAATATTAATCACCAATTTTTACTACTCACATGTTGACATGTTTTTCCTAAAAATGCTAAATAGTTTCAAGATGGAAATAACAAAAGTCTTTGGAGAAAGAAATCATTTTCACCTTAATTCCTCCTGGTTGTTATGAGGTGGTGTTGGAAGGGAGGCTGGAACATCAACTGTCTTTGGGCCTTGAGCAATAGCTCGGGCCAGCAAGTCATCCTGTGGCCTGAAGGGCAGATGAAAAGGCTTTGGCCCCAGGGTTTTGGTAACTGTGAAAGCAAACAAAGGATTGTAAGCACATCTGGTCCAAGCTGACATGCGGATCGAAGTTTACAGTTCTACTAACATTTCTCAAACATGTTTCTCAAAGGCGTGAAGTGTAGCGGCTATAATCATACCTTCATGGCTCACCAGAACTCCGGCTTTTCCTGCAAGTTCTTCAGTTGTCGCAAAACCATTTGTCATCTTCTGACAAGCCATAGGAGGTGGTGTAGGAGGAAGAGAGGCAGGGGGTGTTGGAGGATTACTTAAGTTATTCTGCTGCAGGAGACCAAAAAATTTTAAATTATATGCTACTGAGCAAATATGCAAAGATCTTGCTAAGACCTAGTTCTGTGAATTTTAAGTACACAGAAGCAAGGCAGAATTAAGGGGAAACAACCAGGAAGAATTAAGGTGGATATTTTGTTTTCTCCAAATAGCTTCTAGTTATTTCTATTTTAAAATGCATGGAGAAAGCCAGGAGGTCTTCAGTAGAACTGGGCATGTAATAACTAATTTCCAATATTTTTGTTTTTATTATATGTTAACTCTTTAAGTTCATGGTTACAGCTAGTGAAAAGCAGCATTAAAACTGAATCAATAAATGTGTGTTAAATCCCTTTACTCAATTTTCCATAAGATATGCCCTAGTTCTATGAAAACAACAAGAACAAAAAACCGTTCAGACTATGGAATGTTAAGCTTGGAACTGTAATTTACACCTCAGATAGTAGAATTTGGATTGTCCAGAATCTCAAGAAGGAAAACCAAACCAAACAGTAAGTAGATGGTGGCAACTCCTGTCTGTCATCCCAAATGACACGGGAAGACTGAGGTTCCAGGCCAGCCTGGATGGGAAAGTCCTGGAGACTCTCACCTCTCTGAAGGAAGCTGGATGCAGTGGCATACCCCTGAGATCCTAGCAAGGACTAGAAGCCTGCCGTTCTGGAGTGGGCCCTGGTGGGAAGTAAGACCCTATCTAAAAAATAGCCAGGAAAAAAGAGGGCCAGGAGGCGTGGCTAGCCTAGCAGACAGGAGGCCCTGAATTCAAAGCCTAGTACCATCCTCCAAAAGAAAAGTAATGCAGCGAGAATGCAGTTTCTTTTCAAATGTTTTCCAGCCTTTTATTTGTCACCAATTTTGTATCTATGTTTTAATCTTCCAAGGAATGTTGGAGTCTACCACTGAGACCATTCAAGTCAAGGGCAAGGTGAAATTACAGCACTTTTTGAAGATAATAAAGTGAGTGGAAGAAGAGCTGGCACCGAGAGGAATTCTAACTGATGAACAGCCAAGGATAAGAAAGGCAGTTACTGAAGGAACTGGTTCAGTCAGTATTAGTGTTAGAAGAGAAGCCATCAGAAAAACTTTAAGTTGATCTTTGTATCTGAGTCAGATATGAACTGAAGCTTTCTTAGGATGCTAACACACAACTCTGTTAGAAAGGTGACACAAAAAGATAAACCTGATTTGGTTTCATATGATTTTAGTAGCCTGGGAAGTAATGTATACTTGCAATCAGAACCTAAGTTATTATGTAAAATGCATCTACAACTTTTTACTTTCACTTTTCAAGATAAAAGCTTAGGCATGCCTTTAATTCCTGTGTTGTACTATGGATCTGATTCACTTTAGGAGTAAAGGTTGTAAGGGAACAGGTACATTCTCTACCAGGGAATAATACAATGGAGTATCTCTCTCAGTTTATATTCTCATCTTTAGATCATGTTGGAAAAACTTCACCAGGTAAAACTTTAGCCTTTCAGCTGCAACTTAAGTTCCAGTGAAACTTAGAAGCTTAGGTGCAAAACTAGATGCAAAACCAAGATATTCTCTACCCACTGGGACACAGCCTCCAAACACGCAGCAAAGGGGCACCTGGCGAAGTGACGTACCTTGTGTGTCAACTGAGAACAGTAGTCCGAAACCCCTTCAAGGGTGGCACTGCCAAAAGTTCCTAGAAGTCGATTCCCACTATTAAATTGGCCACTGCCATAAGGAAGAAAGTGCGCAAAGTTCACTCCAATGATCGGTTCCATTAGAGGGAGCAGAGAGAGCTGCTATTAAAAAACACATTTAAGAGTAATGTACACGATTAACAAACAACACTGAGTGTTTCTCAATTCCCTAAGACTCGAAGTCAAACAAGGCTCGAGGAAAACGACTTGAAGACTTCCAGTATCAAAACGCTGGAGGGAGAGGAACTACTGAACCTCAGGTAACCGCTTAAGCCTCAGCTTTGGTTCTATCTGTCCTAAAGGGATGCCACCAGCTGTCTCATAAGAGAATCATGTTCCTGATCTTTGCTTGGCAAGAAGGAGGCCACTAACTGAGGCTTGGCACCTCTGGTGGTGGTGAGGCGCTCGTCCCCGCCACCCCGTCCGTAATAACCACAAAGGCGTAAAGAACTGAGTTTAAATAAGGAGAGTCCCACATTCCATTTCTTTGGATCCAGAATCACAAGAAATGGAGACAGTTTTTCTCCGTGTTGAGGCTGCTCTTCTTGAATATGAGTGTCTTGACCATGGCCTACCAATCCTTTTATAGCCATGTAAATTTCAGGTACCAATACATAAGGTGTGGTTTTGCTTGGAAACAGAAAAGTTTATTAGGTTTCTTGTCCAGATGTCCTTTTTTCCCTGAACTTTCTAGTTAGGAAATGACTGCAATAGAGAGTTTCAGCTTCCTAGGGCTGAAATGGCACTTGCTCTCTCGCTTCGTGAAAGTGTGAAAAGGCTGCTCTGAACAGCTCACCTGTTTCAGCTGGGTGACGGAGTCAGAGCTGGAGAGCATCGCGTGTTTCTCCGCTTCGTCCTTTTTCCTTTTCTTTGAGCGAGGTGCTGCTCTCTCCCCAGTCCTCTGAGTCCGTTTGCTTCGCTGTTTCTTGGTTTCACTTCCTCCATCTGTTTTTGGCAACTGGCTGTTGCCACATCCAAAACCACTTTGCATTTGAGCCCCCAAAGTTTGCTAATGTAATTGGAAAGGTTAAAAAGTAAGTGAGCTATCCACACGTTTGACTTTAGTTCACGCTAGACCACCTCCATCCTGCGACTCACTGCTATTACAGCACTGAAAGCTGAGGAGGAGAGCACAGTGGAGTCAAGTGCGCTTGTTTTCTGAAGATGCCTGCCTCTTTCTAGGGCCTTACTCTGGTATCTGGAAACCTGTCGGCTGCAGAGTTTGTGGGAAGAATAGAAGGTCCTTAGTTATGCTGGGACAAAGGGGGTCCCCGAGTCATAGCTCCTGGGAACAAGGAAGATGTGCCCATGATTGGGCAGTCTCTTAACCATAGCAAAGGTGAATTACTTTTGGTTCTTCCTAAAAACTGGTGAAGAGGTCTGCCAACACACTTCACAGCCTCTAGGTGGGTCTCCCAGACCTTGCATGGGGTGAGAACAGCTGACCTGAGAGCAGTGAGCCACCATGCCACTGTATCTTCCTGGCTCCTATGGTATGTGACTGAAAACCAGTGGCTACAGACTTCAAGTCACAGGGAGAGAACATAGACTCAGCAATTGATCTTGGCTCTGAAAGTTTTCACCTGATATAAGTACTAACACTAAGAACTGAAAGGTATGCCTCAAGTCATTTGGTACTCAGCTGTACAGATGGCCATAGTTGCTGAAATTTCTGCTATCAATTCCACACTGAATCTTGGGGAGTTTTCAAAATTGTAGTTTCCAGTTTTATTCAGGATCTGAGTTTCTTGTATATAAAAGGGAAGAGGGCTAAGATTTTATCCTAATGGTCACAAGCTTCTACCTCACACGCAGTCTGGCAAAAACACAGGAATGAACTTGTCTGTGCTCTAACAAAACTTTTAAATTTCAAGATAGATGGGAATTTCATGCAACTTATTACTTTCTTGAACTTTTTGTGCCCATACATTCAACTGTAAACATTTTCAGTTCATACAAAGGAAGGAGGCAGAAGCAGGCTCAGATTGGCTGTCCCTGATGTATCACTGCCTCTCCAAGGACTGGTCTCAAGAGCAGCCACAGCAGCCTCAGGGATGGGTGAGAAATGCAGATATTCTGGTGCCATCCCAGACCCAGAGTAGACTCTGGGCAGGTATGTTTTAACAAGCCTACTAGGGGACTTCACCATCAACCACTTGGGACTCTTGCAAAACCGTGTCCTGAGCCGCAGTTCCACACTGGGAGGGGAGATTCTGCGAGTCTGGAAACTCCCCTGGGTGACAGGGATGGGGTGACACTTGCCTATGCTTTCTCTAGCTGCTGAGAGGAGGCAATGATCTCATTGCCCTCAGTAAGCACCAGCATGCACTTGATCTACTTTGTAGTTGTCACCCCTGATCTTCACGATCATCAAAAGCAGATTTAACAGAGGGTTAATCTATGCCTGTGTGTGTGTGTGTGTGTGTGTGTGTGTGTGAAGTCTCACAAGAGATCTTACCTAAATTCTTTCATTTTGAGGCCTGCTTTTGAAACTGGCCGTGGGGCCGTTCCCATGCCATGAAGCATCCTTTTTCAGTTGTGGTTCTTGGAGTGGTCTTAGGGCTTGAACTCAGGGGCCCTGTGCTTGCTAGGAAGGAGCTCCTAGTTCTTAGTGCCCTTAAACCTTCTTGCCCAGCACTAGTTCTGATGAGAAGATTGCATAGTTTACCCATGGCCTCCACGGGCCAGGAGAGTGATGTCAGCCAGTATCACAGCATTGAGACTAGCAAGTTGAGGAAGGTATCTGGAGATGATTCCAGATAAGACATTTGCCAGAGACAGAAAAAGGAGAGCAGAGTAGGCAGAAACAGTAGAATATGACCATATATGGAAGAAAGAAATTTAGGGCTCAGCAGGTTGTTCAGTATTCCTAGAGGCATAAAATGCCAGAAATTGGGCCAGGTGGGCATATTAGCTGGTGACAAATGTGGCTGGAAAAGCTTCACTAGAAAAATTTATAAAAATTACATGAATCTACTGGGTCGATGTTCCGTTTTTATTGAATGACCAAAGAGAAGAAAAGAGTATGCCAACACATGCACAAAGGATGAGCTGCATTATTATTTTTTTAAAAGCCAGTACTAGGGCTTGAACTCAGGGTTTCCACACTTCCATTTAGCTTTTTTTTTTTTGCTCAAGATTGGTGCTCTATCTTCCATTTGAGCCACACCTCCACTTCTGGCTTTTTGGGCTCATTAGAGTTGGGAGTCTCTCTCTTTTTTTAAAACAAAACCAAACAAACAAAAAAATCCCACCCAGGCTGGCTTTGTTCCTCAGTCCTGCATCTCCCAAGTAGCTAGGATAACAGGCATGAGCCACTGATGCCTGGCTCATTAATGAGCTGAAAACTCAAATGTGGACAGCTGCGGTAAGTCTATGAAGATGACAAATCTAATCTGAGAAGTGCTGTAAGGAAAGTCTTATGAATTGAACTGGTGATGGCTACAGAGCCAGTACCTTGTGAAAGATGAGGCCAAAGTATACTAATTCCCAAGAACCACTAACTCCATTTCAAAGCATCTTAACAAAGTTCACTGAAACGGGGCATTCTTCTACAGCCCTATTTACAACAGAAGCAATTCCAGTACTCATAACGTAAAATGGCTAGAATATTGGTACACAGAAAACCACAAGATGAAATTAACATGCATGATTAAAATTGTTTAACACTGAGGATTAATATGACACAATTTCTTCCCAGTGGAAGTGATTGCTGAGAGTTCTCAAGTCCTGAGAAAAAGTGAAGCAGCTGTCCCATGTGGTGTGTGGCTGTGTGCATCTTTGGTAGGTACTGAGCATCTGCTAAGACAAGTGTTCCATGCAAGTGCCTGGGCCCTACCCCCCAGCCCTTTCTACTTTTCCATTATTTTCCAGGTAGAGTTGTACCTTTTGCCCATGGCCAGCCTTAGGCCATTACGTTTTCTACCTAGTTGGGATGACAGGCTCGAATGACCGTTCTTTCACTAGTTTAGTTGAGATGGGATCTCCCTTAGCTCTGCCCAGGCTAGTCTTGAACTGTGATGGTTCCAATTTTAACAGCTTAAAGAGCTGAGATTACAGGTGTGAGTTATACTAGGCATAGTTTTTATATTTTAAACAAGCTAATGGTAATAATTACTACAATAAATATTATCATTTATTATAGTTAGCCCACAAATAAAGGTCCACAGACATTTTCTTTTTGTGTGATAACCAGCTGAAAAGTCACACATAATGTATGAACTATAATACCTTATCTTAATTTATGGATATAAGTAAAACATGGGTTTAATGGTGACAGAAACAACAAATTAAAACAAATAGTTCTTTGGCTGGGTGTTGATGGCTCACTCCCAGAATCCCAGGTATTTGTGGACTAGAGACGAGTAAGTTTATGTTTCCAGTCCAGCTTGGGCAAAAGAAGTTTGAGTGAGCCCATCTCAACAGATAAAAACCTAGGTGCCATGGTATGCACCCAACTTCCTGATACAGAATTGTAAGGAGGGCTGTGGTCCAGGATACAAGGCAGAAAGTAAGAACTCCACCTCAGAAAAGTCAGCAGCTGAAGCCATGGCCCAAGTGGTAGAGCATATGTTTAGCAAATGTGAATGAGGTGCCGGGTTCAAGTTCAAAACCCACAAAAGAGAAAGGTTCTCTAGACTAAGAAATATTGCCATATAGTGCTCAGATTACTAAGTTGTTGCTACCGATTTGCTGAAAATATACTTTTCATGATTCTCACTTACCAGTCCTTCCACAGGGCTCTGCTTCTCAGCTAGCTTATTCTCCTCTCGGCAGCAAGTGCCTTCGGGTCTTTGACTTAAAAGGGAAGAGGACTTTTTGTTTTTCAGCAAGTGCTTCAGCAGTTCATTTCCCGAGTCTCCCTTGGATGCAGGGGCCCCGGCAGAATGGGGAGGACTTTGGACGGAGGAGGCAGTTTCAGCTGCAGCACCCTCCTCGACCTTTCTGTCGCCTTGCTCCTCCAATTTGGTCTCATCTTGACTCAGGCAGGACTCGGTCTCAGCCTTCTCCAGTTTTATCTCTTCATTCTTGGCAGGAGTTTCTGTGGAGAGCTTATTCACTTCCAAATTTTCCTGAGTCTGCTGACTTGGAACTCCTTGGGAGAAGTCACCACCAGGAAGTTTGCTTTCTGCCTGGGTACATGGCTGGCTTGCTGCTGTACCAGGAGTTGCCGGGCCGACTGGCTCCGGTGCCTCTTGTTCTGCTGGTGGAGGGAGCTCACTGGGTGTGCTCACAGAAGGAGTGGAGGTAGTCTCTGAGAGGCCTGGGGTTGGAGGAGCTGTGATATCTGAGTGGGGAGTCGATGGTGCTTTGGTGGACTCTGTATCATCATCTTTTTTCTTTTTTCTTGCTCTTTTCTTTTTCCCCTTTTCTTCTGGGATTATATCAGAATACAGCTGAATGAGAGACGGCGCTGATCCGGGAAAACATTGTCCATGAGGTGCGGCAGGGTCCTGGGCACATGGCAGATTGCTGTTGGCGACTGGAGGCGTTCCTGGTAATGCAGGTGTAAATGGAGACCTCAAAGGGGACTGCTGGAAGCTGGTCCCAGGAACACTCCCGTGGCCCTGCTGTTTAGCACAATGCAAGTCTGGGCTTCCACCAGGAACGGATGGTGAGTCAGGAACAAACGACGACGACGGAGGTCCCACCAGCCTCCGCTCACTGGTCTGCATGAATGCCTGGGCGGGAGGTGAACTGACAGAGCCCTGTTGGCCACTCTGCTGTAAAGTGGGTCCCATCTGCTGCTGGTGTTGTGGAGACTGCTGAAGAGGTCTTGGGGGCTGCATAAAATCACAAGGTCGTTCGGCACTGTAGAATGGCATCTGGGACACAGATGTCCTGTGGCCCAGCTCAGGGCCCATCAGGCCATGCTGCTCCAATTCCATCCTCTGCTGCAAAGCTCTCTGCCGGTCTACTTCTTGCATTAGCTGGATTCTCTGCCTTTCTTGTTGCTCTCGTAAGCGCTCCTTCCTCTCTCGTTCCTGGAAGCTTTCACTGAAGGGATTGTTGTCATCAAATTCTACTCGTGGTGGTGGTCCACTCTGTGGATTTGTGCTTGGCACTGGACCTGGGGCTGGTGTGCAAGGTTTCATGGGTAATTGTGTGATCGGGGGTTGAATCCTAGGGGGATTGAGAGGCAGGTGAGCAGGGGTGCCAGCAGGCTGCCAACCAGGTAAAGCAGGCATTCTAGCAGGGCTGGTATGGCCAGAGATGACCGGTGTATGTTGCTGGCGCGGAAGCTGCTGCGGCACCATGGGAAAGCTAGGCTGGCTCGCGGTGGGTGGTGTGGCACCAGAAACGAGGGGGGGCTGGGCTCCAGGCATCAGCATTGGGGGGGCCAGGGCACACTGCTGCTGCTGCTGCTGCTTGATCCGATAATCTTCGATCAACTCAGCATGCTCTTTCTGTTGTTTACGAATCTGAAACAAGCAAAGTCGTCACTATTCGTGTTTGTACTGGGTAGGTCTCAAACCACTGGCTGACAATTTTGGTGGGATTATACGTAAGGCAGTTCAATAATAAGAGTGCCAAAAATATGTTGTTTAGATAATGGGAAAAATAAGAACTTACTCAACTTATTAATAAGGCATGATACGCCTCAATTTAAAGTACTAATTATTTTTTTTGGAGGGGGGGTGCATATTTTAGGACTTGAACTCAGGGTCTTGAGCTTTGCTGCTCAAGACTGGTACTCTACCACTTAGGCCATAGTTCTTCTTCCAACTTTTCAGTGGTTACTTGGAGATAAGAGTTTCAACCAACTTTCCTGCCCGGATTAGCTTCAAACTAAAACATGTACAGGGGGAAAAAAAAAGCCAGAAGTGGTGCTGTGGCTCAAATGGTAGAGCTCTGGCCTTGAGAAAACCCAAGGACAGTGCTCAGGCCCTGAGCCCACATCCAGGACTGGCAAAAACAAAAACAAAAAGGAATCGACTATTAAAATTACCTATTTAATAGAAAAAAACAGATGAAAGATACATAGGAAGTAGCTAATTATAGTGCTGTACAAGTTATAGCTCAAGGTCAGCATACCTACAATTTATCTCAAACTTTAAGCATTTACTTGTTATTTTGCTTTTGCAAAAGTTTATTTAAAAAAGTTAACTATAAAAATGTACATGACCAAATTTTATACAGTAAAGTAGTCCCTTTGAAGAGGGGATGCAGATTTCTGATGAGCTGTCATTATTAAATTCATTCTAAGTCTTCTAACATAGTATTTCTTCATATTTTTCTATGTATGTGGTATGGAGGAATTGAACCTAGGTCTTTGTGCATGCTAGGCAAGCACTCTACCACAGGCTAAACTCTTGGCCTTGGATTTCATTCCCCCCGCCCTCCAAATTTGTTTACTGTTATTGTAAAGGTGATTTACAGAGGGGTTATGGTTATGTAAGTCAGATAATGAATACAATTCTTTTTGAAAAATGTCATCCCTTTCATTTCTTAAATACGAAAAATTGTCCCATTTTAAAACAAGATGTGTTTTTACTTTGTATTCCTTACCATTTGCCTAAGGCAAAAAAAAAAAAATCCCGAAATTTTTTAAAAATCTGAGTTCAATAAATAATATAGTTAAACTACTAGTTGAATTAGTCTCTGGTTTCTTCTCAGGCAGCTGTGTGATTTCCATACCCAGTAACTGAGGAAAGGTTTCGTTAAAGCTTTCTTAACCAGTTTAATGGTTGCAGAGGAGGAGCTGCAGGAGACGGATGCAGTAGTGAGATGTGCACGAAGCAGGCACATGACATTAGGGGCACAGAAGGTGGTTACCATGTCTCCTGACAGTTATGATTATTTTACAGCACGCCCTGCACCATACCCAGGACCTCTTTGTGAACCACATCCACCAGGAAAACCAAAACTGCACATGACATAGGAAGACCATCTATGTGAAAGGAAATAACCGAGTTCTGTCAAGATCGCCATAGTCGCCGAAAAGTGTAAAAACTTTCTTAAGTAGGACGAACATTAGGTCCTTCGGGGTAGTTAGTAAGGTATGTGCTCTAATCACCACCCTGGAGAGAGGACCAGGGCTGCTATTAAGCCCAAGACCAGTGCACTTTTTGTGTCCTTTGTTATCCACCTAGGTTACACATGGGTAATACATTGAAGTAGCTGCTTCACGGCTGGTGGCTTGCATTGGAACCCTGTCTATTACCTACCTGCTCCAGCTGTTTCTGAACCATGCTCTGCTGCTCCGTGACATGCTTAAGCTGTTCTGCGTCTTCTTCTGGGAATTCTCTTCCCGCCTTCTTGGCAGTGCGCTGTTTCGCTGAAAGAGCTTTCTTAGATTTTCTGTGTGCACCAATTTGTTCTTCAAGATACTTCTGCTGCATCTGAAGAAGCTGTTGAGTTTCCTGAAGCCATTCTTCATACTGCTTACGCTGAGAGTCATCTGAGGGGGAAAAAAAAAATCAGAATTTCATTTGTGTTAATTTTCTGGAAGGATCAAGATTAAAAGCTATTTCCATTTTGTACAGAAATACAGTTTCACCATGACTATTTAAAAGAAAATTAGAAAACAAAAATGTAAATATGAGAAAGAAATTATGTAACTATAAAATAGCAGATTTTAGGAAATATTTACGAAGAAAGCCAGAGAATACATACTTAGGGCATCAGTTAATATGTATGTACATATTACAAATCCAGTCTTCAAAAATCAGAAGACTTTTACCTAATGAAATGTTTTTTACCTATAGAACTATCAAACTAGCAAATCTACTTATCCAAACTACCTATTCCATCAAATATGCATTTCTATTAATTCAACTTTAGAGATTCTGAAGAGACTACAATCTATGCCACTGAGGACCAGAGAAGAATTAGGCAATCTATGCTAACTTCCCTTACTTTATAAGGCTTTCCTGTTTGTTATTAGAGGAGGGAAAAAATAAAAAGTACAGAAGGAGGGAGACTAGAACATTTTAGAAAGGACACATTTGAAATCTGTTTTATAAGGGAATAGGAGTATTGGCAACACTGATAATTTTTACTTTGTCACATTTTTATAAATAAAGGCATAGTTAAATAAGATCTTTTTTTGTCTCTGAATGCTAATCCATCTCCCACAAATAGCCAGATCTCTTCATCTTGTACCAATATTCTCCTTATTTTCTAAGGGCACTTTACTACACTAATACCCAGTCCCCAAAAAGATCATCTCATGTAGTGAAAAATTCTGAGTATACCTTTATAACTCAGTACAAAACAAAGAAATCAATAAATACAATCCTAAAAGGACATTCATGAAAATAACATCAGTAACAGAATATTGTCATACATTAAGAATCCAACCAAAGCCCATGGGCACAATAAAGCCAGAAAAAGCCAGTTGGTTTCAGTGGTTTGCTTGTTTTAAATGCAAATATAATGTTCAAATTATAATCATAATTAATGTAGGGGAATTTCAAAAGGTCAGACTTTGGGTTTGTTCCTAAACCCAGAAGTTCCAGTACACACATGAACTTGGAATCTAGTCTACTAAATTTGAAGGGCATTTTTCAAGAACAGGCTTTTTCACAAGGTTTCAGAAGTTCTGCTTCTGGTAGAATGAGACCTACCGCAAGGAAAGCCTTTCTGGTTTCTGGAACCAGGAGAGCAGAGGTGAGCAAAATGAAAGATAATGGTGAAAAAAGTTAGCTAAACAGTCTGAAGATTTCAGAAAGGTTCAGTCTGGGGAGAACTTTGACTACTATCCTGAACCACCTTGGGACCCCTAAGGATGGTCAGAGCGGGTTCAGTGGCATCTGCATATCTGACCTTCACACCATGCTGCAACCCAACTACCTACTGGGCACAGTCCCTTCTTTTTCCCCTTTCATGTCTCTGTCTCTTAGGCAGACTGTCATGAGTAAGGAAATGCTCTAATAGACTGTAAAAAGTGCCCAGTCTACAAACAAAAATAGCACAAATGTTCAAGAGAATGGGGAAGATGAATTTTCTGTATTAAAATATGTATCTTTTAATTCTTCATGCACAGCCAAAAGAAAAAAATTAGTAATGACAATACATGCCTGACAGGACAGTGGTGCTTGAGAGAAGAGGAGGCACTCAGGCACCTGGGCTCACAGCAAGACTCCTAACTAACTCCACTGTTCACATAGTCAAACACAGAAAGCCAGACAAGCAATCCCCAGAAAACACGGAACTTATTAGATTTATACTTACTGACAAAGCCTGGACCAAAATTTGGAGGATTAGGCCTAGAAATCTGATGTGTTATACTGCCATCCTAAAATAAGTAAAATTTACAAATATGTTTAATTCCACACTTCAGTTAAAGGGGGAAAAGTTACATAGAAGGTAAAAAAAAATAGATTAAAAAAACTTTTTAATTTTGTAAGATACATTTAATTTAGGAATTTTACAAAGACTAAGATGATTTAGTGGGGTGGCAATCTAATTTCTGAGACTCTAGTTTTATCTCGGCTGAAAACCAACCATACTTGAAAGAAAAAATTAACTTGTCTGAAAAATACTATAGCAAACCAAATGCTCTTAAGAGTATCATACACAATTTGATTCCCATGCTCCTGACATCATCCTGCTAATGAACACATGTCCCATGTTTATCACATGCCACTCCACAGCACATTGTTTATGTGTAACAAGAACTAAGTGCCTAACAACAAACAAACAAAAGGGAAATGCATGCACTTAAAATATCAGTCTTATCTTCAAAATAGTCTTCAGTGAGGGTGGTTAAAGTTTTTTTCATCTAACATTTCCCTAGCAACTACTTCATAAAATAATTTTGCAAATTAGCTACCCAGTTGACTCAAGTTTTGTTAAACATGAGCTGTACACAGGCTAACAATTTAAAGTGAGCGTAGGAGGTCTGTCTTACGTACAATCTTTATAACAATCCAGCAGAGCCACTTGTTACACCAGCATCATACAGGAGAATCTCATGGTGATAGTGGAGTTTCATCTCAGAGCCTTGTACTTGCTCAGCTGGCCCTCTACCATTTCAGCCATGTCTTCCATCATTTTTGCTCTTTTCTGTTTTCCTTTCTTTCTTTTCTCTTTTTGGAACTCTGTGTCTTATACTTCTGCTTACTAGCTGGTACTCTACTACCTAAGCCATGCCTCCAACACTTGCTCTCATTGTATTTGAGATATAGTCTCAAATATATCAAAAGATGTCTTTTGCTAGGGCTAGCCTGGAACTCAGTCTTCCTATTTATGTTTTCCACGTAGCTAAGATGACAGGCTCACACCCATCATGCCCAACTGTTGAGGGAGATGAGGATCTCATCAGTATTTTTGCTGCTTTGGCTGGCACTGAACCTCAAATATCCATCTCATCTCCTTATAAAAACAAAAGACCTCCCTGCTATATATAAGACCTGTATTTTTTGAGTATACCAAATGGTCTCTATCTCACAAAAGATATAATAATTAGCATGGTGAATACAAAAGTTTTAATTGGCAGGGCAAAATTCAATTTCAAAAGGATATAGAAAATAGGGTTTCTTCCCTAAGCAGACTGAAATTTTAAAAATAATGGAGCTGAGCACTAGTAGCTCATCTCATGCCTGTAAACCTACCTACACAGGAAGCTGAGATCTGAGGACTACAGGTCAAGGTCAGCCTGGGCAAAAAAAGTCCCTAAGACTCTTATCTCTAGTTAACCAGCAAAAAGCCACAGCGAGCTGGGAGCTGGTGTCTCATGCCTGTAAATCCTAGAAACTCAGGAGGCTAAGATCAGAGGATCAAGGTTAAAGCTAACCCAGGCAGAAAAGGCCATGAGACTCTTATCTCAAATTAACCAGCAAAAAAGTCCGAAGCAGAGTTGTGGCTCAAGTGGAAAAATGCCAGCTTTGACCAAAAAATGGTCAGGGACACTGTCAAGGCCCTGTGTTAAAGTTCCAGGGCGAGCAGCATGCATGCATACATGTGCATTTGCACAATCCCACTCTTATACCCTCCCCGCCCCCCCCCACACACATAGAGCCTGAAGTGGTGAAGGTGCGGCTCAAGTGGTACTCAAGTGTCCGCCTTGAGTGGAAAAGGCAAGTAAGAGTGCAAGGCCTGGAGTTCCAGACTCTACCAGCACACAAGAACATACTCATACATGTAGAAAAGGAGCATTTTTAAACTTCCAAGACTGCATAAAGATTTATGCTTCAAGCTAACTATACCAAGCAATAATGTATTAATTAGAATGATTACAAATAGTATTTTCTACTGTTTCCAGTAGCTCATGTATTAAATAGAATGGATAAGACATGAAGTCTTAGTAAATGAAAATCCAGAAGCCCCAAGTCCTTTGTTTCCCTTCAAATGACTTCCTTTCTCTCCCAAGGGTACAGATGTTCTTCAGAAATTACATCCAGTATTTAAAACCGTTATTCCTCCTTTATTGCTCCTGTGCTGACAGTGTGTTCTGGGGGTTTGGGTGTCCAGAGCAACTACTTCATCCTAGAAAGGGCTCACTTGGACTGGACCACATCCCCTCCACAAGTGAGTGACCCAAGCAGCATTACCTGCGCAGCTGACTGTGGCACCAGACTCTGTCCTTCAGTGTTCTGCGGCCCAGCCATCGAGTGGCCCATGAAGGGGAATCTGAAAGTGGGAAGCACTGGGTATCAGATGAACAGCATTTATAACTAAAAATGACCTCAAGTGCTGACCTGTTCCCCCTGTCTCCCCCCCACCCCCCAAGTTGTGGGGCATGAACTCTGGGCCTGGAAGCTGTCCCAGAGCTCTTCAGCTCAAGGCTAGTGCTCTGCCACTTGAGCCACAGTACCACTTCCGGTTTTCTGGTGGTCATTTGGAGATAAGTGTTTCATGGAACTTCATGGGCTTTGGTGTCCAGACTGGTTCTGAACCTTGATCCTCAGCTCTCAGCCTTCTGAGTAGCCAGAATGACAGGCATGAGCCACTGTGCCTGGCCTGGCTACTCTCTTCTAGGCAAAGAGGAGCAGCAGCAATCATATGCCCAGCAGATCTCCTCCCTCTACCTATCAAGTACAGGTTGAGCATTTTCAAGTCACGTGATAAAAGCAAATCCACAAGGACCACTAGGGCTGTATGAGAACCATTATTTGAGCTTGAACCCTTAAAATCATTCACTCGAGCCACAGGGTCCTAGCTTGCTGGCAAGCGCTCTATCACTTGAGGCACAATTCCAGCCATATTTGGATAGACAGGGTGAATTCCTGCTTTTGCCTGGGCTTGGCCTTAGACCCAATTTTCCAACTTATGCCTGATACCTGTGTGCCATCACAACTTGGCTCAATGGACTTTAAAATATAAATTCGCTGGGCGTAGTGGCTCAGGCCTCTAATCCTAGCTACTTAGGAGGATGAACTCTGAGTCTGGCACAAAGGACCTGAGACTCTTATCTCCAATTAAACTCTAGAAAATGGGAAGCAGGGCTTGGCTTCAGGGTAGGATGGTAGCCTTGAGCTGAAGGGCTCAGGGACAATGCCCAGGCCTGGGGGTAGGGCAGTAGCCTCAGTGATTAAGAGTTAGCTATTAAGAGTTTAGAATATATCCTTCTAACTTTCTTTCCCCAGACCTCGGATTCATTTGTCACCCTCCCCACAAGGCTGGTGCAAGTTTACTGCAGGGGTTATACACCTGTGCAGTCCTCACTCTATGGATCAGGCTATTCCCAGAAGGGATGCCTCATTCCACTTTCTCAGGACACACAGAGAACACCAGTACCACCACACACCTAGGTGTCATGGGTATCATGAGTACCTGGTACTCGAAGAATTCTAATTCTGAGGCCGAAAATTTTAAACTAAAAGCTAAATAAAATTTAGCACATCTTTCTAGCCGGCCTGCAAATGTAAAGTGCAAACAGGGGACAATACAATCAGCAGTACGATAATTGCTTCCAGTAAGAAATAGGTATCTGCAGCTCTTGATAGAAAATAAAACTAACACATGAACTGATACTTACTACATTGAAATTATAGCAGTTATTAGGAGTACTGCTAAATTTAATGAATTATAAGCATATCATAAATGTAACCAGTAACTATGGGGCTTGAACACAGGGCCTGGGCACTAGCCCTGAGCTGCTTTTAAGGCTAGAACTCTGCTACTTGTGACATAGCACGACCTTTGGCTTTTTCTGGTATGTGGTACTGAGAAATCAAACCCAGGACTTCATGCATGCAAGTACTCTAACCACTAAGTCATATTCCCAGCCCATAGAAACTATGTTTCAAATATGGCATTTCCTTTGTAATACATAATGTATTTTTTCTTTTTTTGCATATAAATGTACTTAGAAAAATTTCAAAGGCTTCACTGAAATGCTAAAAGTGCCTATGAAAGGAAGAGGTTAAGAATCCATTACAGGGACGAATGCTACCAAACACTGCTCAATAAAAAAAGAAAAGACAAAAATCACTAGAAATCAGTCTGCTTTGTTCTCAACAGTGCCTCTTAATTATGTCCAGAGAATCTCAACAGCTGAAAAGAAGTACACACTAAGGTCTGAAAGTCCTCTGAAGGGTATTTATCTTAAATCTGTGTAGATTTTTATATTCAATTCTGTCATCATTCAGATTGCTTTTAACTATTTTTTTCAAAAACATTCAACTAATTTGAAGCTTTATGCTTCTTATTACATTGACAGAGGATCAGAAAAAGCAAAATTCGTAACCCATGCATGAGTCTCACCAAATACACAGCTGTGTAGACTGTCCCTACAAAGCCTTACTCACTATAGCTGAAGTGAAGAAACCTGCAAGTAAAAACTATGGAATTGTGATGGTGGTTTGTTTTTTGTTGTTGGTGGTGGTGGACTTGGGGCTTGGACTCTGGATTTGGCTGCTGTCCCTGAGCTCTTCAGCTCAAGACTACCCAATTACCCCTGGGCCTAGTCATTGACCCTGAACTCTTCAGCTGAAGGCTACCACTCTACCCCTGAGCCATAGCCCCATTTCTCATTTTCTAGTGAGTAATTCAAGAGTCTCTAGGTCTTTAGTGCCTGGGCTGGCTTTGAACCTTGATCTGCAGATCTCAGCCTCCTAAGTAGCTAGGATTACAGAGATGAGCCACCATACCTGGCTCATGATGGTGGTTCTTGACAGAAATCTAAGAAAAACTGACTTGTGGCTTTTAGCCTTAGGGGTGACAATTTCATAATCACTCAGTGATTCTCATAACCATTCTTAACACACAATTCTCACTTTCCTCCTAGGGGTTAACATATGACACATTCTTCAGCTATCCCATCTCAATTCCTCTTCAGTTTCTCTCCTGATTCAGTTAATATGGCTTAATTACCGCCCCACCTTCTTTTCTGGTCATGGAGTTTAAAACTCTGGGCTTGGGCACTTCCCCTAAGCTCTTCAGCTCAAGGCTAGCGCGCTACCCCTTGACGCACAGTGCCGTTCTGGTTTTGTGGTGGTTAATGGGAGGATAGAGTCTCAGGGACTTACTTCCCCGCTGGCTATCAACTGTGATCCTAAAATCTCAGGCTGCTGAGTAGCCTGGCTGAGTCACCAGTGCCTGGCTTACCCATAACTGGTTTCAATTTCCTGACTGATCAAGTCAGTCTTCCACATCGCTATTTGGTATTTTATAAGGTTTGCCCTCCTTAATAGTCTACCACGTCTGATTCTATGCAAGTAATGTCAACAGTCATTATGTCTGGGGTGCAGTGTCTGTGTGCGCTCTCTAGGACCAGCAGTGACTCTACGCGCCGTCACACGCCCCATGGGGGGAGCTCACCCACCTACCTGTTCATCACCATGGCTGGCATGCCCAGGCTGCTCTGGGCCATGACTTTGTTGATGCCTTTCAGGGCCACCATTTTGGCTTTCATGATAGGATCTGTAATTGCATCAAAATCTAAAAAGGAAGAGCGTTTTAGAGTTACAGATGTTACAGTACTTGGGGTTCAAGACAAAGTAAGTATTACAAACCATTATCAACTCTCTCAGCTGATCCTTTAACGACCATTACCTGTTTCTATAACACATCGGGAATTATGAGCTAGTAACAACCATATCCTGCAGTTAATTGCATCAGTTAAAATAAGAAGTCTATCAAGTGTAATGATAAAAAATGTAAAAGCCATAAAAATGTGAACACATATCAAGCAGAATGCTTAGTTTTTGCATTCTTCAGATATGTACACTTACTGACTGTTGGTTCTCCTATTCATACTCAGAGGTATGCAGACCATTTTGACTCCATTGCTTGTTGTAATTATTTTTAAAATTAAGTAAGCCAATGGGAGTAAATTAACTTGTGTGAAAATAAATGGCCAAGTGTTTGTCGTGCACAAAAGAAACTTTATTATCATAATTTTCTTAAATTTTATCTTCCCGTGACTCTGAAAAAGATATGGTACCCATGGGTTGGCAAACCCAACTAAGAAGCTGCCTCAAATTTCTATTAAACTATACCGTAAATAGTGAAATTGAATGTGGTTTGTAACTAAGTTATAACTAGAAGGAATTGCTTTCACTTTCAAGTTGCAGAATTCTCAGTTTTCTATTCCACAGGTAATTTCTCTCACCCACCATAAAGCCTACAGCAATAATTTTGAGACAGAAAATGGAATTCCTACCAATGTTAGGGAAGAATGGCTCTGACCGCTGACGAATCATGGCTTGCATTTGTCGTTGCTGCTGCTGTTCTTGCCTCTCTTGATCCAAAAGATCCTGCAGGAGCAGAGGCTGTTCCTCTAGAAGGAGGGGTCTCTCTCTATTCTGCTGGGCTAACGTTTGAGGAATCATTAGCTGTTGAGGTCCAGACATGCCAGTGGTACTGGACTGATTTGTGAGAGGCACATTTTGATTTGTAGGTTTTCCTGTCCCCACACTGTGGTTAACAGCTGACTGAGCCTGAATGAATCCTGGATTTACTTGCACACCCTGAGAAAAAGCATGGTTTACTCTAGAGACGATTGTTACATTAGAATTCATGGAATTATCCAAAAGAGAGCCAGGTGGTGCCATTAAGGTAGGAGGTAAACTCACCACATGGCTAGAGGGTGAAACTGGCAGAGTTGGAGGGGGAGACCCCAGGGGCCTACTGTCTGAATTATCAGCCTTTTCACTGGCTAGTAAACTTGAGAGGACAGGAGTGGATCCCATTATATCACAAGCATTCGTCCCATCCCGGGCAGGCAGTGGTGAGGAGGAGCTCGGCACAGAACCAGTGTTGGAGCCAGCACTTTCTTGACTGGTTCTCTTCTCAAGCAGATCTGGATCAGAAGGCAGCAAAGAAGTCTTGTCCCCATCACGCAGGTCTGACTGAGCAGAAGTTTGTGAGCAAGGAGTGTTAATACCATCTTTATTCTCATCACTTTTCTCAATTTCACATCTATTTTCTTCCTCAGTATTTGGAGACCCAGTTTCTCTCTTTACCTTCTCACTGGCAGTAGTGGAATTTTTATGTGGCACAGAGTTATCAGAGAGAACAACGGTTTTGTCTTCTTGCTCCTTTTTTGTTTCAGCAGATACACATGGATTATCTAGCTTCTCATCCATGGGAACGTGCAGGTCCAGTTCCTCATTGAACACGCTCTTCTTATCCCCCAAGTCAAGGTCTGGGTCTGTGTACGCAATGATATCAAACTCTCCTGACCTCAAGAGGTCATCGAGGTTGGGATCATTTGTTTCTAAATTGTCTAAAGTGTCCAATTCATCTCCTTTTCCATCCTCTGTATCCAAATTTAAGTTTTCAAGATCTTCATCATCTAAGTCTTTGACTTCAACGCCATCAAGGTCTTTAACATCCAATTCTTTCACAGAAGGGTCATCAGAGTCTAGCTTTTCTTCCAGACCATCAGAATGACTGGTAATGTGCAAATTATCCGACGCTGTCTCAACTGGGGCAGATGCTGACATGGGAGCTTCAGGAAACTCACCAGCCAAGGGATGATTCAGAGGCCTCATCATCATAGAAGTGGGATGACTTTGCTCTTGCTGAGATGATGGCACTGGTTCCAAATCCGGATGCGCTGGAATCTGGTGAGGTAAGCCCTGGGGTGGCCGTCTTAAGGCCTCTGGATGTCTGGGACCTGGGAAGTCTGCCCGGGGAATCAAGTTTCCATGTCTTGCATGAGGGGACTCTATCATGCTTCCAGGAGAAGCGGTGAAAGGCAGTCGAGGCCGCCCGTCAGGGGCCCTATGCCTCAGCTCAATAAATGCTTGGCCTAGTATGTTGTGCTGCTGAACTGGCAGGCCTTGTGGTGGGAAATGCTGAGGAAGCCCAACTGGATTAGCCATTGTGGAGTTACTTAAAGATCTAGGCATTTCCACAGACATTGATCTTCTTAGGTGTGGGGGAATGCCAGATCCTTGAATTTGCTGAGGAGGCACAAGAAAGCGATCCTGACTAGACATGGTTCCGTGGGTACCTCCAGGAAATCCAAACCTGAAAAAAAAAAAAAAACAAGCCAACAAAAATAAACAATAAAGCATTATTACGCTGAAGCCAGAACTGTGATAAAAAAGGAAAAGAAGTTTTTAGTTAAATTATAGATAAAAAAAGGAACTACTGCTAAACACAAAGACTTATGAAACAGGACTGGAAAGACTTTATAGGCCTTGGTACATGGCACAAAGACAGGTATTTGGAGATTGAACACACTAATAGACCTACTTGCTTGTAGGAAGTGAGAAGAATAAGATGAAAAAGAAAGGAGCCAGATGCCAGGTGCCTCACGTCTGTAATCTTAGCTACTCAGGAGGCTGAAATCTAAGAACCACAGTCCAAAGCCTGCTGAGGCACTGGCTGAATCTATTAGACTCTTATCTCCAATTACCCACCAAAAAAGCCAGAAGTGGAGCTGTGGCTCAAGTGGTAGGAGCTTTAGCCTTGAACAAAAACAAAAACAACACAAAAACCTTAGGAACTGTGCCTACCAAGACCCTGAGTTAAAGATAAAATATGCAAATGCTTTGCTGAAACATGTTATTTAATCTTAGAAAGAAATACAGGTAAATAAAAAAAAATACATGATTGGGGCCGGGAGTTTGGCCTAGTGGTAAGAGTGCTTGCCTAGCATGCATGAAGACCCAGGTTCGATTCCTTGGTACCACATACATAGAAAAAGGCTGGAAGTGGTGCTGAGGGTCAAGTGGTAGAGTGCTAGCCTTGAGAAAAGCCCAAGAACAGTGCTCAGGCCCTGAGCTCAAGCCCAGGACTGAGGAAAAAAAAAGAACATGATTCAGGGGCCAGCAGTTTGGCCTAGAATTCACGAAGACCTGAGTTCGATTCCTCGGTACCACACATATAGAAAAAAGCCAGAAGTGGTGCTGTGGCTCAAGTGGTAGAGCTCTAGCCTTGAGAAAACCCAAGGACAGTGCTCAGGCCCTGAGCCCAAACCCAGGACTGGCAAGAAAAAAAAAAAATAAAAGTAATGTACTTACTACCTGACGAATATAGCTGTAAGCCCTCTACATGCTATCCTGAAAATAAAATACAGTAAGTGGAAAAAAAAGTGTTAGCTCAAGAAAAAAACCAACCAAACAAAACTACCAAACACATAGCCAGGTGGTTCTGGTGGCCAGGTGGTGCAATCCTATAGTCCTAGCTACTCACGAAGCTAAGATCTGAGGACCATGGTTCAAAGCCAGCCTGAGCATGAAACTCTGTGAGCTTCTTATCTGCAATTAACCACCAGAAAACCAAAGTGGTGTGGCTCAAAGTGGTGGTAGAACACTAGCCTTGAGCCAAAGAGCTCAGGGACAATGTCCAGGCCCACACTTCAAGCTCCACAACTAACAAAAAGAAAGAATGAGAGAAGGAGAGACAGAGACAGACAGAGAGAAAGAGGGAGAGGGAGGGAGAGAGAAGAAAGTGAGAGAGAGAAGGAAAGAGGAGACAGCAATGGGCTTAAATTATAACACAATACAAAGATACAGATAACAAGATGAAATACGCTATCTTCTAAAAGGCATATGTTAAAAGAAATTTTCTCCTTACTGTATCTAGGGCATACCTTTATTTGGCTTTGACCACTGTACAAACACTTCAAAAAAGGAAATATGGTCATAATTCATCACTGCCAACTTTACAATCAGATTCCATTACAGAAAGTTCCTAAATGGAATTGTCCTTCCAATCTGAAACTGACCATACATATTTAGATTTTCGTTTTTAAAATAAAAATAGAATTCGGAGAAGACAAATTCCATCATTGGCCATATAAGACACCTTGCCAAAATGTGAAGGTTACGTTTTGGAGAAAGTGATCCGACTGGTATGATAAACTGTATCTTAAATGCTGCCGCGATATTGAATACTGCATAACAAAGAGGATGCTGCTAGAATCTCTATAAAGGTCTCAAGGAAGGAAGGTTTCATGACTTCTTATTAGAAAACTAACAAACATCTGTTTCTCTCCATGGAGAAACAAATTAAAGCAGTAACAAACACCTTGATAAAGAGTAATTCTGTTTATCCAGATCCTTCTATAGCAATTTATTTAATTTTTTTATAGTAATGAGAGATTTGAACTCGGGACCCTGCACTTGCTTGGCAGATGATCTTTAAGTTCTGCCACGTCCACTTCGCCATTTTTTAATTTTTTTTGAGCACATGGTCTCATGTTTTGCCCAAGCAAGTCTGAACCACAAGCATCCTATTTATGCTTCCTGAGTAGCTGAATGACAGGTAGACAACCCAGCACAGCACATGGGACTCTCACTAACTTTTTGCCTGGTCTGACTGTGAACTGTTGGTTGTCTTTGTAAGTAGCTGGGATTACAGGCATGAGCCACCACACCTAGTTTTTTACAGCCTTTTGTATCTAGCAGGAAATTAAAAGCATTACCTGAACCCATGAGGTCGCATCCCTATACCAGCCACATCAGGAGGATAGGGGCCACGCTGACCATATCTAGGCCCTAGTGGGGGAACAGCTGGAGAGCGCATGTTCCCAGGATAAGGAGGTGGAGGTCGTGTGAAAGCCTGGTTGATCCTCTCTGGTTGCCAATGTGGGAGGGGCACTGGATGGGGCATTCCTGGTGTGTCTTGGGGCCCCTTTTCCTGGCGACTAGCAATCTTCTTCTGCTGCTGCTGCTGAAGGATGATTTCACGTAACTTCTGACGCTAAACAGAAAAAAGGAAAATTACTAGAATTTCTGATCCTCAAAGGGCTTTTTAAATTCTAATGCTTCTGTCATGTGGCTATGGCCATGTTTAAATGTCTAAGTATTTCAAAACTTGATAAAACACTAATTACATTCACTACTCAGCTAATCATTTTTAAAAACTGGTAATCTGGGTCTTTATTTTTGCCATATAGCCTTATGGATAAGGAATACTTAACTATTCCCTAATGAATTCATGAAGACTGAAGTTATATAGATAAATCTAATAAATTAGTGTTAATTTTACCAAGTTATATTTCTTCCTTTATAGTTCAAAAAGGCTCTCGACTAAAAAGAGGTTGCTATCTAATCAAAGAAACAGCTTCTACAAGTATGATATGTAAAACATCTGGAGGTGTGCTGGGGTGACTCAAGTGGTCAAGCACAAAAACCGCGAGTTCAAACCCCAGGACCAGCACCAGAAAAGTAAAACTGAAAAGCCATCTGGGAACATGGGCCCTATCTACCTGTCTCATTTTCTCCGTGTCTGCTTGAGACATATTTACAGTGTTCTGGGTGTCAGTTCCTCCTGAGGTCGGCACAGGTCCAGGATGCTGGGGGACGCTGGAGAACTGCTGCCCTTGAGAACTCCTGGCAGGGGTTGCAGACGTGCTGAAGCTCCCCTCCAAGCCAGGTCCTGCCTGGTCGGCAACATCGTGAGCAAGCTGACTGGCTCCAAAAGAGTCGGCCTGAGGCCGAGGAGTCCCTGGAGGTTGGTCACAGGGATCACGAGCAGAAGATGGGGAGACCCGGCTGAACGAGTCTGAAAGGCCAGGTCCAGGTGGCTGAGGTGTCTGGGAACATGTATCAGGTGGCCTTACCAAAGGGTTAGACAAAGTTGGCCCTCTGTTCTGTGCTGCTTGCAGGAAAGGATCCTGATTTGACAGGAGGGCTGGTCTTGCCCCTGTAGACCTAGTAAACCCTTCTGAAGTCCGTGACCGTGGTGTTGCTGGTGGCTGAGAGTAGGAAACAGAAATTCCAGGTCTTGGTGTCCCCGGAGGATGAGCATACAGATCAGAGTGCCTCTGATTCGTGGTAGGTGCAACAAATACGTCTGTCTGTGGAGATGGTCTCGGTGTTGGGGGCTGCTGACTGTACGGATCAACAGTGGCAGGCCGGGGAGTTCCAGGAGGTTGAGAATAGGGGTCTGGATTGGACCGAGCTGTTCCTGAGGGTTGGGAATAAGAATCTACAACAGGTCTTGGAGTTCCTGGGGGTTGGGAATACGGGTCCTGAGATGTTGGTCTTGACAGGGTTCCAGGCTGCGGAAAAGCCCTTGAAGAATGGGTAAAGGAGTCACTCATCCCTGGGTGAGGGGTTAGGGGAGGCTGACTATATGGATCATTTGACTGACCATGAGAAAAATTATCCATAGGTCTCGGTGTGAAGACAGGTCTTTCGTAGGGGTCAACCGACATTCGTCTTGATGCCTGTGACAATGATGCATAGGGATCCTGAGAAGACGGGGGAGGGTGCAGCGGAGTCTTAAAAGGCCCAGGACCACCATCAAGTGGTGCAGGAGTCAATACAGGCCTTACATATGGGTCAGGTATCCGTGGTCTCTGAAACCCGTCTGTCCTAGGGGGTGGTTTAGTAAAGTGATCATCGGTTCCAGCTGCGAGAGGACCCTTTGCAGTTTGCTCTGGAATTACAGGAGACCTAGGAAGCCCCAGAGGTTTGGGGAACTGATCTGTCATCACAGGTCTAGGAGTATCTGGAGGCTTTGCATAGGGGTCACTACTAGGCGTGGAGGAAGAACCTAAGTCTCTGGCTGGGGACGGCCTATTGGCTGTTGACTCACCCATCTGAATGGGCCTAGGTACAGAGGATAAAGGCACGCAGTTTTCCACTGGTGTAACAGAGTTTCTTCTGGGAAAACTATGACCCGCAGGAGGTGGTCTTGGGGTACCAACCATTTTTGCGTAAGGATCCATTGGAGACAGTGGTCGGGGGGTAGAAGATCCTGGTGAAAACATTTGTGGAGAAGGTGGCTGAGAAGAAGACTGAGAAAGAGTCTCCTGAACGGGTACACGGGCTGGGGTGACAGGAGGGCGCGGAGCTTGTGGCTTGACAAATACATCATCTGAAGGGGTGGATGCAGGGGCATTATGTAGTTGCTTTGAAAACAGGTCTTTATGGAATGTCTGTGCTGGAGACATATTTCCATTGCCTGGCTGAGGTGTCAGGGGACTCTGGGCTCCACTACTTGGAGTATCGGAACCAGAGGGAACCAGAAGGTGCTGAGAACCAAGCTGTTGTTGTTGTTGCTGCTGCTGCTGCTGCTGCTGTTGCTGCTGCTGCTGCTGCTGCTCATTCTTTACCTGTTCCAGTTTTTGCGTGGCCTCAATCTTAGCTTGCTGCTTACTTTTCTGACGCATTTGCTTTTGAGATAGAAAATAAAGAAATAATCACCTTTGAGGAAAAAAGTAACTATCAAGGGGGAAGGGGAAAGATGGGGGACCACAGAAAATTAATCTGCCTCTCCATTAGAGTACCAATTCCTGAGGAAGAGCAATCATTATCATTTGTAGAATGCTCCGTGCATGCCTAGGGCAATATGTTATGATGATCCTTCACTGAACTTCACCAGTCCATTGAAATATATTTTACTAAAAAGGAAAAACAGCCTATTTTAACTAACATTTCTCAGGGTGCATTAAGAACTATATTCTGAAATAACTGCAAAAATAGCCCTTGTCTCAAAAAGCAAAAATGTAAAGAGCAAATAATCCCGAGCCCCTCCTACCTGCCTGAATTTCCACTCCTGCTCGTGTTCCGATTCCCTCTGCTTTAGCGGATCTTTAAAAAGATCCGCGTCCATGCGCACCCCGGGCTCGATGGCATCCTGCTGCTGTTGCCTTTTCAAGGAATCGTTGGACATCTGCACTTTATTAATACGCAAAGCAGCTCTGTTATCTCTGGCTTTTTGCTTTAACAGAAAGAGAAAAAAAATTAACCTCCAAGAATACATGAACATGCTCTCTATTTTTAAGTAGAAGTTTAGTAAAATAGCCTAAATGTACTGAAACGCCTCTAGAGCTTCCAGCCTCTGATAAGAAAAGGCTTGCACAACAGCTGGGCTGGAATCCTAGCTACTCAGGAGGCTGGGATCTGAGGATCAAGGGGAAGTGGGTAGAGTGGTAGCCTTGAGCTGAAGGGCTCAGGAACTGTGCCCAGGCCCAGAGTTCAAGCCCCACCGAAAACAAAACAAAGGGGGGGGGGGGGCTTGTACACTACTCTTCACAATGCATGTTACCCACCAGGTAGCGATTTTTTTTTTTTTGCCAGTCCCGAGGCTTGAACTCAGGGCCTTGGGCTTTCTCAAGGCAAGCACTCCAACACTTAAGCCTTTTTCTGTGTATGTGGTACTGAGGGAATATAGCCTAGGGCTTTGTTCATGTTAGGAAAGCACTCTACCACTAGGCCACACTACTAGCCCCACATATGGATATTTCTATGTACTTTAATCAGCCTGGGAAATCTCAGGTGTAATCTTTTAATTCTATCTCAACACATTCTTAGATAATGGAAAAATGACATGTGCCTTAATGTAGAAGTAAGAAAAATATTAAGCCAAACCTCCAAGAGTCAGAAACATGAAAGTCCATGAGACTCATCTCCAACTAAGCACCAGAAAACTGGAAATGGCCTTGTGGCTTTAAATGGCTTGAGCAGAAGAGGTCAGGGACAGTGCCCAGGCCCAGAGTTCAAGCCCCAAGACCCCCCCTAAAAAAAGCGAGCTGCACATTGTGGTACACATCTGTAACTTGAGCTACTAGGGAGAGAAGAGACTGGCATGATTGTGATGCAAGGCAAGCCCAGGCAAAAAGTTCTTATAAAAGAAGACAAGCATGGTGGTGCATATCTATAAACTTAGCTAGGCGGGACTATCTATTTCTTAGG
This sequence comes from Megascapheus bottae, assembly GCF_031878675.1. Classification (NCBI taxonomy): domain Eukaryota; kingdom Metazoa; phylum Chordata; class Mammalia; order Rodentia; family Geomyidae; genus Megascapheus; species Megascapheus bottae. The sequence goes on from NC_143513.1 coordinate 82,647,605, forward strand.
TGCCCCAGACAAAAATGTGATTCTTTAAAAACAAAACGTGACTGTATCAGGAAAATAACTAAAGGAAAAAAATGGGCTGGGGAGTGTGGCTAAAGTAGAAGAGCACTTTACGATCAAGCATGTGGTCCCAAGTTCAAATCACAACACTGTCCAGCATACTAAATAGTGGAACTTCTTGTGTTGTAAGGACAGCACTGAAAATAGCACTTCCTGTTAGTCCCACAAGTAATTCCTACAATGGAAAAATCTTTATTAATCTAATACAATAAAAACAAGGTCCAAATATTGTGTTTAAGTTTTCAATACCACATATGGTGCTCTTTCCTGAGAGCTTGCTTTTCTCCACAACTTAGCGATTTGCTTTACTCGAGTTGTCCAGTCTGCAAAAGAACAGAGTACATGTTTGCAGAGGAAAGGCCTGGCGCAGTATAACAGAAACATGGGTAAATGGCTGGCAACTAATTCTCTTAACCACATTTTCACCTACTGGTAATTAACTATCTGGAATTATCTAAACTCAAAAGTTTTTAGAGTATCAACACAATACCACAAGTAGAAACTATCATATATGACCTCACGATGGGATCATAAAGTGGCATTAAATATACATATATAAACTTCATGTTTTGTATTGGATCTCATCCCAGTAGACCTAATGCAATCTCAGTATGTATGTAGAAATACCCTACACCTTCTGGTTCCAAGAGTTTCTGATAAGGTGTCCTCAACCTATTAAGTTCTTCAAATAAAATAAAGTTCCTAGCACAGTAGGCCAAATAAGAATCCCCCGTCTCCCCCAGTGAGCATAGGGCCTGAATTCAGCATGGGGGCTGTCCTTGAGCTCTTCAGCTCAAGGCTACTGCTCTAACCCTAAGCCTGGATGTTGACCTTGAGCCCTTCATCTCCAAGATACTGCCCTACCCTTGAGCCAAGCCCCGCTTCCCATTTTCTAGAGGTGTAAGAGTCTTAGGTCCTTTGTGCACAGGCTGGCTCTAAACCTTGAGCCTCAGATCTCAGCATCCTGAGTAGCTAGGATTGAGGATATGAGCCACCGAGCCTGGCCAACCATTTTCTGTCTCTTTTTCTCTTGGTGGTAGAGACTTGGACTGAGGACCCCTCACTTGCTAAGCAGATGCTATTTCTCTTAAGCCATTCTTCCATTTCTTTTGCTCTTATTATTTTTAAGATAGATTCTTGCTTTCTCCCAGGCCATAATTGATTATAAGTCTCAATATTGATGTTTCCTGATGTAGACTGAATAAAAGGCCAATGTCACCACACCTCAAATTTCATTTCATTTTGGCCCGGATTGATCTTGAAACTCAATTTTTTTTTTTTTTTTGCCAGCCCTAGGCTTGGGCTCAGGGCCTGAGCACTGTCCTTGGGTTTTCTCAAGGCTAGTGCTCTACCACTGGAGCCACAGCACCACTTCTGTCTTTTTTCTATGTTTGTGGTACCAAGGAATCGAACCCAGGACTTTGTGCATGCTGGGCAAGCACTCTACCACTAGGCCAATCTCCCGGCCCCACAATTTTTTTTACTTCAAAGGATTAAGTAGCCAAAATAAGTATAATTCAAGTGTAATACATACAACTAACTATACCAGATACTATCAGAATATGTAAGTTTTGTAAACGTTAGACAGCAAACAGAAGTCTATCATCTTGACACAAAGCAATTAATCATAAATACCTGTTACGAGAACTTATATGCAACATATAATTATTGTAAGTTGCTTCTATAAAATGTAGTGACATGATGATATATAAAATGAAGCTTGGGTGAGATCATAGTTAATGACAAGTAATAGGAACAATTTACTCCATATAAAGCCAATAAACATTGAAACTGGTGCACAGACCAACAGTCTTAACACAGTATTCCATGAGGTGCTTGATTCATACAATGAAATTATTCCAGAATATTATATTCCTCCCTTCAAAAACAGAGTTTGCTAAATAAGATGATTTAGAAGAATTACATTTCTTAGGCGAGAATTTGACCTAGAGGGAGAGTGCTTGCTTAGCATGCAAAGACCCCAGTTCAATTCCTCAATACCATATATATATAGAAAAGCCAAAATTGGTACTGTGGCTCAACTGGTAGATCACTAGACTTGAGAAAGCCCAAGGACAGTGCTCAGGCCCTGAGCTCAAGCCCCAGGACTGGCAAAAATAAATAAAACAACAACAACAACAAAAAGTTGTATTTCTCAATTATAGATAATGAATATGAACACAGTTAATAAAAGTAGTTGATGTCCAGCCCAGGGGCTTACGCCTGTAATCCTAGCTACTCAGAGGCTGAGATCTGAGGATCATGGTTCAAAGCCAGTCTCGCAGTAAAGTCCAAGAGATAGATACCTATCTCCAACTAACCACTAGAAAACCAGAGCTGGTGCTGTGGCTCAAGGGATAGAGTGGTATCCTTGAGCTCAAGAGCTCAGGGACAGCGCCAGGCCCAGAGTTCAACTCCCACAATTGATCAAAAAAAAAAAAAAAAAAAAAAGGTAGTTGATGAATGGTGGCAGTCCTGCATTACACAACCAGAATTCTATTGTTAAATAAAGCAATATGTAGTTTAGTTCTATATATAATGAACAAAGTACTACAGGGAAACCACACCAAAAAGGAGCCATCTATCTGGAAGGCTGTATCTATGTACAACTCTAGAACTTGAAAGAGCTCATCTTCTGACAATGGCTAAGAAGCTACTGCAAGGTGGAATTTCAATCTATTTTTAAATCCAAGCTTCTCCGACAGCATAAATTTAAAGACATCACTGCTAACAAACATGCAATAATTGACATTTCACTACAGTTTTGTCTTCTGGTTGTTCAGAAATTCAAAATCACTACTGTCACATCCTCTACATATTCCAAGAGGTGTCAGGGACTCATCAGGAAGGGGAGGAAATGGAAAAGGGCACCAGGGAATTCCAGTGTCAAGAACTGAGAACCTTATACTGATTTATAAACATCGGGGATGGAAAGCTACTAATGTCATTAATTAAAACAACTTTGGGGACATATGCAAACAAGCACAGGAACCATACAGTGTGTTTCTGAATTTCTAGGGAATCTTTACATGGTGGACAATCAAACCAGGTGAAAACAAGTGAAGATACAATGTAGATTAAAAATAAGGTTGATACGCAAAAGAAATGTTGGTAAGATAGGAGACTCACCAGGGAATTCTTCCTTTAAATTGGGAAAATTAATATTTGTGTAGAGAACTGGAGCTACTGTTGCCATGTCACCCAGGGCCTCCTCCTTCTCCCACTTCAGTGTGCTTCTCTGGGCATTGGACAGGGTATCATTTTCACCTTCCATGGCGGGAGCTGACGGAGCCCATGAGCTGTTAGGATCACCTGCCATTGTGCTGTATGCTGGGTTTTTATCCCTGGCAAAAAAAATAAATACCTTCACCTCATAGACAAAAATAACCTGCTAATACAGTGCGCAAGTACCATATACATTAAGATTTATGACAATATAGTTAAAATAACACGTTGAATGATTCGAGCCAAAATGACAATCAATATAACGTACACTAATACCACATGTAACAATTCAAAGGTACAACAGAAGTTAGTATGATTTAATTCCAAACTAAGTAAGGCTTAGTTTTAAATACCTGACATCAGTGTAAGGGGATTGGGGTAGAGACGGGAAAGTCCCCAATCCACTGCCAGGAGGCAGAGAGTTATGTGGAAGATGAGGACCAGGTCCAATAAGGCCATTCATGAGTGGCATCCGGGAAAAAACATCTACAAAAAAGAAATAAGTAATTCAGCTTACATATTATTTATTCAAAAAGAACAAATAGCTGAAATACAGATAAACTTATGTGCTATTTTTTCCAACATTACATTTTGAAGTCTGGTCTCTACCATTGTGAGAACTGTAACCAGTTTGGGAAGACAACAGCACTGGGTACACACAGAACCCTGGGACTGAATGACATGTGCAGACAAAGTTTCAAGCACCTTAAACAGGCTCTTCCTTCCAAATATTAGAGTGGACCAACAAGATCAGGATTCTACAATGACAAGGTCTCGTGACTCATAATTTCCTGAAAGAGTTTGATTCTGCTTCTACTCAACTTCTGCAAGAAGCAGGTTCTATTAGGAAACATGGCAAATATCCTTCATGTAATTAGGATAAACAATAGCAAAAGTGAGAACAAGCCCAGTCGTGAAGCTTTAACAAGAACTGCCATCTCACTGAATCTTTCCCTAATGACAAGTGTTATCTAAGAGTTTTAGATAAATTACATGTGTATCCACACAGAAACCTAACAAAGGAGCTTATTTTGTGACTACTCTTTTTTTTAAAAAGACTCAAAGAAGCTGGGCACAACTAAGGTTTGTAAAGCCCAAGGACTAAGCACTACATTATATGTAAGTATTCTAAGCATTGTCATTCTGGGAAAGAATAGCAGACTACCAGATAGCAATAGACAAGAAAGGAGACCAAATGGAGGTGAAAGAACAAGCCTGAGAAAGACTTCCAGTATTAAAAGAAAAATTGGCTGGGCGGGGTGGCTCATGTCTGTAACCCTAGCTACTCAAGAGGCTGAGATCTGAGGATCAAGGTTCAAAGCCAGCCCCGGCACAAAACTGAGACTGATATTTCCAATTACCTCTATAAAATGGGAAGTGGGGCTTGGCTCAAGGGTAGGGTGTTAGCCTTGAGCTGAAGAGCTCAGGGGCAGTGCCCAGGCCCAGGGGTAAGACAGCAGCATGGAGCTGATGAGCTGAGGGACCGCGCCCAGGCCAGAGTTCAAACTCCACCCCCCCCCCAAAAAAAAGACTCTAAGAAAACACTGTTCAAGAACACAGAAATAAAAAGCAAGCATCTTTTAATCATGATGACGGAATAGTGAAGAACTGGTGTTAGGAAGGCCAGTGGAGGCTGGCCTTCAACTGTGCATCACTCAGCTCTGCTTCCTGACTGCTGGGATTACAGGCACATACCACCAGATTAGACTCATCAATTAAGTAAGATTCATTTCTTCGTTTTCTACCACAAATCGACCAACATAGTCAATACTAGTTTATGAAAATAAATTTTGGGGGGGGGAGGGTAATGGGGACCAAGACATGTGAAAGGGTATCAATGTATGTGAATTAATGCACCTTCTATCTGGCAAATATCATGTAACCCTTTTACTAATTACAATAAAAAAAAAAGAAAAAAATTTTTTGGAAGCATGACTCATGACTAATTTTAAGAACTGAAAAATTACTTCATGTAACGTTTACTTAAAGAGACATTAAGTTACTAACCTTCATCTTTTTTGAAATTTCCCTTTACCACTTTCTGTATCATTGTCAATGCCCCCACCATACTCTGCCTCACTCTCGTAACATTCCTATTGGAGCGACTCCACCGGGAACAACTGCTATCTCTTGCACAGTCCTCTGACGCTCCCTCCCAAGGATGAACACAGTCCTCCAGAGATCACAGCCTGTCTGCACTGACCAACACAAAATGGGTACGACGTCCTCACCCAGCACCTTGGCCTATCGTATTCACACATACAAAATCTTGAAATGGAGGAAGATAAGGAACAAGGTGTGTGATCATACCCGTGTTACATCTGGGAAGTAGAACAATTAATTAAAGGACAATTTCTATCTCTTTATAGTGTATTGCAGGAGCACTCACTACTATGCATCAGTAGCTTCACTCATTACAACTGCTGTGAGTCACAACAACACGGACAGCCAAAAATCAGTATAGGCCAGGTGCTAGTGACTCACGCCTATAATCCTAGCTATTCTGAAGGTCTGAGGATGAGAATCACATGGGTTAAAGTTTATGGCATTCTCCTTTTAGCCAGATTGGCTTACATATGGTTAAATTCATTCTATTTTCTCCCTCTACCTCCCATCTTTCTGCATTTGATAGCATAACACTACTTATTCTAATTTCATTATTTCGCATGCCCATGTCTTCCTTTTGATTATCACTGCAGTATCTTTACATGAAGCCTATGCTGAAAATGAACCCCAAACAAAACAAACTATTTTGTCTCAAATTTATGTCCAATATTGATTCAGAGCCATCTTGTCAAAAAAATCTAACAGACAGCTCAGAGCAATTCATTGGTGTGAGGTCTTCATTGGTTCACATCCTGGAAGGAAAATGCAAACAGCCTCTCTCCCTGAGGTCTGGCAAAGCTGTCAATTCTTTATTCTAAGTGTCAGCCCACATACAACAGATCATGCTTTACCCTAAATTGGTAATGTTCTCTTAAAGGGCTGTGGCTCAAATAGTACAGTGCCTGTCTAGTATGCATGAAGCTCTGAAATCTAAATACTAATCCTGCTTAAAAAAATAACCCATAAGCATTATTCTTTCAAATATGAACACTGCAGGGGGCCAGGAGTTCAGTTTCCAGGACTGGCAAAAAAAAAAAAAAGAACAAACAAAAAAAAGAACACTGTGATCTAAGCGATTTTAATGCTTAGCTTCAATTAAATCTTACAATAAGTCAACTAGCTATATATTTGCATAATGAATGTATGATACAGCCAGTAGCTCACCTCTGTAATCCAGCTATCCAGGAAGCTGAGATCTAAGGATTCTGGTTCAAATCCAGCCCAGACAGAAAAGCCTATGAGACTGTTTTTTTGTTTTTTTTTTTTTTGGGGGGGGGGGCGGGGGGTGTCAGTCCTGGGCACTGTCCTTTGGCTTCTCTTAAGTGGTAGTATTCTAACATAGCACCACTTTCAGCTTAGACTGAACCTGGGTCTCTACCACTAGGCCAAACTCCTGGTCCACTCATGAGACTTTTTATCTACAATAAACTACTCAGAAAAGACCAGAAGTAGCACTGTGGATCAAGTGGTACATCTCTAGGTTTGAGTACAAAAAGGTTCAGGGACAGCACCTATGCGCTGATTTCAAGCCCCAAGACTAGCAAAAAACAACAAAAAAAAAAAAGGCAAGAAAAAAACAAAATACAATGCTTGGATTGTAAATGTAGGGCACATGCAACCTTATCACTCAGCTTACAGCTTCGAGCCAAAAAACAAGCCAACCAACAAGAACAGAAAACCCTCAGCTTTTCTAGAAGTGAGAGTGAACAATGAAGTAATTTTCTTAATAACTCAATACATACTCTAAAATGCATACTTACAGAAAAGGTAAATCATTTTTACATGCTGAGAACTAGAGAGATGCAGAAGAGTTCATAACCATTAAAATAATAAGCATTGGGGAACAAACAAGGCAAGAAATAATAAATCAGATAACGAGAGCTGGACCTGGGTGCTGTTATTAATCTTTTGAGTTTGGGGCTATAGCTCACTTCTAGCTTTATGCATTTTTTAAAAAAGAGCTTAAAAAAATTTTGGGCCAGTCTTGGGATTTGAACTCAGGACCTGAGTACTATCCTTGGGCTTTCTCAAGTTAGGGCTCTACCACTTGAGCCTCAGCACCACTTCTGGCTTTTTTCTATGTATGTGGTACCGAGGAATTGAACCTGGGTCTTTGTGCATGCTAGGCAAGCACTCTTACCACTAGGCCAAACTCCCAACCCCTGTATCCTTTTTTTTTTTTCTTAGCTGTAACATACCCTGATTGTGCATTGACAACAGCTGTGGCGGAGGGGGAGGCTGTGGTAATGGCGTTAACTGAGTGGTGGCTGGACTAAGTACTGCAGTAAACAAGTCTTCAACATCCTTTCCTCCAAGCTCTGGGATAACATAATAACAGAAACAAAATTAAGAAACCATTGGAGACTTAGTATGGAAAATGTCATTTTTAGAAACTAAAAATTCAGAACACAAATACCTGGAATTTTATATAACTTTCCAAGAATTGCTCCTATAATTAAAAAAAGAAATATTAACAACTAAAAATTCAAAGTGCTGATAGAAAACAGCATTTGATATTGAAATTATGAATGCAGAAGTTAAATTACAAGTAAGCATGCAGAAATCTTTGAAAGTCATATTTACTCATGTCTTTTAGAAAGCCTAGATGTAGGGCAAATATTTTACCATCTGTGACCATTTTGTCTAGCTCAGGACTGAGGATCCCATCTAGCTGCTCTTCACTTAATGGTCGTGAACTCTGACTGACACTTGGCTGAGGTAAAGAGGAAGAATCACCAGCAACAGGACCCATATCTAGAAGAGCAAAATAAATAAAAAGATGAACTCAGAATGTACAACACTATCCATGTGCGTTAACATATAATACATGATTCAAATAGGTCAATGAGGGTTGTTACGGTTCTGAATCAGTCTAGATTTTTATAACTGAAGCGTCTATAAAGTAGAAAGCATTAAGAACTTAGGTTCTACCCAAACTTACCCTTACATCAAAGTAATTTATTGCAAAATCAAAAGACATTTGGAAAGCTTGGCGATTCTAGCAAGATTAACCTAAACCCCTTATTAGGACAGGAGGCAATGAAATTATATAAATTCTTCCAACTTGTAAAAGAGAATTTCCCTTGTACAACTCAATTTTGATGTGCCACAATACATATAATATACAGAAGGGATACATACGTTCGATAAAAGTTGATTAAAAATGAGTAGAGTAGGTAGCTTTTAACATTCTTTATAAATAATTCCAATTATAAATTGTTTTCTAAAATATTCTCTAGTTTGCTAAAATATTCGCTAGTCACACTTGATCCATCTATCATAATTTCATGCTGTATCAATATGTATTCAAAGAGTCAAAATTAAGTTGCTTACATTGAATCTTATTAGAAACTAATGTTTGAGTAATATAAACTACATATTAATGCAAAAAAAAAACCACTAAATTTACAACGAAAGTTACTGAAAGCACAGTAGGCAGTATACTATACTTTCTAGCTGTACACAAAAAGGATAAAGCCAAGTATGGATTAGTGACAAATTAGCACTACTAACAAATATGCATGCACCTCAGGCTGTTTCAACTTAATAAAGACTACTTCTAGTCAGCGGTCATCCATTGCTCAGTTCTTACCAAATGGGAAAGGTGAACTCCCAACCTGGAAAGTGCATAAATCAAGACCTACAAGACCCAAACCAAATAAAATGGATGATTACCACAGGGACAGGAAGGGAGGGAGAACGCACACCAAGAGGAAATGCAGTGCAGCAAACCCAAGGCAACATGCCTCAAAGACCCCATAGAAAAGTTAACAGAGGATTAACTAACAAGGACCCCTCGTCAAGCAGGGAAGCCAAGAAAGACTCAAATGGTGAGTTCTTTGACCAAGTAAAAAAGCAAAACAAGCAAAACAAAAACAAAACCCACTTTGGTGGTGAGAATCACACAAAGTCTAAACTTCCACACCCATGCACCACTCACATTATACAACAAAATCAGGCAATCAATATGCATATATACCTGAACGATCAACTGATTTTGCAAGGTCATCTGAGATTATTCCAAGAATGTCATCATCTGTGTTTAAGACTTCAGAAATATCAGCTAATGGGTCATCAGCAGTACCTAAATATAGTTAAGGATAAAACTTCAGTATTTCCTTAGACATTAAATTCTAAAGTGGCTCCCTGGATCAACTACTTATTTACTGAATACCTCAAGCTTAGTAGTTGCTACAGCAAGAACAAGTGATAGAAGCACAAGATCACCACTTCTAAAGGCAAAGGCACAACAACAAGAAAAAAAAAAAAACCTTAAAATTTTAACCATTTTTGTGACTGATAGTGACAACCTGAAATTTAGAATGAAGAGACACTGACACGAAAAGAAATTGAGCCCTTTAAGAAATAAAGCAAAGGGGCTGGGAATTTGGCCTAGTGGTAGAGTGCTTGCCTCGCATGCATGAAGACCTGGGTTTGATTCCTTGGTACCACATACATAGAAAAAAAGCCAGAACTGGTGCTGAGGCTCAAGTGGTAGAGTTCTAGCCTTGAGAAAGTCCAAGGACAGTGCTCAGACTCTGAGCTCAAGCCCAAAACTGGCACAAAAAAAAAAAAAAAAAAAAGAAAAAAAGAAACAAAGCAAAAAAAAATTATATATGGAAATATAAACATAACTACATACACATAAAAACCTATGACACTGGGGCCGGGAGTTTGGCCTAGTGGTTAAAGTGCTTGCCTCGCATGCATGAAGACCTGGGTTTGATTCCTTGGTATCACATACATAGAAAAAAGCCGGAAGTGGTGCTGAGGCTCAAGTGGTAGAGCTCTAGCCTTGAGAAAGTCCAAGGACAGTGCTCAGGCCCTGAGCTCAAGCCCAGGACTGGCAAAAAAAAATAAAAAGAAAGAAAAAACCTATGACACTATAGACATGTTTTATTTCATAAATTAATATGTATCTATGATATATACACCCTTAGCCTAATTTTGATTTTGTTCTAAAAACTAAGTGCCAGTGACTGTATATAGATTCCCTTTTTGAACACTTGTTAAACACATCATTTGAAATATGTAAAAATCAAGCAAAACAAGCACAATTATGCAAATGACAGTGAAGATTAGTTTACTCTCATGTGTCAGGGTGCACGAAAGATGTGTGTACAATAGTGAATGCTGAAGGAGGGTGTGGACAAACTTCTCTGCTGCGGCTAGCGAGACATGGTGAGCACTGGTGCTGTCGTGGTAGGGAAAGGTGAGGTGAGGTAAGAAGAGGAAAGCTTTGGATATATTTAGAGGGATAGACAGACTTGTGGATGTGTAAGATGTAACATGTGAGAAATGAAAGTGAAAGAATTCTGGACTCAGGAGCGTAGCCTAGTGGTAGAGTGCTTGCCTAGATTGAATAACGTCCTAAGTTCAAGTCCTCAGCATCACACAGGGAAAGCTGAAGTGGTGCTGTGGGCTCAAGTGGCAGAGCTCTAGCCTTGAGCAAAACTGCTCAGGGATAGTGCCCAGGCCCTGAGTTTAGGCTGGGGGCCAGGGGGAGAGAGAAGGGTGGAATGGAACAGAGAAAGAGAACTCTGGGGGTTGCAACCTATTCAGGTAGAAAAAATACACTGCAACTCTCATTTAGGATAGCTTTAGTGGCCCATACCTATTACCTCAGAACTTAGGCAGGAGAATCACTGTACTACAGACAAGCCTGGGGCATAACAGCATTAGTTGAGAAAAAGAGTTAAGCAAAACAAAAACAAAACCCAGAAAACTGAACATTTTAATTCACCACAAGCCTGTTTAACTTAAGAAAAAAAACGGGCAAAACCCATTGTGTATCAAGTGACAGTGGCACCTAACTGCAAACGCAGGTACCTGGGACGCTGAGATCTGGGGGCTACGGTTCAAAGGCCACATTGTGAGACTGGTCCCCAGCTAATCATCTTAAAGAGCTGGAAGTGGCTCTGTGGCTCAAGTGGGAGAGCACTAGTCTTGAATAATAATTAAAAAATAGAAATTAAAAAACCTCAGGAACAGTGCCCAAGTCCTAAGTTCCAAAAGAACAATTACCTAGCACCCAAACATTTCTCAAAGAGAAGTTATCAATAATCTAAAATTTTAAATGAAAAAATTCAGAGAGCAGCTGGGTGCTGGTGGCTCACACCTGTACTCAGGAGGCTGAGATCTGAGGATCATGGTTCAAAAGCCAGCCTGGGCATCAAAGTCTGTGAGATTCTTATTTCCAATTAATCACTAGAAAACCCAAAGTGGCACCGCAACTCATAATGGTACAGCACGAGCCTTGAGCTGAGGAGCTCAAGGACAGCACCTAGGCCTAGAGTTTAAGACCCATGACCAACCAAAAAAAAAAAGAGCTTCAAGACAACTATTGTGTAGGTAACAGTGTATGTGAAAGAAATTGTCCCTAATTCTTTAAGAGGTCATGGAACTTTAAAGAAACAGAATTCTACTACATAAATTGTAACACTAAAAATATTTTTGGAGATGGGTGTGATGGCTTGATGGCTCATGCCTGTAATCTGAGCTACTCAGGAGGCTGAGATCTGAGGATCAAGGTTCAAAGCCACCAGAGCACTAAAAAAAGTTCATGAGACTTATTTCCAATTAACCACCAGAAACTGGAAACGGCGCTATAACTCAAAGTGGAACAGGACTTGCATTAAGCTAAAGAGCTCAGGGACAAAGCCCAGACACAGACAGACCAAAACGAAACAATAAAAATTTGAATGATTATTGTCTTTAATGTACTATGTTATCTCTCATCTCTTTTGCTGTCCCTTGTTTATCTCATATTGTTACAGTATTTTACCTTGTTATCTGATATATTGTATATATGCATATTTGGTTAACTGAAATCGGATAGGGAAGGGGGGGAAACAGGATGAGGGGTGGGGGTGGGGGAAGGGAATGGGGACCAAGACATGAGAAAGGGTATCAATGTTTGTGAAGTAATGCACCTTCTACCTAGTGAATATAATGTAACCCTTCTATCAATTACAATAAAAAATGAGAAAAAAATTAGCAATATGAAGAACTGAACTTGGTGCCTCACACCTGCCAGTTCTACCAGCTGCTCCACTCCTTGCCTGTAATGACATTTTTTTTCTTTTGGTGCTAGTATTAAGGCTTGAACTCTGGGACCAGAGAACTGTCCCTCAGCTTTTTTGCTCAAGGCTAGTGTTCTTGAGCACACAGCTCTACCTATAATTTTTAGTGATTTAAGAATCTCTTGAATTTTCCTGCAGGGTCTGGCTTCAAAGCTGCAGTCCTCAAGGTTTTTAAAAAACTGTTTATAAAGTGTAAGCTTTTTTATCTTACCAACAAATGATTAGAATTGATCTAATGCGCTGTATTGAATAAAATGAAAAGGAAAAGCACTTCTACTCGTTAAGTTTTCTTTGTAAAGGTAAAGAGTGGAAGACTACAGAAGGAAGACATTGGCTCCAGTATTGAAATGGTACTGCTTTAGCCCTCCAAGTTTTGAACTTCTTGTAAAGTTAGTATCAAAAAGGAGCAAAAATAACATCAATGTCTTAAGTATCACACTGTATCAACCATCTAGTTCAGTTCTTTTTCTTAGAAAAAATTTTTGTCATGGTATTAACAAAACGCTCCTTGAAGGATTCACAAGTCTTCCATTTACTCAAGTTGGCAACATAACTGATATTGATTAAATGTGGTAAAGGAGTTAAAACAACTATCATCCCTCACTGCAAGTGCTGAAGGTAGCTGGTGAAGGGAGGGCTTGAAAAGACAGCTTCTGGTGATTAAAGAAGCCCAGTCCTCTGGTCCTTCTATTAGGCAGAGTCAACTGCATTTCAATCCAGGCCAGTGCTTAAGAAAATGGTCACTATTTAAATCATGTCATTTTTTTCCAATATAGTTTCCCAAAACTGGAGATTTCTAACTCTGGACAAATTACACCTCCTTACATTGAATTCAGTAAAGTATAAACTTTCTTATCCTGATGTGGACTAGTATTTATGCTGTGAAATTAATTTGCAAAAGGTTACAAAAGTATCAACTTAATGTAGTTGTAGTTATGGAATATAAATTATATTCTGGTAAAGCTGAGTTAAACATGCATACAAGGTCAAACACAAACATCCCTAAGGTTTAATGAAAAGTCACAGAGGAAGAAAAAAAAACAAAAAAACCCTATAAGCCAAACCACATACCTTGAGTTCCAGGTTTTGCTGAAGGTGAGGATGAACTCAGAAGTGGATCTAAGGAAGAATCCAAGAAGCCTGCATTCAGGTTTGCCTTATATGGAAGCTGACCTGCATCTTCTGACAGATGATCTAAACTGAGCTTGTTTTGTCTGCTTGTATCTAGAAGATCTTTTCCAAAGAAAGCTTCCTAGGCAAGGATAAGCACACAAGAAAATTATTAGCCTAAATCGATAAGAAGGTAATATTCAATAATCACTGCTATAAGGAAATAGAAATGACACAAAACCTTTGCATTTAACAATGCAGAAACTGAATGTAAAAATATGGGAGAAGGAACAGGAGCAAAGTCTAGTGGCAGAGTGCTCACCTCGCATACATGAAGCCCTGGGTTCAATTCCTCGGTACCACAAGCTCAGAAAAAGCTGAAAGTGGTGCTATGGCTCAAGTGGCAGAGTACTGCCCTTGAGCAAAAAAATGTCCAAAGACAGTGCTCACGCCATGAGTTCAAGCCCCACGAATGGCAAAAAATAAAAAGAGTATTGACTTGTTTAACTAAATTATTTATATATGTATGCTTGAGCTCAGGGCCTGGACACTGTCCCTGAGCTTCTTTTACTCAAGGCTTGCATGGTACCAAGGAATCAAACCCCGGGCTTTGTGTATGTTAGGCAAGCATGCTGCCACTAGGCCACTTTCCTGGCCCAAATTTCCTTTATTTTAAAAATTAAGATTTGTTGTACCTTTACCCGAGACAAATAAAATTTCACAAATCTAAACACACAATGATGTCAAATGTGTTTCCAGCAACTAGAAGATAATAATTCAATTGAGGAAGATTCAACTGTAATTAAATTTGGAAGCTGATAGATTTACAGTACTATTAGTACCTTAATTCATATTATAAGCAAAACTAAAGCTTTATGAATATTATTAATATTTATAGATTACTTACAGAGGCTAACACCAGACTTTGATCTACGGTTTTAATATTTACATACTTCAGGTAGATTTAGTAATCTCATATTGAGCACAAATCTGCATCCAACAATGCAGCGCTGTACACTGCACTAACTGAGCTGCGGGCTCCACTCATCTGCTCATATGACCTGTCTCCACCTGGCACAGTTCTACCTCAGAAGCTCCTATTTCTGCTGCATCTACTAACTTCCTGTCTCTCTAAAACTTCTCAAAAGACCCACATCTTCTAAAAAAAAGATCGATACTGAATACAAACAAAACACTAAGACCCCTTCGCTCCTCTTCCAGCCAATAGCCCTGCTCTTAGTTTATGCCCTATTATGTGGCTGAAATATTCTTTTGAGAATGCAAACATTATTTTAACACTCTCATAATCCATACATAAGAAATGGTGGCTTATGCCTAAGTACTTACATTACAAAAGACATTTAAAAAAAAGAAAAAACACAAAAGACAGTATAAAAAAGCACTACAGCCATGGTACCAAAGAAAACCTCAAGAAAACACCACTAAGAGAAAGCAAATTCAAAGACCTAGCAAAATATGTAATCAAGATAATAATTTTTATTTATTTAGCTGGTTGTGAGGCTTGACTCTGGCTAGACCTGGACCCTATCCCTGTGCTTTTTCATCTCAAGGCTACCACTGTACCCCTTGAGCCACAGCACCACTTCTGGTTTTCTGATGGTTAATTGGAAATCATAGTCTCATGGATTTTTGTGCCCAGGCTGGTTCTGAACCACAGTCCTCAGATGTCAGCCTCCTGAGTAGCTAGGATCACAAGAATGAGCAACCAGCACACAGCTCAAGATAATTATTAAAATGCAAAATTAATCAGGAGCCAGTGGCTCTTACTTATAATCCTGGCTTCTCACAAAGTTGAGATCTGAGGATTTCAATTTTACTGGGCAGGTAAGTCCACTAGACACTGATTACCAGATAATCATCAGAAAACCAGAAGTAGCACTTGGCTCAAAGCTAAGAACTTTAGCCTTAAGCAAAAGGGCTCAGAGATCATGAGCATGGCTTAGTGGTAGAGTGCTTGCCTTGCACACACCAAGCTTAAGGTTCAATTCCTTGGTACCACAAACACAAACACTGGGAGGAGGGAGAGAGACACTCAGGGACAGATCCAGGCCCTGAGTTCAAGCTCCTCAGCCAACAAAAAAATAAAACAAAACTAAAAAATAGAATGAAATTCTTCAAAAATCATTTAAACAGCAAAATGGTAACATAACTAACTCTTCAAAGACGCTGTAAACGAAATATGGTGAAGGTAACGGTGAGGGCAACTATTTCATTCCAAATGATTACATTTTTAATGAATTATGAATGAAATTTTTTAAAATTCACAAAGTTAAAACTGGACTGAAGACAAAGTAAATAGTAAAATATAAACCAAAATATTACCTGTAAATAGGCAGGAAATGTCTCTTCTAGCTTGTTTTTCCTTTTTCGGTACCTTTTTTTAATTTTTTCAGTGCTTTCAGCAACAGAAATAGATTCATCAACTAAAGTATCTGGTAACTGTTCGCTCCAGCCCGCAACAATAGACACACCTATGAAAACATTTAATCCACACAAAATAAGTTTAAAGCTTACCAACACACACAATAGCATATGAAAAAATGAGCTTTTGAGAACAGTGTAAGGAAGACACAACCGTAGCTGCAAGGGAGAAGGAGGGGAGAGGTCATCCCTGAGAGGCTGGGGGAGGAGGAACACGAGTTCAAACCCAGCCTGGGCTACAGGGCTAGACCTTGTCTCAGGAAAGGAAAACCAAAGTAAAAAAGAAATAGAACCTACTGAATTTAAACCACTTCCTTATAAAACATGACCGCTATACATGAGTCTACAGGCACTTGGATTAATAAGAGGTAATCAGGTTGTGACAACTGCATTATTTCTAAGTTATTTCCAGTGGAGACATGAAGACAAATGTGTGAAACAAAATCAATACTATACCATCATCTCTGTGAGGTAACTGCTCAGAAATTGAGCCTGATGAATCTTTTCTGATCATAGATCTTTTGGTTTTCCCTTGCCCAGTTCGACTTCTTTGCCGCACCATAAACCCACCAATACCTATTGAAGAAAGAAATAGGGTAAACAGATCATTAATTTCAACTCCACAATCATTGAGATTAAACAGCTTTGGCTTGTTATTTTCTAAAATTCAGTCTGGACTACATCAGTAATTTCATTTTATGAAAAACTGAAGAGGTAAAAAATGTCAATGCCATTGTTCTCTCTAATCAAATGAGAATTAAAATTTCCTAGAACAGAGAAAAAACTGCTTCTATTTTCTCTTCTATATGAATCACAGTCAATACTACACAGTAGGTGGTGCCTGCTTGATAGATGAGTTACTCTACAAACAAGTTATTTGTACATAATAAACAGAACGATCTGTTCATTTACAGAAGAACAGAAGATACAAATGAAACTAGGTGATATTATCAATAACTGATTACTATGACATCAGGGGACTACCTAATTTTCCCATGGAATGAAGGCCTTTTGACATGAGATGCATAGAATTGTACAATGAATAGCATAGAACCTGGAGCCAGACTACGCAATTCTGTTCAATAAATTTAGGCAAGGTATTTAACTCTTCAATGCCACAATTTCCTCATTGAGTCAGAGATAATCTCCCCATATACATGTGTTAAATATAAACACACGTGAAATAATAATTAGAAGATTATTTGGTAGTCAGCACTACAAGCTTTTGATAATCAAAAGGAAGCCAACAACTTATGACATTAGTATTTTCAAAATATAGTAAAAAGAAAAAAAAGCCAGATTGATAACAAGGAAAGAACCTTGCCTTGTCCAATTTCATACTCCATACTTGCTTATAACATCAGCATAGACACTAATAGTTTTTTTGGTGCCATTCCTGGGGCTTGATCTCAGGGCCTGGGCACGGTCTCTGAACATTTGTGCTCAACACTACCATGCTACCACCTGAGCCACAGAGCCACTTCTGACATTTTGGTGGTTAACTGAGAGGTACAGCTCAAGAAATTGTCCTGCCCAGACTGGCTTTGAACTGTGAGTCTCAAACCTTAGCCTACTGAAAAGTTAGGATTACAGAGGTATATTCAGGTTTTATAAAGTTGTTAAGATGCTGTACTTAGTCCTGAGTTTTGACGGCAGTTAAAGTCCTCGGTAGATGTTATTCTTAACCGGGCTATGTTTTGGTTATATGAAACGCAACCTGGTCTGTATGGTTTCCTCTTTCTCTTTTTGGCGCCATCAGCTCCTTCCACTCCCTTTGTATCATCATCCACAACTTCACGCTCAGGACTAGATTCTGATTTGCCATCACAATCCATAAGCTCTCCTTCTGGAAAGAAGTAAATGGAAGAATAAATAGGAAAATCTGTTCAATACACAGGTGATACATAAAGTAAGAAGGTCACCAAGCCATCAGATTATTTGTCACAATAGGCTGGGAAAGAAGAGATACAAGTGGTCGCCAATGACTGTGGGAACCACACTGCTTTACTTCCTATAGGGAATACTCCATGAAGCAAAGTATCAGGGAAGAGGAAACACAAAAACTCAAGGACATCAATTTGCACTTTACAAATCACTCATTTGCTTGTATCTTCAGGTCCCAGACCTCAAGACTGTCTTCTGAATTCTAACCACAGATATAAGTAGATATTATCTAGTTACTAAAAACCATATCCAAAATTATTAATTAAGATGAACTTTCTCCCTGACTCACTAGTACCCATCATCATTTAAAAGTCTTGGAAATGTACCCTGGGCAAGACAGCCCAGAAAATGCTATGACTTTTTCTCTGACTCAGCGCTTACCCCTTTCTGTTTCTTAAATAATCATTCTGTAAATATGAATCAATCTTCTGCTTTAAATCCTTTCACATCTTCTCAAAACCCTGATAATGAACTCAAAATTCTAAGGCCCATTATGGAAGACACATATAAACTCACCAGTTTTGTCATACTCTAAATATAATGAACTACATTGTTTTCTTAAATATAGCAAGTCTTTCTTTCGCTACCTTCCTAACTGCTGCCTTTTCCCCAACTCCTCTCTAAGCTTCATTCTAATCATCACTGTAGTTAAAGAATTCCTAATACCTATACAAGATAACTGTCTTGATAATGTATACACGGGTTACCACTCCCAGTCATCTTGTTTTACCCCTTCCCTAATTCAAATAAACAAATAAACATATATACAATATACCAGATAACAAAGACAGATACAGTAACGAGATTAACCGTAAGGGCAAAAAAAAAAAAAAAAAAAAAAGAGGAATAAGATAGTACATTAAGAACCTTTGTAAGCCTTTTCTTCTTTCGGGATGGGGGACTGCCCAGGTTTGAGCTCTGGGCCTAGATGTTATCCTTGAGCTCTTCGGGTCAAGGCTACAACCCTATCCCTTGAGCCACAGCACCACTTCCATGAATCAATGTCATGCTTCATTTTAATCAGTTTTTGAAGTTTGTGTCCCTAATGGGTGATTTTCTCTAAGAAAACATGTGTTAAGTCTTTCTCACTAACAGTGATATCCTTAGCATGCATGGTTTGTGACAGATGTTCAAAGAAAAACACACATGTATGTTGGGAATGTGACTTAGCGGTATAGTGCTTGTCTAGAAGGCATAAAATCCTAGGTTCGATTCCTCAATACCACATACAAAGAAAAAGCTAGAAGTGGCACTGTAGCTCAAGTGGTAGAGGGCTAGCCTTGAGCAAAAGAAGCTCAGGGACAGCGCCTAGGCCCTGAGTTCAGGCAAAAAACAAAAACAAAAGAACAAAAACAAAAGAACAACTAAAAAACAAAATAAAACAACCAACAACAACTCACTGAATGGAGGAAACATAATTAAGAAAATTTGACAGTTCATGTCTTAGGATGCTATTATAATACTAGGAAAATCAAAAGCATCTAAGATTTTCCTTGAAGACAAAAGACAAGTTTTAACTTGAAAAAAGAAGTCAGTTTATCAAATAAATTTTATGACTAATTCATGTTCCTTATTATCTTAAACACTATGTATTTCTGAAACAGCTCTGAAGAATATTTTCTTATTATAGCATATTTGAGGCCAATTTTATTATAATGTTAAGAACTCCTTTATATAGATGTAATTAATCCATGAAAAAAAAATACACACACACACACAGACACACACACTTGGTGGGGGGGGGGGGGAGACACAACTCTTGAACGCAGGGCCTAAGCACTGTCACTGGGTATTCTCACAGCTAGCACTCTACCACTTGAGCCACAGCATGACTTCTGGCTTTTTCTATGTATGTGGTATAAAGGAACTGAACCCAGGTCTTTGTGAATGCTGGGCAAGTCCTCTACCACTAGGCCAAACTCCCAACCCCAATATATGTATTTTCAGTTTTCAGTTGTGGGACTTGAATTCTGCGCTCTTCAGCTCAAGGTTACAGCCCTACCCCTTAGCCACAGCACCACTTCTAGTTGCCTAGTGATTAAGTGGAGACTAAGACTCTCTTGGACTTCTGTGCCTGGACTGGCTTTGAACAGGAAAGAATTAAGTATTACCTCGACTATCGTCCATTTCACCATCTCTTGAGTGCTCTGACTGAATGTCTGGAGGGGTCTGAAGGACAGCTACACTGTTTTGATTAATAATCTTCAATTTCAGTTTTGGTTTCGATCGTTTTCTTCTTGGAACTGTTACCGTGAGACTTTGTAACTGTGTCATCCCTGATTCAGTCAAGCACACACCATCTTGGGTGTATGTCTTAGGTGGATCTAAAATGACAAGGCCCCCAAAACCAAGTTTAAAAGATGGTCCAATTGGTTATAGTTCCAAAGTAAACATCAAAGAAGCTACTGGCTGAAAGGTAATTTTAATTCCACACAGCATTTATTTATCTATGAAATGCATGCATAACCAACTTGGTAATACTCAATGAAAGCTGGGAATACTGGTACAATTACAAAGATTGCACTAATGAAAGCTGGGAATACTGGCACAATTACGAAGATTGCACTTTCTGGCCTTTCTGTTTACATGAAAGGACTTATAAAGAAAACAGTGAAAGTAAAAGCAATGTTTCAGCCACTGAGATATGAGGTTTTTCATTTAAAAAAAGACCAAAGGTAAGCTGGGCGTGGTGGCTCGTGCCTGTCATCCTACTCAGGAGGCTGAGATCTGAGGATCATGGTTCAAAACCAGCCAGGCACTAATAAGTCTGTGAGACTCATCTCCAATTAACTACCAGAAAACCAGAAGTTGCATTGTGGCTCATGGGGTGGGGTAGTAGCCTTGAGCTGAACAGCTCAAGTCCTACCACCAACGAGAGAGGGGGGGAAAAAAAGAAAAGACCAAAGGTAAGAGAAACAAGTGTACTCTAGAAGCCCATCTGGAAACCAAGGCACGATATAATCATGTATAGTAACAAAATGTTTAATATGCAAAACTATAGTGTTCAATGGAACAATTACTGAACCATTGAAGTGTTTTACATAGACACTATCAAATACAAGCAATAAAATGTAATTTCGAGCTGGGTGCCAGTGGCTCCCATCTGTAATCTAAACTACTCAGGAGGCTGAAATCTGAGGATCTAAGTTCAAAACCAGTCCAGGCATTAAGGTCCTCCAGATTCTTATCTCCAAATAGCCACCAGAAAACAGGAAACAGGGCTGTGGTTCAAGTGGTAGAGAGCTGGCCTTAGGCTGAAGAGCTCAGGGACACCGAACCAAGCCCAGAGTTGAAGCTCCCAGGGCAAACAACAAAAAAGTTTCATGAAAGCATAACGTGAATCACAAGGCTTGGCTGCCACTTACAAAAAAAAATAAAGAATAGGGGCTGTGAGTTTGGCCTAGTGGTAGAGTGCTTGCCTAGCATGCCTGAAGACCTGGGTTCGATTCCTCGGTACCACATACATAGAAACAAGCCAGAAGTGGTGCTTAGTCTCATGTGGTAGAGCTCTAGCCTTGAGCAAGTCCAAGGACAGTGAGTGCTTAAGCCCTGAGCTCAAGCCCAGGACTGGCAAAAAAAGATAGATAGATAGATAGATAAATAAATAAATATAAAAAACAGCCTTAAGTATAAAAGAATTTGCACACTATTCTTTTTTTCCTGTTAACTCAAAATCAAAGCACAATAATATGCCAGTGAAGCCAAAGCATGCATGCCTTTAACACTTACTATAAGAGCTGTTATTTTCATTTCTAGTTTTCTGAAAATTATAAAAATACCATCCTAGTAAAACTAGAAAAAAATTTGAGATTTGTAATACAACTATAGAACTATTCGTATAAGAATTTATACTGTCTCCTGAGAGGAATCAAGGTAGATTTTATAAATCTAACAAGCCAGTTATAAAACATCATATTCTTTTTCTAAAGAGCTGTTGATAAGTCATTTCAAACTTTACCTAGCTCTTTTACTTTTGTGACAATTTGTGCTACAAGTGAAGATTCACAGCAATCCGAGGAAGGCACTGAAACAAATTAAAAAAAAAAATCAAATTTTTCCAGAAAAGATAAGTAGTACTGAACTTTTAGTTTCTGTATTCATTTCATTGAAAAAGGTGGGATACCAACTCCATTATTAACACAGGAGGAGGCAGAAGAGGGAAGAGTGACAGAGAGGATGATTGTGATTAAGATAAATAGCATACATGTCAGAATGTAACCCCATTGGTACAAGTGATATCAACTAAAAAAAGAATGTATTAACATGACTTATTTTTCACAAAATACTTGGCCAAATAATATATTCACAAAAACTAAGGTAAATTAAGCTTACTCATTGGTTTATAAACAGCAAAGTGTGAGTGAGATGCAGGATAGGATAGATTCTCATTTAAATTGGTTCTCTTACCATTTGACACAGGCATATATGGTCTGCACATGCTACAATCAAAACCAATGTCTGCTACATTTTCCACTTCATCTTCACTATTTAGGTTTTGACAAACTGCATGCATCCATCTAAAAAACATATTTTTGTACATTTTGAAAGCAACGGATTATTACTTAGAACTGTCAGTTCCTTTTATAGTCCTTCTAAAGGCAATCTTCAAACCCAAGCACTTCCAAACCTTACATGCCCCTCCGACAGAGCCCACTCTGCTTCCTTTCCTCACCATGGTCAAAGACCCACAGAACTTTTCTAGAGCTGAGGAGAGGGACAGAGTAGTAGGGAGGAAGCAAATGAAGATTACAAAGATAGGATAAGGTAGGCCTAATGGCTCATGCCTATAATTCTACCCACCCAGAAGGCTGAGATCTGAGGACAGGGATTCAAAGCCAGGCCAGGCAATGAAGTTCGTGAGACTTCTCTCCAAACAAATAGCTAGATGTGGAGATGTGGCTCAAGTGGTACAGCAAAAAAGGTTAAGGATGGCACTCAGGCCCTGACTTCAAGCTCCAGGTACCAAAAAAGAGAAAAGGTAACTATTTTATGATCCTATGCTGAATGTATCACAGACAGCCCTGCAGCTGTTAGAAGAATTCCAAAGACTGTAATGACAAAACATGAATGTGTTCCACATGGTGCATCAAATTTTCAAAGCAGATATAGGTTATATAAAACTATGCGGAGTGGCAATTGGGAAAAAGAGCAAAGATGTTTTGTCTTGGAACAGAGAATCTGAAGGCTGAGCCCTAAGGCTCTACCTGAGTATGGTAGAACACTGTTGGCGTTGTCCTGATACAGTGGTTCACTACTAAGAGGACACAGTAACAAAGAAAGCGGTCTGTATGCTAACACTGCACACATTATACTACTTAGGAAGGACTAGAGGCAATATCTATTATCTAGGTACTTAAATGTCTAGGGTCTGAAGAAAAAAGAAAAGTGACTGAAAAAAATACAATGGGTGAAACCCAGAAAAGAAAACCTGTAAACCCAAAGATCCAAAGCATTCCAAAAGAAATGCATACATGACAGCAATATTTCTACATCTAATTTCAAGGGATTGATAAACCCTCAAAAAGTCCCAATTTAAAATGTTTTATCTTGGCCTGGGAGAGTGGCCTAGAGGTAGAGTGCTCGCCTAGCATGCACAAAGCCCTGGGTTCAATTTCTCAGTACCATCAACAGAAAAGCCAGAAGTGGCATTGTGGCTCGAATAGCAGAGCGCTTGATCAAAAAGTGTCCAAGGATAGTGCCTAGGCACTGAGTTCAAGCCCCAGGACTGGCCTAAAACAAATGAACAAACAAAAACCCTTTTACCTGAAATTGGGAATTTAAAACAGGAAATCATATCTGTAGGTTTCTAGCTGACTACCTATCTAGAAAGCAAATGATGACCACCCGAAATTATCTTCTAAGTTCCTTTCACTACATTTAAAAACAAAAGTAAGTGAAAAATAGCAACAGGGGTGTAAGATACAATACCTATCACATTGCCTACACTGCAGAATCAGATCTTCCTCTCTGTAGTTTCGACCGCAGACTGGGCAGGAAGACAGGCTGGCACAAGGAGCACACTGTGTGTAGTTGTTCTGCCATTCGCCCCTCAGACCTGCTGATGTCGCTCCGCAGTGCCTGCACCAAACACACCTGCAATCCAAATCCCCCAAGTCTTCATTTTATTTTCTTTAGCTATTATAACTATGGAGCAACATATAAGCTGAACTAGAAAAAAAAATTTAAGACCATTTTTCTTACTGGTATTTTCCATCCTAGAGAGGCGTATTGTATTGTATGATTATATATAAATGACTAATTTTAAAAACTCAGCCGGGCGCAGTGGCTCATGCCTGTAATCCTAGCTACTCAGGTCAGGGTTCAAAGCCAGCCCAGGCATTAAAGACTGTGAGACTCTTATCTCCAATTAACCTCCAGAAAACGGAAAGTGGGGCATGACTCAAGGGTAGGGAGGTAGCCTCAAGCTGAAGAGCTCAAGGACAGCGCCCAAGCCCATAACCCACCAAATAAATAAATAAATAAATAAATAAATAAAATAACAATAGTGTCACAAGGAAGTTCTGCCCACGACAGAATGCCAAACCAACATAAACCCTGGGTACCATTTGCACTTCCAGCCTCCTTTTGGCACAGTCTGCAGGGGAGGGTCGAGGCAGTAGGTGTGGTAGCTTATGTCACAGTCATCACACAGCAGGAGTCTTCCGGGGTCCGTGGCCTTCCCACAGGCCTCACACACAGTGCATTCCAGACATCTCCAACCTTTGCTGAGAACCACTTTAGTGATCTGCCAAGGAAACCATTAATCCATGTGATTTATACATTAATGCAGGACTCGGCCTGTATAATCAAGTATATTGTATACATTTAAAAGGGTTTTTTTTATTGTTTTGCCACTCCTGGATCTGCAACTAAGGGCCTGAACACTGTCCTTGGGCTTTCTCAAGGCTAAAGTTCTACCACTTGAGCCACAGAATCACTTTTGGCTTTTTTCTATGTATGTGGTACCGAGGACCTTGGCGCATGCTAGGCAATCACTCTACCACTAGGCCAAACTCCTAACCCTAAAAGATTCTATATACCAAAAAGCAGAAAAGTGGAAAGCAACTAACAATAGTGACCCAGTTGTAAGTAGAGCATGCTCATGTACATTTAGAAGCCTACCTCATCAGTGGTATAACCCAGAGTGGCACAGACAGTAAGACTATTTTTAATCTAACTTTAACTCAGGCATACAAATTTAATTCTACTTATCTAGGTACAATAACTGCATTTCAAGGAAATCAAGGGAGTTTGGCCTAATGTGCTGAGACCCAGAGTTCAAGCCCCAGGACTGTCAAAAATAAACAAACAAATAAATAAAATAAATCAAGTAAGCTTCCCCTATTTCTATTGATTCAGATTTTGAAATTGCATCAACAAAAAAACCTATGGCCAGGCATTGTGGCTCATGCTTCTAATTCCAGTCTGAGATTTAAGGATTGCAATTTGAAGGTAGCCAGGGAAGGAAAATCCGTAAGACATGTCACCAATTGCCCACCAAAAAGCCAGAAGTGAAGCAGTGGCTCAAGTGGTTAGGTGCTAGCCTTGAACAAAAAAGCTCAAGGAATAGCACCTAGGCAGAACCTTGAGTTCATGTCCCAGGCTGGAACTTCTAAAACATACCCATCTGTGACATTTCCATGAACTCTACGCTTTTGTAACTTCTATACCTAACAGACACTAAACAGTTAAAATCAATACAAAAACTAAGAAAATACTTGTGAAAAATACTGGTAAGAATCAGTTTTCAGGGACATTGCAATGCTTTGGCCATAAAGCTAGGACTTCTAAAGCGTATCTTCACTCATCAATTTCTTCTCTTTTATCTCAAGGGTGTAGAAAACAATCTATATTCCTACTGTATACAGGGAAACACAATATGTAAAATTTAAAATATGGAGCAATTTCTTAAAGATCTCGAAGACTAAGTGTCTATGTCACAAAGCAAATAAGGTGCTGAACAGATTCATGTACTCAGGAATAAGAAAGAATGCTATAGAGAAAAAAAGGTTAAACTCAAAGCTGTCAAAGTCCATCAAACTTCCCAACTAGCCACTGAAAGAGAAAGTTTCCAAAATCTGAAGGAAAATACCTTTAAAGCCTAATACCGAACCCAGCTGAAGAAGCACTTATGAAAGGAGGTAGAATGATACACCACGACTCACCCCCCAAAAAAAGTCACCCAGAGATGCATAGAATAGAATGTGTGCACCAAAAAAAAAAAAAAGAATAGACATGAGATTCAGAAAACTACAACCAGCAGAGTAGTACAACACAAATGAACGAATGAATGAGCATACCACACACACATACACAGAATTTTCATTCCTACTTAGCTTTCTAATTTCACAGAAACCTCTCCATAGTTCTTCGTGGCCCAGCTTTCAATTCACCAGTTTTTTATACTCTGCATGACACCACTGTCTTGTTTTCTGCTGCTCTAGTCAGCCAAGAAAACCTACTGACATGCTGATGTCTAAATCATATTACCAAATACAGCATTTTAACACTTAAAATCATTTTCTCCCTTTTACCCTAGGTAACAGGACTCTGTCTTCAATGAATTGCCCACTGTGTTTAGAGTTGTGCCAGGTGTATGTCATATTCTATTACGTATATCTCCTTCTCTAGCCAACATAGAGTTCAAATCCCAGTACTGCTAAAATAAGAGCAAGCCAGTCTTCTGTCTTGGACAAATTACAGGTTTTCACTGTAATTTTTAAGTTTACACTACTCTCTGATAACCTACAAAAAAATTATACAGATTCCTTAGGGGGCATGTGGTCTCCTGTACTTACATTGTGGGTAAGTAATCACATTAACATGGTGATACTGAAGGGCAGGGAAAGGGATGAAGATCAACTGCAAGTTCAGGGCAATTTATGAAACAGACGCCTGAGGCCTGTGCTTATGCCATCTTGTGGACCAGAAGGGCTGTGCTACAGCGGTACCTCCATAATGACTTCCAGTAGGCATTTTTTATTTCACTCAAATATCATTAAGTCTTATTAAAACAGATTTTACAAAGAAATTAAGAACTTGAATTCAATGCTGAACTAAGCTGAATGAGATATACTTACATAACTTTAAAACCAACGGCATGTGCCAGGAGCATAGCCTAGTGGTAGCCTGGACAAAGCCCCTAGCTTCAAGTACTCAGTACCACATACTCAGAAAAAGTTTCAAGTGGTGCTGTGGCTTAAGTGGCAGAGTGCTAGCCTTGAGCAAAAAGTGTCCAAGGACAGTGCCCAGGTCCTGAGTTCAAGCCCCAAGACTGGTTTTAAAAAACAAAACAAAAAACCTGCATGATTATCCATGAAAGGTTCCCCACGGATTGTCTAACCTAAAATATTTTAGGTTGTCAATTACTATAACTGAAGTGTGTTAAATATGCTTTTGTTTTGTTTCTTACAGCTTTGAGAATAAAATATATGTGGGTGAGGGCTGAGGAACATGAATGAGAAACCAAAATCAGCAAATTAATTTTGACTAAGTAGCAAATGCTAATGGGATAAATTTTTTATAGACTAAATGCATGCATTTTCATGCTTTAATTTTTAAGACAATGGCAGATCAATCACTAACTTAAGGCCACAATTCTCTAAGAGTAAACTTACTACTAAGGCAATAATTTTTTTTTGGCGGCGGGGGGAGGGGGAGACAGAGTTGGGGGGTACACTTTAGTCGTGGGGCTGTCCCTGAACTCTTTTGCTTAAGGTTAGCGCTCTACCACTTCAAGCCACAGCACCACTTTCGGTTTTCTCTTAAGCTAACTGGACAAGAGCCTCACAGGCTTTCCTGCCTAGTCTGTTTTTGAACCAACACTCTCAGATCTCCGCTATTATTATAAGCATGAGTTACCAGTGTCCAGCAATAATAAACTCTTAAAAGCAGTATTTATTATCAAAATTATTATCTATATATAAAAGCCATCACAAGTACATAAAATTAACTCATTGAACTTAAGCACAATTACCTTGATGCTGACACAGTATGGATGGTAACACTGACCGCACTGAGAACAAGCAAGTAATCTCCCTTCTGCTCCCTGGCCAAAACTGCCACAAACCACACACATATCCTGGAATGAAGAACACAAACACCAATTTTAAACCGGCAATGAAGCTAAGAATATACATTTTTTAAATATTTACAAAATGAATCTCACACTTTTTAAGACAAATTAGATGGTATTTGTGCATACAGAATAAAGTAACACTAAATAAAAAGGAACTCAAGGAAGAGAATTAAATTCTAACCTGATGCAAAGTAAACTTGTCACTGCTAGAAAACAACACCACTGTATTATGCATAGAGTTTTCTTCTTCATCCTTATTTAAGGAAACATCTGCAGCAGACACCTAAAAAAAAAAAAAAAAATGAAGTAACAGTTTTTATACGAAACCTGAAAGCTTCAGAAAACTGCTACCTAAAATAGAATTTCTGCCAAGACCTAGCCTAACAATTCATTACATGAAAGCCAGGACACTACCGTAAAACTCAGTGATTAGACTTTCTTTCTTTCAGTGGCACGTCTTTTTAGCATGACAAGTCCTATAAATCTGGGAAAGATGTAAACTTTATTTTTTTAGTCATGCTTGATTAGTGGGATGTAGTGGTAAGTGGCTAATCCCATCTGCACATGAGGCAAAAACAGGCAGATTGAGAACTGAGTTCTAGCCCAGGAAAAATGCAGCAAAACTCACCAACTAAATAAAAAGGGCAAGGGATATAGATCACGTGGCCCTGGGTTCAGTTCTCAATATTAAGTACTCCTGCCAAGGTAACAGCATTGTGGTTTGACAAAAATTGAGATTTACTGTAAGTGTAATGATTTTCAAAGACAGTACCAAACTAGAAAGAATAAAAATTGCTAATTTTGTATATATTACATGCTGAATGGTAATTAAATACATCTGAACTTTAGATTCATCAGAACTTTTCAATGTGTCATATTGGTTCAAATTGGTTAGGCATGTGGTTCTTACGATATTTCTCTCAGGCAGCACTAGTTTAGGGTATTATGTTGAATCACAATTAAATTACAGTACATAGCAAAAGATCATCAACAGTCAATATTCATTTCTGTTTATGTTTCACAGAACCAGCTAGGTACCTTCTGGCTTACTAAATGTTTCAGAGGTCTTATTATTAGGAAAAGCTCTGAATTAGATGCTGTAAGACAGAATCATGAGTCAATGCCAAAATCATGAAATAGGATCCTTTTCCCTGAAGACCAGAGTCTATCCTACAATGTAACACATAACAGATTATTGTCAAGATTCAAACAAAAAATGAAAGCTTCACAACCACTTGCAAAAGGATAAAAATATGAAAACTTAAGAGACAGATCAGAGAAAATATATTCAAGGTATGTTGGAAACTATAAATTAGTATTAAAGGAAAATTGAAGGTAATTGAGGAAACGGAGAAAAGCATAAAGCCCAAGTGGAAAAGAGTACAATATATGACTCTTTATTCATAGGTCTTGAAAACAGAAATTAATCCACCAGGAAGGAAATCAGATCAGTCACTGCCTTGGGGCAGGGACTAGAGGTGGGGGAGAGGTGGGAGGGTGTGCAGATCGCCCTGAAAACCAGTTGATGGAATAAATGTATTTACTATCTCCATAATGGCATTGTTTTCAAGGATGTATACATGCCAACATTACAACATTCTATACTTGAAATATGTGTACTCTCATATTACATATCAGTGATTCTTATTTTTATGTTAAAGAATACAAATTTCTTGAATCCTGATGCAGCAGTAAGATTAGACAACTTCACCTATCTTGAACTTAAAATGACAGATTATATACGCAAAATTTAAGCAAAACTAAGAATGTAAATATCGTAATTTT
Organism: Megascapheus bottae; assembly: GCF_031878675.1. Classification (NCBI taxonomy): domain Eukaryota; kingdom Metazoa; phylum Chordata; class Mammalia; order Rodentia; family Geomyidae; genus Megascapheus; species Megascapheus bottae. The sequence continues at coordinate 82,677,434 of NC_143513.1, forward strand.
CCTTAAAGTATTTAACAAATTTGTTTGTCTAATATGTACTTCAAGAATGGCTTTAGAAGGCCAGGAATTTTGCCTAGCAGTGGAATGTTTGCCCAGCATGCACATAGATCCGGATTACATTCCTCAGTACATACATAGAAAATGCTTGAAGTGGTGCTATGGCTTAAGTGGTAGAGCTCTAGCCTTGAGAAAACATAAGGACAGTGTTCAGGCCCTAAGTTCAAGCCCCAGGCCTGGCAAAAAAGGGGGGGGGGGCTTAGAATGTGTCAATCAGCAAACATCAATCCTAAAGTATGTGATAAGTAGTTCAAAAATTGTTAATCTTTTTAGAATCTGTATTAATCTGCAACATATTTAGCCTCTTCTATAAATCTTACTGCAAGCATTCAAAGCAACCACAATAAAAAACGAACTACTTCTAACAAAACGTTTCTAATTGATCCAGGAATGCAACAAAGCTTGATTTTTCCTTTAAATAAAAGAGTAAATGTACTGGCACTCAGGGGAGGGTGGTATGCATAAAAAACTAAGTAAAGACTGTGATTCAAATGGTAGAGGCTTGTCCTGAGCCCCCCGCCCCGCAAAAAACAAACAACAAAAACAAAAAAACCAATACAGTGAATTCAAGCTTGTATTACGATGGACAGATGGACAGATGGATGGATAGGAAAACAGACAGGATGAAGAGAAAAGGAATAAAAGAGATTATAAACAAGAAAACAAGAGTATCTGACCTGGGTTCAAAAAAAAAAGTGTGTGTGTGTGTGTGTGTATACTTTTTAAGAAATATAAAGATATGGGGTCAGGAGGATTACAGGCTCACACTTACAATCCTAGCTACACAGAAGTTAAGATCTGAGGATAGCGGTTTGTAGTTCAAAGCCAGCCTGGGCAGAAAAATCTCTGAGAGACTCTTATCACTAATAAACTCAAAAACTCCGTAATTGGCACTGTGGCTCTCGTGGCAGAGTGCTAACCCAGAGCAAAAGAGGCTCAGGGACAGCATGCAGGCCCTGAGTTCAAGCCCCAGAACCAGCCAGAAAAGCAAACAAGAGCAAAAAACAACAAAAAACAAAAAACAAAAAACCACACACACACACACACAAAAACCAAAAACTTGCTACAAGTCAGACAATAATAAATTGGCATGTAACGAGTACAGCTAATATAAATGAAGCCATTCTCACCCCAGGCAACATAACAGCTCCAAGTCCACTCTTTAGCTTGGACCGGCCTCTTCCTCCTCGTCCTGAGAGCCCAGCTCCGCGAGGTCTCCGCTTCCCTGGAAATCCAGACCCTCGACCCTACGTAACAGACAGAGGTAAGGCAGTGGTCCATAAGAGCCCAGAGGAGATTTTAAATATAATATCAGTGTGACCAATGTTTTATTAAATGTTACACAAACATTTTCTCTGTTTTATTCTTACTAGATAACATACTGAGTGACCAGGCTTTTATTTGTGCATTTAAATTTGTATACAAGTTGAAATATAAAATGCTTATAAACTTAGAATTAAATGCTGAATCTGTTACTGTGAATATTCTCCAGAAGCAGGCTCCAGCATTTTCCTTCCATTTTCTAGTCCTACCTCATAGTTGGCCCAAACTAGGTATTTCAGTGTGTCATCCATTACATTCAACATGACATAAATGTAAGGCAGGAATCTGATGAGCAGGCACCTCAAGTTGTAGCTGGTACTTACTATGTACTGACTGCATACCGATACTAGCACTTCTTACTCTCAACACAGTATCCTCATTTTAGCAATGAATGTACCAAGGGATTCAAAGCCATTGAGCTATCCTTCTGCAATTTCCCCCAAATTAATGCCCTAATACAAAAACTATTCTTATCATTAAAATTATATGAAGCTGTCAATTCCAGAACTTTGAAACTTTTTCCTTTTCTTACAACTTGTGTGTTTTCGTCACTTAGATATTACTGAAAAATGTATCTACCCACAAATATTTTCTGTACATACAATTATTTTTAAAATTCACAAAAATTCTTTCTGTTCTGTTTCCCCTAGCAAATCAAATAGGTCCTACCTTCAGTTGAGGCCACATATCTGTTTGCTACACAAGCTAATCCCTCCCTGTTCAGTAGAACAATTTCCTGGTAAAAATGTTTGGTTATGTTATAAGAATAAAACGTAATACAAGAACAAATGGCAAGGAAAATTGTGTTTTCCCTCCAGATTGTATACACATATGTATACACATAGCCATCCTCCAAATTCAGAATTTCTCTTTTCTTCTTCTCTCCTTCAGGTTCGTCAGTGGTGAGTACCGAGTGGGGTTGCACTGGGGCAGTTTCTTTTCAATAGACATTACAGTGTGTTTTTTTGTTTTTGTTTTTGCCAGTCCTAGGGCTTGCACTGAAGGCCTGGGCACTGTCCTTGGGCTTTCTCAAGGCTAGAGCTCTACCACTAGAACCACAGCACCAATTCCAGCTTTTTCCATGTATGTGGTTCCGAGGAATAGAACCCGAGTCTTTGTGCACTCTACCACTAATCCAAACTCCCAACACAGAAGGTGTTGTTTGTTTTTAATTAAAAGAACAACCAAGCCCGGGCTGGGGGCCAAGGCTGAGACCTGAGGACTGCATGGGGTCCTGCTGAACCAGCTGGGCAGTGCTTGGATAGGAGGCGTTCAGTGGGTATCTAAATGCAAGCATGTCATTTCTTTACACTAAGAATTTCAGATTAAGACAGTGGCTCTTGAAAAGAATTAATCTTTAACATCTTTTAACATCTAACAGGACAAAACAAACCAGAAGGAAGTGACACATGAATGTAAATGCAATTTTATTTACCACTTTGATGCTCCATATGGGACTGCCAGGAAGCTGCCTGTGTTTAAAACTTTCCCGACCTTCTGAAATGTCTGGGGACCAGGAAGGTGGGCTCACTGTATTATGGGTACTCCAAGCACCCTAGGATATGGCAGGTGAGAAAACAGATGTGTAAAACTCAGCAACATAAAAAGTCAAAGGCAGCAACTAAAGAATTTTAGAACAGCCAAAACAAATGCAAGTGTATGGAAATAGGGTAAATAAGTTTATCACTTACAGTGACTTTAGGTTTAAATGTTTGTAGTTACAAACTATTCTTGTGGAAACACGCAATAAAGCATAGTAAAATTAAAGTTCATATTAAATCGACACTGACTCATGAGCAACAATTATAGCATAAATCAATAATCACCATACTCTAAAAATAACAGAAACGGGAGGAGAGATCAACAACCTTAACACTGATGTTAAGGTTATGTTCCATTGTTACTAACAACCAAACTACTATGCCAAGAAAATAAAATCAAAATATGAGTCATCAATAAATACAGACATTTTAAAACTGTAGTGGGAAAAGAACATGAAGAGGGGATTCTGATCAAAATATAACATGTACATCTGAAATGCCATGATAACCCCTTGATGCAATTAAATAAGTAAAATAAATGATAGGAAAGTAAGACCAGCTCTGTGTGAGGCACACCAACAGGAGGCGCGTGCTCATGAAAAGGATGAATGAAGATGAATGTGAAGTTGTTTATTAGCATGTGTGAAAATTAAACAGTGAAGCCTCCTGAAATTGTTTTAAGTGGCGAGGGTAAGACAGAAGAACAGAGGGGTGATTCTGATTGGGACACATTGTATGTGTGCAGGAAAATGAGAAAATCATCCTTCCTTTTTGTCCATCTTGTGAGAATTCTTTTTCTGTAGAGTTCCCATTTGGGCTTGGTGTCTTGGGCCACGTTGATTATTCTACTAAGACAATATCAGCAAACAAAGAAGGGAAAGAGGAAATGCTCTGGTCTACGGAAGGATTTCTGAAAGTTTTCTTTTCAGAACTAGTTGTTCCAAAGTGGAACTGACATACCTCACATTGCTCAAGAAAGTAGCATGTGAGTATGTTTTGAGGTTTTGCGTACTCATTTCACAACTATGTAACTATTCCACCCTCTTCAAATTAAGCCATCTTGAGCACATGTGAATCTGTGAGCGGGCGGGCCTGAGAGGTCTCGGAGTGTGCTTCCCTGGTTGATGGTGTGAACTTTGCCTTGGTGAGGTTTTTTGAAGTTGGTGTCATTGTTCATACACACCACCCCAACATCCCCAGGCATATTTAACACAATGAATCCCTGGTGAACAGCTAAGTAAGGTAGGCTACACTTCTTAAACTGTAAAAATTTAGCTTGTTACCTTGAAATGCGAATCCATTTTAACCTAGTGTTTAATTACTCTTCCTTCAGTGACCATTAGTTGGAGTTTTTATTTTTATTCAGAGGAATGATTATTTCATGGAAATTACATCAAAAGGACACACTTAAATATTGAAGAATTTTAAGGCAAATCAATCTAAATTTGCAAATTAAGATACCTAGAGTGTCCACTATGTACATAGGAAATGGTATTTCATTAAAATTGTTAACATAAAATCAAGGCATATCACTTCTAAATAATCACTGTTAGCAATCTGAACTAATCTGATGGCGATGCTAAAAATATTAAGAAAATATCTACTCTAGAAAGCCAACATTTTAAAAGAAAAACACCAAAAAAAAGTCCAACAAAACCTTATTTTAAATTGAGTAATTCATTTCACTAATTAAATAACTAAAAGTTAGCATAGTGTTTATTAAGTTTCTATAACATTAATAAGAATCCCACTAAGAAAAAAAAATGAAGCATTCAAAGTAACCAGAAATAAGAGATTGACCATTTTACTATCAATGTAATAGTCAATGAAGTAATCGTATTTTGCAGAAAGGAGAGGAACCACACAATGGAGAGGCCTTTTTTCAACACTGGAATTGAGCTACCACTTCCCTACCACATCTGTAGTATCCACTCAATCCATTGTTGTTGGGTATTTTATTTTATGCTTAATAGCTTTAGTCAATTGTAGAGAAAGTGGAGGCAAGAGACATAATAACACTTCATAGTAACACTGGCCTTTCTCTGAGGACTTTAGCCAGAGCACATCACCAAATCCATTTTGGTAGATCTTTTAAAATGTCACCTAACTAGACAGTTTCCAAAACATGTCATAAAAATTCATACTACAAGATAAAAATAACTCAATTTTTTTCATAAAGAAGAATTTTCTGGTGATGATGCATTATTCATCATAATTTGAAAGTTAGCTTTGATGCCAAAATTGTATCTCATTTTAAAAAGTATTTGTATTTCACAAAACATGGATAAACTATATGAAAGACTTTACAGATTGAAAATGTTTGGAAGTCATTTCAGGGATAATTAGGAAACTACTCAAGTGCAATGAAGAATTTATATAATAAAATCATGGATAATTACATTATGAATTTTAATAAGCATATTATCATAAGACACTAGAAGATAAGATTATGTGCAATTTTATACAACTGAAGAAAAATTATGATTATGTGTAGATATTTTGACAAAGAAATTACTAATATATTCTTTAGACCTTTAAACTGAAATCTAGTTTAGTTTATTCCTCATCCTTTGGATACCAGCTTTGATCAAAAGAATATACATAAAACTATTCAGAAAGGTTAGCTGCTACTGTAATAGACAACTACTGCAGCATGCTTTACCCCATGGTAACATTTACAGCTCTATTTGCCACTGGTCTGGTGTGATAACAGACCTCTGTGTTCTCTACTGCATTCAGTACTCTACTAAATAGTTGTTCTTTCCCAAGTATCTTTTGTACACGCACATATAAATCAACAAATACTACGCTAAGTCTAGAATCTTGGGTTTCCTCACTTGTTTTTAGAAAAATTTTTCCTTTGTCACCTGTGTTCTGTCTATGGTGTCTTATTCCTGTAATCCCAGCTACTATAGAGACAGGGATTTAAAAGATCACAGTTCAGGGGCAGCATGAATAAATATTGGCAAGATCCCACCTTAACCAGTAAGCCAGGTGCATGCCAGTCACACTACATGGGAGGTTTCAATAGAAAACTGCAATCCAGGTCAGCAAGGAAGAGACATGAGACCTTATCTAAAGATACAGCAAAATGGGGTGGCGGCACGTCTCAAGCAGTTAGATCCCCTAGCTACCCCTGAGTTCAAGCCGTAATACCATATACACATGCAATTTTTTTTTTTTGCCAGTCCTGGGCTTGAGCTCAGGGCCTGAGCACTGTCCTTGGACTTTCTCAAGGCTAGAGCTCTACCACTTGAGCCTCAGCACCACTTCTGGCTTTTTTCTATGTATGTGGTACCGAGGAATCGAACCCACGTCTTCATGCATGCTAGGCAAGCACTTTAACCACTAGGCCAAACTCCCGGCCCCTACACATGCAATTTTTTAGGGGGGGGATTCTCTCCAATTCACTGTAACTGTACTAACTCTTAGATTTTAAATAATATTAAGAGCAGACCAGAACTAGCACTCACACCTATAATAATCCCAGCTACTCAGGAGGCTCAAGAGGTTGAAAGCTAATCTGGACAGTGAAGTCCTTAAGACTGCCTATCCAATTAGCCAGCAAAATGCCAAAATGGAGGTATCAAGTAATAGAGCACCAGCTATGAGCAAGAAAATGAAAAGTGAGAGTGTAAGGGTCTGAGTTCAAGTCCTGCTACTAAAAAGTATCAAGAGTAAGAGTTCAAAATGCAATCATGGGGGAAGGAAATGGGGACCAAAACATGTGAAGTAATGTACCTTCTATCTGGTGACTATAATGTATCCCTTCTATTAATTACAATATTGATTACAATAAAAAATATATGAAAGAAATGCAATCAAAAGACTAATTTGCTATCAAATTCTATAGAAACTTTCAATAATAACAACAGAGACTGAACCAAAAAGTAGTTCCGGCAAAATCATTTCAAGTCAGCACTACCTTCTTTCTTTTTAAAACCTATTCTGAGGTAAATGTATCAAAAACTAAGGAAGTAGAGCCCCGAGTCTGGCCTAGTGGTAGAGTGCTTGCCTAGCATGTACCAACACCTGGATTCGACTCCTCAGTACCACATACAAAGAAAAAAAGCTCTAAGTAGTGCCGAGGCTCAAGTGGTAGAGCTCTAGCCTTGAGAAAGTCCAAGGACAGTGCTCAGGCCCTGAGCTCAAGCCCAGGACTGGCAAAAAAAAACAAAAACAAAAACAAAAAACACTAAGGAAGTCAAACAGAAGTTATAGGACTTCAGGGTAGGGAAACAAACCATGGCATATGGAGAATAAATCAGACAACTTTCTATAAAAGTCCAATCCACCTGAAACCTTGAAACTGTTACGTGATAAGAGTGGGAGAAACACTGGAACTCATAGGCATTAACTCAACATGGTTCAAAGGCCACAATATCAACCTGAAACTGTGACACAATACAGTAGGAGAGACAGTGGAACTCATAGACACAGGCAAAAACTTCTTGAACAGAGTCCCAGGGTTACAACAGATTGGAGAGAGACTCGATAAATGGGACTACCTAAAAATAAGTTTCTGCACAGATAAAAGCATACCTACTAAAGTAGAAAGACAGCCAACCAATTGAGAAAAGATATTTACCAATAATACATCAGACAAGTGCTTAATATCCAGTATCTACAGCGAACTCAAGAAACTAATCCACCCCCAAACCCAACAAACCAATCACTAAATGGGCAAGGGAACTAAAGAGAGATTTATCAAAAGGATAGGCTAAAATGGCATAAAAACATGAGAAAATGCTCATCATCCATGGTCATAAAGGAAATGCAAATAAAAAACAACCCTAAGATACCACCTTACCCCACTCAGAACAGCCAATATTCTGAACTCAAGACAATGACAAATGCTGGCAGGGTTGTGGAGAAAGAGGAACCCTCTCTACTGCAGGTGGGAATGTAAACTAGTTCAGCCAGTCTGGAAGGCAGTTTGGAGGTTTCTTAAACTGCAAATAGGGCCAGGAGTTTGGGCTAGTGGTAGAGTGCTTGCCTAGCATGCACCAAGACCCAGGGTTCGATTCCTCAGTACTACATACATAGAAAAAAAGCCAGAAGTGATGCTGAGGCTCAAGTGGCAGAGTTTTAGCCTTGAGAAAATCCAAGGACAGTGCTCAGGACCAGAGCTTAAGTCCAGGATGACCAAAAAACAAACAAACAAACAAACAAACAAACTGAAAACAGACCTTCTCTATGATCGTGGGCATTTATCCTGAGCATCATAACCCAGGATATGATAAGGACATCTGTCCAGCCATGTTCATCTCTGCACTATTCACAATACCAAGCAATGGAAACAACCCAGATGCCCCACTATAGATACAAAAAAGGTGGCATAGATATACATACATACACACACATACATACAATGGAATTCTACACAGCCAGCAGACAAGATAAAATAATGGCATTCTCTAGGAAGTGGATGAATCTAAAGCGAATCATGTTGAGTGAGGTGAGTCAAGACCAAAGGAAAAAAAGGCTCATGGTATCCTTAATGTGAAAATTATAACCAAAGAGATTCAATATTTGGGTACCCAAGGTTATGAACATGGTCTTGGAGATACAAACATAACTACATAAAAATCTATGATAGTCTAGATACTCTATAGACATGTTTTATTACATACATTAATGTGTATCTATGATATACAAATCCTCAGCTTAATTTTAATTATGTTCTAAAATCTATGTGCCAGTGATTGTACATAGAGATTCCCTTCTTGAATCCTTGTTTGTCAAACATGACATTTGAAATAAGTAAAAATCAAAGTTAATAAAATTTTAAAAGGGAACAGGAGCATGGCCTAGTGGTAGAGTGCTCGCCTAGCATGCCTGAATCCCTGGGTTTGATTCCTCAGTACAGATGTGTTGCTGTGACTCAAATGGTAGAGCCTTGAGAAAGCCCAAAGACAGTGCCCAGACTCTGAGTTCAAGCCCCGGGACTGGCAAAAAATCAATCAATCTATCTATCTATCTATCTATCTATCTATCTATCTATCTATCCATCTATCCATCCATCCATCCATCCATCCATCCATCCATCCATCCAGGAGTTTGGCCTACTGGTAGAGTGCTTGCCTAGCATGGTCAGGGTTCGATTCCTCAGTACCACATACATAAAGCCAGAAATGGTGTTACTGTGGCTAAAGTGAAAGAGCTCTAGCCTTGAGAAAGCCCAAGGACATTGCTCAGGTCCTGAGCTCGAGCCCAAGACTGGAAGGAAAAAAAAAAGACAAAAATCAAATCCTAGCCAGGTGTTTGGCTCATGCCTGTAATCCTAGCTACTCCAGAGGCTGAGATCTGATGATCGCAGTTCAAAACCAGCCCTGGGACTGAAGTCCATGAGACTCTTACCTCCAATTAACCACTAGAAAACATGTGGCATTGTTGCTCAAGGGGCAGGGCAGTAGCCTTGAGCTGAAGAGCTCAGGGACAGTACCCCGGCCCACAGTCCAAGTTCCATGATTGGGGGGGAGAAGCGGGGGGCGCGGAGAAGAGATCAAATCCTACTGCTAGGTGTTAAACATATTCTCAATGTAGGGCTGAGAGCGTGGCCTAATGGTAGAGAGCTTGCCTAGCATGCACCAAGCCCTGGGTTAGATTCCTCAATGCCACATATACAGAAAAGGCCAAAAGTGGTGCTGTGGCTCAAGTGATAGAGCGCTAGCATTGAGAAAGCCCAAGGACAGTGCTCAGGCCCTAAGTTCAAGAACTGAGACTGGAAAAAAAAATAAAATAAAAATTACAAAAACCTACCCACACATATTTAATGTTGCTGTTACAACCCAAGAGAGTACTTTAGTCTTAAAAGCAGCCAGAGAAGTTCTGGCGTCTCACCAGATCTACCTTCCCCCAGTTCCAATGCAAAGCCAAGGGTGCTTTTCAACAGAGGCTCTAAACTAGACAAGAAGAAAGCATGAAGAAGTCAGGCAAAAGGAAGGATAACTAGTAGGTGAAACAGGAAATCAAGGTCATCACGGGTCTTCAGGTTCATACAGCATCCTATCACTGCTCAAGGGAGTTACCACAGCAAACACCTGTAAGTGATGGCCTAATGTTTTGACACAAAGAATTCACATATACCTAACAAAGTTCAATAATTTCAGTACACAAATGCACTAGCACTACTAGAAATAAATGAAAAAGGGCTGGGAGTTTGGCCTAGTGGTTAAAGTGCTTGCCTAGCATGCATGAAGACCTGGGTTCGATTCCTTGGTACCACATACATAGAAAAAAGCCGGAAGAGGTGCTGAGGCTCAAGTGGTAGAGCTCTAGCCTTGAGAAAACCCAAGGACAGTGCTCAGGCCCTGAGCTGAAGCCCAGGACTGGCAAAAAAAAAAAGAAAGAAAAAGAAAAAAGAAATAAATGAAAAAAATCACCTGAATGAAAGCATACACAAAGGAAAAGTCTGGCACTTCTAATCTCACATGTATTGGACAGTTTTTCTGTGTGTGACATCGATGGCTCCCTGTGGCCTGCATGGGGATCTTAGTAAACAGCTGACCTAGGTTAAGGGGAAGCCTGAGAGTCTATAGCCAGCTCTCACCCAGGTGATGCTGACACACCATCCTGTTGGAGCAGTATGTCCTTTTAAGAACATAGCCAGGTGGGCCGGGAGTTTGGCCTAGTGGTAGAGTGCTTGCCTAGCATGCATGAAGACCCGGGTTCGATTCCTTGGTACCACATATAGAAAAAAAGCCGAAAGTGGTGCTGAGGCTCAAGTGGTAGAGCTCTAGCCTTGAGAAAGTCCAAGGACAGTACTCAGGCCCTGAGCTCAAGCCCAGGACTGGCAAAAAAAAAAAAAAAAGACCATGGCCAGCCAGCAGTGAGAGAAACTCTCCATCCTCTGGAGCTTTCGGTTACCCTGTGGCTTCTTCTACTTTAGCAGATACCACACATTCTGTGTTTACAAGTCTTAATTCTAAACATGAGCAACCATTAGGAGGCTTTGAACTTGGGGAACACACTGTACACCTGTACAATTAAAGACCTGTAATACAAGTCTTGGTATATTTTGGTCTAAATAATTGTTTAACATTTGATTTTTAGGACCACCGCTCCAGACTATGTATAATAGGTGATTATCATAACTTCTTGTCTCTGTTAATATAGAGTATTTTCTATATCATTTACAACCTCTAATAATTTATCAAGAAGTACTAGATAAGCTGGGCATGGTGGCTCATGCCTGTAATCCTAACTACTCAGGAGCTTGAGATTTGAGGATCACAGTTCAAAGCTGGCACAGGCACTAGAAAGTCCCTCAGACTCCAGTTAATCACCAGAAAACCAGAAATGGTGCTGCTGCTCAAGGGGTAGGACTGTAGCCTTGAGCTGAAGAGTTCAAGTCCCATGACTGACCCACCTACCCTCCAGAAAAGATTTTAAAAAAAATATGTAAATAAAGAAAAACATTTGCTACATGGCAGGTGCTATCATTCAATTCCAACAAAATTGCTATGGTGTCTTTTCACACGTAAGACATAGTTGCACAAGGTAATTTGCTCAGTGCCTCACAGACAATAGTGAGAGGCTCGGACTATGAAAATTTCTATGCTGTGTTTTAGTCTCTCATGTTACTGATGAGTTTTATCAGGCACTGGCACAAAGAACACAAAACACTTTGTATAATCAAAGTATTTTTTGGGGTATGATTATTCAAGTCCCTGGGCAATCAACAAAGTGAGATCCCAACTCAAAGGAAAAAACCAGAGTCAACGTTTTATACCATGAAAACAACTATCTGAAGTATATCCCAGCATGAGACTACATTAAGTATCTTCCATAAAAGGTAATTAAAAATAAGGTAATACAGTTACGATTACCTCTGCATTTCCAAGCTAGAATGGATAAACTGAAACATGAAAAATTCAAGAGGCTGAAATAAAAATAAATTTCATTTGAAAATAAGTAAAAAAATTTCTATCCTATTTTCTATTGCTTTTTAAAAGCACTTCATTCAGTATTATGAATAATGAATAAATAGCTCTATTTCCCAAAGTAAAACTAAGAACAGCATAAAAAAGTCAGGACCCCACTGCCAGGGTGAAAAACAAATAGAATCCTCTGTGGAGACATTTTAACTGGTCCAGGGTAGTACAATGTTTAAAAAACAACAAGAAACAAACAAACATGGACAGGCACATATAAGCAATACCAGCACTGAAGAGGAAGAGGCAGGGGTAGGAAAAATAGGGAGCTCAAGACCAACTAGAGCTGTATAGTTTTATCCTGTTTCCAACAACAAAAAAGTTGCAGAGTAACTGCTATCGTTGCCTCCGCAGTGAGCTATGCAAAATCCATACAAGTAACGTACACAGCACCAGGAGTGTGTCCGACGTCTTTGCTATAGCTTGAGATGAAACAAAGACACGCCAGCTCAAATGAAGTCACTTCTGTCCTCACCACTGACTTCTGCCCCCAAAAGCTTGGATCTCCCAGATCTTACTGCCACTTTTAAGACCACATTTCATCAGCATATCTTCAATAAGCATTTTGTGAATGCCTGGATCTGTATACAGTTAATAAAGGCTCACAAGGCTGTGCAAGGTGGCTCACACCTGTCAGCCTACTCAGGAGGCTGAGATCTGAGGATCGCAGTTCAAAGCCACCCCGGGCACTAAAGACCCGTGAAACTTATCTCCAATTAGCCTTCAGAAAACGGGAAGTGGCGCTGTGGCTCAAGGGAGAGAGCACTAGCCTTGAGCTGAAGAGCTCAGGGACAGCATTTAAGCTGAGAGTTCAAGCCCCATGACTGACACCACCCCTCCCCCCAAAATCTAATGGACATCAATGGCTTCTAATCCCCTTCTAATGAACTTAATCCTCCAGATAACAATCAACAGTCTGATCACTAGCTCTTATAGCAAACAAAATCCTTCATGTTTTGTCTCCAAATTAAAGTGTTTAATTTGTGGAATATGCAAAAAACAGTATACAGACTAGAACTGAGGACACTCCACAAGTATGCTGTGCTAGTGATGCTGATGACCACACAGCTACCAACAAGGCTGAGATCCCCACTGCCATGAAAAACCACCTCACTTCTAGCAGGTACATTAACCAGTATTAGGATGTGGTGAAGAGATGAGAGAAGCCAAGAAGAAATACACACGTGTGTGCACACACATACACATACTCTTACAACATTTGAGTCAATGAAAAAAATAGTCTCATGTATTAAATCTGATCTCTTGGTTGAAGCTAAACTCTCCAAATATGAAAGTATCATCAGCATAATGTATCAGAAAAAAATCTGATGCAGCCAGTCCTGATAATAGAACATGTAATGTAACCTCAGGTGTTGGAAGGAGCAGCTGGTGAAAGGACGGAACATCTGAGCTCAGGAACTTGAAGATGGCCTACAAAGCTCCATGACACCGATCTACCCATACTGCAAAAGTTTAAGGCTACGAAGATAGGACTCAAAAGTAAATCTGAAGTTTAAAATTCCTATTATTCTAGCCTTTTTAGAATCAGAAACATATTATTATTTTTCTAATAACAAGGAACTGAAAATGGACTTGGACATTTTGACCTGTGTGTGTGTGGGGGGGGGGGGGGTTATTAATACTGAATTATAGAATCATCTCTCAGTAAAAAGAATCCTGACTTGGAAAATGAGGATGAGGTTTGCTGTGAGATAGAAAGGAACTGATTTAAGAAAAAAATCTCTTGATAGGACAGAATTAAGTGGTAAGGAAAATACTTAAAAGAAAACTTAAAAAATGGTTTTAGTTTATTGTCCACATCATTGTTATAAAACAATACAAAGCCCAAGAGACACTGTCTCTGGTCCAACTTTATAAAGAATAAAATGAATCTGGGATTTATTTAGAGAAACCTAATTTTCACATTAAAATAAAGTTAGGTTTTTAATCTAGCTTATTGCAAAATTAGTTGACCAAGAATAATATATTCCTGTAAAGTCAAACTGTAATTACTGGAAGAAATTTAAATCATTAGACTTAAAACTGCAAATTACTATTATGATTAAATACTTCTCTACTGTTTGATATCTTGCCATTTAAAAAAAAAGCAAGCAGTAGAAGGCAGCAAATGCATAGAACAGTAATTCTTAGATATAATATCTTCATTTTACCATGTAATATTATTTAAATTTCTCTTAAAAAGAACAGGAATTCACCCTTAAAAAGTGACACTACTTGCTGGGTGCTGGTGGCTTGCTCACACCTATAATCCAAGCTACTCAGGAGGCTGAGATCTGAGGACCACGGTTCAAAGCCAGGCTGCTCAAGAAAGTCTCTAACACTCTTATCTGTAATTCAAAAGTGGTACTGTGGCTCAAGTGGTAGAGTGCTATCCGTCAGCAAAAAGAGCTCAGGGACAGTGCCCAAGCCCTGAGTTCAATTCCCACGACTGACAAAAAGGAGGGAAGGGTGATAGACACACTATTTAATGGCAATAACGATGCTGGGAATAGTGGGACAGATGTGAAATACCGTAACTCTTTTTGTTTTTTGTGGTAGCCTTGAGCTGAAGAGCTCAGAGGTAGTGCCCAGACCCAGAGTTTAATTCCCACAACCAACAAAAAGCCCTACACACACACACACACACACACACACACACACACACACACACTCTAAATAATATCAAGAAAATGAAAAGTATTAGTTAATACATTAATACCGCAAAAAAAATTTGGGGGGGAGGGCCAGTTCTGGGGCTTAAACTCAGGGCCTGAACATTGTCCTTGGGTTTTTCTCAAGGCTAGAACTCTACCACTTGAGCCACAGCACCACTTCCAGCTTTTTTCTATGAATGTGATACCAAGGAATTGAACCCAAGTCTTCATATATGCTAGTCAAGCACTCTACCACTAGGACAAACTCCTGGTCCCCCCCCAAACTTGTTTTTAAAGCCGCATAGTGGCACATAATTTTTTTTTAACGTTTAGGGGCTTTATATCAGAACACTAAAGTAAAATAAAGTAAAATAGATTACACTTTTATGTTCCAACCAAGATGAAATTCCAAATCACATGATCAGTTTAGCAAATTAGTTCATTAACAGAAATTTTCAAATAATGGCAAAACAGAAGTCAACATTGTATCTGCATTTTGAGGATTGGAAAGATCATCATACAAACTAAGATATTTTTAACCTTATTTACATAACTGCAAGAACCTCTTTTCTGTGAACACCATTATTATTACCCTACCTGTTTGGATCGGGGTCTACCAGGAGAAAATTTTCTTTTTGTAATAGCCGGTTTACCCATGCCAATTTTTGGAGTAACTGAGATGTAAGTTGTTGGCATGATGTTTCCAGCAGAAGAGCTGAGAGTCGAAGGGTAACCATGCAGCATGTCGTGTGAAGGCAAGTCTGAAGAAAGTGTTGGAGAGGAAGCCGTGTTTGCCTTGCGAATATCCACTGATGAGAATGATGACTCTATCTCAGATGGTAATGTCATAGATCTGTCCCCTTGGCACAAGCTATCTTTCACGCAACTTTCAATTGCAGGAGTCATTTCACAGTCCATACACGCTGTGGGAAATCTGGAAGTGTCTTTCTGCTCCATTTCTGTTTGAACCCTATCAATAAGCAACTGATCCTTAGAACATAAAGAAGTACTCTCCTGACTTGGAGACACTAAGGCTTCTGGTGGAACAATGACAGATTCAATGGTTGATGTGGGAGGACCTGGGTCTGCTTTGGCCGCCACCACTGTAGGTTCCCCCAACAACTGTAGATCATCTTGCTGCACAGTGACTTCTTGTGTAAGGACCTCCATGTGTTCTGTCACTTCCATTTTGTCTTCATTTTGATCTTCATCACAAATAATCACTTTAGGTATATCTGTGTTTTCACTACCAATCTCATGGGAAACCTCATTTTCCACATCAGGATTCATTTTACTGAGAGATGATTCTACAATTCAAATACTTCTTGTTAATATATAGATATAGATATAGACATAGGCACACACACGCACACACATACATATACATACATACATACACACACACACACACACACACACTCAACTACGAATGGGTATAACATTCCTGGTTAAACTATGATTTATATGGAAAAAGGCAGGAAATACACTGGTAAAAAACAGAAGCACACAAGATTTTGTGAATTAGAATCAATCACAGATCTCAAAACAAGGTAAGTCAAATCAAGTAATAGATCTGGCAGTACTAAACAGACTAAAAAATAAGGCTGGGAATGTGACTTACTTAGAGTGATTGCTTAGCATGCATGAAGCCCTGGGTTTGATTCCCAGTACATTAACAGTAAAAAATCAGGACATGCTGCTGAGGCTCAAGTGCTAGCCTTGAGTAAAAGAAGCTCAGGGACAGTGCCCAAACTCCAAGTTCAAGCACTAGGACTGGCAAAAAGGGCAAAAACAAAAACAAGTGGGGCATGGTAGCTCACACCTGTAATTCTAGCTACTCAAGAGTCTGAGATCTGAGAATCCCGGCTCAAAGCCAGCCCTGGCACTAAAGTGCACTGAAGTCCGTGAGATTCTTACCTTCAATTAGCCACTAGAAAACTGAAAATGGTGCTGTGGCTCCCGGGGGTAGGGTAATGGCCTAGACCTGAAGAGCTCAGAGACAACGCCCAGGCCCAGAGAAAGAGTGGTGTCATTGAGCTGAAGAGCTCAGACACAATGCCTAGGCCCCGAGTTCAAGCCCTATAAAACAAAACGCCCTACCAAAACAAAACAAAAAGCAACAGCAGGGCAAGGAAATGGAAAATGGCTCTGTTGGAGGGCAGTTACTAATGGTAGGACTTTGGGCTAGTAAGGCTGATGAATGGGGATTGACATGGTAGACACAGATTGTTTGCAATTATGAAAAAAAATGAAACTATTGAAATTGTTTTGTGAAGGAGGGAGAGTGCTAGAAAGGATGAGATTGATTGGAATAGACTGTAAATGTTTGGAAATGCAATGAAGCCCCATGTAAGTAATGTAAGCTAATAAGAAATAACTTAAAAGATTTTGTCTCCTGTAATGTGCATGCAGCAAATGCAAAAAGGTATTTAGGGTAACATATCTGAAAAGTAAATTTAATGAACAATTGTCTGTAAGCTAATAAAATTAAAGTTTAAGCATCGTACTGCTTACCAGTAATGAGAAGTCCCCTGTACTGCTTACCAGTAATGAGAAGCCCATCTGTGCCAAGACATTCTGATGTGACATCACTCTTCTGCTGCTGCTCCTCGGTCTGGATTTCAGCTGTTACAAACAACACAGGATGGGATAGCTAGCAGGAGTCTAAAAGCTTTTCTCTTTAAACCGTAAGTTAAAATTTTTATCTTATTATCAGATTCTAATTTCCAATAAACATATACAGTTTCCTATTACTCATAAGTAACACAAGCATGAACGTGAGCATCTATTGAGGTACTGTGTTAGATGGTAAGGTCTATGTAACTATTTTCTCTTTACTTTCTCATCTTCTTAAAGTACAATATTTGATGAGTTGTTAAAAATCCAAGAATTGGCCGGGAGTGTGGCCTAGTGTTAGAGTGCTTGCCTGGCATGCACAAAGACCCAGGTTCGATTCCTCGGTACCACATACATAGAAAAAGCCGGAACTGGTGCTGTGGCTCAAATGGTAGAGCTCTAGCCTTGAGGAAGCCCAAGGACAGTGCTCAAGCCCTGAGCTCAAGCCCCAGGACTGGCAAAAAAAAAAAAATTTGAAGTATTTTTTTTTTTTTTTGGCCAGTCCTGGGCTTGGGCTCAGGGCTTGAGCACTGTCCTTGGACTTTCTCAAGGCTAGCACTCTACCACTTGAGCCTCAGCACCACTTCCAGCTTTTTTCTATGTATGTGGTACCGAGGAATCGAACCCGGGTCTTCATGCATGCTAGGCAAGCACTTTAACCACTAGGCCAAACTCCCAGCCCCTGAAGAATTTTTTTTATGTAAACTATATTATATAAAACATACAATTATACATTTTAACATAATTCCTATGCAATATAAAAACTTCCCTCTAAGTCTATGATTTTCATTCAGCAAGCATCTTCTCGCCCCTATAGTCCCAAACCCCAAATCTGGCTGAATCCAGATCTTCCAGTTCCATAGCATCTGTTTTTAATACTGTAAACACTTCACTGAAATACTGAAATCATTCTCAATAGAATCACTGACATAACCTAATAGCATAAACTTTTCATATCCCAGCCTGAAAGATCTCACAGCCAACAACAGCTCTAGTTACCAAATACAATGGCAGAAGGGGAAAAAAATGTTTAATAAGAAAAATCACTTGATCCCAACACCAAATACATATTACAATTAAAATTACACTATAGCTACAAATGCTTTCTGCAATTAATTTATATCTAAGATTGTTTCCCCAAAAAGCAACTCCCTAACATTCCCATATATACATCTTGATTCACTTGTATTTAAGGTGCAACCAAGCCTTAGCAGATACAGTGTACACACGTTTCCTTCAAAATTAAGAGTAAATTAAATCCATTAGCACAAAATCCTTACCATCTGGAACAATTCCAGGAATGGACTCCTTAGCACTGATGTCTTTATCAATTGTTGGCTCCAAAAGTGCCATTTGATCTTCAGGTCTGTCAACTTCCATTTCAGTGTTAGAATCTTAACAGAAAATTTATTCATTCTTTAGGTCAGAATGAGTTTTATTGTTTGTGTTAATTATGTCAAAAATTAATTATGGACTTGCTCTGAGTAAACTAAAACAAATACAAATTTGTATTTTAATATAACACATTAAAATGTAACTGGCCATGTGTCACTTGATAATTTACACTTACAACATGGGGTATTAATCAGTGGTGAACAAGCCCGTTTGAATCATTCATTCGTGTGTGGGAGTGTCCTCACACTAACAGAATGGCATGACATTCTGAAAAATGAAATGTAAGCAGGAGGAGGCCCATTAGGGGCACTGAGATTTGCATTCAGAGGGTCATCGGGCTAGACATTGGCTCTCCCGGGCCAGGAGCTATACCTCGGCCCTGCCTTTTGCTGGTTGTTTTGAAGTCTGAGCTGGCTTCAAGCTGCAATCCCTGTATTCTTATGCTGCTGACCTCAGTAGTTAGAATTACAGGTGTCAGTATCTGGTATTAGCATTTCACCACTTATATATAGGCAGCCAATCATACTCAGGAAATAATAAAACAAATAGGTCTATTTTCTTTATGAATAGGTCTGTTTGCTTTATCTTCATCGGAATACCTATGAATAGGTATACCAATAAAAATTTTGTACTTGAGCAAAATTTAAGAAAGAACGTAATAAAATCAAGATTTTTTTCAAACCAAGACAACCCAGACTCTGAAGAACAAACTAACAGGCACGTCAATGGTTACCTTCCAGAAAGAAGCTGAAGAAACTACTAGACCCACAATTTAAGTACAACTCCCCGAAATATGCTCAATTCCAGTTAACAGATTCAGGCATGACCACCAAGGTAAGGGTGAGGAATATGGCAAATTCAAGGGAGAACTCAAATAGTGTAATTCTAGAAAGGTAAAGCTGAATTTCAACAAAATAAATTCCAAGGACTGGGGATTTGAAAAGCAAGAGGGAGTCAGGAGGAGAAGTTGATGAACCGAAGGCTGGTTATGATGTACACAAGTACAATTCCAACACTCACAAGAGGGCAGCAGCCATGAGGCCTTTTTTGTTGGTGGTAGAGGCCGTGGGGCTTGAAGTCTGGGGCCTTGGCACTGTCCCTAAACTCTTCAGCTCAAGGTTAGTGCTCTACCACTTTCAGCCACAGCCCTACTTCCAGTTTTCTGGTAATTAACTGGAGATAAAAGAATCTCAGGACTTTTGTGCCTGGGCTGGCACCATGATCCTCAGATGTCAGCCTTCTGACCAGTTAGGATCACAGGCATGAGCCACTGGTGCCCAGTAAATGAGGCCTTCTTGAGCAACAGAGCAACACACTGAAACAAACAGGGAGTACATAAAGTGGTAGACCATTAGCGTTAGGCAAAACAAAATCAGGGACAGTGCCCAAGCCCCAAGTTCAATCCCCAGGACCAGCACTTAAAAAAAGGAAGAAAAAAAAAGAAAAAGAGGAGAGGGGGAAAAAAGCTTAAGGATATGAGAGTAAAATGGGATTTGACACACTGAATTCCCGGTGATTAAAGTAATATGGAAACAATTGTCTGGTACAATGTTATTTTGGTTGAATACACAAAGGTCAAGTTTACCTGCACTGAGCTCAGCCATCTCTACTTCATCGCCAGGCAGTAAGACATCCATCTCAGCTCCTAAGTGTTTACAATACAAGCAGATATACTCTTCTTTGAGTTGAGAATCCAGTTCATGATCTGTTTGTTTGTCACATTCTAAGTGAACCCATCTGCAGTGATAAGTACATTTAAATAAAAACTTCTAAGTTAAGGTCAAGGTGGTAGGTATCTAGAGTGTCTGACTGTGGCTACAGTTGTGAGAGGGCTAGGAAAGAGAAGAGCGAGTCAGCAACTGGCCAGTATTTTCAAAAAGGAGCAGGCATTCTGAATGTCGTAAAAGTATTACTTCCACATCTTTTACTTCTGAGTGCTCAATTCTACTGATTTTCTCTTTTATCTTTGAGCTTCTCTTTATCTTCTGCCATTCACTTCCTTATGACTTTCAGGCTCATAACAACAAAAACTTAATTTCAACAGCAACAACAACAAAAAGTGTGTGTGTGTGTGTGTGTGTCTGTGTGTAGGCCTGGGCACTGTCCTTGAACTTTCTCAAGGCTAGCACTCTACCACTTGAGCCACAGTACCACTTTTGGCTTTTTCTATGTGGTACCAAGGAATTGAACCCGGGGTTTTGTGCATGCTAGGCAAGTACTCCACACTAGGCCAATACCAGCCCAATTCCATTTTTAACAGTACTCAGAAGGAAAGGGGTTGCTAGAATGATAAAAGACTTAGAAGCTTAAACAAGTGGGTAGAGTAAATAACATATTGCCCAACATCTCTCCTCCCCCATCCCACACCACATGAAATGAGATAACTTTGTTCTTACCTCCTGCACGTATTACAATGGAGCAAGTCTTTCTGCAATTCTGGATGGTAGCACTTTCCACACAAAGGACATAAGTTATCCTGTTGTTGGTAACAAGTGTCACATATCAAGCAATTGTGGTGCCACTGAGAACTAGACCGCGTGCCACACTCTACACATATTCTGCAATTCTACACATCAGGAAAAAGACAAACAAAAACAGTCTGTAAAGCTTTTGTTTAGCTGCAGTTCTTAGACCTTTGAAATCAATGAAACATTTATAGATTATATATCAGGTTTCAATTTCATGTCAATTTAGGATATGTGCTTTTGGAAAAGCCATCTGTCTCCCCTGATGTCTACCTTTACAAAGTTTGAACTAACACCTCTAGGAAATCTTAAACGGACGTTAAGAATATCCAGGGAAACATAAATGTGGAATAAAGAAACTAAAAACACAGCAACACAAACTTCAAATTTAAAGCATATACTAAAACTGCAATGTAAGATTTGTGGAATAAGGATACTGAGCACATTAATTATGGAAATAAAAATAGCTCAACTGCGGCTGGGAGTTTGGCCTAGTGGTAGAATGCTTGCCTAGCATGCACGAAGACCAGGGTTTGATTCTTCGGTAAGGACAGTGCTCAGTCCCCAAGCTCAAGCCCAGGACTAGCAATAAATAAATAAGCACTAAGTAAATAAGTAAATAAATAAATAAAAAGTAGTTCAATTGCTTCGCCCCAACTTACAAACCAAAACCAAGAATTCTCTTAACAAAGTAGCAAGGCTTACTACGGTTCATTTGGTGCTTGAAAGTGAAAATATTTACCTCTAAACTCCACGACAAACAGGTACTGGTGGCTCACACCTATTACGGTTATAAGCCACTCCAGGCAGGAAAGACCATGAGACTCCTATCTCTAATAAACCACCAGAAACCACCAACTGGAGCTGTGGCTCAAAGTGGTAGCACACTAGCCTTGAGCAAAAGGAGCTAAGGGTGCTGGTGGCTCACACTTAAAATCGTAGCTACTCAGGAGGCTGAGATTTCAGCACTATACTTCAAAGCCAGCCTAGGCAGGAAAGTCCATGAGACTAATGTACAATTAACCACAAGAAGGCAGAAAACGGACCTGTGGCTTAGAGTGCTACCCTTGAGCAAAAAAAAAAGTTCAAGGAGAGCTCCTAGTCTCTGACTTGAAGCCCCATATGGACAAAAATTAAATAAAACAGAGGCATAAATGCAAACTATAATTTAAAAAATTAACAATGCAGCATGATATAACATTAGCATGCAGAAGCAATAAAATTCACACCATATAAAAACCAATTAAAAGAGATGAGAAAAATCTCATTAATAATAACAAGGTTAAAAATAAGCTTCAGTATTCAGAATCTATACAGAGAAAGATATAAAAATGACTCCTGGTGGAGGTAAATCTACCTCTGAGTTAATATACATTCTCCATCCACTGTACTGGTTAATGGCTCAAGATGCTAGTGCCTACGAAACACTGGATAAATTCAAAGTGACCAGAGTCTTGTGCTTGTTATTTGTGCCAGGACCCCAGCCCTTTTCACTTTTTCAGATGAGATGTCATGTTTTTGCCAGGCCTAGCCTCAAAACTCAGTCCTCCTAACCATTGCCTCCTGCAGAGCTGGGATTACAGGCAGGGACCCAATACCCCAACCTATTCTTTGGGGGCTCATACTGAGCCTACAATCAGTATCCTGGTATCTTAGTCTCTCAAAACTGCCTTACAGACCAGGTGCCAACAGCTCACACCTATGAGACTGGGTACAAGTGGGAGGCTGGGCTCCTCTTTGCTACTCAGGAGGCTAATATTTGAGGATTGCAGTTCAAGGCAACCCATGCAGGAAAGTCTAAGGCTTTAATTTTCAACTAAACTCTCAAAAAAGCCAAAAGTGGAGCAGTGGCTCAAATGGTAGAGTACCAGCCCTAAGTGAAAACACTAACAGACAGTGCGCAGACCATGAGTTCAAGAGCTAGTAGGAGGAAGGGAAGGGAAACTGGAATTACAAGTGGGAGCCATGGTGCTTGTCCAGCCATATAGTGTTACATAATAGCATTACATAAACTGCCCCTAATGATCCCAAAGACAAATAAATGTGAAACCAGCCAGGCTATCACCCTACCTACCTTTGAGCCACAGCCCCATTTCCCATTCTCTAAGAGTTAATGGGAGATATGAGTCTCAAGGTCTTTAGTGCCTGTTAATCCTGATCCTCAGACCTCTGCCTCCTGAGTAGCTACAATTACAAGCACAAGACACCACATCCTGCTTAAATAAATGACTTTAAAAACAGTGAATAGCTAGGAGTGGGGCCGAGTGGTAGAGTGCTTGTCTAACATACATGAAACCCTGGACTTGATTGCTTGGTACTACATACACAGAAAAAAGTAGAAGTGGTGTTTTGGCTCAAGTGACAGACCACTAGCCTTGAGCAAAACGTGTCCAAGGACAGTGCCACAATGCCCAGGACCTGAGTTAAAGGTCAGGTGCTGGCGGTTCACGCCTGTAATCCTATTCAGGTGGCTGAGATCTGAGGATCACAGTTCAAAGCCAGCCAGGGCACTAAAGTCCCTGAAACTCTTATTTCTAATTAACCACCAAAAACTGGAAGTGGTGCTGTGACTCAAAATGGTTGTGCACTAGCCTTGAACAAAGGAAGCTCAGGGCCAGTGCTCTGGCCCTGAGTTCAAACCCCAAGATAGCACACACGGAAAAAATCACATTATAGCATAAAAGATTAAAGTATTCAAATAATCGGCAAGGGCATGACAGAGACAATGGCAAACAAAACAATTTGAAAACAAAAGTAACCAGATATACTAACCAAGTAAGTAATTGCAAGTGTGTGTGTGTCCTGGTCTTAAACTTGGGGCCTGGGTGCTGTTCTTGAATTTGTATGCTCAAGGTTAACAGTCTACCACTTGACCCACAGCTCCACTACTGCTTTTTGTTGTTGTTGTTTGAGTGATTAACTGGAGGATACGAGTCTCATAAAATTTCTTGCATAGGCTGGCTTTGAACTGTGATGCTCAGAACTCAGTTTCCTGAGTAGCAAGGATAATGACCATAACCCCTCAATGAAACACCTTAGTAACAATCAAATTTTGTGCATGTGTGCACGTGCATGCGTGTATTTTTTTTTCTTTTGTGGGGGGTGGTGGTGTCATGGGGCTTGAACTCTGGGCCTAGACATTGTCCCTGAGCTCTTCAGCTCAAGGCTACCACCCTACCCCTTGAGCCACTTCCAGTTTTCTGGTAGTTAATTGGAGTAAGAGTCTCAGGGTCTTTAGTGCCGATGGCTGAGAACCTCAATCCTCAGATCTCAGCCTCCTGAGTAGCTAGGATTACAGGCCTGAGCCACAGCACCTGGCAAGAAATCTGTAACTGGTTGTGATCAATTAGCTATAAGCACCATGCCCTCGAACCAACCTCAAATTATGTTTATAAAAGAAGTGCCCAACTTGTCAGCCATCAGTGACAATGGAGAGGACTAACCCTGCACCAGCTTAGAAGATGACCATTCCTATGAAGAATTCCAAGATGGGTGCTTTGGTGTCCACTTTGTGCTAAGCACTCTGCTGAACACAGACCCCACCTCATTAATCCAACAACTCTGAGGTAAGAATATTCAACATTCCACACACTGACTTAGAGAAGTAATTTTCCCAAGATCATTTAATAACTGGGGGGTGGGGGGAGACAACTAAGGTTTGTAAAGCCCAAGGACTAAGCACTACATTATATGTAAATATTCTAAGCATTGTCACTCTGGAAGAGAATAGCAGACTACCAGATAGCAATAGACAAGAAAGGAGACCAAATGGAGAAAGACTTCTAGTATTATATTAAAAAAAGAAAACTTGGCTGGGCACGGTTGCTCATGCCTGTAACCCTAGCTACTCAGAGGGCTGAGATCTGAGGATCAAGGTTTAAAGCCATCCCAGGCACAGAAGGACCTGAGACTCTTATCTCCAATTAACCTCTAGAAAATGGGAAGTGGGGCTTGGCTCAAGTGGAGGGTAGCCTTGAGCTGAAGAGCTCAGGGACAGCACCAGGCCCAGTACAAGCCCCATAACCCACCAAAAAAAAAAAAAAAAAAAAAAAAAAATCCAGGGTAACCTAACAAAAAAACCTAAGGAATTAAAAGCAGGTAACAACAACAAAAATACCTAGTTGTAATGATAACATAAAAAAAACTAAATGTTTTGGCAATATCAAAGAAAGAAAGTTTTAAGAACACAACACTTCTATAATCCTTTTAAGGGACCTGACCTGAGATTGGCCTGTAGCTAACACATTCCAGGAAAAACTGATTAGCTCAGAACCACTATCAGATGGATGTTGGATCCAACTCCAACAAGAACATAAACACCCCCACAGCTTCCAGGCATGAAAAGGATGACTTCAAATAAAAAATTTAAAGAACGAATGCTTTCTTCTATGATACTAGTCAAAGCTAAGAAAAAAATCTAAAACAAAGTTTCCTGAGTATAAAGTTCTTATGTTAAGACTAATGGAAACACTTATTTAGCAGGGCTTCAGAAAATTGTCAATCTTTTGCTCAAAGAGATTAACAATCTTTGTTCAAAGAGGTTAAACAAGACTCTAAAAGTAACTTTTTTTGGGGGAGAGAAGTGGTGTCAGTCGTGGGGCTTGAACTCTGGGCCTGGCCTGCCCCTGAGCTCCACCACTTGAGCCACAGCACCACTTCCGGTTTTCTGGAGGTTAACTGGAGTAAGAGTCTCATGGACTTTTGCTCCCTGAATGGCTTTGAACTGCAATCCTCAGATCTTAGCCTACTGAGTAGCTAGGATTTCAGGTCTGAGCCATCAGTGCCCAGCTCTAAATATTTCTAACGCTTTAAAAAAAGAAAGGGGGGGGGGTCAAACTTCAGACTAAGAGAAATTTTACTTTTAACTTAATTCTCTAAATTTTAATTTACTTTATATTTTTAATGTAATCTGGGATGAGCTCAGACTCATGATCTAAGTGCTGGAACTGATTACAGAACTGTCTTTATACTCACAGGAAATGCATTCCTTTCCTGACAAAGCCCATGGTCTAGGTTAATTCTATCAACTAAAAAGTTAATTCCGTCAGGTCAAAGGTAAAAGAGGATGAAGATTGAGAAAAGTAGTATATTTTATTGTGTGCCGGTCCTGGGGCTGGAACTCAGGGCAGCCCTGAGCCCTTCCTTTAGTTAGAATCTCATGGACTTTCCTTTTCATCCGCAGACATCTGCCTCCTCATTAGCTAGGATTACAGGTGGAGCCACCAAGGTGCCCAGGCTTGTACGCCCAACCTTTTTAACCACAAGCATTCCTAAAATAACATTTTCAATTGTAAACCAATGCACAAAATAAAAGTAATACAAAAAGTACAAAGTATTCAAGAACATGTTAGCTTTAAAACAGCTAATCATTCAATTACAAAAGTCAATCTAAACAGCTCTAAAAATCTTTTTAAAAACATTTAATGCAGCACAGAAGGATTATAAAAGAACATTAAAACATAGGTTCAAATGGTAGACAAGCTATGTAATCAAAGAGAAGAGAAAGCATCCCATATGACCCCAAAAAAGTCACACAGAATCCAGAGTAACTTTAAACTGAGAAAAAACGCAATATATTAACTATGTCCTGATCTGTTTGTTTGGTAACACCTATAAAATAACTTTTGTTAAGAAAATAAAAGGAGAAATTCCTAACAAGTACTCAAAAAACTGCTTCATCTAATGATGACGTAATAAACACAAATGCTACACCGGTTTGAAGATTCCTGTTTCAAGTATCAAAACATTTGTTTTAAAAGTCTACATTGGCCAGGAATGGTGGCTCATGCCTATAACCATAGCTGAGATCTGAAGATCATGTTCTGAAGCCAAGCTGCATAGTCGAGTCCATACAACTCTCATAGCCAATTAACTAGAAAAAGCCCGAAGGGAACTGTGGCTCAAGTGGTCCAGTGCCAGCCTTGAGCAAAAAAGCTAAGTGAGAGTGTAAAGTCTTCAGTTTGAGCCTCAATTACTGGCATACTGACATGTCACATCAGTGAAAAGTCTGATCAAGTGCAACTAAAGCATAAATTATAAGCTTAGAAGCAGGGAAAGTAAGGGGACACGGAGGAAAGTGAAGAAAGGGTGACACTGTCCAATAACAATTGTATTTATTACCTGACTTATGGAATTCTAAGTTGTATGTAATCCCTCTGTATAACTTCTAAAAAATAAAATTATATTAAAAACAAAAACCCCAACAAGTTTCAGTGCCATCATTGAAAAACAAACTCAGGGCTGGGAGTGTGGCCTCGTGGTAGAGTGCTTGCCCAGCATGCATGAATATAGGGTTGGATTCCTCGGCACCACATACATAGGAAAGGCAAAACACGGTGCTGTGGCTCAAGTGGAAGAGCTCTAGCCTTGAGAAAGCCCAAGGACAGTGCTCAGAATTGGCAAAAAGAAAAAAAAAATGGATAAAGCTACTTAGGAAAGATCTCAGATCAGGGCAGCCGACAAACCTAGAGACTCTATCTCAAAAGTAAGGGGGAAGAAAAAAAGACTGGAAGTATGGCTAGAGGAGAGGAGAGCCCTTACCTAACGATGCCCAAATCCCTGATTCAATCTCCAATACCAGGAAGAAAAGAAAAAGAACAAAGAGAAAAGATTACGTCATTAAACATAAGTTATATGCAATAATAAATTCCAGTGCAACCAAGGTTAATAATCAAGGGTAAACTTATAGTCTTTTCTTTTTTAGGAAAGAAAATATAATATAAATTTGACTTCATTTGCTATGTAAAGAGGCAAGATACTGAATAGAGACAAAAGGTTAAGCATACCTATGTTTGGTGGTGAAGTTTATTTCCTAGCCAGACAATCGAGAGACCTTTTACCATCTCAGCCAGAAAGGAGACCAGAGGGGAGGAAGCAGGCCTTCTTCAGCCAGAAGGCCCCACCTCCCAAGGGCACACGTGAGGGCAGATTTTCCCCCAGGCTCAATGTTTGCCAGGTGAAAACTCACGGAGGGCGGGCCTGGAACCTGGGAAAGCAGCCTCCACGTGCGGCTGCCAGTCCTCCCAGGGCGTGGAGAGGATTCTCCCCACCTCTGGGGACCAGGAGCCTGAACCCTCCACTTTGAAAAGACGCCGGAACAGCACTTGAAAGGCAGTTCCTAAGACACCCTACCAAGGGCGGGGCAGGGCAGCTCCCCTCCCTTCACAGGCAGTTAATCCTCTGGACCCTCAAGCCACTGGAAGCCTAATTCTAAAGACAGTCTCCAGGCTAGGAATGTGGCTTAGGTATAAGAGCCTAGCATGCATGAAGCCTTGGGTTTGATTCCTCATTCACAAAGAAAAGCCAGAGTGACACTGTGGCTCAAGTGGTAGAGCGCTAGCCTTGAGCAAAAGAAACTCATGGACAGTGCCCAGACCTGGAGTTCAAGCCCCAGGACTGGCCAAAACAAACAAAAAATAGCCTCCAGCTTCCAATTCCAGGTACCCTCTCTCCACTACCCCATACTACTTTTACCCCTTGTGAAAGCTGCACCCAGGAAGATGCCATGAATTCAGCGGATAGATAGGGCAGTAAGTTACAGAGAAAACTGGTGTCTATGGCAGACACATGAAGAGCATGTCCCTGTGCCACCATGGACAAAAACAGGAGGTGGGGCCGGGAGTTTGGCCTAGTGGTTAAAGTGCTTGCCTAGCATGCATGAAGACCCGGGTTCGATTCCTCAGTACCACATACATAGAAAAAAGCCGGAAATGGTGCTGAGGCTCAAGTGGTAGAGCTCTAGCCTTGAGAAAGTCCAAGGACAGTGCTCAGGCCCTGAGCTCAAGCCCAGGACTGGCAAAAAAAAAAAAAAAAAAACAGGAGGTGGCAGAGAAAAAACAGATGGAGGGGGCGGGGAGCGCCAACCCTGAGCTCTCAATACAAAGCTAGCTCTCTACCACTGGAGCCCCAGCACCACTTCAGACTTTCTGGTGGTTCAGTGGAGATAAAAAGTTTCAAACTGTGATCCATAGATCTCAGCTTCCTTATCAGCTAGGAGAGATACACCTGAGCCACTGGCACCTGGCTTGAATTTTTTTTTTTTTAGCAGAAATAATCATCTACAGCTGGGTGTAGTGGCTCATGCCTAAAATTCAAAACTCTGGAGGCTGAGGAAGGAGAATCTCAAGTTCCAGGCCACCCTAGGCTAAGTTAGTCTCTGCCTCAACAATAGACATAGGGAGAGATAGAGAGCGCAAATAAAAATAAAGTTAGCCAACTGTCAAGAGCACTGCAATGCTTGCATTTAACATTAGCATTTATTAGTCTTAGCGTCAAGTGCTATCAAAACTGTAAGATTTTTACAAAGTCAAGTCATGAAAACAAGAATCAGATGTCTGGTATATGCACCCCAGCTATGACTGTCAAAGCTCAAGAGCAAGCAGACAAATCCATAGAACAAGTAGATTCTTGTCTTTATACATATCAAATTAAAACAAATGGCAGTGTATCAGTAATTAAAATAGAAATTTCTGTATATCCAAAATAACTAAATACCCCATTTATTGTACGTTTATTATAGCTTTCACAGGGTTGAATGACAGTTCATTAAATCTAATGTTCCAGGACTGACTATGAGCACTTTGAGGTCTAATCTGACTAGTTAGCAAGGAAATGGTACTCACTCTGTTTGCATACAACCACTTCGCTTAAGGGTTAGATGTGGAGACAGTAGTCTCTGGACCTAATGTTTAGTCAAAGAAATAGATTGAAAGCTGAAATGGACCTCGGAAGATATCTTGCTTATCTTAAATACAGTCCTGGCAATTTAGCTTCAGAGCAAAATCATTTATTATATGAGATTATTTTTACGTCAATGTATTTACTTTGTAAATTCTGTTTCTAATCTTTAAGCAGTATGATAAATTGACTAAAATTAAATATGGGGATGGGAGAGATGGCATATGGATCTTTGTAAATTCTGTTTCTAATCTTTAAGCAGTATTATGATAAATTGACTAAAATTAAATATGGGGATGGGAGAGATGGCATATGGATCTTCAATCCTAAATGTCTTCAGTCTTACACCCTATTACAAATAAACGAAAGGCAATGCCGGGCATGGTGGTTCACACCTGTAATCCCAGCTACTCAGGAGGCTGAAATCTGAGGACCACGGTTCAAAGCCAACCCCGGCACTAAAAAATACCTGGCATGGGAGAGTCTTATCTCTAACCATTAGAAAAGCAGAAATGACGCTGTGGCTCAACAGGTAGGGTGGGAGCCTTGAGCTAAAGAGCTCAGGAACAGCACCCAGGCCCACAGTTCAACCCCCACCCAGAAGGAAGGAAGGAAGGAAGAAGGGAGGGAGGGAGGAAGGGAGGACAATCAACCAAGCAGGCAGGCAGGCAAGCCAAGAACTATTTTCTTACCTTACGGGGAAAAGCTCTGTTCATGCAACCAACTATATATAGTGTGAGCTCACTGGAAGACTACCCAACGGACTAGAATAAGGTATTTTTGTTTGCCTACTGTTGATTTGGGGCAGAAATGAAGTTTGAACTCCAGGCCTCACACTTGCTGCTGGGCAGGTCCTCTACAAGCCTTGCCCTCAGCCTTAGGCATAGATATTTTAAGACAGGGACCTTGCATTTAGATTTTATTCTACATCTACAAATAATTAACCTATTTCCTTCACCATGAAGCTATCACCACCCCTCAATCTAGAATTTATGAATCTGTACTGATTCAGAAGAATCATGTGGACTACTTTTATAATCCACTCAATCTTATACAGAGAACCCTCAAAGGAAAGCTATAGTAAATAGCCATGAAAGCCAGGTTCCTGGTGGTTTACACCTGTAATCATAGCTACTCAGGAAGCTGAGATCTGAGGATCAAGGTTCAAAGCCAGCCCGGGCACAAAAGGACCTGAGATGCTTATCTCCAATTAACCTCTAGAAAACCACTGGAAGTGGGGCCTGGCTCAAGGTTAGGGTGGTAGCCTTGAGCTGAAAAGCTCAGGGACAGTGCCCAGGCCAAGTTCAAGTCCCAGGACCACACACACACACACACAAAATAGTGATGAAGCAAAAAACAATTTAGTTTTATTGAGAGCTAAGAACTGAAGGAAAACATGAATAATTTGTACCTTCTATTTTCACTCAAAAGAAAATACTTTATGTTTCTGTGCATGTACAGAACTCCTAAAATCTGTTGTACCTACTATACAATCTCTGCCCAAGTGGATACAGTTGTTAGTCAACACATTGGGTGGCCTATAGAGTCTGTAAAAATTCCTGAGCAAGCTGAGTGACAAGCATGGTTCAACTCAAGAGTCCTATAGATATAAAATAAGGAAAGGGAAAACACTGGCCCCAAATCTAATATCAAAAATTTCCTATACCAAATCAAAAAGTCTAATGTCTGAGCCAGGAGTTTGGCCTAATGGTAGAGTGCTGGCCTAGCATGCACAAAGGCCTGGTTTCTAACCTGGATACCACATATACAGAAAAAGCTGGAAGTGGTGCTATGACTCAGGTCAGAGCTCTAGCCTAGAGAAAGCCCAAGGACAGTGCTCAGGCCCTGAGCTCAAGCCCAGGACTGGCAAAACAAACAAACAAACAAAAAACACAGGCAGAAAAAACCCAAAAGCTGCAGAAAGGATTCCCAATATTTAAAGTACTATATAGTTACATAGGATTATATGCAAATACAATAACTAAGAAACTTGAAACAATCAAAATACAATGTCTTTTATCTTTAAATTTCAAATTAACATACTTTTTTAAAAAATCTACTTTTCATTTTCATCAATTTTTCACATACGACCTACTTCAGTGTTTGGGGGGTGGGGAGCAAACTGGTAAGTAATTCAAAACTCTCATGAAACATCATACAAGTATTAGTTAGAAAGCCCATAGCACTTTTTTCCTAATAACCCCCAAACAATCCAAATGTTCCCAAGTAATTTAAAAACTGAAGTATTTCCACCACTCAGTAACAAAAAAATGAATTACAGCAAGCACAACATGGATGAATCTCGAAACAATAACCTTGACTCAAAAAAGCCATCTTAAAAAACAACAGGGGCCAGGAATGTGGCCTAGTGGTAGAGTGCTTGCCTTGCATGCATGAAGGCTTGGTTTGATTCCTTAGTTCCACATACATAGAAAAAAGCTGGAAGTGGTGCTGTGGCTCAAGTGGCAGAGCACTAGCTTTGAGGAAAGCCCAAGAACAGAGCTCAGGCCCTGAGTTCAAGCCACAAGACTGACCAAAAAGACAAAAAAAAAAACAAAAACAAACCACAACCCAATATACAATATATGGAAGCATTCATACAAATTTCTAGAACACAAATACTAATGATGTATGGTGAGAAAAGGGCAGATTGCCTGGGGAAACAACCCACAGTGGATCTCCAAAGGGCACTAGAAAATTTGTGCAGCTCATGACAGCACATTATAATGGAGATAAGAGGGTTTCATGGGTACAGAATTGTGTCAAATTATAGACTGTAAATGTGTGTAGTTTGTTGTATATTAATTATACACCAATAAAGCTCTTTCTTAAGCTAATGATAATGTGTAGATCTGATTAGATATCCCATTTGTTTGCTCTCTATGTAAAACATACAGAGGATATTTTTTCTTCAAAATAAAATAAACAACTTACTTTGCATTTCCAGCCATTGGTTGGTACTGCTTTCATAACTGGTTGAAGACAAAAAGTATGATACCCTTTGTCACATGTGTCACACACTAGCATCTTGCTATCTTCTCCCGATTGTCTAAAAAATAAGATAGCATTAATGATGCCTTATTTAAAACTTATGTTTTATAACATAAGTAATCATGAAAAGAATCAGTCCTAGAAACTGTATAATCTATAAGTACCTCAGAATCTGCTTTGGTACTACACAGACAGTGATAGAAGCAAACCCTTACCACGGATCCTTCCTAAAGGGTTATCCTTAAAGCTCCCCTAGGGTTGTTTACTTCAGTCATACCAGGATTCCGAAACAGGAAGAGAGATTAAAAGCAAAGTGAACAACCTCTCATCTTTTAAAAAACTGGATACCTATCCTTCTGAGGAGATATTAACTGTCAGGTGACACTGTGGAAGAGTGAAATGGATAAACATTGTCATATAAGGAAAGAGGGTCCAATTTGGCATCAGAGCTATTTGTGTTCACACTGCTAGTTCCTAGCTGTAAGACTCGTGGATGTAATAATCAAAACTTACTGTGAGAACTAAATATAATACTGTTTCGATTAACTTAGAACATCCATTAAACAGTAAATGCAAAAAAATATATATTAAGAAAAATTAATTTGTAAATATTATGAAGAATTATATTTGAAAACCTAAAATCTTTTTGTAAACAGTCTTTGGCCTCACAGACAGCACCTATTATTTATAGCTTAATCTCTGTCTTGAGTCTTGGCAATTAATAACTCTCAGATACTAAGTATTTAATTCAAGATGTAGGGAAAAGAAAAGAAATGAGAAGGAATAAGAACATAAATCAAACCTGAGGAAAACTGAGTAAGAATACATATCTGATGGATCTATATTTTTCAACTGAACAAATATTGCATAAAAACCTACATATTTTAACTCTTTATCCCCTACATAGATCTTGGGACCAAGCATTCTCTTCAAGTTCTCCTATTCTTTCCCAAGAAACTGAATGTAGATACAAGCTATTAAATAATGATTTACTGATGCTACTAAATATTTACCGAAATATGAAGGCAAGTGCTCTGACTTATTTCCTCTAACTCCAATATCTTGGTGCTGATCGTTATCAGTGAAATAACCAATAAGCAGACTGATCATAGCAATATAAGGCACAAATTCACGTTTGTTTCAAAAATTTTCAGCCTCTAAACTATCTGAAGATTGCTGGAGATGTTAGTAATATCCCTGAATGATTGTGCTAGTTAGATTCAGGGGACAGGGATCAGGAAAAAAGAATGGAGAAATGATCAAGGAATGGAACATAACTAATATAAAATGATAGCTCCACTTCATATGTTTAAAGCTCACCAGTACTTTTTAGAATTATGGTCATTAGAGTCTACTGCGGTCTTAGCTGAGCAACAGTGGCTCACACCTGTAATCCTAGCTACTCAGGAGGCTGAGATCTGAGGATCACGGTGTGAAGCCAGCCCTGAGAAGGAAACTCTGTGAGACTCTTATATCCAATAAACTACTCAGAAAAAGCGGGAGTGACAGCATGGCTCAAGTGGCAGAGTGCTAGCATTTAGCATAGACAGCCTCAGGGACAGCCCCTAGGCCCTCAGTTCTGCCAGAGGACCAGCAAACAAAGTTTTCAAACTTATCCTCCCTGGTACAAAAATTTAAACCTATCTCTGATTTTTTTTTTTTTGGGGGGGGGGGGGGTCATGGGGCTGGAACTAAGCCTAGGCGCTGCCCTTAAGCTCTTCAGCTCAAGGTTACTGCCCTACCCTGGAGCCAAGCCCCACCTATAGTGGTTTTCTAGAGGTTAACTGGAGATAAGCTTCTCAGGTCCTTTCCTGCTGGGGCTGGCTTTGAGTCTTAATCCTCAGATCTCAGCCTCCTGAGTAGCTAGGATTACAGGTGTAAGATAGCTTAAGCTATCTGCATACTGATTTTTTTAACTTAACACTAAGTAACTTGATTTCTATAATTATAATTCTGCTTTAATTATGATTCTGCTTTCTATTAAATCTCCTCCCATGCTTCTGATTAAGGTGCTTTACTCTTTTAATGCATATATAAATTAATATTACTTATTTACTATTTACAATGTGGGCACATTTAGCTTTGTTTCAAAATAATAATTTTTCAAGACAATACACATGTGAATAGTTGAAGGCATGATCAAGACAGCTTGACTACAGCTACAACATGAACAGTTTCACCATTTAATATAAACGTTAGCACCTAATAATTGGAGTCCTCTTAAACTCAATAGACACTGTGGAGATTAAATGAAAACTTACTTGCAGTTCTGGCACACTTTGCACTCAGGACATTGCCAACCTGCACGTTTTAATGGAGTAACCACTATATCCAGGCACATTCCATGATAGTGCTGACCACAAGTAGTACAAAAGAACTGATCTAAGAGGTCTCCCGGGCTGTCGCACACGGCACAGTTTGCATCTTCCTTTGCTATAATTAACAGCAAAACAATGAAATTTTGTATAAGAATTTAGTATTTTTCTATGTTGACACTTTAATGTCACTTGAAGGGAATTTGAAGTTAACCACACTGAACTGACATCCAATCAAAGTGAGTCCCAATAGAACCATTATAGTGAATTTCATCTAAATTTAACATTAAATTTACTTATGTAGTTTTGTGATTATTTTGCCTGTATCTACATGAGACCACAAATAGGTTTTATGTAATTTTATGTTCCTGATACCAATGAAAATGCTAGACATATATAGTAGATGCATGGTACACACTGGAAAGAACTGAACAAAAGATAAAAGATCAAATGAGAGACGCTTATAGTATAACAATACTTTATTTGTATTAAATATATTTTAGTCATACAAAACCAAAAAAGAAACAGTTAGAAAATGCTACTAAATTAAAATGCATTTTAATTTGCATAAAATGTTTTCTTTAAACTACAAAATTATCTTCTGTATTAGAATGTTAAAGATGGAAGGTATGCATTTGTATATAAACACTTCATATGCTGTCTATACTTTCTATGCTCATTTCTAGTTTTTAAAGCATTAAAATCCATATGTTTACAGATAATAGCTATAAGTAAATGTAGATTAAAAGGCATTTTCAAACAGTTTTACTAGCAATTATACAATAAAAAAAAATAAATGTAACGATCAATTGCCTCTGTCACTGCACAGTTAAGCTGTACAAGAGAAGAAACACCAGAAGATTTATCATTTTAGAAAATATAAACAGGACTATTTTTAAAAATTATACAATTGTTTTCCTTTTGTTGGTTTAGTTGGTCTGCTTTTTTCCCAATTAAGCACATTATCTTTTTTTTTTTTACTTATACCACAATTCAGCTAGCAGTATCATATATAGACTTGTTTTTATTTAGAATCCTGTAATAATAGGAATGCCTCTCCTATGCTAAGGTCATTAGAGGAACATGTCCTGGAATTTAGATTACCAGACAGACCTCTGACTTGATTAATAAGGCTTTGAAGTTTGGCTAGGCACCCACCACAGGAAGGTGGAGCCACCAATAAGCAATATGGGATCCACCAGTTATCCTGAGACCTTGCCTTGGTAGCACTCACATCTTATCAGCCACTGTCATATTTAAATCCTCTCTTTTCAGCAACTTTTTCCTGGTGTTCCACACACCCCGCCCCCCTTCTCATAACCCCTGGAAGGGATAGTACCTTCTCTAATTTCTATAATCATCACAAAAATGAAACTAAAAAGATAAGTTAAAGCAAAACAAGCCTCTTCTTTTACCAGAATCCTCTGTATGGGTGTTGACTGATAATGCCTAACCCAAAATGCCCTACACAGTATCAGTTCTTACACCTTAGAACTATACATCATTCTTCTATTTTGATAGTCCATCGTAATTTTTCTTCATGACTAGTGTCTTCTAAACAAAACCATCCCTACTATGGCTCTGAGCTCCTCTCTATGTCCAGAGAACACTTTCAAAATGTAAACTCATTGTTATGTTCTGCTTAAATATTCATCCAGGCCCCTTTACTTCAAAGGAAATACATCATTGATCAGACATTGCCTGAATGGGCATTCGTGTATCTTACCCAACATGTTTGTTTATTGTATATTCTTTATTTCTGTAAGCTTACAAGCAGATATTTCAATATATATGTGATGTAATCAGCTAATGTCAACATAGTGATGTGAGTCTTTCAAGGACACAAACCTTATCTTTTTCTACTTTGTATCTCTAATAGCCAAATATCAATCATCCCGTTAAATACATTTTAACTAGATAATTTTCCTTCTAAAATCACTGTTAAATGTGTCTCTAACTGGCAAAATTTGAAAATAACTGTAGTCTAAAAATGAAGCGTCATACATTATTTTACTTAATGTGTCAGTACTTATCCTTTCAACCATGTACATTTTGCCTACCTTAAACCTTCTTGAGAAATTTGGAACAGCACATGATTATCAATAACTCAGTTTACCTTTCTATTAGAGTTTTCCAGGGCTACCACGGAAAGCTCCTAGAGTCTGCTACTTTACCATTTCACTCATGTGGTTAGCCACAGGCTGCAGCCACTAAGGAACGCAAATGGATTTAGTCAAAATTAAAATATACACTAAATAAATATATGCACAGTGGATACTGATGAGTTAACTTTAAAATCAAGTCAAATTTTGATATTGTTATATGTTGAAATATTAATATTCTGATATATTAGGTGAAATATAACCATTACTGATATTAATTTCAAGTTTTCTACCCTGTTTCACAGAAGACACTAAAAAATAAAATTACGGGCCGGGAGTTTGGCCTAGCGGTTAAAGTGCTTGCCTAGCATGCATGAAGACCTGGGTTCGATTCCTCGGTACCACATATAGAAAAAAGCCGGAAGTGGTGCTGAGGCTCAAGTGGTAGAGCTCTAGCCTTGAGAAAATCCAAGGACAGTGCCCAGGTCCTGAGCTCAAGCCCAGGACTGGCCAAAAAAAAAAAAAAAAAAAAATTACCTGTCTTGCTCAGATTACATTTGTATTTCACAGAACAAAACTGATTGTACAACTAACTCTATCTCACCACTACAGAGTCCACATATCCTTGATTACACTCCTGTCCTGTTGTGATTACCACCAATCGCTAGTAATTTAAAAAAAAAAAAAATGGGCCGGGAGTTTGGCCTAGTGGTAGAGTGCTTTCCTAGCATGCACGAATACCCGGGTTCGATTCCTTGGTACCACATACATAGAAAAAAGCTGGAAGTGGTGCTGAGGCTCAAGTGGTAGAGCTCTAACCTTAAGAAAGTCCAAGGACAGTGCTCAGGCCCTGAGCTGAAGCCCGAGACTGGCAAAAAAAAAAAAAAAAAAAAAAAAAAAAAAAAGTCAGTGTGATGTATCCAGGACTGAAGAATTTACTACCAATTATCTAAAAATAATGTAAGAGATACTAGGAAAAGAATTGAGGGTGGTTACAAACTTTTTAATCAAGGAGTAGATACAGAAAAAATCTAAAACAATCTTTGGCAAGTCATAGCCAAGACAGTGGTATTTTCACATATCCATACAATTTTCTGTAAGCCACAGAGGCAATAAGAGAAAAGTAATTATCAAACAAGTGAATTCTGTAAGTAGTTAGAAAAGTAGAAGAGAGAGACTAAAGGCTAAAAGAATGTTAATGAGAGGTCAAGAATAAAATCCAAAGCACACCCTATTTACTACTCAATCTTGACTGACCTCTTCTGCAAACTTCTCTGCTAATGGATGAAGGTAAGGAATACCTGAGAGTATCCACTAAAGTAGAAAACAAATGCCTGCTCTGGTAAAGGATGAATAAGTTGAATGAGGCAAGTGGGAAAAGATGTGAAAAGAGAAAGGAAATGTCAAAATATAGTTTTAACTCTTAAACTTGCTCAAATGCGAGGTGATACTACAGCTTAAGGAAACATAACATCACATAAAAAAAGGACAATGTTGAAGTGCAGCAAAGACAGGCAACTTACTTTCCTGTGAACCAACTGAAGGAGCACATATGCATAGACTCTTAACTTCATCAACACTGTAACACACACACCTGACAGTTACCTTTACTGGCAGGACATCATTCAACGTTATTTACCTTAACTATCAAACAGAACTTATATAAAGAAAAAGCAAATCATTAATGTTATCCAACAAGACAGGACCACAGAATTGGTCAGTAGGTAAGAAAGGTGAGGAATGGACAGAATGAAAGGTAACAGAAAAGTAGCAGGGTTGGTCTCAAGACATATAAAGATAATCCAGAAAAAAATACTGCAATTAGAAGCTTATGAGAAATAAAAGGTGATATAGCAAATGCAGTAATGTATTCACTGGATACTTTGTTGAAAATGAACTCTACAACTTGGAGGGGGGAGGGAAAAACTGGGGGGAGAGGGGAGGGATGACATACCAAAAGAAATGTACTTTTTACCTGACATAAAACTGTAATCCCTCTGTACATCATCTTTATAATAACAAAGATTTTTAAGGGGGAGGGAGGATTTGGCCTAGTGGTAAGAGTGCTTGTGAAGACCCGGGTTTGATTCTTTGGTATCACATACATAGAAAAAGCTGGAAATAGTGCTGTGGCTCAAGTGGTAGAGTGCGAGCCTTGAGAAAAAGAAGCTCAGGGACAGTGCCCAGGCCTGAGTTCAAGCCCCACAACTAGCAAAAAAAATAAAAAATAAAAAAATAAAAATAAGAGGGGAAAGAAAAGGACTGGGGAGGTGATAAAGTTACATGATGGAATAAGTCCACTGGGGAAGAAAGATTAAGAGACATATTCAACGTAAGAACCCTGAACCGCTCCCCACTGCAGAGTACAATGCAAATTCCTTTAGTCTTTTGCCCCCTCCATGAAGTTCTCTACTATGTACCTCTTAAGAGACTACTCCCTTGACGAGCTGTGTGCTCAGAACTCATGATAAACCTCAGTCTAAAGGCTTGGGGTAGTGACTGCTCTCTCAGCATACATCCTCTTTTCCTCTGAGTTTGTCTATTTGGGTCCTTGCCATTCAGCCTTCTTGGTTTTACCTCCTAAGTGAATACTTAACAGTACAATTTCTAGGGCAATGGCCGGCGCCCTAAAATTGTTTTTCTGATTTGACTGTTCACATATACTCTGGGAGGATTTCTTTTGAATAAGATCCATGTTCATGGAAAGCTTTTCCTTTTCCATAAGATGTGTCAACCTTATTGCAGTTATCACTTTTGCTCTGCTCTTAGCCAGCTAAACAACACATACAACACATTATTTTTCTCAAATTTTGGGCCTAAATTACTAGTTCGAATACTACCTTTTGGTAAAGCAATTAATATACATAAGGCACAATGTTATGTGATATCTTTTAGATCCTGTCAACTTAATACTCATAACACTTGTAATTTAAGATATCCCCATGGTAAAAACATAAAAAAAATACCCCATGCTATGAACCACAATTCAAATAGCTGGAGATACTCATGAGAGATTTTATGTAGGCATCTATGCACATTATCGGTAATATTGTCTTAATCATTATTATTAATTACTACTATTAATAGTAGTCAGAAAGCTATGCTGTTAAGACTGAATGGGTTAAGATGTCAAGGAACAGAACTTATTGAATGAACTAGACATTAATCTTAGAGATCACAGCTTGGGTCTAAATATTGCCTTAAGAATTTGCTACACTGCCAAGCAGCTACTCTAAGACCATTTTCCCCCCACTTCAACAAGTAATGTCAACTTATCCTCTAGGCTGAGTATCAAATGAACACTTGTCACACATACTGCAGATTTGGTAAGGGCTCCTATTTCCTTCGGTTGATTACCAAAAGGGCGGGGGCCATTGTTGTGGATTCATCTACAAGTAAACATTTCTTTTGGATATCCCTCTTATCATGACCTTTGTAATTATCCAATTTTTATTTCCAATGGCCACATTTCTTTCTTAATTTTGTTTTATTGCATCCTATTCTTAATGTATTTTTATGAGTTTTCCCAAGAACAAGGTATAGTAACATTTCAGTATATCTTTTGAGCTTTAAGTTACCAACATAAACCTTTCAACATCAGCATAATAAATGACAACAATCTCACAATTCATCATAAACTTTGTTATTTTCCAAAGAGATTTATGATTGCTAATATATACCTAAGTTTACACTACTGAATGCAGGCATCAATAAAAAGCAGTGTCAATAACTCACAAAGTTTCTAACATCAGAACTATACAAGTAAACAAGTTCACATTTTTTTTTTTTGTTCACTGAGTATGACTAAGTCTAGAAGACTAAAAAATTCAGATTCACACACACGTATGTGAGCATGGCCAAGTGTATTATACCATACATCTATAATAAACAACTCTGATGACTATGACTGTCACGTTAGTTTATGCATTTTTGAAAATAATTCACTACATAAATAATAACCATGGCAGTTGTTGTTCATGAATGTTCTTTTTCTTTCTGATTTAATAATGTACAATCCAAAACATCTTACAAGTTTTAAATCAGATATCAGCCTAACTATATAATTTCAGTTTTCCCTACCAATAACTTAAGTATACACGTTGTGTAAAGTCACATGATTGAACTTGGGGATACAATTTTTACTACAGATTACAGAGAAGTAGGTCAGACTACCATCATAACTACCAGTGCTGCACAGCAAGCACGGGGTAAGACACACTTGACGCTCCTATGGCAGACATCCTGAATGTCTGAAAAGTACCTTTTGGAATTAATTTCAATGAAACTATTGAAAACACATTTCTTAGGCCATGAGGACTACATAAAGTTCCT
Organism: Megascapheus bottae; assembly: GCF_031878675.1. NCBI lineage: Eukaryota > Metazoa > Chordata > Mammalia > Rodentia > Geomyidae > Megascapheus > Megascapheus bottae. The sequence goes on from NC_143513.1 coordinate 82,718,837, forward strand.
TTTGGACGCAAGCACACCAAAACCACTCAGGGAATTTATATGTATTATGTTAACACCTTGACCAAAGTTTAAAACGACATCAGGCATAAACTTACATCTCTCAGGAGCTTGGTCAATGTGCTCTGGACAGAGAAGGAAGAAGTGGCTGAAGTCCTGAAAGGTGCCAGCTCCTGCAGCACAGGGGTAATGGTACATCTGAGTACATTTCTCTTCACAGCATTTGATAGTGGCTCCAAGGTGCTTACAAAATGCACATCTCTAGAAGGGAATAAAGAAGAGCCTTAAAAAAGAATATTCAAATGTAATGGCTGGTAGGCTAAAAGGCTATTTCCACATACTGGTTAAAAACAACAACAACAACAAATCGACCCTGCAAATAAAAGACCAGTTAAAAGTACAAAAAAGGGCCAGGAGTTTGGTAGAGTGCTTGCCTAGCAAGCACAAAGATGGGGATTTGATTCCTCAGAAAAGCTGGAAGCAGTGTTGTGGCTCGCTCAAGTGGCAGCGTTCTAGCCTTGAGAAAGCCGAAGGACACAGTGCACAGGCCCTGAGTTCAAATCCCAGGACTGCCCCCCAAAAAAAGTTGTAGAAAGGAGTAGTGCATTTAACAAAGCACTTTATAAATACAATTTATCTTGATCAATGTCATCCCTTCCAACATTCTCGACATCCCTACCAACCCCAACACTTTGTAATTCTGTTAGATACACATTGCATTCTTGATCGCATTATCCCTCCCCCCACTTTCCTTTGTCTCCCATTCCCATTGACCCGACCCTAACCCACCCCTTTCAAGTATTCAGATCCAGGTGTTTTATTGTTGTTTTTGAACTCTGACCAAGTCTTTTTTTGTTTTTCTGCCTGTCCTGGGGCTTGAATGCATCATCAAATTCTATAAAGCCAGCATTATACTCATCTCAAAATCAGACAGGGACTCACCAAAAAAGGAGAACTAAATATCTATCCCTTTGATAAACAAAGATACCTTTTTGCAGATACCTTTGATAAACAAACTATACCTTTTTGCAGATGACAAGATTTTGTACTTAAATGACACTCAAGTCTCCTCCCCCAAGCTACTTGAGTTGACTGAAAACTTTGGTACTAGGGTGTAAAATCAACACACAACCAGCAGTAGCTTTCCTGGATGCCAGCAATGAGCAAATTAAGACTGAAATCAGGAAAGCAACTCCTTTTGCAAGAGTTTCAAAGCAGAAAAAAAAAAAAATAAAACAAACAAAATGCCTAGGAATTAAGCAATATGTGAAAGGTTTTTAATCTTTTTTAATCACCAAACAGATAATTTGAATGCATTACTTACCTTCAAGGCCTAAAATTAAATGAACAGCTACTATGTGGTCATTGGCATATTGAAAATCTACATACCACTGGGTGTGGTGGCTTGAGCCTGTAATCCTAGCTACTCAGGAGGCTGAGATCTAAAGATCAAGGTTCAAAGCCAGCCCAGGCACAAAAAGTCCTTGAGAGTCTTATTTCCAGTTAACCACCAGGAAACCAAAAGTGGCACTGTGGCTCAGGGGGTAAGCCTTGAGCTGAATAGCTCAGGGATAGCGCCCAGGGCCTGAGTTCAAGTCGCTTGACTGACCAAAAAAAAAAAAATGCTGCATTAAAATGAATAGTCTTATCTCTTAATTGATAAAGTTAAATAATAATAAGCTAAAGCCAGGTGTTGGTAACTCATGCCTGTAATCCTAGCTACTGAAGAGGTGGTTATCTGAAAATTGAAGTCCAAGCCAACCCAGGAGTCCAAGAGATTCTTATACCAATTAAATGACAAAAAGCCAGAACAGGAAGTATGGCTCTAGTGGTAGAGCTCCAGCTTCTAGCAAAAATGTCAACCAAAAGGCAAGTGAGGACTGGGTACCACTGGCTCATATCTATAAGCCTACAGGAGATCTGAGGCTCACAGTTCAAAGCCAGTCATGGAAATAAAGTCCACGAGACTATCTCCAAAAGTGCCAAAAAGCTAAAAATGCCAGAAGATGGAAATATGGTTTGTGTTGTTTGAGGTTTATTGTTGCTGTCTTTTGGGGAGACAAACAGGGGGCACAGGAGTGGAGGGAGAAAGGGTGAACAAAGGCAGTCGTGAAATTCAATAGACACTATATAAAAAATGAACTTGGGAGCAGGGATGGCAGGAGGAAAACTGGGGCAAAGTGCAGAACTGGCTGCCATTGTCTGAAAAAGAGTTGTTCTCCAACAACCCCTTTACAATAACAATGTGCACTTTTTTTTTTTTTAAAGCCAGAAGTACAGCTATGGCTCAAGTGGTAGAGCATTGCCCTCCAGCCAAAAAGCTTAGAGACAGTACCGACATCCTGCATTCAAGCTCTAATACTGGCAACACACACACACACACACACACACACACACGCACGCACGCACGCACGCACGCGCGCGCACGCACACACACACACACACACACACACACACACACGAGCGGAGTTCAAGCCCTACTACTCATATAAGATAGATAACCAATAAAACCTAATATACACTGCCTAAGATTTATGTAAACAAATATCTAATAAGAAGCTCAATTTCGTTAGCCATGAGGAAATGCAAAGGTCCAACCCATAACCCAGTGCAGCAGATTCGGGGTGGCACAGGTTCCAGGCTCCTCAGCAATGAGGAAAACCCGGAGTGCTCAGGAAGCCCAGAGCCAGTGCTGTCTGCACCTGTGCTGTAGAGACATGACACCTTTTAACATTACTTAAATTGGCTTTCATCTTGTTTTGGGAGCACCACTTACTTTGGGGGAGACTTAAAAAAAAATTAAGGGCAGAGAAACAGCAGATAACACAACTCTTTTTTTTTGGGGGGGGGGCAGTTGTGGGACTTGAACTCTGGGCCTGAGTATACACCGTGAGCCACCGTGCCACTTCTAGTTTTCTAGTGGATCGTTGGAGATGGGTCTCACAGACTTTAGTGCCTGGGCTGGCTTTGAACCTCGACCCTCAGATCTCAGCCTCTTGAGTAGCTAGGATGACAGGCTTGACCCACTGCACCAGCTAGATTGCACAACTTTGCACACAACACAACTGACAGCACAGTTGAGGGACTGCCTGTCCACATCAGCTGAGCTATGCAACACATTCATGGGAAATTTAATTTTCTGTTTATTTTTTATCACATTTTGTCAAGCCACATGTAATAAATCTGTAAATAAGGTGGACTTGCTATATCTCTAAACACAAAGCAGATGGTGAAGATTAGAAACATTGACAATATCTGGTTCTGGCCACAAGGTATAGCAAGAGGAATTCTCAAATCTTGCTGGAGATGGAAAAGTGAACACACATTTTTTTTTAATTGTGAAAATATTATCCTAAGTGAATCAAGTATTTCAAACAAACAAAAAAAATCAGCAATTGAAGTTCTAGGAATTTACCCAAGCAACATGAAAACAATATAAAGAATGCTGCATATATTTGGTTCTTTGAAATTTGATAGGGAAGGGGGGAAAACCAAGATGGGTGGGGGGTGTGGGGGGGGGAGGGAAATGGGTACCAAGACATGTGAAAGGGTATCAATGTACGTGAATTAATGCACCTTCTATCTGGCAAATATCATGTAACCCTTTTTCTAATTACAATTAAAAAAATGCAAAAAAAAAAAAAAAAAAAAAAAAAAGAATGCTGCATAAGTGTTCCTAAGATCCTTGTAACTAGCCAGCTCAGAAATCAACGAAACTCAAACTGCTGTATTTAAAAAAAAAAAGGTAAGACAAAAAAAGAGGTGCTGTGTGGGAATGCCTTGCAGGAATTTACTAGGTTGCTCTCTCCTTCCCACTTGCTTTCTGAGGGATCTTCCTTTCCCTATTCCATGGGCCCTCACATGAAATGATGAAGAGAGGGCCTCAAAACCCACATTACAGTTTGGAGTGTCAGCCTCAAAACTGTAAGCTAAGTAAGTCTCTTGTTTTTAAGTGTTAAATTTGTGGTATTTGGTTAAAACAGATTAATGCAAGGAGTGCTAGAAACATTCTAGCTCTTACCTGTGTTGACATTTACATGACCATCTACATTTGATCACACCTTCAAGTTACCATTAGAAAAGCTGAGTCATAGTATGCGTAGGATATACCAAAGAAGAATCCTTATGCAGAAGTAAATGTATCATTAACTGGTATAACAGGTTGTTTTGGCAATAATGCAGTAACTTCCCTGAAAATAAATTTTATCAGATAGGCTCTAAACCTGTAATCACAGTAATGGGAAGACTAAGACAAGAGGACCAAGAGTCTGAAGACATGGAACAACAGACTATTCCAAAACAAAACAGAGCCGACAAAAATAACCAAATCTGAAAAAAAAAAAAAAAAAAAAAACACTAAATCTAGTTGAAGTGACATAATAAACCTCAAAACAGGCTAGAATGGGAGGACATTTAACATTTCCAAAATCTGTGTCATTGGCCAAGATCTGTATTTAAATAATTTTTGGCTAAGGACATTTCCTTATTTGCATTAAAATAACAAGGGTACCAGACCTCCATCCACTTCAGTCTTGCAGCTGGACACGGGCTCATGCCTGTAAGCCCAGTAAGGCAGAGATTCAATGGATCAAGGCCAGCCTGGGCAAAAAGTTAGGACTCACCATAACAGGTAAATGCATACGGTAGTATGTCTGCCATCCCAGTTATGTGGTATAGACCACAGCACAGAGCAAAAGGAACTTGTCTAAATGATAACTGAGGTAAAAATGGGCTAGAGGTATGGCTCAACTAGTAGAACACCTGCATAGTACTTCCAGAACCACCAAAACTAGTAAAGAAATCAAACTTCCCAGTCTACTGGTATAAGATGACAAAAAATTCAACTCTACAGCTGGGTGCATGCCCACAATATACTTGAGAAGGTGAGAAACAGAGGATTTTGTGTTCCAGTCCAACAACCTATCCCAAAAATGAAAACAAAATCAACAACAGCAAAAAGTACAGGAACTCAAAGGATCACTGTAAATGAGAAACCACAGAAGACCCCAAATTTGAATGAGGTCTCAAATGATTGCTGCAACCCTAAAAAATACATTCACACAGAGATACTCAAGAGAAAGCAACAACCAAACTGCAGAAGGAACTCAGTGAAGATTTCCCATTTGCCAAAAGAAACTAGAATTATAATTTGTAATAACTGAGCCACAATAAATCTCTCGGAACACACTTAATAATGACAAGAAAAATAGACTCCAATATCTATGCCTATCTACAATATTCAATGTATAATTTTAAAATCTAGGCATGTGGGTGAAAATAACTGTAGGAAAATAAGACACACATGGAGAGAAAAAAAAATCAACATAAAATGTCCAAGATGAGCAAAGCCTATAAAAACAGCTACAGAGAATGTATATGTGGAAAGAACAACCATGAATAAAACCAGAGAAAAGACAGGAAAATTACAAGAGCCTAGTAGAAATTTCACAATTAAGAAGTATGCAAATGAGGACCTAGTAGTAGAATGATTGCCTAGCAAGCAGGAAGACCCAGGTTTCATTCCTTGGTACTACATACATAGAAAAGCCAGAAGTGGTTGGTACTGTGGCTCAAATGGCAGAATGCTACCCTTGAGGAAAAAGCCCAAGCACAATGCTCAGGCCCTGAGTTTAGGGCTAGCAAAAAAAAAAAAAAAAGAGAGGATGCAAATGAAATTTTAAGTGGGTGGGCTTTTAATAAACTAGACATGACATTAAAAAAAAAAGCTATTCCTCTTAAAAATAAAAGCACATCTATCCCAAGGAACTAAAGCAATGAACAGAGCCTCAGTAATCTACAGAAAAAAAAAAAATACGAACTATACTAGCATGCATGCCATAACTACAAAAGAAGGGGAGAGAGATTTTTTTTAAAGGCCAAACTTTTCCGAAAATTGGTGAAGAAATATCAGCTTACATTTTCAAGAAGATCAACAAACCCCAAGCAGGATGAATACAAAGAAAACTATACCTACGCACATCATAAACTGCTGAAAATCAAAGATAAAGAGAACATCCTGAAAACAGCCAGAGAATACCAAATCGCACACATGGCTATAATACTATATTACCATCTAACTTCTCATCAGTATGAACCAACAGAGCACCCTTGCTGAAAGAACTCAAAGACCGGGCAGGGGAGGGGGGGAGGAGGGAGGGGGAGGGGGAAGAGGGGGAAGAGAGGGAGGAGGAGGAGAAGGGGGAGGAGGGGGAGGGGAGCAATAACTAACCTGGGGAGGAGCCCAGTAAGAAAGTGCAAATTCTCATGTTTCCTTTGTGACTCACATATATAAGCAGCAGTGTTAGAGATACAACTCAGAAACACCACAGGAACATAACATACAACCGCCATGGAAGGCCTCCTATCAAAGGAGGAAGACAAAAAGTAAAACTAGCAGCAAGTACTGAACCTAGTTGAGTCAAATACACACGCTACTGTAGCCCAAGCCCTGCAGGCTGTAATGTTAGAGAGTATCTAAAGGTCCAATCATAGTGGTATCACTAATCACTAGGTGATACTACAGCCTATGCATACACTAGAGGCCCAGAGAAACCATTTGCTCCCCTCCAGCCAGGTATCAGTGTAGGGTCAATGAAGTCAGAACCCTCTGAGCATTCTGCACAGCAACCCAGGAGAACTTAATTATCATATCAATCTAGGGTTAGTCACTAAACCTTCCCTTCAAAAGTGCCAAAAGAAGTCTAGGTATTCAGGAGAATGATATCTGAAGCCAGCCTGGGCAGAAAGAAAAGTCCATGAAACTCTTCCCCCCCCCCACTTGAACTCTGGGCCTGGACATACTGTCCCTGAGCTCTTCAGATCAAGGCTACAGATCTACCCCTTGAGCCACAGGGCCACTTCCCATTTTCTGGTGATTAATTGGAGATAAGAGTCTCACAGACATCTCAGTTCTGGGCTGGCTTTGAACTGAGATCCTTAGATCTCATCTTTCTAAAGTAGCTAGGATTACAGGCCTGAGCCAAACTAAGACTATTTTGTAAATTGAATTTCTACTAACACCTGGGATTAACAAAGAAGGGCCCCACTTACTCTAATGCAGCTTAAGATAAATCCTGCTAAAAAAAAAAAAAAAAGGAGGATAGAAATAAAATAGCTTCAGGGCTTGGAATTTGGCCCAGCAGTGCTCAGCCTAGGTAGCATGCAGCAAGACCGGGATTCAATTCCTCAGTACGTACCACTTACTTAGAAAAGGCCAGAAGTGATGCTGTGGCTCAACTGGTAGAGCTCTAACCTTGAGAAAGGCCAAGGACAGTGCTTAGGCCCTGAGTTCAAGCCACAGGACTGGCAAGAGGGGAGGGGAGGGGAAGGGAGGGGAAGGGAGGGGAAGGGAGGGGAGGGGAGGGGAGGGGAGGGGAGGGGAGGAGGGCAGAGCAGGGCAGAGCAGAGCAGGGCAGAGCAGAGCAGAGCAGAGCAGAGCTAAGCTTCAAATATACTCAACTCATAAAACATTCAATGTCAAAGAAAGTTTGTCATAAAATACCCTGACCCCAGAAAACTTCCAAAAAGAATGAAAGGTTGGAAATATAAATGCAACTACATAGACATAAAAATTTATGACTCTACAGATATAATGTTTTATTACATAGATTAATATGTATCTATGACATACAAACCCTCACAGTAATATTAATTATGTTCTAAAATCTAAGTGCCAGTGATTGTATACAGAGATTCCCTTCTTGAATACTTGTTTGTTAAACACATCATTTGAAATATGATGTAAAAATTAATGTCAATAAATTCTTTAATTAAAAAAAAAAAGAATGAAAGGGGCTGGGAATATGGCTTAGTGGTAGAATGATTGCCTCAAATGCATGAAGCCCTGGGTTTGATTCCTCAGTATCACAGCAACAAAAGCTAGAAGTAGCACTGTGATTCAAGTGATAGTGTGCTAGCTAGCCTTCTAGCCTTGATCAAAATAAGTTCAGAGACAGTGCCTTGGCTCTGAGTTCAAGCCCCTGGGGGGTGGGGAAGAAACCAACAGATGGTAGCCCTGAGAATTCATAACTGACAGAATAATCTTCCCAAGATTTCAAACTACACATTGTAAAACTGCTTCAACTAGCACTTAGGAACATATTTATGAAACAATGAAAACCACAATGTTTAAAAAAATAAACATACAACACTAAAAAGAAATATAAAGTTTACAACTGAAAATAAGACTAACAGAATAGAGAGATTACTGAGACACTGAAAAGATCTTTTAAAGTCTGGGAGCCAGGGGCTCATACCTGTAATCTTAGCTACTAAGGTGGCCGAGATCTGAGGATGGTGATTTGATGTCAGCTTAGGCAGGAAAGTCTGTGAAAATCTTTATCTTACAAAAGTGCAAAAAGGAATTATCCCTCAAGGGGTAGGGTGCTAGCCTTGAAGAAAAATGCTTAAGAAACAGTTCCCAGGCCCTGACTTCAAGCTCCAGGACTGTCACCCCCTACCCCCACTCCCTAAAAAAAGCTTTTTTTTTTAAAGTACCTAGGGACTGGGAGTATGGTCTAGTGGTAGAACACTTGTCTAGCATGCAAGAGGACCCAGACTCAGTTCCTCGACACCACATACACAGAAAAGGCCATACTGTGGCTCAAGTGGTAGAAAATGCCCAAGGACAGTGCTCAGGCCCTAAGTTCAGTCCCCAGGACTGGCAAAAATACAACAATAACAACAACAACAACAAAACCCTAGCATGGCACAGCAGTAAACACCTGCAATCCTAGATACTCAGGAGGCAGATATCTAAGGATCAAGGTTTACAGCCAGCCCGAGCACACAAGGACCTGAGACTCTTATCTCCAATTAACCTCTAGAAAACAGGAAGTAGGGCTTGGCTAAAGGGCAGGGTGGTAGCCTTGAGCTGAAGAGCTCAGGGACAGCGCCCAAGCCCCATGACCCACAAAAATAAATCAATAAATCAGTATAAAGGCTAGCACTTCCACAGTATAAAGTAAGGAACACACACACACACACACACACACACACACACACACACACACACACACACACACACACACACAGTGTGTCATATCCAATTAATACTGCAGTGTTTCAAACTGATGAGTCATTTGGAGTATTTATGTAAGTAGAAATATTTTGCCAGAGACCCAAGTTTAAGTATAGAAAGTTGTTTCATATAAACTATATGCACATAGTTTGATAACTTGCCACAGACCCCTCCATTAATATCCTCCCACTAATATTAGCACAGTTCACTCAGGCACTGGTGGCTCACATCTGTAATTCTAGCAACTCAGGAGGCTGATATCAAGATCATGGTTCAAAGCCAGCTTAGGCAGACATGTCCATGAAACTCTTATCTCCCAAAAGCTCCAAGTGGAACTATGGCTCAAGTGGTAGAGTAATACATTTGAGCGAAAAAGCACAGGGATGGTGCCCAAACCTTGAGTTCAAACCTCAGGAGTCGCACAAAACCAAATCAAACCAAACCAAAATCACCATAGGATCACATTGATTCCTCCTCTTCTTCTATCTGACAACACAAAGCCTATTTGAGATTCTGATCATGACCTTCACTCACTGTCAGGAAATAATCCCGAAGTACTGGTTATGGGTCCACAAAAGTGAATGTCCCACCTGTGGACACAATCTCATCTGCCATGTCCACACCGGCAGTTATGCATTATAAAGCTCAAACGTAACAAACACATTTAAATGTAAGATCAAATCTCTAGAAACAAACACCTTGCCTTGACTTTTTTTTGAAAGAAAAAAGAGAACCACCTGGTGGTGTAGCTGGCTCAGCCCAGGGCTGAGCTGGCATTCCCTGGCCCACACAACACTAACTCTGGCTATTCTTCTAATTGTTTTTACTAAGCGTGGCATACATTTGTTGCATGGGGGAGGGAGTGTGTTGTGACATTTCCACACGTAGAATCAATGTTTCCCAATTAAGGTCATGCTGCTCATCCTATCCTATTCTCCAGCTCACAATTTCAACAGAGTGCCTCGTCCTATTTTCAGACATGTAAACCAACTATGTTGGTCAAATTCTCCCTCTCTCCCTCTCTCCCTCCCTCCCCCCCCCCCCTCTCTCTCTCTCTCTCTCTCTCTCCCTCTCCCCCCCCCCCCCCTCTCTCTCTCTCTCTCTCTCTCTCGTTGAGGGAGGGTCGGTTGTAAAGCTTGAACTCTGGGCCTGGGTACTGAGTTTCTCAGCTCAAGGCTAGGGCTGTACCACTTGAACCACAACGCCACTTACATTTCTCTGGTAATTAATTAGAAACAAAAGTTTCAATGGACGTTCCTGCCTGGACTGGCTTTGAACCATGATCCTCAGATCTCAGCCTCCTGAGTAGCTAGACTACAGGCGTGAGCCACCATCCCAGCAAATTCATTCTCATCAGTGCTCCATCTTGTACCCTAGCCCATCAAAGCCTGTTTTACTTTTCTATCATTCTCTTTTCAGTATTACTCACACCAAGAAGTTTGACCATAGTATCTAAGAAATGCATTCATTATATTTTGCTCAAAATAATCTCTACTGCTTTCTCTTTCCTGTCATCCCCAGCTCCTATTGGTAAGCAGCTGTCCTTGAGTTTCTTTGTGCCATGTATAGCTGCACTACATTTCACCAGTCCGCCTTAATTTTTTTTGTTCTAATCCTCGGGGCTTCAACTCCAGGCCTGTATGCTACCTGTGAGCTTTTCACCCAAGGCTGGAGGTCTATCACTGCAGCCATAGCTTCGCTTCTAGCCTTTTGCTTGCTAAATGAAGATTGGGCTTTTCTGCCCGGATTAGCTTTAAAACTTGAGACTCAGATCTCTAAGTATTTAGGATTATTATTTAGTATATAGGAGTCACAGAGAAAGAAGGCTAGCTGGCTTAGATGAGTGAAAACATATAATAGTTGGCTTTTGAGCTTGGCTTATCTAATTCAACATGATATTATCAAGGCCCGTCTTGAGAATAATTTCATTTCTGCAAATGAAATTATTTCTTTTTTCATAGCTGTGTGATATCCTGTGGTATGTATTACCACATCTCTATTTATTCGTCTGTTGTTGGACTTGACTCCACCATTGGGCTATGGTATACAGTGCTATAATAAACATAGGGTATTTGCATACACAATGCTATGGACGTGGTACTAGAAATATAAACACAACTACATAGACATAAAAACTTATGACTCTATAGAAATAATGTTTTATTACATAGATTAATATGTATCTATGATATACAAACCCTTAGCCTAATTCTGTTCTAAAAACTAAGTGCCAGTGATTGTATATAGAGATTCCTTTCTTGAATACTTGTTTAGCACATCATTTGAAATATGATGTAAAAATCAATGCTAATAAATTCTTTAAAAAAAAAATAAACATAGGGGTACAAGACTCTTTCTGTAAACTGACTAACGCTCCTTCAGATACATGCCCGATGCTGGAATGGGTGATAGTAAAGTAGATGTGCTTTTTATTGTGTTTTGGTTTTGGAGATTCCATACTAACTCCTATAGTGGTTGTAGTAGTTTATAGTTCCACCAACAGTGTATGAGGTTTCCTTTTTCACTGGCAACATCTTTGATGCATGGCATTCCAAATACATTGAAAATGAATGTTAGTGTAGTTCTGACTTCAATTTCCTTGCTGACTAAGGATACTGAACATTTCTTCACATGTCTACTAGCCATTTGTGTTTCTTCTTCTGAGAACTGCCTGTTCAATTCTCTAACCCATTTATATTAGCTAGATTATATGTACTTTTGGTGCTCCAATTTTTTAGCTTTTTATATATTATGGATATCAACCTTTTATCTGTTGAATAACTGGCAAAGATTTTCTCTCACAGATTTCTCTATTGGTACTGGAAATTGTTTCTTTTCCTGTGCAGAAAGTGTTAATTTGATGTAGCTCCATTTGTCAATTTTTATTTTCAGAGCAACTGAGTCTTATTCAGAAAATAATTGCTTACCCTTACTATTTCTAGGAATTTCCCTATATTTTACTATAATAAAAATTTGAAGTCTATAGCCCGGCAGGGTGGTTCATGCCTGTAATCCTAGCTACTCAGGAGGCAGAGATCTGAGGATTACAGTTCAAAGCCAGCCCTAGCACTTGAAAATCTGACTCTTATCTCCAATTAATCTCCAGAAGTGACACTGTGGCTCGAGGGGTAGAGTACCCTTGAGCTGAATAGCTCAGGGATAACATCCAGGCCAAGGGGAGGGCGGTAGCCTAGAGATGAACAGCTCAGGGACAGCGCCCAGGCCCAGAGTTCAAGTCCCTTGACAGACAAAAAAAAGTTTCAAGTCTCATCACTTGAGTTTTTTGATCCATTTGGAGTTGGCTTTTATACAGGGGAACAAGAGAGTTCAGTTTCAGTCACTGCAGGTTATCTATCTGATGTCCCAGCACCATTTGTAGAAGAGGCTGTCTTTTAAGGTGACAGCTACTCAGCCACATGGATAAGGTCATTCTGAAAAAAGCTAATGGAATAATTATTTAAATCAATCACCCATCCTTCCTTCCTTCCTCCCTTCTTTCCTTCCTTCCTTCCTCCTTCCCTCCCTCCCTTCCTCTCTGATTTTGCCAGTCCTGGGGCTTGAACTCAGGATCTGGGCACTATCCTTGGGCTTTCTCAAAGCTAGCACTCTACCACTTGAGCCACGGCACCACTTCTGGCTTTTTCTATGTATGGTACTGAGGAATCAAGCACCGGTCTTTGTGCATGCTATGTAAGCATTTTACCACTAGGACAAACTCCTAGCCCCAATATGTTCTTCTCTTAACAATACTTTGGAAACTTTACCTATATTGTATCTACTAAAGCCCATATTGTTTCTGTGGTTAAAAACTCCGTGTTAATGTTCCTTTAAGAAGGGCTGTCTCATGAGACTTGTCAAAAATAAAAGGAGTACCCATAAACTGACTTGCTAAATTGAAACTTTGTGTAACTATTTAAGATAATTTTTAAAATAATTTTAAAACGAATTTTCGGGTGACAAAGTATCACTTCACAGTTTGCTGCCTTGATAGACAGAAGTAATTATTTTATTTATTCCATAATTACATAAAAAAGAAATACAAACTCTGAAAAATGGCAGGCTATGCAATATTACTTTGGGATAATGCCAAAAGGATTAACTGAGTATTTTAATTTTTAAAAAAGCAAGTAGATCCAGATGTGTCATGTTATGTCTCTCCTATTTTAAATGTTTGTCAGAGAGGCCAGGCAGACAGGCTACTGGTAATGTGCCAGCCTATTGTGGACAAAGCTCTGAATTTGATTCTCTGGTAACACACAGAAAAAGTTAGAAGTGGTGCTACGGCTCAAGTGGTACTCAAGGACAGTACCCAGGCCCTGAGTTCAAGCCCCAGCCAGGCGCCGTGGCTCACTCCTGTAATCCTAGCTATTCAGGAGGCTGAGGTCTGAGGATCAAGGTTCAAAGTCAGCCCAGGCACAAAAGAACCTGAGGCTCTTATCTCCAACAGGAAGTTGGGCTTGGCTCAAGGGTAGGGTGATAGCCTTGAGCTGAAGAGCTCAGTGACAGCACCCAGGCCCAGAGTTCAAGCCCTATGACAGACCAAAAAATGTAAATAAATAAAAGTAACCACAAGGGCCAAGAGTTTGGTCTAGTGGTAGAGTGCTTGCCTAGCAAGCAAGACGACCAATTTCAATTCCTCAGTACTACATAATGGAAAAGACTGGAAATGGTGCTGTGATGATTACTGCCTCCTGTTATTGAGGAGGCTGAAGCTGGAGGACTGTAGTGTGGGACCAGAACACAGGAAAAAGTTATCATGACCCAATCTTCACACATAAGACAGGCAGGAGACCCTATTCAAAAAATAACTCCAGTAATGGCTAACAACAACAAAAAGTAACCCCATGGGTTTAAGTACAGGTTGTTTATTTTTGTGCAAAACATTTAAGACTTACATTGAGCAGCTTAACACACTATGAGACAGTCATCTGTAAATACTACCCTATAATATAAGTTACAACTTTCGTTCTTTGAAAAGTTCGATACCATGGTAATCGCTGAATGTACAATTTGTCCAAGGGAGTACATATACTGAAGAAAATCAGTACTGGGAAACTGTGGTTTAAATGTGTCTTCTACTCACCTCTGTGCTCCCTGAGACAACAGCTTTGTCCACGTTCACTAACAATGGTTCTTCCACGTGGCACACACCCAATGACCACTCCACACAACGATGATGAGCCCAACAAGTGCCTGAAACAGGAAGACAGCAACATATAAAGGTCAAAATAGCAATACAACGCACGGAGACATCAAACTTCAAAGGCAAGTCTATAAATACACCATGTACTCTGTGTCTATGAAGGCATCACACTAGCCCTTCCTGAGCTGTGCTCCAGACAGACGGGGCAGCCTCAATGCCAATCTGGGAACTAGACAGGAATGAAAAATCTCCAGACAGAACCAAGACCCACCAAATCCAAATGCCTGTGGTGTGACCCAGTAATACACATCTGACAGGCTCCAATTCTTACATACAGGAAAGTCTGAAAACTAATGAGTTAGTATTTCTTTAAGAAATAAAATTAATGTCTAGTCATCTTATTCAAATATTACTTCTTTAGTCTATGTAAATGAAAAGACATTAATATTTTGTTTATGACAAAGGAATATATGGAAAATTAATGTTGCATACATTTTGCATTCTGAGCAAAGGCACACATTAGTTATCAATAACAGCTCAGGTCTTTAATTTTTCACCACATAGCACCTGAACCACATCAATCACTCTGAAGTTTAACTGAAACATAACACAGACCTAAATTCCCAGCAGCACCATATTCTGAGTGTGAGTCACTCTACTGTTAAAATAAAAATAAAGACTAAACTAGGCCTAGTGGCTCATGCCTGTAATCCTAGCTACTAAGGAGGCTGAAATCTGAAGACTGTGGTTTGAAACCAACCTGGGAGAGAAAGTCCATGAGACTCTTATTTCCAATGAGCTACCAAAAAGCCAGAAGCAGAGTTGTGGCTCAAGTGGTAGAGGGCCAGCATTATGCAAAAAAGCTTAGAGACAATACCCAAACCCTGAGTTCAAGCCCTAGAACAGGCACATACAGAGGGGCCTGCACATGCAAGCGCACACACGAATGTGTGAATACACACATATCCACATGCACATACACACATGCGTGTGCACGTGTACTCCTGCACGCACACATACACAAGGGGGGAGGAAATGCTCATATAGGGAAGAACAACTGTCTTTCTTCCTCACAGGAAATATACCCAGCCTTACGTGTTCTCATTTTCACATATCCCTTTAAGAACTTCTCTTTCCTGGGGCCAGGAGTTTGACCTAGTGGTAGAGTGCTTGCCTAGCATGCACAAAGATCTGATGGGTTTGATTCCTTGGTACCACACACATAGAAAAGGCTGCAAGTAGTGCTATGGCTCAAGTGGTAGAGGTCTAGCTTTGAGAAAGCTCAAGGAGAGTGCTTAGGCCCTGAGTTCAAGGCCCAGGATCAGCATACACACAAAAAATAATAATAATAAACAAACAAAAAACTTCTCTTTCTTAAATCGTCAAGCATCCATGGCAATATTATCTACATCAGCGTAAACACAAGTTTTTATAAAGATCTTGTCTTGTATTGGCACTGAGTAGATTTTAAATAAACTAGATAAACATGACTCAAACTTAGTACCTGCCGCTTTCATTCACTGGCTAGCCCTCTCCCAACTGAGCCACCAACCACACAGAAAATTTCTTTAATCTAGTCAGGTATACTTAATAGTGACTACTTTTATGATATGATCCTAGTTACTTCTAAGGGGAAAATATTTACTATGAAAGACTTGCCACTGTGCTAAAATTTAAATGTTTCCCAAATCAAGAGGCAACTGTTACTGAAGAGAGCCCCTACCTGTAGGATCAAATAAGGCTTGGACATCAATAGCATCTGGAAGGCCAACCAGACTGAGTTCATCCCACAATTTTCCAGTCTGGTCTTCTGAAGCTGTCTGGGTACTCACACTGACACAAGACACCACATTTTGCTGAGGAGATCTTTCTCTGCAAAGAAAGTAACATAAGATATACAACTGTGAAAGTGGAAATAAGCAGAAAACATTTCATTCTGTAACAATTTAAGTATAATTTAAGTACAATATACTACCAAATCAAAACTTTTAGTATGCATCTGTTGATATTACTCACAGTATAACATAAAATCATTTCATGTAAGCAACAACCAAGTGTCCCTAAACCCTTAAGTATTGAAATAACAACTATAAATTTAATTTTCCCGTGTCTTAAATGTACTTTAAAAACTGACTCATTCAAGGGAAGGGAGTTTGGCCTAGTGGTTAAAGTGCTTACTTAGCATGCATGAAGACCCGGGTTCGATTCCTCGGTACCACATATATAGAAAAAAGCCGGAAGTGGTGCTGAGGCTCAAGTGGTAGAGCTCTAACCTTGAGAAAGTCCAAGGACAGTGCTTAGGCCCTGAGCTCAAGCCCAGGACTGGCAAAAAAAACCAAAAAACAAAAAACTGACTCATTCAAGAAAGGAACCATGTTTTAACACATAAAATAGTACTTTATCTTAAAAGAGATCTGACATGGAGCCAGGAATTTGGCCTACTGGTAGAGTGTGTTTGCCTAGCATGTGTGAAGACCTGGGTTCGACTCATTAGTACCACATACACAGAAAAGGCCAGAAGTGGTGCTGTGTCTCAAGTGGTAGACCTCTAGTCTTAAGAAAGCCCAAGGACAATGCTCCGGCTCTGACATCAAGCCAAGGCTGGCGACAACAACAACAAAAAGAGATCTGGCATGGCAGAAGTGGCTGTTAATTTATGTAAAGAAGGATTGCTATCCAGGGAAAATGACAACAGGTAAGGTGGAACTTTCTATCCTCTCCTGGACAAGTCTCAACAGCTGCCCTGTGACATGACACTGCAAGCTGTGTTAATCAGTACTATACCCTCACAAAGCAGAAATAAAAGCAAAAAGTACAAGAGCTACTAAGGGTACAGGGAATCATAATCATCACATTGCTTCAGTACATAGTAGTATATAATAGTTAAAATTATAGCATTAAGAAGTGATTATTGGATAAAGTATCTAGCATGTGGGAGATGGCTATTATATTCAACATTAAATATGGGAAACCAGATGACTACCACTAAAGCTGAAATCTTTTCCTAATACATACTATTTAACTGATAACTCTGGATTAAATCATTACTGAATGAAGATCATAACTCACTGCACTTTGTATGAGGGGCACTAAATTTTTATGTATCTGGAACCACTGAAAAAAAAGTATTACATATTTCAATAAGTACATTTAAATGCCAAATCATTTCAAAAATAACCAGTTTTTATTCAGCATCAGAAATGCACAAAAAAGTTCAACATACAGTGCTACCACCTTTTGATTTGGGGTTCTATAAATGGCCACTGAAAAATAAGAACTATTTTTTTCCTGTAAATGCAATCTCCATTCTACAAACATACTGTTCACTGCTGAACATTATTGTTTTGGGGGGAGAAAAAAAGACTAACATTTTGGGCAGCACTTGTGGCTCATGCCTGTAATCCTAGCTATTCAGGAGGCTGAGATCTGAGGATTGCAGTTGGATGCCAGCCTAGAAAAGTCTGTGAGTCTCTTATCTCCAAAAGAAGTGGTGCTGTCGGCCAGGAGTTTGGCCTAGTGGTTAAAGTGCTTGCCTAGCATGCACAAAGACCCGGGTTCAATTCCTCGGTACCACATACGTAGAAAAAAGCCGGAAGTGGTGCTGAGGCTCAAGTGGTAGATCTCTAGCCTTGAGAAAGCCCAAGGACAGTGCTCAGGCCCTGAGCTCAAGGCCAGGACTGGCAAAAAAAAAGAAAAAAAAAAGTGGTGCTGTGGCTCAAGTGGCAGAGTGCTAGTCCCAAGCCTATCAAAACTAAAGCATGGCAGAGTGCAGCTTTTGCATGAATGACAGGAGAGAGGTAGATGCAAGGACCGGTGAGACAGCCAACTAGTAGATTAGCAGCCAGGTCCTGAACAGAGGTATGGTGGTCAAACTCAACCTTCTTATCTTGAGACTGGCTTCTATGTAAACGTACACAACATCAGATGTCATTAGGTGACATTTAAAATAAAGAATCCTTGATTCAACATTTAGAGAATATAATAAGGCACAGTTATTATAAAATAAATTTTAAAAATCTTCCTTTGTCATGTTCTTTAAAAATTAACTGCTATATTTCATTACTACAATTTATTTTTGTCGTTATTTAACTATCCAACAACTACCAAATTTTCTAACTCTTCTTCATTAATGGACTTTTTGCCATTACTTAATAAACATGTGAGCACTTATGTAACTTTCATTAAGCCAGTTATTTTTACACATGAAACTTTTCACTAAAAAATTAGCTTCAGTAATAAAATAACTAAGCAAATAAAGCCAATTTCTAATTCCCAGGCCAAGATTTTATCTAATTGCCACTATTTAAGATAGACTATGAAGATGTATTACTCAGTCAGACCATTAAATTTCCTGATTAGTAACAAACATTCTAAGTTTGTTGCACTCTTTGATATATTCTATTAACATATGATTACTCATTACTTTTAGGTGGCGCCTACATATAATCTAGCTATGACCTTCAAAACTTTCCAAACACAACCTTCCCTGCTTCCTTAATTGCTCCACCTTAAATTTTTTAATAAGAGTCTTACTTGTTATTGTTTCACTTCCTCCTATGAGTTAGTTAGGGCCTTGGCAGACATTCAAAACAATGAGCCAATCAAATTAGTACAGCACAACAATGCTCAGTATTTCAATTTGGATATAAACCCAATAAGCACTCAGCGATTGCACCACCACCCTGAAGAACACAGCTGGTTAAGACTTTCAATCTAGATTAATTTTACACTTTCTCATCAATATAGAAAGTTCTCTTACCCCACCAGCAGAGTTGCATGCCTATATTAAAATGACCTTTAAATACAATTGTACAAAAACATTGAAAAGGCACATGAGACAAGAATTTTTTTTTTGGGGGGGGGGGGTCATGGGGCTTGAACTCTGGGCCTGGGCACCGTCCCTGAGCTCTTCAGCGCAAGGCTATCGCCCTACTCCAGAGCCACAGTCCCACTTCTGCTTTTTTTTCTGGAGACAAACTAGAGATATAAGTCTTCAGTTCTTTTAGTGCTCGAGCTGGCTTTGAACTAGGATCCACAGATCTCAGCCTCCTGACTAACTAGGATTACAGGCATCAGCCATGACACCCAGCATAAGATAAGAATTTTATGTAACTACAATATGAATAAAGACATGTAGCAACAATACAATTTATTTTTAAAAAGTTATTTATATAGGGAAAGGGAACTATATTATGATTAAGATTTTATAGGACAGCTCAGTAGTCTAAAACATCAAGTAGATAAATATATTAATAAAATGAGGACATAAGTAAAAAAGTGAATAACTGTCATGAAAGACCCAAATTGGAAAAATAAGGCTAGTTCTGCTATTATTATTACCGTCACAAAAACAACTAAAACTCTGTTTAGAAGGAGGAAAGGAAATTCTTTGGTTAGTTTTTGCCTTCTTTCTATTTATGAATTCCTTCTCAGTTTATGTTATACTCTAAATTTTTCTCCAAAAAATTTTTTTCTTGTCAAACTGATGTATTAATGCACACTGAAGTAAAAAAAAAATTCTGAGAAAAGGACTGCTGAGTTAATAATGACTCACAAAGTATTGTCTGAATGTGAACTATATGGGAAAATGTTGGGCAGTTATCAACCCCTATGTGAGTTTTTTATAAACACTACAATTAAAATAAAGTAGATGGAGTCTTATTATTCCATATCAACAATTTAAATTCAGAACTACTTACTTTCTCTGTCCTTTTTGTTTTCTAGGAGCAGAATTTTGCATTTTCTCACAGGCCCCACTGCTGCTGTCATCAGTGTCCTTGGTAGGCAGGTGGTTTTTCCAAGGTAAGACAAGTCCAGGCGTGACTCTAAATTGTTTTAAGTCTCCTTGTCCTAAGGAACTCTTCTCCCCACAGTAACAAAAAGCACAGAGCTGTTCACTACAAAAAATGAAAAAAAGAGGAAGGCAAATGAAGGAAAGTCTCTATTCAACAACTTTTAGTAACAGACTCTAGGTACTTCTACTTAAAAAATTATATTTATTTTTATAATTCTGTGATTATCACAAGAAAAATGAATTTCTATCGACAATTCTCCTTTTCAAGAATATCTTATAATTCTACAGAAGTAGACAAAAGCTGGGTAGAATATTGGTGTTATTTGCTAAGATGGGGAGGCCAGGGAAAGAGCAGGCGCGTGGCAATGTTTCAGGCAGGACTTCCACAAAGACATGTTAAGCCGACAGACACAGGAGTCTAGAGTTCAGTGAAAAAACCAGCACTGTAAATGCAAATGTGTTTATTTCAAGATAATCCAAGTATCCCAAAATATTAATAATTTCCTTTTTTGTTCATTGCCTTAAAATAGGGCCGAAAAAATAAAAACCTCAGTCAGGTGTGGTGGCTCATTCCTGTAATCCTAGATTTCAGGACGTTGAGATCTGAGGATTATGGTTCAAAGCCAGCACTGGCACTAAAGTCTGTGAGACTCTTAGCTCCAATTAATCACTAGAAAACCAGAAGTGGCCCTGTGGTTCAAGGGGTAGGGCGGTAGCCTTGAGCTGAAAAGCTCAGGGACAGTGCCCAGGCCCACAGTTCAAGTCTTATGGCAGAAACCCCCCCCAAAAAAAAAATTAGACCTCAAAGCTGAAACTAGACACTGACAACAGTACTATGGCTCAAGTGGTAAAGCATAAGTCTTAGGCAAAATAAGAAAAGCTCTAAGACAGTGCCAAAGCCATAAGTTTAAGCCCCAGGAATGGCAAAAAAAGAAAAGAAAAAAGAATGGGAGCAGGGTATCAGGGGTCACATATCTTAGAATCCCAGCTACTAAGATACTGAGATCTAAGGATTACAGTTCATAACCAAGCTGGGCAGGAAGTTCTGAGGGACTCATCTCAAAAGCTGTGAGTTAAGCTGTGGCTCCAGTGGCAGAGTACTACCCTTGAGCAAAGAAAATGTCCAAGAAAGCTGGGAGGTAGCTCCTGCCTATAATCCTACCTAAGATCTAAGAATTGGGGTTCAAAGCCAGAACAGGCACTATAAAGCCATGAGACTCTTATCTCCAATTAATCACTAGAAAACTGGGAATGGGGCTGTGGCTCAAGGGTAGTGCATAGCCTTGAGCTGAAGAGCTCAAAGACAGCACCCACGCACAGAGTTCAAGCCCCGGAACCTCCCTGCCACAAAAGAGAAAAAATCTCAGGGAACAGCATCTAGTCCTTGAACTCAAGCCCCAGGACCGCCTCCTCCGCCCCCAAAAAAATGATAAAGAGAAAAATAAGTAAAATGGGAGGATATGACAATGAGGGGAGACATGCTTAAAATATACAAGATGTAGGGCTGAGAGTATGGTTTAGTGCTGTGTTTGCCTAACAAGCACAAAGACCCAGGTTTGATTCCTTGATATGTGGAAAAATAGCCAGAAGTGGTGCTGAGGCTCAAGTGGTAGAGCTCTAGCCTTGAGAAAGCCCAAGGACAGTGCTCAGGCCCTGAGCTCAAGCCCAGGACTGGCAAAAAAAAGTGTGTGTGTGTGTGTGTGTGTGTGTGTGTGTGTGTGAAAATGGCCATAATAAAATCCACTATCCTATAAATTAAGAGAAGAACTAAGGAGTAAGAGTAGAAACATCAGCATGGAGGTTCAGCATCAAACGTGGTTCTAGGCAGGTGCCATGGTCATGACTTGGCCCAGGCACAGCACAGCACAGCCTTCTGTCCTTGTCACAGTCAGCCAAAGCCACATCCTAGCCTAACGTACCATCACTGAAGCCCATGGTCACCCTGGACCACAAAGACACACACAGGTTTAAAACCACTGGATAATGAAATCCCGTCCACATTAACATCTTAAACTCACCTCCCAGAACTTTCTCTACATCCAAATCACTGCCTCTTTTTTTCTCTTTTGGTCAATAATCTCTAATGCAGTTTCTTTGTTTTCTAACCTGATTTTAGCTTCCACCCCAACAGAGACGAGGGAGTCTGCAGATTCCTCAGGCGCAGGCTGCTGCAGAGCTGGGGCTGGCTGCTTGCTGCTCTCTGCGTCTGCTTCAGCATCCTCTTCGGCAGACTGCTCTTTGATTTCTGCTCCACAGTAAACAAGAGAACATGGAGTCAATCATTTGTGTGCTGAGGTCCATCGCTGATGCAGTTATCTATAATGCACACCCAGCACTGAAAGTAACAAACAAGAAATGACAATACTTCACCAAGACAGGAACAGTTTGTGTACCGAAAAGCACTGTTTATTTCTGCTTCAACAAAACTATAATCAAAATAATGTAAAACATTGTACATTTTTCCTTGTGCCAAATTTCCTGTGCCTCTGAATTCTCAGCCCAATACTAACTGCTTAGAACCTTTTCAAAATCCTAGTAGTTGATATACAAAACATGATGTCTTTTAACATAGCTTCTTCCCTCCTCTCCCCCCACCACTTAAACTCTGGGCCTGGGTACTGTCCCTGCGCTCTTCAGCTCAAGTCTACCACCCTACTCCTTCAGCCTTATTGCTACTTCCAGTTTTCTGGTGGTTAATTGGAGATAAGAGTCTCAGGGACTTTAGTGCCCAGGCTGGCTTTGAACCCTAATCCTCAGATCTCAGACTCCTAAGTAACTAGGATTACAGGAATGAGTCACCAGGCCTGGCCTATAGCTTCATATTTCTTTAAGTTGAAGTTACCATTAATTTAAAACATTCATGATACAGTTTAGTTAATTAGTCATTCTAAAAGCTAAATACTTGAAAAGATCAGTCCTTCATTCTACTGTACTTTACAGTTCTCCTCAGGGCTGTAACCGTAAATGCCCTACATATCTTTTCAGAAGGCAACCTTGACACCTAACATGCTTCTCTTTAAAAAAAAAAAAGAAAGAAAGAAAAAAAGTGGTATGTTCCCTCTGTTTTTCACCCTGTGTTACCAGAGTGAAGGGATGCTACCTCTCTATCAATGCATGCAATTCATGTTCTTGGCTGGAACACAAAGATTTATCAACTGAAAACATTTAAACATTTCTACATTTTCCCAACACCAATCTTAAAAGTTCTTCAAGCTGCTCTTCTGCATTTTCCTATCCTTTTACCACCAACTTCATGAAATGACACTTTGGAACAACCAAACTCCATCACCTTCCTCCTTTTACAACATGCCCATCCTATAGTAACTGTTGTCATCACTACTCACAGATGGCAACATAATTAATAACAATTCAGGAGCTTCAAAATTCACTTCGAATCTTCCTCAGGGAAAAGCTTTTCTCCCCACACACACACACACCAGTCCTGGCGACTGAACTCAGGGCCTGAGCATGGGCTTTCTTTAAGGCTAGAGCTCTACTACTTGAGCAACAGCACCACTTCCAGCGTTTTTATCCATTATGTGGTAACAAGGAATCAAACCCAGCCCTCTATTTCTAATTATAAAAAGTCCATGGATGAGTCAGGAGTATTTGCCTAGCATGCCTGGGTTCAATTCCTCAGTACCACAAACATAGAAAAAAGCTAGAAGTGGTGCTGTGGCAAATCACTGGCCTTGAGAGAAAAAAAAAAAAAAACCAACGACAATGCTCAGGCCCTGAGTTCAAGCCTCACGACTGGCAAAAAAAAAAAGGGGGGGGGGCATGGAAACAAGACTTGGAAATATAGGAACAAGTCTCAGCTATCAATTTACCATATACTACTAATTATTCAATATTAAACAAAATCATTTCTTTTATTTAGTCATAAAATTAGAAAACAGGGTTCGGAATGTGGCTTACTGGTAGAGTACTTGCCTAGTATGCATGATGCCCTGGGTTCAATTCCTCAGAAACGCATAAATAGAAAAGGCCAGAAGTTTCAGGCACAGTGGTTTATGACTTAATTCTAGCTACTCAGGAGACTGAAATCTGATGATCGCGGTTCAAAGCCAGCCCAGATACTAAAAACCCTGAGACTCTTATCGACAAGTAACCACTATAAAACAGGAAGTAGGGCTGTGGCTTGAGGAGTGGGGCAGTAGCCATGAGCTGAAGAGCTCAGGGACAGGGCCCACGCCCAGAGTACAAGCCCCATGACTGACAAAAAGAAAAAGAAAAGGCCAGAAGTGGTATTGTGACTCAAATGGTGGAGTGCTAGCTTTGAGCAAAAGGAGCTCAGGGACAGTGCCCAGGTCTGGTTCCTTTTAGAACCCTAAATTTGAATACAGCCTACACACATCCCTTACATTTTTCCTTGAAGAACTTAAATTGTCAACCAGGTTCTAACAACCTTCCTATGCTGTCTGTACATCTAGTCCTGCCATGTTGCAGACTGGCTGGACTTGGGGATCTTGAATCCAGGGCCTGGACATTGTCTTTGAGCTTTTCTGCAAGGAAAGCACTCCATCAATAAGGTATAAGCTCCATTTCCTTTTTTTGGTGGTTAACTGGAGTTTTAAGAGTCTCATAAACTTTCCTGCCCAGGCTAGTTTCATACCATCATCTTCAGATCTCAGACTCTAGCATGACTAGAATGAAGGCTAAGCCACCAGCACCTATCCAAATCTCCCTGCCCCCAACTCCTCCCCCACCTCCCCCCACTCCTGCCTGTTATGGTGGTTGATTTCAGGGCCTTTGCTTTGTTCCCTGAACTTTCTGCTCAAGACCAGCAGTCTATCTAGCACCTTAAGCCACCATTTTACTTCCATTAAGAGTCTCACTGAGTTTCCTTCTATTCTAAGCCTGATTTCCTGGTTTTTATACAGCCACTTCCATTTAATTTCCCTATGTTTGTCATAGGTGCCAGTGGCACAAGCCTGTAATCCTAGCTACTTAGGAGGCTGAGATCTGAGGACCGAGGTTCAAAGCCAGACCGGGCACAAAAGTCTATGAGATTCTTATCTCCAATTAATCAAATGTATCCATAAACTGCTTTGTTGAATTACAATCCTTTGTACAACTACTTAATATGTATTTTTGAAAAAATAAAATTGGATCTTACAAAAATTTACAGATTTTGGGGCCGGGAATTTGGCCTAGTGGTAGACTACTTGCCTAGCAGGAACAAAGATCCAGATTTGATTCCTTGGTACTACATACATAGAAAAGGCTTGAAGTGATACTGTGGCTCACATGAAAGAGCTCTAGCCTTGAGAAAGTCCAAGGCCAATACTCAGGCCCTGAGTTCAAGCCCCTGGACTGGCAAAAAACAAAAACAAAAAACACCCTACCGATTTTACAATAAAACTTTTAGTTTATATATGACAAAAGACCACAAGACCAAAATGAATACATCACAGAGAGAAAATAGATGCAATTTCTATCACCAAAAAGTACCCAAGTCCACAATATGTGAAAACAAGCCTAGGACAAAAATCCATATGTTCCTTTATTCTTTTCAAGTTTCAAGAGAGACTGCTTCTGGCCTCATCAGACACATTATTTTCCAACTTCCTTGCAGCTACTCATGTCCAGTCTATGTCAGTACAATTGCTTAGAAGTGACCTTGCCATTTTCTATCACGTGAAAGGAAAGCGCTCTGCTGTTGGCTAACTTATATCCCCCTTTCCTATGGACTGGAATGGGAAAAGCAGCCAACAAGGCAGCACTCCAGAGAAGTACAGCAGCAGAAACCTGATCATCAGCAAGCAACACAGCTGAAGACTCATCAATCAGGAGCTACCACGGACATTATAATGCATGAGGAAAAAAATGTAGTTTTATGTATGTCACTATTGTGTCTTGAAATCTGTCACAGCAGAGTCACTCACTAGTTAACAAAGAAGTTAGAAGTGGAAGCTGGGCACTATGATTCATGCCTATAACCCTAGCTACTCAGAAGGCTGAGATCAGAGGATGCAGTTCAGAACCAGCTCAAAGCCAGCCGGCCCTTAAAGGCTTGAGACTCTTATCTCCAATTAAGCACTAGAAAAGCAAAAGTGGGACTATGGCTCAAGGGGTAAGGCAGTAGCCTTGAGCTGAAGAGCTCAGGGACAACATCCAGGCGCAGAGTTCAAGCCTCAAGACCAAAAAAGAAAAAAAAGAAAAAAAAAAAAAAAAGGTTAGGGGCCGGGAGTTTGGCCTAGTGGTTAAAGTGCTTGCCTAGCATGCACGAAGACCCGGGTTCGATTCCTCGGTACCACATACATAGAAAAAAGCCGGAAGTGGTGCTGAGGCTCAAGTGGTAGAGCTCTAGCCTTGAGAAAGTCCAAGGACAGTGCTCAGGCCCTGAACTCAAGCCCAGGACTGGCAAAAAAAAAAAAAAAAAGGTTAGAAGTGGGAGCTGTCAGACAAAAAACTTAAGCAGTTTGTCAATCAAGCCGCAAGACAATGATAGTGAAAATTAAGAATTAAATGGCACTTTTCATACTATATAAGAATTTAATAGACCAGTAATCTGCAATAATTTGGAAAGCAGACTGTACAAACAAAAACTGTAGCTCTAGGGAAATCATAGGTTATTCTGTGTTGCCTGATCTCTATCTATGGCTTTTACCACCAAACAAAATAAAGTTCTGAAGGAAATATATCTTCTGCCTGCTTATTATTCAAAGCACTATTAAGTGACCATATATAAATATGCCATGATGGAAGCAATTTATTCCTACTCAGAATACTCCAGAATACATGTGGGAATATCTCCATTTCTTTGTTTTTTTTCTTTCTTTCTTTATTTTTGGTCAGTCATGGGGCTTGAACTCTGAGCCTAGGTGCTATCCCTGAGACCTTCAGCTCAAGGGCATCACTTCTGGTTTTCTGGTGGTTCATTGGAGATAAAAGTCTCATGGACTTTCATGCCCAGACTGGCTTTGAAGCCCGTTCCTCAGATCTCAGCCTCCTGAGTAGCTAGGATTACAGGTATGAGCCATCAGCGCCTGGTACCATTCTTACTAAGTAGTAAAAAAGAGGTAGACAGAAAGAGGAAAGAGATTTTAGAATGGGGCCTAAGCATTCACAAATAGTAAGACCAAAGGAAGATATTCTTAAGGGGAGGAGCAGAAAGGCACAATGCCTATATACATCCAATTATACAAATTAATATTTATTGAAATTAACTCCAGGAAATGAAAACAAGAGGGTTTTTTCCCCCCTTTTTGCTGTCTTATTTCCTTTTCGCTCTGTATATTTATGCCTTTGGGAGGAGGGTAAGGGTTCACAGAAGTGGAGGGACAAAGAGGAACAAACACAGCCATGGTACTCACTGGACACTTGAAAATGAATTAGAGAACCTGTGAGTGAGGGTGGGAGGGGAAAACTGGGATAACATGACAGAAGGGGTGATACTGTCCAAAAAGACCTGCACTCTTTACCTGATTTATGTAACTGTAACCTTTGACATCACCCTTATAACAATACAAAAATTAAAACAAAATGAATGGAGGCGGGAAGCCGAGAGAGCTCCATTGCGGGGACTAGCGCCGCATTCTGTGAGCACCAGCCCGAAGCTCTTCCCTCCAAGGTTCTGCCCCCTGCTATTACGTGCTGCCTACCACTTACTATCGCTAACCTTGTTTTCTTCTGGAAAACGATGATAACCTTATTTTTATGCCTCCTTCCCCCAATCCAGCAAGAAAAGGAAAATGTCTAGTATTTCTAACGTATTTTAGAAAGTTCTAATTGTTACAACCAAGGAGAAAAAAAGAATAACAATGTCTGTATTTCTGTCTCTCTACAGAAAGAAAGAAATGGAAATGTTAAATAATTTAATTAATGGGAGGTTAATTGGTTTTCAGGAGCATAATCTTTTAGAATCAGGCTTTCTGGGGATGACACGGCTTGAACTTAGGGACTAGGCACTCTCTAGAAGCTTTTTCTGCTCAAGGCTAGTACCCTACAACTTTGAGCCATAGCACTCCTAATTATCTGGGAATTAACTGGAGATAAGGGTCTCATAGACTTTCTTGCCTGAGTTGGCAGTGAACTGGGACCAGTCCTCAGATCTCATCCCCCTGAGCAGCTAGGATTACAGGTGTAAGGCATGGGCGCCTAGCTTACTTTTGTATTTAATCTATATTAAAAAACAGGGTTTCCAAAGTTTTAAAACTCCAGTTATTTTATTGATTATATATATTATTTAGTAAAAGAAATTGAGTCCAAACCACTTGTCTCCAGGACGACTGTGGCAAAGCTGGCTTTGAGAGTCCATCCTGTTCTACTTTTTCTGCTATTAATGATACTAGTTGAACCCAGGTTCCTAATCTAGATCTGCTAAAGAATCAAAGACTGATGAACTTTGGTTCTCTTTCCAGATTGCATTTTAACTTTTTTTCAGGAGATACTTTAACATGTTTTACTGTTAGTATAAAGGTGATGTATGAAAGGATTGGTTACAGAAGTCAGGTGACGAGTACATTTTATTTATTTTTTGAACAATGTTACCCTTTCCCTCATTCTCTCCCAGTTTTTCCTCATGAGTTTCTCACTCATAACTTGTATAATTCACTAATCCAGTGATTACTATTGCTGCATCTGTTCGCCCTTTTTCTTCCATTTCTGTGTCCCCCTTACCCTCCCAAAGACAGATAAATGAAAAACAAGGGAAAGAAAGCAACAACAAAGGAGAGATGACCACTTACTTCAATTTCTGGAGTTCATTCGATAAATATATGATCAGAAGCACATTTGAGAAGGTAATTTCATGAGATAGATTCATCACAGCACTTGTCTTTGAGAGAGTTTAGTGATTCATCTCATCTTTCCAAATGGGACAGTAGTCCTGAAGATGAATTTCCTGCAGCTTCTTGGCTATATAGTATGGTAGAAATCTGTAGTTTCTGAACCTTGCAAGGAAAGACTGTGGTACCTAATGATATTTAGCTGAATGGTTATTAAGGGTAACTTTTTTTTTGGTGGGTCACGGGGCTTGAACTTGGCCAGGGCGATACCCTTGAGCCAGCCCTACACTAGAAGCAAGCCCCACTTCCTGTTTGCTTGAGGTTAATTGGAGGTAAGAGTCTTAGGTCCTTTTGTGCCCCATATCACTCTAAACTATGATCCTCATATTTCAACCTCCTGAGCCGTGGCTCACACCTGTAAGCCCAGCTTACATAGTTCACGTTTAACTCACTGTCTACTGAGGACCACTGCTACACTTTTTCAGCTTTTTTCCCTCAAGTACTGTACCCTACCCCCTAAAAAAAACAGACACATAAATGAGTCATGCAGAAAGGAAAGAAAACAAAAACTACAACAAAGAGACCTCATTTCTGTATCTTCGAGTGTGTGTGTGTGTGTGTGTTTTTGTGTGTGCAGTTTCTAATATATATTACATATTATATAAATACAAAGAGGCACATAGCCATTTGTGTTTCTCCCCTGAGTATCCTCTTCTGGTCTCTCTCATATCTGAGTGTATTTTACATCTAACTTCTGCATGTAAAAGAAAGTGCCATTTGTCTCTCTGGGTTGGCTTGCCTCACCAAAATGATTTGTTCCAGATCCATCCATTTTCCTTGCAAATGACATCTCATTCTTTCTAATGGCTATAGAAAGTTCCATTGTGTGTGGGTACCACATTATGTCTGACCTCTTCATCTACTGTAGGGCACCAGGGCTGTTTCCTTATCTTGAATATGGGTATAAATGGGGAGGTAGTGACCATGGGTGTAAAAGTATACTGATGGCATCCTGGCTCATGATGTTCTGGGCAGATGGCCACGAGCGGCTGGGTTGTAGGGAAGAGCTAGTTTTCTGAAGAACCTCCATACATCTGTCCAGGAGACGGTACTAGTTTATAATTCCACCAGCACTGCAATAGGAGTTCTTTTCCTCACATCCCTGCCAACATTTGCTGTTCGAGTTCACAGTGTTGGCCATTCTAACTGCTGAGATGGTATCACGGGGATGCTTTGAGTTGCACTTCCGTGGTGGCCAGAAATAATGAGTATTTCCTCATGTTTTTCTTCTGAGAAGTCTCTCCTGCTCCTTTGCCCATTTAGTGATTGGAAGGGATTAGTTCTTGAGGTCCATGTATACTATGGATATTTGGCCTTTGTCTGATAAGTCACAAAGGTAAATTTTTTCTCCCAATCTGTTGGCTTTCTAGCTTAGTAAGCATCCTTAGCTATACAGAAACTTTTATTTTGATGTAGTCCCACTTTTCAAGTCTCTCTCCTGTTATACCCCTGCACTCTTTTCAGAAAGTTTCTGCCTAGACCTTTGAATACTTTTTCATTCTTTTATTTACTTTATTTGTTTGTTTGTTTGTTTGGTCAGTAGTGGCACTTCAACTCTGGAACTGGGTGTTGTCCCTAAGCTCAAGGCTACCGCCCTATCCTACCCTACCCTTTTATTCTTTAACCAATAAGAAAAAATATTGTGAATTCTTCCTAAGAAGCAGCAGTTCCAGCTACACACAAGAGAAAAAAATA
This sequence comes from Megascapheus bottae, assembly GCF_031878675.1. NCBI lineage: Eukaryota > Metazoa > Chordata > Mammalia > Rodentia > Geomyidae > Megascapheus > Megascapheus bottae. The sequence goes on from NC_143513.1 coordinate 82,749,277, forward strand.
TCTTTAAGTATATTAAAGTATAGATAATAATGGAGCCCATCTTGAAATATCTCTCTACATCAACAAAAGACCTTACTGTCAAAGTAAGGACAACTAAACTAGTGCTTATGTCTGTACCTCTTCTCATAGCCTTTTACTCTTCAAAACACTGTCACAGGGCCGACAGTTTGCCCTAGTGATAGAGTGCTTGCCTAGCATGCATGAAGCACTTGGTTCAATCACTTGGTACGATACACACAGAAAAAGTCGGAAATGGTGCTGCGTGCTCAAATGAGCAAAATGCTCAAGGACAGTGCCCAGGCCCTGAGTTCAAGCTTCAAGCTGGCAGAACAAAAACAACAAAACCCACTGTAATATTTCAGCAGAAAAATACAACAAAGACTGCTATGTCTGAAAATGATGTCACCAGGGATGGAGCTGCCGTCCACAGGTGCTCTGCGTGAAGGACTAGCGATAACCTATGCTATCAGTCATCTACAATCCTCGCCAAATATGCAGATGGAAACTACAGCTAATGCCGTATCTAGAGAATGAAACAGTCCCAGTTTAGCTCCTCAGTCACTCTGTAAAATGTTTGGCTTCCTGGGTGTTCCTTCTTCAAACTACCTGCAGTCCACACTGGTAGAAACTACAACTGACATTTTTCCGACTTGAAATTCTTCAGTACAGGTGTTTTGTTTTAAATAAATTACCCAGGGCATCTTCCTCCTTAATTAAAATTTGACCTGAAGATAAACAATTATTCATTATCACAAAATGCTCTGAAGTCAAAAAAGTGGAGGCCACTACAACCTGTGGTAGGGACAATGGGCAGAAGTTCAACCCCCAATCTTAGTCCTACCTGTGGTTAAACTTTTGCCACTAGATGGCACAAGTGCAGTGATAACTTACTATGAAGAACTCAATCATGGAAAGTTTCTAGAACCTAAAGACAGTTTTCACACACTTCAAAACCAGTACTACTTTTGAGGATATAAAGCAGTTCTACTCTCTGGCTTATGTATTTTCATTCTATCTCTCTCTCGTTTTTTTTTGTTGTTGTTATTTTTTTTAAAACGGACCCAGCACTTGAACTCAGATCTAAGCACTGACCCTGGGTTTCTTCATGCAAGGTGAGTAATCTACCACTTGAGCCACAGCACCACTTCTGTCTTTTTCTGTGTGTGGTACTGAGGAATCAAACCCAGGGCTTTGAGCATGCTAGACAAACACTCTATCACTAGGCCATATTCCCAGCCTTCTTCATCTCCCTTTTATTTCTTTAATTAAGAGAAATAATTCTTAAAGGTAAAAACCTTCTATACACAGACCCTTACTAACTAACCATTTCTATGGTATAAAAAGTATAAATTTTAAAAGTTGACTTTTAATAAAAGCTAATGCTGGGGGAAAAAAATCTAAGGCTTGGAATCTGATGGGACTCTCAACAGAAACATCCCAGCTACAGCAAAAAGTGAAAATAGGAGAATAGCTATTTACCTAGCATACTAAGGTAGACTGGGCAAAAAACTGGAGCCTATGTCAAAAATAATAAGGGGGACCAAAATTTTGGCCTAGTAATAAGAGTGCTTGCCTAGAATGCACCAAGACCTGGGTTCAAGCCACAGGAACAAAAGGATAAAGATCCAGATCGGCCTGGGTATAAAGTGTTTCTTGCTTTTTAATCCATAAAGATGAGTATCAAGACTATTTCAAAGAGCAAGCCAAGCATGGTTAAAAAGTGTAGGCAAAAGTAAGGCACGGAGTGGGGCAGGGGTGGAGAGTAGGGTGCTAGGACTTTATCTGAAAAAGTAACTTTTAAAAAGGCCTGGGGTCAGGCTGGGAGTTTGGCCTAGTGGTAGAGTGCTTGCCTAGCATGCATGAAGACCGGATTTGATTCCTTGGTACCACATACATAGAGAAAAAAGCCAGAAACGGTGCTGTAGCTCAACTGGTAGAGCTCTAGCCTTGAGAAAACCTAAGGACAGTGTTCAGGCCTTGAGCCCAAGCCCAGAACTGCCCCCCCACCCACCCAAAAAAAGCCTGGGGTCAAGTATATCTAACAAGTGCAAAGCCCTTAGTACAAATCTTAGTGCCTCCCCGCTATACCCCCCCCCAAATTAAACAATGCAATCCAGATATCCACTGAACAACAAGTGATATCTGGTGATGCCTGAAGAGCAGAACTGTGCAGTCAAGCTTGGCCTGAATTACGGTCCTACAAAAACCATGAGATATACTTATTTTAAGTCACTATTTTAGGAGTTGACTGGCTATGTAGCAAACAGTAACTGAAATTTTTTTGAAAAATCAAAGACCAAATATTTATAAATGTGCTTCTAGCATCTCATTACTCTAGGATCTAAAATTTCAAAGTACTAATTCAAACACTGAAATTAGCCAAGACAAGAACAGTGCACACAGTAGGGCTTTGCTTCAGTCCACAGGGCTTCAACCTACCACATGGTATCTTTGTTTTTCTCTCTCAATAAACAAAGTTCACCATGTAACCAAAGTAGAGAGCCTGAACATTCTGGCAGAGAGCACCACCATGCTGCTATAGCTAGATATAAAACACACTAAAAACTAGTGGGAAAAGTGCCGGAATAAAAACTTATCAAAAAAGAAATCTCAATTTTAACTTTCCATGGCAATACAAACTGGGGAGGGAGGGAGGGAAGGCAGGCTGTCAAATTTCTAAGCTGCTGGGCCAGGTGGCTCATGCCTGTAATCCTAGCAACTAGGGAGGCTGAAACCTGAGGATCTAATTCAAAGCCAGCCCAGTTCAAAGCCAGCCAGGACACTAAAGAATCTGAAACTATTAGCTCTTATGGCCAATTAATCTATAAAAAATGGGAAGTAAGGCTTGGCTCAAGGGTAAGGTAGTAGCTTTGCACTGAAGAGCTCAGATATAAGAGTAGGGTGGAAACCTTGAGTTGAAGAGCTCAGGGACAGAGCCCAGGCCGAACTCAAGCCCCATGACCCACAAAAAAAAAAAAAAAAAAGAAAAACGAAAAAGAAAAATTAAGCTATATAACCAAGCTTTATCATTGTGACATACTACTATAGCCTGGTATTAATTAACAGTTGTGCTTAAACTGTATAATGGGTTGAGACATCTACATTTAAACAATGATGATCACTAAAATTTCTTTCTTGAAAATGAAGAGATATATAGGGTGTTAAGACAAACGTACATATTTTAAGCTCATGCATATAACCATTTGCTAAATCATTAATGGACCAAAAAGTAACTGAATTAAAGTGATCTATCTATGTATCTATCTATAAAATGTGTATGAAGCTTTGGAATAACAATTTATGTATCTTATTAGAGGAAGACTCCCATCTTTTCTGTGACTGAAAGTCACAACTAAATTAGAGCCAATGGTCCTTAGATAACAGCTGAAAGTAACATTTCCAGGCCAAAAGATAATCTAAGATATTTACACCTAAGTCCAGGCAGTATGATGCGGTAGTTGGGATCTTGAATATCCCCTCAAAAGCCATGTGGTAAAGGCTTGGCACATTGTTAGTGTGTGGTGACAGGCCTAGTGAGAAGAAGTTAGGTGCTCAGAGGCAAGCCCTTGAACAGGCTGCCATTCACAGCCCCTTCCCCTCCTTTTGCTTCCCAGCCACCTTTAATACTCAGCCCAGGATGCACTAAGATGGCACAGGACCAAAAGCAACAAAAATTCTTATTTCCAATTTGCCTAGGAAAAGCTGGAAATAAAGCTGTGGCTCAAGTGGTAAAGTGGCAGAGGAAAAAAAAACAAAACAAAAAACTAAGAACTTTGTCTGTCTCTTTTACACACACACACACACACACACACACACACACACACACACACACACACGAATGGAATGGACGAAGGGTGGATAATAGGCACATGGAAACTAAAAAAGAAAGGGGAGAGGGAAGGACTTGTTATCTGACTAATATAACTGTAATCCTCTGTACATCACCTTTAAAAATAACAATGCCGATTATAAAATATTACAGGTGATCTAGAAGTGCCATTATGAGCTCACATTCACCAGTGTGTGTGCATACAGAATTGTTAGTGACTCATTAAAGCGATTAACCAATTATTCCCAATAGAAGCTACATGAAATATTATGTCTACAGCCTGTATTTTGTTTTCCCAGTCCTGGGGCTTGACTCCTGGCCTGGACACGGTCCTGGACCTCAAGGCTAGTGGTCTGCCCCATGAGCCACAGCTCCACCCCTGGCTTTTTCTGTGTATGTGGTACCAAGGAATTGAACTCAGAGCTTCATGCATGCTAGGCGAGCACTCTACCATTAGGCCAGGCTCCTGGCCCAGAAAATGCTGTTTCTAATGAGCAACAAGCTCAGCAGAATTTTGGATGATATTTAAGAGGACTCAAAAGGAAGAGTCTGACAAGAAGCTCTCACTAGTAGAACTATGCTAACACTTAAAATAACCCCTCCTAAACCACTCATTCTCATTTTAATTAATACTCTTATATTGTACATGTTAAAGAAGCATGTCAAGAACAGGTTTACATTAACCTATACGCAACAAGAAGAGGTTAAGAAAGCAAGCAACTTGAGTATGCTTTATAATTGACTAAATACATATAAAACTCTTCTATGTTTGGGTTTACTTGTAAATTGTTGGGTTTTAAATTTATTTGGATTATTTTTATTGGTCCTAAGGCTTGACCCCAAGGCCTGGACGCTGTCCCTGAGCTTTTGTTTTTCATATAAAAAGGCCAAGTTATTGCGGAAGTAGATGGTGAAGTGAAAAGCCAGTTACACCATGCGGAGTAAGGCGCTAACGCTGTGACTACGGTGGTTCTCATGTTGGGTTTTTAAGGGCAAAACCCATGGAGTCCAGCCTGGCCCCACACAGGTGGGATTGTCACCTATATAGAGGGTCATACAGTCAGCTCCAGCCACACACAGGTAGCCAATAGTGTTACAGCCTAGTGTTTGAATTAGCCTATCACCTTAGTCCTCCCAACCACAAACCAAGCAGATATCCCACCTTATAAGGGGTGGGGATAAGATGGCCCCTCCCTAGAAGGGCAAAGATGGCTGGGCTGCTTCACCATTGTGGGCTTTCCACAATGGGGTGGGGAGCTCTGTTCCTGAGCTTTTAGACTCAAACCTAGTGCTCTACCATTTTGAGCCACACCTCCACTTCTGGTTTTCTGGTGGTTAATTGGAAGTAAGTCTTGTGGACTTTGCTGCCAAGGCTGGCTTCAAACTGCAATACTCAGATCTTAGTTTCCTGAATACCTTAATCATACAAGCACGAGCTATTAGCACCATGCTTAAATTGGTTTCAATATTGGTTCTTCTTCCTTCTCACTATTCTCTTTACTCTTCGTATTCATTAAAAACTAGATGGTGGGGCCAGGAGTGTGGCCTAGTGGCGGAATGTTTGCCTATCATTCATGAAGCCCTGAGTTCCATTCCTTGATACCTTACACAGAAAAAACTAGATGGCACTATTTCAATGACAAAGACAGAGCAATGAAGCCAGTCTGGTGGCTCACACCTGTAATCCTAGCTACTCAGGAGGCTGAGATCTGAGGATCAAGGTTCAAAGCATGGACACAAAAGGACCTGAGAGTTTATTTCCAATTAACTTCCAGAAAATAGGAAGTGGAGCTTGGCTCAAGGGTAGGGTAGTAGCCTTGAGCTGAAGAGCTCAGGGACAACACTCAGGCCCAGGGGTAGGGTGGTAGCCTTGATGTGAAGAGCTTAGGGACAGCTCCCAGGACCCAGAGTTCAAACCCCACGACCCAACAAAACCACCAAAAAAAAAAAAAGAGCAATGACTAATAATATTACTTCACTGTAAAAGTCCTATGTTTTTGTGCACATGTGCACACACACGTGAATACATAAAATCCAGTTATGAGGCTTATTAGTTGTATGAAAAAAATCTGAAGTTCAATTTTGTGGTGATGTTCCAAGGACAGTAGACATTAAAAAAATACACAATGAAAACCCCAAAAATGTAACACTGTTCAGTTAGGGAATCAAAAAGTTGCTATTTGTCTTAAGTATTCTAGGTACTAGGGACAGTGAACAAGCCCGGTCATCCATCACATGATGCCGACATTGTACTAGGGAAGGTATGCAATAAAGACACGGAAAACTCTGCCATATCTGTGAAATGACAGGAAAGAAAATAGTAGAAGAGGTCAGAGGACATTCTCATCGTGATGGAAATGTCATTTAAAGCTTTAAAAAGACTTTTGTCTAGTATTATATGGAATGTAAAATTATATGAAAAAAACATAATGGAGAATTTTTAACTCCTATATCTGCATGGAAAGCAAGAAATCTTTTTCTTTCTTCTGTATTTTTCCCTGTTCTAATCCTGATACCAAACAAGCCTTTCCTACAACTTTTCAAACAGTGTAAATAAATAAAAAACTAATGGAATGTTTATGAATTCAGTTTTACAGAAAACAGTGCACTTAGAATTTTGCACTTCAAAGCTTCATGTCATCATTCTAACTTATGCATGCATACCTTATTAGATAGGAAGATGAGAATTGCCAAATACCTGAAGACTAACCACATGTGATAACCATAAAGTATTCTCTGGGAAACTGTAATTTTTAAAAGATAAAAAACTTTCTCTTAAAAAAAAAAAAAACCAGTAGGCCAGGAGTTTGGCCTAGTGGTTAAAGTGCTTGCCTAGCATTCATGAAGACCCGGGTTCGATTCCTCGGGACCACATACATAGAAAAAAAAAAGCCAGAAGTGGTGCTGAGACTCAAGTGGTAGAGCTCTAGCCTTGAGAAAGTCCAAGGACAGTGCTCAGGCCCTGAGCTCAAGCCCAGGACTGGCAAAAACAAAAAACAAAAACAAAAAAACCAGTATTATGGACATAGTATTGGAAATATAAACATAACTATATAGACATAAAAATTTATGACTCTACAGACATGTTTTATTACACATTAATATGTATCTATAACAGAGAAACCCTTAACTTAATTATATTCTAAAATCTAAGTGCCAGTTGTTGTATATAGACTCCCTGCTTGAATACTTGTTTGTTAAACATGTCATTTGAAATATAATGTAAAAATCAATGTTAATAAATTCTTTAACACAAAAACTGTACAAGATTCTGCAAGCATCAAGACGTTTGTCAACTTAATACAAAAAGCCTAAAAATGTCCAAACTCTACCCAACTATTGAAATCATTCCTAGACTTTCTCATGCACAAATCCTCAAATATGATATAATCACACTGCAAACTTCTTACACACTAACCTACAAATTCTGTAATATTCTTTGAACAACATACTCACTTTTGTGAGGATGCACAATATGCACTAACACGAATAAGGATAATTAAAAGTCCAGCTGACCAGAAATTGTTTAACCCAGAATCCCATAATAGTGTTGCTAATTAGATGTGTTTTTCCATTATATACATATTATCCAAACAAGTTATAAATACTTGACGATTTGTAATTCAAAAGTATACCATTAGCTCTGTCTGTCAGGTTGGTTCTTGAACTCAGAGCATGGGTGCTATCCCTGAGTTTTTTTTTTTAATGGCCTGAAGCATGGGTTCTTATCATGAGAGCCTCAGGGAGCCAGGTGCAGTAGCTCACGCCTGTAATCCTAGCTACGCAGGAGGCTGAGATCTGAGGATCAAGGTTCAAAGCCAGCCAGGGCAAGAAAGACCTTGAGACCCTTATTTCTAATTTATCACTAGAAAAGTGAGGCTGTGGCTCAAGGTAGCCTTGAGCTAAAGAGCTTCAGGGACAATTCCAAGGCTTAAGGGTAGGGCAGTAGCCTTGAGGTGAAGAGCTCAGGGACAGCACCCAGCACCAGAGTTCAAGCCCCATGACCAACCCAAAAAAAAAAGTCTCAGGGGCTTTCCTGCCTGAGCTGGCTTTGAACCAAGATCTTTCGATCTCAATCTCTTATGCAACTAGGATCACAGGTATGGGGACTGACACCCAGCATAAATTATTATATTAATGGTCTGAAATTACTGTTATTTCTAATATTAATTTTGTAATAATTTCTAGAGCCAGGAGTTTGGCCTAGTGGTAGAAACAGAGAAGTCAGATTTTCACTTTGTCTAATGGATCAGGCAGAAGAAAGATTTAAACATTAGTATATAGGCAAACATTAAAACAGTATATTGCTAAGCACAGTACACAGACAAATACAAATTATTATGATTTTTTGATACCTATTTCCACAATAGTTTCTGTTTCTGGTGTCTCCAGCCCATCCGTGCTATCCTCATCTTCCACTGTGGTTTTTCCTCTACTTCGAGGCCTACAGCAAAAAAAGATTAAAAAAAAAAAAAGGCATATGGTTAAACATTCAAGATTTTGTTTTGTAAAACAGGGTTTTTCAGTACGTAGCCCAGGATGGTCTCAAATGACATAGTCTACTGCCTTGGAGCACAGAGATCACACAGACACATCAGGTTTACATGCCTACTTCATGGGAAGCACAATTTGAAGGCATACCAAATGAAAGAATTTAGGCATCTTCTAGCATTTTAACATACCAAATAGTAAATTGGACTCATACTTATTTTTTTTTCCTTTAGCTCACCACTTTCTTTATATTCTAAAGTGAAACACACAAATTAATATTTTTGTGCTATTGTAACTCACACACTAAAGAATTCCTTATTCTCATTTTGCCTCAATTTCTGCTGACTGTCCATGGCTTCCTCTACTCCAGTAGTGGCTTCTATCTAGCCAGTAAGCTCTTCACCAGTTCACAAAACACAGTACACTTCATTTAATGATGCTGAAAATGATACCCAGACAGATGCATCTATTACAAGGTCACATAAGTGATTATGATACCACATTGCCCCCCAAAAATAAGAAAAAAAATTAAGCATTATCTAAGTGTCATGTTTCAAGTATAATAAAAAAATTAATGTTTAAACACTTTATGAACATAAAATAAGGTAAGTATGGTAAAATTCTCTAAACTAATGCCAATTGTTAAAAAAAAAAAACTATATTAATGCCTTTAGTCCTTAAAAGTACCCCCCAAAAGGGGGATAAAGAGGAAAGGAGAGGGAGCAGGGGAGAGAAAGGAGAAAAAAATGGAAAGGGAGGGAGTGAGAAGGAGGGAGAAAGAGGGAGCCAGAAAAATATGTAAGATCTGACTAATGAATTTTTGTACTGGTCCTGGGACTTGGACCTGAGTACTGCCCTTGAGCTCAAGGATAGTGCTCTACAACTTGAGCCACAACTCCACTGCCAGTTTTTCTGTGATTAATTGGAAATAAGAATTTCAGAGACTTCTTTGCCTGGGCTGGTTTTCAACTATAATCCTCAGATTTCAGCCTAGTGAGTAGGATTACAGGCATGAGCCACCAGCATCCAGCTTAAAGAACTTTTTAAGAAATCTATTTATTTAGAATCTTATAGATTAAGACTAAAGAAAGCAGTGACTGGAAATTCTTCAGATGGTCTCAGTATAGTTCTTACCATAAAGAAAAAATTAGGAACTATTTTAACATCATTTTCCTTATTTTACATAATTAAGAATATAAAATTTTTCTTAACTTATATAAACAAGGAGGTTATATTGTGATAATACCATTTATGTATATAGCACGCTTTGAACAAGTTATATTCCCTTACTCTTCCCATATTTTCCCCTACATATTTTTCAAACAGTGTTTAGTGGGTTTCATTATAAAGTGTGTGTGTGTGTGTGAATTGTCCTTCAATCCTCTTCACTCCCATTTTGTATCCTGTCCTTTCTGCTTTCTCTTTGTTGCTACCCTACTCCACAGTTCACATTTGACATTTATGCGCCATTATCATTATAGGTCTACATTCTATACATTTGGTTTGAGCTTGGCTTATCTCATTCCACATGATTTCTAACCCCACCCATTTTCAGGCAAAGTACATAAATTCATTCTCCTTTACAGCTGAGTCACAATCCATACGGTGTAATATAGAACAAAATTTTCATTATACATTATGGGACACATATGCTAATTTTACTGCTTGGACATTGTGACCAATGCTGGATGTGCAAGTACCTCCTCCTTCAATGTTGATTTACACTCGGGAACTGTAAGGCAGAATTGTAATTATTTCTACTTTTTTTTTGGGGGGGGGGGGGCTTGAACTTGCCCTGGGTGCTGTCTCTGAGTTCTTCAGCTCACGGCTACCGCCCTACCCCTAGGTCTGGGCACTGTCCCTGAGCTCTTCAGCTCAGGCTTACTACCCTACCCTCGAGCCAAGCCTCACTTCCTATTTTTTGTTAATTGGGGATGAGTCTCACATTTTTTAATGCCTGGATGGCTTTGAGCTTTGAGCTTTGACCTTGATCCTCAGATCTCAGCCTCCAGATACAGGCGGGAGCTACCTCACCTGGCTTGAACTGGCTTTTTATCACAGAGAACATAACTAGTTTTCCAATCTTTTCTTTTCTTTTCCTTCCTTTCTTTCTTTTCTTTTTGTTGTTGTTGTTGGCCATGAGACTTGAACACTGGGCCTAGACGTTGTCACTGAGCTCTACAGCTCAAGGCTAGCACTCTATTCCTTGAGCCGCAGGGCCACTTTCATGACTACCATATTTCTCTAATGCATGGTTTTCCATCTTTTGTCAAAAAATCAGATGACTATTTATCTATCCTATTCTATTTCCCTACATGTCTACTTTCTTTTATTAGTCTTGAGACTTGAACTCAGGGCCTAGACACTGTCCCCTTGAGCTCTATTGCTCAAGGCTAGGCTCTACCACTCTGAGCCCCAGAACCATTTCTGGGTGCCACTTCTGGTTTTCTGGCAGTTAACTGGCCTGCCTGGACTGGTTTCAAACTGTGATCCTCAGATCCTAAGTAGCTAACATTACAGGCAAGAGCCCTCAATGCCCAACTTCTTTTGTTCATTTTTAATGGTTTATTATCTTTAAGTAGTTATATAAAGTTACCATTTAACAAAGCAATTTATGAATAAAAAGCATCTTGATCAATGTCATCCCATTTAACACATTCTCACTGATCCCTCTCCATTTTTTTCTGGCTTCTTTTCCATTCTCTTTGTTGGTTTGTTGAAAAGCCACTGGGGTTTTTTTGTTATTGATAGTTGTAAGGCTTGAACCCAGAGCCTGGGTGCTGTCCCGGAGGCTCTTTAGCTCAAAGTTAGCTGTCTACCACCACTTTGAGGCACACTGCTGTCTTTTTGGTGGTAACTGGATATGAGTCTCACTGACTTTCCTGTCCAGTCTGACTTCAAACCATGATCCTCAGATCTCATCAAACCTCCCGAGTAGCTATGTTTACAGATGTGAGCCACCGGTGCCTAGCTTAGTTACTGGGTTTTATTAATTTAGCATCCTATTTATTGTTCATTATTATTTATTAACTATCAGAAGTAGGACTTTTTCATATTATCTTTGAGACATTCTAAACATAAGTCACATCATCTATAAATACTGAATTCATTTTGTTTCTTTCTATTTTCCCATTGCTCTGGTTAGGAATTCTAATAGTATACTGAATAAAAGTGAGAAGAGTGGACACTTTTGTCTCATTTCTGACTTCTGAAAAAACAATTTCAGATTTTTCCTATTTGATATGTTAGCTATAGGTTCGCCAGATATACTTGATTGTGTTGAATCAAGTTCCTTCTAATCAGTTGGAGATCTTTTATCATAAGAGATGTAGATTTCCCGTACCTTCATGCTAAACTAATGTTTGCCTTCGGCTTACTCAAGGCTAGAACTCTACCATGAGCCACAGAACCACTTCCAGTTTTTTCTATATTTGTGGTACTGAGGAATCGAACCTGGATCTTTCTGCATGCTGGGCAAGCACTCTACCACTAGGCCAAACTCCCAGCCCCAAAAGACGTATCTTTTTATAGTCAAGAAATTCCTTTTTTTCCTTTCTCTTCCTTCCTTTTTCCCTTCCCTCTCCCTTTCTTTTTTTGCCAGTCGAGGCTTAAACTCAGGACCTAAGCACTATCCTTGAGCTTCTTTTGCCCAAGGCTAGCACTCCACCACGTGAGCCACAGTGCCACTTGCAGCTTTTTCTCTTTCTCTGGTACGAAGGAAATGAACCCAGGGCTTCATGCATGCTAGGCAAGCACTCTGTGACTAAGCCACATTCCCAGCCAGAAATATATTTTGCAGGCAACAAATGGTCAGTGCTGTCACACAATGTCCTTTGATTGAAGAACTAAGATCACTTAACATTCAGTGTAAATACTGAAAGATACATAGTATTTTTCTGCCATTTTTGTTATTTTGTGAGATGTTTGCTTGCTATTCCACTTGCCATGGAGAAGCATTCTTTTCCTGTATTTTTCTGGCTGTCTTCATCTTCTTTTAAGCATCTTTGGCAGTGATGGTGTTTGGTGTTCATGAATGCCTTTAGACTTTATGATGCAATGTTTGTATTTCTCCTTCAACTATGAAGGATAAGCTCTGGTAGATAAGTTGACAGTTTTCTTTCAGGGCTTGAAATGTATCATTCCATCCTACCTTTAATTTAAAGGTCTGCAAAAAATCTACTTTTATTTTGATAGGTTTGCTTTATATGAGACTTTTCACTTCTCTCCTGAAGTTTTCAATATAGTTTCTTTATTCTGTGTATGATCTTAACTGTTAATATGTCTAGGAATGTTTCTTTTCTCATCTTAGCTGTTTGGTTGTTCTCCACATTTATCATATTCTTCCTTCATATTATACTTTGCTTTCCTTATTTTATTCAGCTATGTGTCCTCTTTGAATTTATTCAGATCCCTATATATGTTACCTTTAATCTCATTGATTCCTTTTATTACTACTTTCTTGTTGAAAAGTCACTATTATTCAAAGCCTTTATTATAGAATTGCACACTTTTGAAGAGACATGTTGCCTTCTGTTTTCAGGTTAGTTGTGTTTCTACATTGGGATTTATGAATCTGAAGTCAAGTTCTTGACTGGAAGCTATAATTACCTAGAGTTTTTCTTCTGATTTTTCTATTCTTGGATTGGGAAATGTATCACTTGATTTATATATCATATATATACTTACATATCATCTAAAAAACTTTTTCTGACCATGTGGCCAGCTTATCAACAATGTAACCTTTTCAAATTTTTCATATTTCACTTAGCTCTTCCTTCTTGTTCCTCACTGACTTTTCTTTTTTTTTTTTTTTTGCCAGTCCTGGGCTTGAGCTCAGGGCCTGAGCACTGTCCTTGGACTTTCTCAAGGCTAGAGCTCTACCACTTGAGCCTCAGCACCGGTCTTCGTGCATGCTAGGCAAGCACTTTAACCACTAGGCCAAACTCCCGGCCCTCACTGACTTTTCATGTGTGATTATTCTAGCAAATCAATCTCATATTCCTGAATGCAAACAGAATGGTCCTGGCTTATCAAACACCTGTCCATTCACAATTTCTTTCTTCCTTTTTTTTTTTTTGGCTCAATCCTGGGACTTGAACTCTAGACATGGTTGTTGTCCCTGAGCTCTTCAGTTCAAGGCTACCACCCCAACCCCTTCAGCCACATTGCCACTTCTGGTTTTCTGGTAGTTAATTGGAGACAAGTCTCATGGAGTTTTATTGCTGGGGCTGGCTTTGAACTGCGATCCTCAGATCTCAGTCCCGGGAATAGCTATGCTTACAGGTGTGAGCCCTGAGGTCCAGCTTCTATTCACAATTTCTCTGTGTAATGGGGTGAAGACTCTGTTGAAGGTATCCTGTGGTTGAACTCAGTCTGAGCACTGTCCTTGGGCTTTCTCAAGGCTAGAGCTCTACCACTTGAGCCACAGCATCACTTCCAGCTTTTTCTATGTATGTGATACCAAGGAATCGAATCCAAGTCTTCATTCATGCTAATAAGCAAACACTACCATAGGTCACACTCCGGCCCTTGGCACTTTCTTAGGTTGGCACATTATCACTTGGGCCATGCTTCTAGCCTATCCTTATTGTTTTTTTGAGACACGAGTCATGCTTCCCACTCAGATGTGCACTTGAGCCACTTTCTGCCTGCTTTATTATTTATTTTTTATTTTTTGTTCCAGTCATGGGACTTGAACCCAGGGCCTGGATGCTGGCCCTACGCTTTTGTGCTTAAGGCCAGCACTCTACCATTTGAGCTACAGCTCCACTTGCAACCGTTTTGGTAGTTTTTAGTAGAGATAAGAGTCTCATTGGCCGGGCAACAAGGCTGACCTTAAATCACAATTCTCCCTAACCCAACTTCCAAGTAAGAACCACTGGTGACTGGTTTAATTTTTTTTATTTAGATTTTTTTTAATGGAACTTTGTGGCCTAATTATAAGCAACATGAAAGTTATTGTAACTGGGTTTTCTATTTTTAAAACTTCCTACCCATTTCATTTTGGTTTCCTTTATTCCAAAGAATCTCTGTATGCATGGGAACATACAAATGCATGTGCACATGTCAGCCCAGGAATTTAAACTCAGAGTCTGGGGTGTGGCCCATAAACATTTTATGCTTAAGGCAAGGCTCTACCACTGGAGTCCCACCTCCACTTCTACCACTCGGGTCCCACTTCCACTTCTGCCACTCAAGTTCTACCTCCACTTCTGGATTGTTATGCTTACGGCTCTACCCCTGGAATCGCACCTCCACTTCTAGATGTTTGGTGGTTAATTGGAGATAAGAGAGTATCATAGGCTATGGCTTTCAACTGTGATCTTAGATCTCTGCCTCCTGAGTAAATAAGATTACAGGTGTGACACTACAAAGAAATTTAAAGTAAAAGAATCACATCAAGTCTATTTGAGAAAGTTTTCTACCAAAATTTATTATTTCATATTAATATAAGAAGATGAAACTAATTTGAGATCATAAAATAAAAGGAAAGATACCTATGGGAGTTTAAAGAGGGTTCAAAATTGCCCTCTGGGAACAACCAACCAGAAAGCCAGTTACTATCAGACACTGGAAAACAGGATAGGTTTGTAATTCCTCAATAAGAAACAAACAAGGAGAACTTTTCCCATGCATAGATCATCTGCATAATTACATATATCTTCCTACAAATTTATATACAAGTTACATATTTAAATTTTAAATAGATTATACTAATAACATAAATACATACTTATGTAAATATAACATTGATTTATAAAAATAACAATTTATAAAAATTATTACAAATAATTTGCATATTTATACACATAGCACAGATGAACTAGAGATTGGCAGTCATACAAAAATGAAAAGCTAGAGCTGGGTGTGGTGGCTCACACCTGCAATCCTATTCAGGAGACTGACATCTGAGGCTCACTGTTCAAAACCAGCCCAGGCACTAGAAAGTCCATGAGACTCTCATCTCCAAGTATCCATTAGAAAACCTTAAGTGGTGCTGTGGCTCCAAGGGTAGGACAGTAGCCTTGAGCTGAAGAGCTCAGGGACAATACCCAGGCCCAAAGTCCAAGCCCCACTACAGAGCAGGGGCGGGAGGGGAGAAGAGGGGAGGGGGGAGGAGGAAGGAGAGGAAGAGGAAGAAGGGGAGAGCTAGAAGTCATCAGGAAGGTTAGGCTTTGTGAAATAAGTACTAAAGAAAAGTTGCACGTATCTGCATTGGGGCACACAGGATATATGTATGTTTGTAAGGCTAATCAAGAGCCTTTTCCAGGGGCCGGGAGTTTGGCCTAGTGGTTAAAGTGCTTGCCTAGCATGCATGAAGACCCGGGTTCGATTCCTCGGTACCACATACATAGAAAAAAGCCAGAAGTGGTGCTGAGGCTCAAGTGGTAGAGCTCTAGCCTTGAGAAAGTCCAAGGACAGAGCTCAAGCCCAGGACTGGCCAAAAAAAAAAAAAAAAAAGAGCCTTTTCCAAAGAAAGTTAATTGCAGAAGAGCTGCATTATGAACATGGCTCAGAGATCACAGAAAGAAAGCCATATCCAGTTATGTTTCCTCTAAGCACAGTGACATGCCCTCACCATGTACAACACAACTAAGGCTTGAACTCAGGCCCTGAGCACTATCCTTGAGCTTTCTTAAGGCTAGAGTTTTACCACTTGAGCCACAGCACCACTTCTGGCTTTCTTCTAGTATATGGTAGGTACTGAGGAATCCAACCGGAGCCTTTGTGCATGCTAGGCAAGCACTCTACCAGCAGTCCAAACTCCCGGTCCCAATGTATTCAATACCTTCTGTGTGTAGCTATAATCCTTGAGTATATTACCCTGGTAATAAAATTAATTTAAGTGGAATTGAATGAGATCTAGCACCACACCTAAAAGATTTTTTTAAAAATCTCAAGAGAATCAAATCATTTATAACACAATTTCTGGGCAGAAAAGAAATCAACACTTGTTCTAAGTTTACAACAAAATCTAGATCTCAGTACAAAAACAACACTATGTGTGGCATCCAACAATTACAAAATATAGAAACAGAAAGTATGAGCCGTAATTAGAATAAAAATCAAGAGCTACAATTCTCAGGGGAATAAATATTTAAGTACAAACACTGACATTAAAACAGATGTTACAGGTTTCACGAAAGGCTCCAGAGGCTCACTCCTATTATCTTAACTACTTCTATTATCCTAGACTGAGAGCTGAGGATCACCTCCAAAGTCATTGGAGCAGATAAGTCCGGGTAAGACTCTTATTATTTCCAACTAACCACTCAAAAACAAGAACTGGAGCTGTGTCTCAAACTGGTAGAATGGAGCCTTGAGCAAATGAAATGAGCTCAGGGACAAGAACGCCCTCAGGTCCTGAATTCAATACAATCCACCAAAACAAAAAAGTTTAAAATGCTGAAGAATGTAAAAACATAAACATAAAAAAAACAATAAAAGTGAAAACAAGCAAATAACCACTACATCAAATTGAAATTTCACAATGGAGGATCAAAAAACATCAATGACCTTAATGACAATAAAAATAAAAATAAAAAATCAGCCTGGTGTGGTGGCTCAGGCCTGTAATCCCAGCTACTGAACACAACGCTGTGAGACTCTTATGTCCAATTAATCTCTAGAAAATGGAAAGTAGGACTGTGGCTCAAGGGTAGGGCAGTAGCCTTGAGCTGAAGACACCCCCAGGCTCTGAGTTCAAGCCCTATGATCGAATAAATAAAGAATCCTGTAAACACCAAACTCTTTTTTTTTGTTTGTTTTGTTTTTTTGCCAGTGCTGGGCTTAAGCTCAGGGCCACAGCACTGTCCTTGGATTTTTCTCAAGGCTAGAGCTCTACCACTTGAGTCTTAGCACCACTTCTGGCTTTTTCTAAGTATGTGGTACCGAGGAATTGAACCCGGGCCTTCGTGCATGCTAGGCAAGCACTCTACCACTAGGCCAAACATAGCATCCTTCAAAAGTAACTATGATGTCAGGCATGGTGGCTCATGCCTCTAATCTTTCCTACTCAGGAGGCTGAGATCAGAAAATTTCGGTTCAAAGCCAGGAGGGTACTAAAGACCTGGAGACTCATCTCTAATGAACCAACAGAAAACCCGAAGTGGGGCTGTGGCTCCAGGGGTAGGGTGGTAGCCTTGAGCTGAAGAGTTCAGAGACACTGCCCAGGCCCAGAGTTCAAGCCCCACCACAACCAACCACAACAACAACAAAAAGTAACTATGAACTAAAGCCTGTTTCAAGCAAATACTACACAAATCTTTGTTACAATACATTAAGGAAATTCTTCAGACAAAAGCAAAATAGTACCCCCAATAAACTTCTGGATTATGCAACAAAGTGATAGGAATATGGATGTCAATTCATTTGCATTAAGGGGGTGCTAGTCATGGAACTTGAATTCAGAGCTGGCCCTGAACTTCTTTTGCACATACTTTCAGTCTTTTGGATTAATTAGACAAAAAAGTCTCATGAAGTTTCCTGCCCATTCTAGCTTCAAACCTCAATCTTAAGATCTCAGCCTCCTGAAGCAGCTAGGATTTCTGATATAAGTCACGGTTGCCCTCATCTGAGAATATAGACAAACACAAAAGAATACACAAAGACCTAACAAGAACACTAACAACACAACTATGGTTTATCGCAGAAATGCAACACGTGGTCAATATTCAAATGGACATGTAAATTACAGGTCAGAGAACCAGACCAAACCCTGAAGATTACATCCAGTCCTGTACCTAATTTGCAACTTTATCACAACAAAGTGAAATACAGATGTTTATGTACTATGGATTTGCTTTCATTTCACTATAGATGTGAATAGTTGCAACATAGACCATGTAGCCAACAGAGCCTAAATAAACTATTTACAACCTGACTTCTATGTAGACATAAATCCAAGAGTTTATAACCACTAGATATACCTAAGAAGAAAATGCTTAAGGAGAGTTCATCAAATTGAAGTGAAAAAACAAATTAACATGAAAGGTTAAAACTTACTGTAGAGAAAATAATGCCATCAACTTCACAATATTAGTAAGGCCTGAATCACAAGTCTGCTAAAAAGGTGGCTCACTCCTGTAATCCTAGTTACTCAGTAGGCTGAGAGCTGAGGATCCTAATTCAAAGCCACTCTACCCAGCAAAGACAGCAACGTACTTCTCCCCAATTAACCACAGACAAAAATGTGGCTCAATGTGGTAAAACGCTAACCTTGAGCTAAAAAGCTCAAAGACAGAGTTCAGGCCCTACCCCTGGGCCTGGGCCTGGGCCTGGGCCCTGTCCCTGAGCTCTTCAACCCTGAAGCCATAGTCCCACTTTTGGAAGTGCTACTTCGTTTTCTGGTGGTTAACTGGAGAGAAGATTGTCTCGTTCTTTAGTGCCTGGGCTGGTTTTGAACTATGATGTGAGCCACAGGGACCTGATCAAGGGATTTTTGAAGGTCAAAATAATCTTTTATTCTTGGTATAAAACTAACCTGATGATGTTGGTATGTGTATACATAGATGTGTGTACATACACTGTATCAATTTCATATAAAAATGGGCAAGTGTTTCCTTTCAATATTTAAAATTTTGAAACTATATGTACATGCAAGATTTTACTATAATTATTGTATGTTGTTATTTTGTCTAATTTTGGTATTAGGAATATATTAACTTTATTAAAAAGGGGAGGGAGACAGTCAGCCAGGCATGGGTGGCTCATGCCTATAATCCTTGCTACTCAGGAGGCTGAGATCTGAGGATTGCAGGGCCAAGACAGCCAGGGCACTAAAGTCCTTGAGACTCTTATCTCTAATCAACCACTAGAAAATGAGAAGCGGTATTGTGGCTAAAGGGGTAGGGCAGTAGCACTGAGCTGAAGAGCCCAGGCACAGAGTTCAAGGCTCACAAACAGTATTAAAAAAAAAAAAAAAAATTCAGAGGTAGAACAGCCATATAGCAAGCAGAAGGCCCTGAGTTCAAACTCCAGAACTACAGCAAGAGAAAGCTTGCGAAGTAGAATTTATCAGTAACATAAAAGGCATGAGGCAATATTATAATGTAGTTATAACATTTGTCAAGTTATCAGCTTAAAACTCTTGCTGTATCTGTAAGACTTATGCAAGCTTCACAAAAGAAAATCTTGTACTAGATACACAAAAGGTAAAGGACTCAATACATATGAATACAAAAACCAATTGAATCACAAAGGAAACCAGCAAGAGGAAGAATTGTACACCATTATCAAAAAAAATTTACAATTACCAAACTAAATACTGTACTTCCTTACACCTATCAATAATTACTTTAAATGCAAATGAATTAAATTCTCCAGTCACAAAACAAGTGACTAATTAGAATTAATTATAACTTCTATAATAATTTGTATGTAAAATTATAAATTCTATTTGGGGGCAAAATGTCATTGAAATTTTGGCAAGAATTATATTGAATTTATAGATCATTTTTCAAGATGAATAGAGGAACTCTTTTCAGAAGATATAAAACGGTTATGCTCATAGTTTAAAAAAGTTAACTTCACATAGAAGCATAAATAGGATAGGATTCTAACTAGAAAACATAAAAGGGGAGGGGGGAAAGGGAGGAGAAAGATAATGTAGGTGGCCGAATAATTTGGAAGGCTGCAAACCCCACTGGGCTCAGTTACACATTAGGGGTGCTAGGGATGCACATGTACAGCTCTAGCTAAAGAGAGGCTGAAATCTGAGGGTCTGGGTTGAGAGCCAGCCTAGGCAGACACAGCTTCAATTAATCAGCCAAAGTCTCGAAAGAGAAGTATGCTTAAGCGATGGAGGACCAGCTGTGAATGGAAAAGCTAAGCAGAAATGCAAGGCCCTGGGTTCAACGCCCAGGACTGACAAAAAGGTGCGGAGAGGACCTCACAAGTGTAAGTATTCAACGATGAAACAGAAGCTGCAGAATTCATTCTGTAAGCCTCCATCAGTCACAAAACCAAGCTTTGTTCTCTTGTAAATTCACAGACAGATACTTATTTACTCAGTGAATATTGGTGCATGCTCCACATTATTCTGTGCACACCAATATATCTTATTTAGCAGTTGTTCCTATTCTGTAGCCCTGGAAGAGTACTTTTAATGAGAGGAGTTGCCCCCCAGAAGAAAGTAGGCAATATTTGAAAACATTTCTTGTTGTCACAATATTAAACATTCTCTAATGCACAGGTGAATTTCACCTCAAGGAATTAGCTAGCACAAAATGTCAACAAGTGCCAAAGTAGAGAAACCTTTTGCTAATTCTTTTCTATTTCTATATTATAAATGAGGCCTTAAGATGGCTTAAGATACATACAGTAACATTTTAATAATCTGATTAATGGTACAATGAATCTTGGGATTTTAAGGTATTACATAAGCTGTGTTTATTTAATAACTTTTAGAAGTAAAACTATCTTCCCCTCCTAGGTGCTACTGTTCTCAGAAATGAGCTAAAAGCTTTAAATAACATTGAATTGTTCCTTTTTGAAGCCTTTATAACAGTTAGTCACCACACTGCACCAATCCTTTCCATAAAAATGCTTATAAGGAGTCGGGCGGATGTGGCAAAGCCAAGCTACACTCAGGAGGCTGAGATCTAAGGATCACCATTCCAAGCTAGCCGAGGCAGCAGTCCATGAGAGTCTTAGCTCCGACTAACCACCAGAAAAACTATTAATGGGGCCATGGCTCAAATGTGGTAAAGCAAGGGGCGGGGCGGGGAGGGGGGGGGCAGGGAGCACCACTGTGGTAGCTTGCCCCTGTAATCCTAGCTACTCACAAGGCTGAAACCTGAGGATCAAGGTTCAAAGCCTGGGCACAAAAGGACCTGAGACTCTAATCTCCAATTAACCTCTAGAAAATAGAAAGCGGAGCTCAAGGGTAGGGTGGTAGCCTTGAGCTGAAGAGCTCAGGGACAATGCCCAGGCCTAGGTGTAGGGTGGTAGCCTTGAGCAAAAAGAACTCAGGGACAGCACCCAAGCTCTGAGTTCCAGTCCCACCTCTGACCAAAAAAAGATGCCTACAAGGATTCAGCCTGGCCCTTTGCAATCCCAGACCATCACCTAAAATATTAAATGGTGTCTACCTTACAAACACTAAATTTCCACCTGCTCGAATATCCAGAAGATTGCCTATGACATACCAAAAAGGACTCCAATTCTGGAAATTTGACTCTGAAGGCCTGCTTATTTGTCTGAACAATGACCACAGTCTACCTTTCCAACTTGTCATTCTTCCTCTCAGTCTTTTCCTTCAAAGTGACTTATTCCGAAAGGCATCAACAACTTTTTCAGAAAATGAAGTATGCAACTTGTGGGCAGGGCAGGGACAAAAGGGAGAAACTCAGGGGAAGTGAAGGTAAGCCCCAGTCCCAGGAGCCCTTCCCTGTCAGGCATGGTAAATCCCGGAGATTTCACCCATCCTTAACTTCAATTGACAAAGTACTTCACAAAGACCTGTACTACATCTTTCCATTTTACAGAAAGGGAAGGAAACTGAAGCAAACAGACGTCACGGCCAATCAACCATTACGTCGGTTAAGTTCAACTACTCCTCCAGTCCTTCTCATGACTTCCTGTAAAGACACCACATTAGATTAGGCAGGCCCTAACAACACCTTTTTTTTTTTTTTTTTTTTTTTTGAATCAGTCAAGGGCCTTGAACTCCAGGCCTGGGTGCTGCCCCTGAGATTCCTTTGTTCAAGGTTACTGCTCTATCACTTGAACCACAGTGCCACATCTGTTTTGTTTTGTTTCCCCTGAGTTTATTGTATAAGAGGTCTCAGCCTCCTTGAGTAGCTATGATCACAGATGTGAGCCACCAGCACCTGGCTTAACAACTCCATTTAAATTATTTGCCGATCTTAAATACAGTCACATCGTGAGGTGGCTGTTAGAGGCTCAACAAAACTAAAACTAAAACTCTCCTCTACCCTTAGATTTGCTGACTGCTTTAGCTGTGTTTTCAAAACTATTTCCTGTCCATATAGCTGTGGGCCATCAATTTATAAAATTATGGATATTGCAATTAATGTATTTGTACTAATTTGGGTGCCAGTGGCTCATACCTATAATCCTAGCCACTCAAAAACCTGAGATCTGAGAATCAAGGTTTGAAGCCAGTCCATGCATGGAAGTCCTTGAGGTTCACCTCTAACTACTAGAAAATCAAAAGTGGCACTATGGCTCAAAGTGGTAGAGTGTTAGCCTTCACTGAAGAGCTCAGGGACAGTGCCCAGGTCCAGAGTTCAGGCCCCACAATCAACAACAACAACAAAATTATTTGGGGCCAGGAGTGTGGCCTAGTGGTAGAGTGCGTACCTAGCATGCACAAAGACCCAGGTTCGATTCCTTGGTCATACATACATACATAGAAAAGGCCAGAAATGGTGCTGTGGCTCAAGTGGTGGAGCCTTGAGAAAGCCCAAAGACAGTGTTCGGGCGCTGAGTTCAAGACTGGAAAAAAAATTATTTGTACTTTCTGTAAACAGCACATGTGAGCAAAGAAGAAAAGAAAATTAAAAGGCAATACTGCAGAACTGTTCCACAATGAATGACCTTTGTGGAACCAGAAATCATGATATAGTGGGTTGGTCTATATACATATCAATGTATTAAAGCCTATATAAAGTTTACCAATCTCAAATCTCTTACATTCTTCTCTTTCTTTTTTGGTGCTGGTTCTGGGGCTTGAGCTGCCCCTGAGCTTCTCTCAAAGCTAGCGCTCTACCACTTTGAGTTACAGCTCCACTTCCAGCTTTTTGGTGGTCAATTATTAGAGATAAAAGTCTGGTGGAGGGCCCAGAGTGTGACCTAGGGGTAAGAGTACTTGCATGCTAGGCAATTCTTTGGTACCACCGGTGCTGTGGCTCAAATGGTAGAGCTCTAGCCTTGAAAAAGCCCAGAAACAGTGCTCAGGCCCTGAGTTCAAGCCCCAGAACTTGCAAAAAAGAAAAAAAAAAAAAAAAGAGTCTGGTGAATTTTTCCTATCCAGGCTGGCTTAGAATATTGATCCTCAAATCTTAGCCTTCTAAGTAGCTGGATTTACAAGCTTGAGGCACCAGCACCCAGCTCTCTCACATTCTTGAGGACTCATTGCTTTTTCTATGTGTTTTATCTGTAGACTGGAAACATTCATTCAGTTTAATTACTGAGCACCTACTGCCTTGATTAAGTTTAAGAAGTAACAAAGAGATTTGAATCCTGCCCATCAATTCTCAAGTGGTATGAGGAAGGTAGGTAAGTTGCAAAGGAAGCTATGTATTCACTCCAGTTAGTGAAAGGGGACTCATGGTCCCTCACAGTTTCTGTGAAGCTTTTCTAAAACTGGTAGCATTTAAACAGAAAAATGCTGATTTTCTTTTTCTTTTTTCTTCTGTGATGTTGCTAGGGATGGAACCAATGCCTAACACATACTAGGCAAATTATTTTTCAAATAAAAATTTAAAAGCACTCATCTCCAGCCCTAGCACCTTGTCTGAAGCTTGTAAAGATTGTCTGAAAGAATTTTAGACAGGGGGACTAACGAAAACAAAAGGGAAAACAAAACAATTTTGAATGGATTGGCCAATGGGTGAACACAACGAAGTATACAAGATGACCCCCAAATAAATGAGTCTGGAGATAGGAAGTGGTGTCAGATTAGTGTTTCCCAAGCATCTATTTCTGCCTTGGTATGCAGGAAGCAAATGGAAGGAGAGTCAAGCGGTTGGGTACTAACAGTGGAGAGGTTGACTGCCTGAAAGAAGACACTTGGAGGAATGGGAAGAAGCACAGATTAAAAGGAAATAGGATCAGAAATAAGATCAACGAGTTACTAAGGATGTGGAAGAAATCCAAGTGTCTGACATTCCTATTTAAGTGGAACAAAATCAGGGAGAAGCCAGAAGGTGACAGAACCAGTTTTGAGTGTAAAGATGCCTCCAACTCTTACCCTACCTCCATGGGGTCCTGGTCCTGCCTAAGTGTGCAGGGCCCTCTGAAGTAAGACCAAAATAAACTCCTCCTCCTTCTTGTTTTGGTCAGGTATTCTTTCAATCACAGAGATGAAAAATGGTATCAGTGATTTTAAAACTATAAATGATGGGCCAGGAGTTTGGCATAATGGTAGAGTGCTTGCCTAACATCCAAAGAGCTGGGTTCTATTCCTCAGTACCACATACATAGAAAAAGCCTGAAGTGGTACTGTGGCTCAAGTGGTAGAGCACTAACCTTGAGCTAGCCCAACGACAGTGCTCAGGCTCTGAGTTCAAGCCCCAGGTCTGTAGATCTTGAACCAAGATCCACAGAGCTTAGCCTCCTGAGTAGCTAGGATTAGAGGTGTGAATTACCAATGCCTGACTATTTTTAATTACTGTTTTTTTTTAAATTATCTTTTGTACTGCACAATGGTTTCAATGCAACATATCAGTTTATAATTACAGTATATCTTGATTAAGCCACCTAGGCTTGGACCTCTTCGAAGATCTTAAGACCAGGTAGTAAAACCAAGATTAAAACTCACAGCACAGCAGCTGGGAGTTTGGCCTAGTGGTTAAAGTGCTTGCCTCGCATGCATGAAGACCCGGGTTCGATTCCTCGGTACCACATACGTAGAAAAAAGCCAGAAGTGGTGCTGAGGCTCAAGTGGTAGAGCTCTAGCCTTGAGAAAGTCCAAGGACGGTGCTCAGGCCCTGAGCTCAAGCCCAGGACTGGCAAGAAAAGAAAAAAAAAAAAAAAAACCTCACAGCACAGGGGCTGGGAGTCTGTCTTAGTGGTAGAGTGCTAGCATGCACAAAGATTCAGGTTCTATACATCACCCTGATAATAAAATTAAATGAGAGGGGGGGAGGGAAGAGAGGGCGGGAGAGAGTGAGCGAGAGAGAGATATCCCATGGTAGAACTCCTGAGAGAAATAGCTTAAGTTTTGCTAAAACAAACAAAAACCTATCTGTCTCCTGATATCACACAGAGTTCTGGTACCACATACATAGAAAAGGCCAGGTGGCTCCCGCCTGTCATCCTAGCTACTCAGAAGGCTGAGATCTGAGGATCCAGGTCCAAAGCCAATCCAGGCACAGAGGACTTGAGACTCTTTATCTCCAATTAACCTCTAGAAAATGGGAAGTGGGGTTTGGCTCAAGGGTAGTGTGGTTACACTAGAGCTGAAGAGCTCAGGGACACTACCCAGGCTGAGTTCAAGCCCCATGACACACAAAAAAGGGGGGGGGATGGGAGTTTGGCCTAATGATAGAGTGCTTGCCAAGCATGCACAAAGACCCAGGTTCGATTCTTCAGCACCACATACATGGAAAAAGCCAGAAATGGTGCTGTAACTCAAGTGGCAGAGTGCTAGCCTTGAAAGAAAAGCCCAAGAACAGTGCTTAGGCTCTGAGTTCAAGCCCCAGGTCTGGCCAGAAAACAAAAAATACTTACAATACAGATATTTAATATACGGTTTTGCTGTCCATGCTAAAAAAATCATCACTTTCACCAGGCACAAGAGAAACCACAGAATAGTATTATAGAAAGGTAGAGAACTTGGAATGTAGCTCAGTGGCAAAGTCCTTGCCTAGCATGTACAAAACTATCGATCCAATCCCTAGCACCAACAAAAAAGCTAATTAAGTAGAAAGGCATAAACAGTTCCCCAAAAGTTAAGTAGGGTTTTGCCATAAGGAGGACATATATCAGAACAAAATATTTGCAAAAGTACCACATTCTTGGCCAGGTGCCAGTGGCTCATGCCTGTAATCCTAGCAATTCAGGAGATTTGAGATCTAAGGATAAGGGGTTTGAGTCCACCCGGGGCAGGAAAGTCTGGGAGTTTCTGGTTCCTAATTAACAACCCAAAAGCCAAATCTGTAGATGGGACTCAAGTGGTAGAACACTAGCCTCAAGCAAAAAACTCAGGGACAGCAACTTGATTGAGTCCAAGCCCCAGGATTGGCACCAAAAATAAATAAATAAATAAAAATTTAATAAAAAAAATTATAAGCTATAAAACAGTATTCAAAACACACGACAAAAATATAGGGGAGAACATGGGAAAGAAATGGATGGAAAGGGTGATAAGGCCACACCTTTAGCCCTGTTTGAGATAGGGTCTCACTTCCTGTTTGAAGGTGTTCCAGAACTGGAAACCACCTGTTAGCTTTCTGTGTAGCTAGGATATCCAGAGTGTGTCTAGATCTTCATTAAGAAGGAATCTCACAAGCTACATGTGCTTAGGCAAATCAGCAAAATATAAAATCAGCCCACAAAATTCAATTGTTTTTCCATGTATCAACCATGTCCAAGTCAGAGGGGGAAGTCAGGAAAAGAATCCCATCTGCAATATCCTCAAACAAAAATAAAAAATAACTTAAGACGGGTACTAGTGGCTCACACCTGAAATTCTAACTACTTAGGAGGCTGAGAACTGAGGACTGCGGTTCAAAACCAGCCCAGGCAGGAAAGATGATGAGACTCTTATCTCCAACAAACTACTCAGAAAAAGCTACAAGTGGCACTGTGGCTCAAATGGCAAAGTGCTAGCCTTGACCAAAAGAAGCTTTTGGGCAGCAACCAGACCCTGAATTCAAGTCCCAGGACTGAGAGGGGAAAAAATTAGAAATAAACCTAACAAAGGAAGCAAAAGATCTCTACAGTGAAAACCATGAAAGTTTGAACATTGAAGAGGACATCACTAAGTAGAAAGACCTACATGCTCATGTGAAAATAGAATTAATATTGTGAAAATGGCCATTCAGCCAAAGGCAATCTATAAACTCAATGTTATCCTCATCAAAATACCAAGGATATTCTTGACCAAGATAGAGAAAATAATCCCAAAATTCATATGGATCAATAAAAGATCTGGAATAGGCAGGGAGTTTGGCCTAGTGGCAGAGTGCTTGCCTAGCATGCACGAAGATTCAGGTTCGATTCCTCAGTACCACATATATAGAAAAGCCAGAAGTGGTGCTGTGGCTCTATTGGTAGAGCTCTAGCCTCAGAAAGCCCAAAGACGGTGTTCAGGCATTGGGTCCAAGCCCCAGGACTGGAAAAGAAAGATTTTGAATAGCCAAAGCAATTCTAGATGCCCCCCCCCACAAAAAAATTAAAAAATGAAAATAGAAATAAACGTTGGTTGTATCACAACTACAGACCTCAAACTCTCCTACAGGGCTATAATAATAAAAACAGCTTGACCCTCGGCACAAAAACCCAAGATCAGCTGAATGGGCTAGGAGACCCAGAAAAAGCCATATACTTAAAGCCACTTGATATCTGACAAGAAAGCCAAAACTGTACACTGAAAAAGGACAGCCTCTTCAATAACTAGTGATGGGAAAACTGGACGAACACATGTAGAAAACTAAAAATGGACCCCTTTTGTCACCTTGCACCAATTTCAACCCAAAGTGTATCAAAGACATCAACATCACACCTGATACATTAAACTACCATAAAATGGAGTAGGAGAAACATTAGAACTTACAGGTAGAAGCAAGAACTTTTTTTTTAAAAGAGTCCTAGGGGCATGGCAAATAGGAGACCTGACAAATAGGACTATATCAAAATAAAAATACTGCTCTGGAGTGTGGCCTAGTGGTAGAGTGACTGCCTGCCATGCACAAAGACCAGGGTGCAATTCCTCAGTATCACATACTTAGAAAAAGCCAGAAGTGGTGCTGTGGCTCAAATGGTAAAGCTCTAGCATTGAGAAGGCCCAAGGACAGGGCTCAGGCCCTAAATTCAAGGTCCAGGACTGGCATATACACAAAAAGTGTTCTGCCTGCACATATAGGGCTGTGATCTAAAGATCAAGGTTCAAAACCAGCTTGGGCACGAAAATCCACATACACATAAACTGTTGTGCATAGGCTGGTCCAGAACCGAGATATTCCCAACTTCAGCCTCCAAAGTAGTTAAAACTACCCTGCCTAGCAATGTATATGCTCTAATGAGAGAACTTTACCTCTAGGAATTTACAAACTAGAATGTGTCCATATGTACTAAAATATTACAGAATGTTCACTACAAAATTAGCAATATGTGGGGAGCCGGAGCAGCCAAGACGGCGCCTGTCCCCTGCCTCGCTCATTGTATACAAATTTCTTAGTTCCCCTTAGTGGGTGTGTGAGTGCAGAGCCTTTGCTCGCTCCGCTGCGTCTGCGCGTATGACGTCAGAGGCCTGACCAATCCCGAGTTTTATGACAGAGCAGCCAATGGCAAAAGTCCCGCGTTCCTTGATTGTTTATAAGCAGCTGCACTTCCCTGCCCCGCGCCCCTCCGCTTCATCTTTCCCTTCAAATAAGTTGCTCTTCCATAAAGCGTGATCGAGAAGGATCCTCGTGTGGTGTCCGTTCTTCCCTGCTGGTCAGGGGTGCCGGGCGCCGCAGCAATACAAACAAATTTTTTTAAAAAAATTAGGTAAGGACTGGCAGTTAGGCCACTAGGTAGAGCGCTTGCCTAGCATGCAGGAAGACCCCAGTCCAATTCCTCGGTACAACATACACAGAAAAAAAAGCTGGAAGTGGTGCGGTGGCTCAAGTGGTAGAGCATTAGCCTTGAGGAAAGCCCAAGGACAGTGCTCAGGCCCTGAGGTCAAGCCCCAGGATTGACCCAAAAAAAAAAGAAAAAAAAAAAAAACTAGCGATACAACTCATGGACTTTCATGGACTTTCGTGCCCTAGGCAGCTTTGAACCTAGATCCTCAGGTCTCAGCCTCCTGATTAACTGAGATTATAGGTGAAAGGGGGACTTTGATTCTCTTCTTCACATCCTTCTGTTCTCATCAAATCAAGTGAACACTATTCTACTTCTAAGTCATGTCTGTAAAGATTAGTTCAACTGTCTTACTGATCCCCAGGTTTTAAACCTTCCAATGGCTTTCAGAAGAATGGTGACAAAAATCCTAGCTCCGTACCAGCATACAAGGCTTGTGTGATGAGGTCTGTGTACCTTCCAAACATGATCTCCTAAGCACTACTTACTCACTGCCCAGTAACACCAGACTTCTATTTTGAGCGACAGGAGGCTCCCTTGAGTATGGCATGCTTATTCTGTTTCAGAGCCTTAAGTAATGAACTGTATATTTTCTAAAACTTCTCACAATTGCCTCCTCATTGTTCAGGTTTGTTTCAATGTTGTACTACCACACAATCCTTCCCAACAAGTCAAGCCACGTGCTTTACTATCGCCCAGGTCATTAACAGCCACTGTCAGCACCGTACATTTTATTTTCTGCCTAGTACTTCTCACTACCTGAAATTAATTTCTAGAAATGCATTCAGATTGCATCTCTCACATATGAAATACTACTTTATGAAGGCAGAAGCTCTATAAATTCTCAGCATCAAAAACATTTCTTAGCATAATCAGACATTCCATTCATATCATTGGATGAATTTCAAAACAATTAGAGGGTTGGGAGTTTGGCCTAGTGTTAGAGTCCTTGCTTAGCAAGCACGAAGACCTGGATTCAATTCCTCCACACCACTTACACAGAAAAAGCTAGAAGGGGCCGGGAGTTTGGCCTAGTGGTAGAGTGCTTGCCTAGCATGCACGAAGACCCATATTCGATTCCTCGGTACCACATACTTAGAAAAAGCCGGAAGTGGTGCTGAGGCTCAAGTGGTAGAGCCTTGAGAAAAATCCAGGGACAGTGCTCAGGCCCTGAGCTTAAACCCAGGACTGGCAAGGAAAAGTGTAAAATATAATACTATGTTGAGAGGAGAGCACAAATTCTAGGCAAGACACTGGTGGCTCACACCTGTCATCCTACTCAGGAGGCTGAGATTTGAGGATCATGATTCAAAGCAAGCAGGGGGAATCAAATCCAAAAGATTATCTCCAATTACCTAGAAAAATGATGGAGATGAAGACTGCTTCAAATCCAGTCTTGAGAGGAAAATGCTAAGTGAATACTCAAGGTCCTAGGTTCACCCAAGCCCCAGTACTAGCACAAGAATGGGTGCAATTGCATGTAAGAACATTGGGGGTGGGGGGAGAGGCAGGCAGGCAGGGAGAGGCAGGCAGGCAGGCAGGCAGGCACGCGCGCACACACACATATGGGGAGGGGATGAGAAGTAGAGGGAGACAAAGGAGGAAGAGGAGAGTGGAGACTCAAGTTTTGTTTTGTTGTTAGCTTTTGTGGGGTTTTTCCATCATTAAGTTTCTTAATGTAGAAGCTCAACAGGGCAGTCAAAGCAGCAAGAACCATGCTGTGTTATTTTATGTAACAGCAGTCTATTCTAGAAATGGGTGTTTATTTATTTATTGGTTGGGAAGGGTGTCAGCTGTGGGGCTTGAACTCAGGGCCTGAGTGCTGTCTCTGAGCTAACACTCTGAGCTACAGCTCCAATTCTGATTATCTGGTGGTTTATTTGGAGTTAAGAAAGAGTCTCATGACCTTTTTTCCCCACGATGGCTTCAAACCATGATCATCAGACCTCATTGTCTTAAGTTGCTAGGATTAAGTGTGAGCCACTAGCATCAGTACAGAAAAGATTATTTTTAAATAAATCATCAAAGAACATACTATTATTTCTGCAAAATATAAATTCTATTATAAGGAAGCTTCCATATGATGTTTTTATCTACATCCAGTGTCAGCAATTAATACAAGGAAATAAAGTGCAACCATTCATGAAGAGAACACTTTTTTGGGGGAGGGGAGGGGTATGGAGCTTGAAAACTGTGCCTGGGCCATATCCCTGAGTTCTTCAACTCAAGGCTACTGCTCTAACCCTGGACTTGGGCTTTGTTCCTGAGCTCTTCAGCTCAAGGCTACTACTGCCCTATCCCTTAAGCCACAGCACTACTTCCTGTTTTCTAGTGGTTAATTGGAGGTGAAAGTCTCACAGCTTCCATGCCCTTTTTTTTTGGGGGGGGGGAGGGAAGTCCTGGGCCTTGAACTCAAGACCTGAGCACTGTCCTTGGGCTTTCCTCAAGGCTAGTGCTCTACCACTTGAGCCACAGCACTACTTCTGGGTTTTTCTATATATATGTGGTAAAGAGGAATTTAACCTGGGTTTTCATGCATGCTAGGCAAGCACTCTTCCATTAAGCCAAACTCGGGTCCCAGGGCTGGCTTTGAACCTTGATCCTCAGCTCTTAGCCTCCTGAGTAGGTAGGATTACAGGTGTGAGCCACCATGAAGTCATCATTTCTTTAAGCCACATTTAAAAATCTAGTCTGGTAATGTTATTTGGTGGCCAGAATTGTTTTAAACCTAATGATTTTGTTTTTGACATAGAATTTCACTATCTAGTGGAAGCTGGCCTGGAAGTTACAATCTTCCCAATCTCAGCTAACAAATCCCTTTTCTCTCTTGCTGGCATTATGCGCCATAAACCAAGATATCGAACAAGAAGAGAAAAAAAAAACATTTTTTTTTGAGTGGAGTGCTGGTGGCTCACACCTGTAATCCTAGCTACATGAGGCTGAAATCTGAGGATCGCAAGTCAAAGCCAGCCCATGCACTAAAGTCAGTGAGACGCTATCTCTAATTGACCACCAGAAAACTGGAAGTGATGCAGAGGCTCAAGGGGTAGGGCAGTACTCTTGATCTGAAGTGCACAGAAGAGTGACCAGGCCCAGGGGTATGGCGGTAGCCTTGGGCTGAAGAGCTCAGGGACAAACCCAGGCCCAGAGTACAAGCTCCAAGACCAACCCCACCCCTCCAAAAGTATCTCCAATAAAATACTCAGAAAAGGCCAAAAGTGGTGCTATGGCTCAAGTGGTAGCCTTGAGCAAATAGAAGCACAGAGAGAGGAGGTGGGTGAGGAGGGGAGGGAAGGAGAGATAGGCCAGGAGTTCGGCCTACTGGAATGCTTGCCCAGCATGCACAAAGCCCTGGGTTCAATTCCTTGGTACCACACACACAAAAAAGGCTCAAGAAGCAAAATACTACTAACCACGAGAAAGCTCAAAGACAGTGCTCAGGCCCTGAATTCAAACCCCAAGACTGGCCAAAAAAAAAAAAAAAAAAAACAGATACAAACTGAACTAAACTCACAAGTTGAGAGTCCTCAAACCTATAAATGGCACATTTATCAAAGCACTGGGCACTTCTGAAGTTACTTTCATATTGGGAAGGTGGCTTGGGCAGTACCTGGGTTTGAACCAGGCGTTGCTCTTGCTGGGTAGGTACTGTACCATGCACCCTACACCCCAAACCCTTTCTGGGTCTCACATGTATGCATGCATGCCTGGTAGACAGGACACAGAACCCTCCTGTGCACACTTCCTAGATGGCAGTAGTAAAAGGCACAAAGTTTTCACTGGGTGAACTGGTTGTGAGACACCCCTCCCCCCAAAATCTGCCAATGTGCTTCCCAAACCCAACTTAAATGGGGTCAAGTCCTGGGGCCTGGGTGTTGTCCTTGAGCTCTTCAGCTCACGGCTAGCCTGTATCACTTGAGCCACAATGTCACTTCTGGTTTTCTGGTGGTTTAACTGAACATAGGGTCTAAGAGACTTTCATGTCTGGGCTGGCTTTGACTCACCATCCTCAGATCTCAGCCTCCTAAGTAGGCTTACAGGCGTCAACCATGACTGCCCAGCTCAACTAAATGGTTTTTATCTGAGTTTTCAAGCTACACTGTTAAATTTATTATAACTATTTAAATTTCCTACAGAAATCTGTCATAAGTCTACCTTTTTCTGAACAGATGGACAGACCCGGGCATTGTCCATGAGCTTTCTCAAGGCTAAGGCTCTACCACCTGAGCCACAGCACCACTTCCAGCTTTTTTCTGTTTATGTGGTACTGAGGAATAAAACCCAGGGCTCCGTGTATTCTTTGCAAGCACTCTACCAATAGGCCATGCTCCCAGCCGATCGGTGTACAATTTTTTCTTTTATTTCTTTCTTTCTGTGGGTCCTGGGGCATGGAACTCTGGACCTGGGCATTGTCCCTGAGCTCTTCAGCTCAAGACTACCACCCAACCCCTGGAAACACAGTGTCACTTTTCCTTTTCTAGTGTTAATTGTAGATAAGAGTCTCAGGGACTTCAGTTAGTGCTTGGACTGACTTTGAACCACCACCCTCAGATCTCAGTCTCCTGAGAAGCCAGGATCATAGGCATGAGCCACTGCGCCCAGCATTCATTTTGTTTGTTTTCTGGTTGGCCATGAGACTTGAACTCTAGGCTTGGGCCCTGTTCCTAATTTCTTCAGCTCAATGCTAGTGCTCTACCCCTTGAACCACAGCACCAATTTTGGTTTTCTGGTGTTTAAATGGAAGTAAGAATCTCATGAACTTCTGTGCTTGTACTGGCTTTGAACAGTGATCCTCAGATCTCAGCCTCCTGAGTAGCCACCAGCGCCCGGCATCTGTCTACCCTTATATACCCACATTTTATACAAAATTTGGTGGCTCATCCCTATAATGCCAGCCAGTAGGAGGAAGAGGTAGGAACACTGGGAGCTTAAAGATTGGACTACACAGTGAGACTCTTATTTAAAAAATAAAAAAAAAAGTCAGGG
This sequence comes from Megascapheus bottae, assembly GCF_031878675.1. NCBI lineage: Eukaryota > Metazoa > Chordata > Mammalia > Rodentia > Geomyidae > Megascapheus > Megascapheus bottae. The sequence goes on from NC_143513.1 coordinate 82,783,058, forward strand.
CTCAGATGGCATATGCCTATTAATCCTACCACAGAGATCTGAGGACCAAGGTTTGAAGCCAGGGCAGAAAGATCTGTGAGACTCTCAAGACCAATAAATTACCAAAAAAAAAAAAAAAAAAAAAGCCAGAACTAAACTGGCACAGCAATAGCCTTGAGGAAAAGAATCTCAGGGACAATGCTTAGGCCAGTTCAATCCCTAGGACAGGGAGGGAGGGAGGGGAAAAAAAAAAACCCCGAGAAATTAAGAAGAGACATAATCTTTGTATTCCTATTAACCACTTCTACAAACCAACTTCCAATCCAGAATTTAAAAAAAAAAAAACCCACACACCTGTAATTGTTCTTTCCTCAGTCACAAACCTAGACTTGATTCCCCATTTTAAAAAAATATATACACATCTGTCTGTATTCATGTCTTTAGGTTTATTTCCAATAGTAAATGTTCTGTTTTGTCTTAAGCAGTACAAAAGAACACATATCAACCTTGACGCAAAAATATTCTTTGAAAAGAAACAAAACCTCTTCATCCTTAGTATATTTATGGCTCCCACTCTCTCTATTCTTATTATTTTACATTTTTATACCGAAACCATCTTATAAAAACTTATCAGAATTCAGGTCAGCCATGTAACCCAGCAGACCCAACATCCACCTTCTGGCAGCTGGACTGAGTGAGGCAGGGCTCCATGGCCCTCTTGTAGTAAGTCTCCCGACCTGATCCTGATCCCAAAGCACTCTACAAGAAAAAAACAAACGGGTATTAAGATTTTTTTTTTCTTGCAGATTCTCCAGGGGCTACGGGACTCAGCCCTCACCCACTTCTACCACCACAACTACTCTCTGAAGCCACAAGGGGGGAGGGGAGTGGAGGAAGGAGGCGGAGATAGAAGCGACTGGAGAAAGTAGATCCGACATTCTCAGTCGCCTGCAAAAGGTGGGATGGATTCCCCCAAACTCAGATCCCGGGATGCCGGCTACGGACAGCCAGCCAGGACTGCCTCCAAGGTTTAACCCTTTGCTAACCATGTACCGGAACTTTCCACTCTCCCCGTTTAATACCAAATAACCGAACAAGTATAGTTAAGTATTTCATATAATTTCAAAGAATTTGGGTGGAAGCCCAGAATCTAAAACAAAGGAAACAAACATACTTTGCATCATTTTGCATTATAATATAAAAACCTTAGTTAACCCTATGAGAAAATCCTTTAGCTAGCAGCTACAGATAAGGGAGTACAAACCATCTAAGCTGGCCTTCAATGTGTACCAAAAACGTTCCATTTCAGCGTCCCTGGTCCAAGCCAGTCAAATGTTCATTTGAGCAAGTCTGGTTAACATGTTACTACCAGTTCTTTTTCCTCACATTTATAGGTGTTTATAACGCCTCCCAACGAAATTTAAAGCTTAGCCAGCATGGCTGAAGCCTGCAATCCTAGCTACTCAGGAAGCTGAGATGAGGATCACAGTTCAAAGCCAGCCGGGGCTCAAAAGGACCTAAGACTCTGATCTCCAATTAAACTCTAGAAAAGGGGCTTGGCTCAAGGGTAGGTAGCCTTCAGCTGAAGACCTCAGAGAGAGGGAGTTCCAGCCTCAAGATCCACAAAAAAAAAAAAAAAAAAAGTTTAAAGATTTCATCCAAGCTTCAAAATAAAGCATCTACAATTATGCACAATTACCTTTCTGCTCAATAAACAAATCTATTCCTCTTTGGTGGGGGGGGGGGCAGGGGCAGGGTGTCATGGGGCTCTGGGCCTGGGCATTGTCCCTGAGCTCTTCATCTCAAGGCTACTGCCCTACCCCTGGAGCCACAGGGCCACCTCTACTTTTCTAGTGGTTAATTAGAGATAAGAGGCTCATGGATTTTAGTGCCCAGGCTGGGGCTGGCTTTGAACTATGATCCTCAGATGTCAGCCTCTTGAGTAGCTAGGATTATAGGTATGAGCCCCTGAGCCCCAGCTTCAAACCTCTTTTACTGAGAGGAAAGAAGGGAAAAGGGAAGAGGAAAAAGGGAGGAAAGGAGGGCAGGAAGGAGTAAGAAGGAAGGAATCCACAAATGAAGGAAGAAAAGAACTTGCTATTCTATTATCTAATAAACAAGTTTAAATAATTCTTTGGCCCCACATGGGGGCTCACAACTGTAATTCTAGCTATTCAGGAGGATGAGATCTGAGGTTCAAATGAAGCCAGGGCACAGGGCACAAAGGGACCTGAGAATCTTATCTCCAATTAAGTGAGGCTTGGCTCCAGGGTAAGGTGGTACCCTTGAGCTCAAGAGCTCAGGGACAGCACCCAGGACAATTTCAAGCCCCATAACCCACCAAAAATTTATTATTATTATTATTTGGTTACCAAAGAATTCCAATTTCAAAATAAATATTTTAAGTTAGGTGTGGTGACTCACCACTGTAATCCTAGCTATTCAGGAGGCTGAGATCTGAGAATTGCAGTTCAAAGCCAGCCCCAGCATTAAAGGCCTTGAGACTCTTAGATCCAATTAATCACTAGAAAACCGGAAGTGGTGGTATGGCTTAAGGAGTAGAAGGTAGCCTTGAGCTTAAGAGCTCAGGGACAGCGCGAGGCCCAGAGTCCAAGCCCAATGACTGGACAAAAAAAATTAAACATTTGTAATATGCTAAGAAGGAAAAATCAGGATAACTAGAGATCAAATTTTATCAGTAGTTCCAAAGACACCAGATAAAGAAATTAGCATTGATGCTGGGCATGCCAATAATCCTAGCTACCCAGGAGGTTGAGATCTGAGGATCAAGGTTCAAAGCCAGCCCAGGCACAAAAGGACCTGAGACTCCTATCTCCAATTAACCTCTAGAAAATGGGAAGTGGGGCTTGGCTCAAGGGTAGGCGGTAGCCTTGAGCTGAAGAGCTCAGGGACAGCATCCAGGCTTAGTTCAAGCCCCATGACCCACCAAAAAATATATATATATGTATAAAGAAATTAGAATTGGGGGGCCGGGAGTTTGGCCTAGTGGTAGAGTGTTTGCCTAGCATGCACAAAGACCCGGGTTCAATTCCTTGGTACCCCACATACATAGCAAAAAGCCGGAAATGGTGCTGAGGCTCAAGTGGTAGAGCTGTAGCCTTGAGAAAGCCCAAGGACAGTGCTCAAGCCCTGAGCCCAAGCCCAGGAATGGCAAAAAAAAAAAAAAAAAAAAAAAAAAGAAATTAGAATTGTCTCTCCTGGTATCCTATAAAGTCTTACCAACTTAGAACCAAAGCAATACCTACTCATTTCAACAAAATATTCTCCAAATCTAGTATATTAAAAGTCAGAATAAAATTAAAACGAAGGCAGGTGCCAGTGGGTTACTCTTGGAATCCTAGCTACTCAAGAGGCTGAGTGAGGGTCACAGTTCGAACGAAGCTAACCTGGACAGAAAAGTCCAAGAGACTACCTTCAATGAACTACTCAGAAAAACCTGTAAATGGCACTGTGGTTCAAGTGAACACTAGCCTTAAGCATGAAGTGGCTCAGAGAAAGTGCCCAGACCCCAACTTCAAAGCCCCAGGACAAGGAATAAAGGAACAAAGGAATGAAGGAAGGAGAAAAAGAAGCTAAAAATTGGAAAATAAAATTAATGTCATTACACAGAACTATCTATAATGAACTATTAAACTTTTAAATAATAAACATGTTTAGAAAACAGAATGAAGGGGCTGAGAATGTGGCTTAGTGGTAAGAGTGCTTACCAGCATGCATGAAGCCCTCCCTGGGTTCTATCCTTCAGTACCACATTCACAGTAAAGGCTAGAAGTGGTACTGTGGCTCAAGTGAGGCAGTGCCTACCCAGGCCTTGAGTTCAAGCCCCAGGACTGGACAAAAAAAAAAAAAAAAGAAAGAAAGAAAAAAAAAGAAAAGTGTGCAGGGCATGGCTCACATGTGTAATCCTAGCTATTTAGGAGGCTGACATCTGAGGATCACAGTTCAAAGCCAGCCCTAACACTAAAGTCCTTGAGATTCTTATCTCCAATTAACCGCCAGAAAACCAGAAGTAGCCTTGTGGCTCAAGGGGTAGGGTAAAGGGCTCAGGGACAAATTCCCAGGCCCAGAATTCAAGTCTCACAACCAGCCAAAAAAAAAAAAAGGGGGGGGGGGTGCCTGAGGTTTGGCCTGGTGGTAAAATGCTTGTCCAGAATGCATGGAATGAGGTTCTATTCCTTGGTACCACATACATAGAAAAAGCCAGAAGTGGTGTTGTGGCTCAAGTGGTAAAGCGCTAGCCTTGAGAAAGTCCAAGGACAGTGCTCAAGCCCTGAGCTCAAGCCCAGGACTGGCAAAAAACAGTACATTTTGTAATGTGGATGTGTGTGGGAGCTGATCCTGAGGCTTGAACTCAAGGCAGTCTCTGAGCTTTTTGCTCAAGGCTAGTATCTACACCTCTACTTCAGCTTTTTGGTGATTAATTGGAGCTAGTCTCTTGGGAGCTGGTGCGGTGGCTCACGCCTGTAATCCTAGCTACTCAGGACGCTGAGATCTGAGAATCAAGGTTCAAAGCCAGTCAGGGCACAAAAGACCTTGAGACTCTTATCTCCAATTAATCACCAGAAAACCAGAGGTGGTGCTCTGGCTCAAGTGGCAGAGCTCTAGCCTTGCGAAAACCCTAAGCCCATGCCAGGGACTGGCCAAAAAAACAAAACAACACAAAACAAAAAAAACCTACTACATATTTAGCACAAATATGTGCCAAGCAAGATGTGAACTCAAAGCTTTTCCAAAGGAAAAATAATATGGAAGAATCATTTCTGACTTCCTTCACAAAGGAAGATATGGCAATGATGCATTAAATATACAGGAATCTTGTCAGCAGTGAGATTGATGAAGTACTATTTATTGGCCTTAATTAACTATCACTTTCCCCTCACTCACTCCACGGTTCCTCTCTCCCCCCTACAACTTCCCCTAAAATACTAAAAGTCATTTGCAGGCAAGCAAGAAAAGTCAAGTATTTGGTGGAGGTTTGGGGCTGGTCTTATTTTAGTGTTGCCAATATAAATATTCTGTGAGAAAAAAGGCAAAGAATTAAAGAAATATAGGATATATGAGTAACAGTAAATAAGAAATGGAACAATTCACCTTAAGTTACATTATTAGTGACTCAAAAATTACTTACTACTTTTCATTAAGGTTATGAAATTATTCCTCAATATTTTCTTGGTTAATTATGCATCAAAATTTATTATAAAATTAACAAGAACAAAGTGCCTGTAATCCTAGCTACTCAGGAACTAGATCTAAGGATTGAGGTTCAAAGCCAGCCGAGGCATGGAAATCCATGAGACTCGTGTCTCCAATTAACCATCAGAAAATGAGAAGTGGCACTGTGGCTCAAAGTGGTAGAGTACTAGCCTTGAAGAGCTGAAGAACTCAGGGACAGCACCCAAGCCAAGACCAACAATCAACCAAAGAGGAAAAAAAAAATTAACAGGAGTGACACCATGTTTAAACCTCACTTCTCTGAATGAAAAAAAATAAATGCTAATCAAATGTCAGATCTAGGGCCAGAATGACCTACTGGTAGAGTGCTTGCCTAGCATGCAGAACACCCTGGGTTCGATTCTCTGGTACCACATACACAGAAAAGGCCAGAAATGGTAGCCTTGAGAAAGATCAAGGACAGTGCCCAGGCCCTGAGTTCAACCCCCAAGCCCAGCAAAAAAAAATAAAAATAATATAATTAAAAATTTTTAAAGCTCATTTCAGAAAGAGTAACAATGATTAAGATGCAGTGTACTCATAAACTGATATACTGAATTAAAGCCCCTTTGTACAACTAAATAAATGTCTTCTTAAAAAATCTGAACCCAGCCTGGCGTGGTGGCTCACGCCTGAAATCCTAGCTACCAAGGATGCTGGTATCTGAGGATCCTGGTTCAAAACCAGCATGGGGACTACAGTCAATGAGACTCTTACTAAGACTCCAATGAACCACCAAAAAAACAGGTGGTGCTGGGGTCAAAGGGTAGGGCAGTAGCCTTAAGCTGAAGAGCTCAGGAACAACGCCCAGTTCCAGTTCAAGTCTCACAACCAACCCCCAAAAATAAATCTGAAGCCAGGCTGGGAGTATGGTGTAAGTGGTAGAGTGCCTACCTAGCATGCATGAAGCCCTGGGTTCAATTCTTCAGTTCCACATACACACAAAAAGCCAGAAGTGGGGCTGTGGCTCAAGTGGTAGAATGCTAGCTTTAAAGCTCAAGGAGGGCTGGGAGTTTGGCCTAGTGGTAGAGTGCTTGCCTAGCATGCACGAGGACCGGGGTTCAATTCCTCGGTACCACATACATAGGAAAAAGCTGGAAATGGTGCTGAGGCTCAAGTGGTAGAGCTCTAGCCTTGAGAAAGTCCAAGGACAGCGCTCAGGCCCTGAGCCCAACCCCAGGACTGGCAAAAAAAAAAAAAAAAAGAAAGCTCAAGGACAGCCAGGCATAGTGGCTCATGCCTATAATCCAACCAGGAGGCTGAGATCTGAGGATCAAGGTTCAAAGCCAGCCCAGGCACAAAAGGACCTGAGACTCCTATCTCCAATTAACCTCTAGAAAAGGGGAAGTGGAGACTGGCTCAAGGGCCGGGCCGTAGCTTAAGAGTTGAAGAGCTTTGCAACAACATCTAGGCCCAGAGTTCAAACCACATGACCCACAACAAAATAAATAAATAGATAGATAGATATAGATAGATAGATAGATAGATAAGAAAAGAAATACAGGTGGTGAAATTTTCAAATGTTCAACGTACTATACTAATCAAGTAAAGAATTTAAACCTGGAGTACAATTACTAGTAAGTTAATACACCACACATGACAAAGGTTCTATCATACAATGCTAATGACACCATGAACTGATAGATTCCTTTGACAGGAATAAAAATTAGTTAAAAATTAGATATATGACTGCATCTATACACACGGTCAAACATGCATCGATGCTATGACTTCAAATAAAAATCAAGTTACTAATAAGAAAAAAATAACTTTATTTAATAGAGCTTACTTAGAAATTAGTAATATATACTAATCAAGCAAATGAACACTAGAAACCATTTACCTATCACAAAACAAAACACACCTTAAAAGACCCTAAAGAAGAGCAATGATCTTGAAATAAGAGGTCTAGATTGACAGGGGCTTCTTTAAAACAAAAATTTGAAGCTAAAAAATAAAAGGAACCAGGCATTGATGGCTCACACCTATAAACCTCAAAGACTCAGGAGGCTGAGATCTAAGGACTGCTGTTGGCAGCTTGCCCAAGAAGGAAAATCTCATCTCCAACTAACCACGAAAATGTCAGAAGTGAAACTATTGGTCAAATGATATAAAGCACTACCACTGAGCTACAATATTCAGGGACAACACCCTGGGTTCCAGCCCAGGACCTCCCGTCCCCCACAAAAAAGGGTAGGTAGAAGTATTCAACAACTGACAATATTAGGACTGACAAGTGTAATGAAATCTCACAGACAAACATTTGATATGCAACTGTGGCAATAAGGAAAGCTCCAAAATATTTTCTTAATCCCAAAATGATAATTAAGTTCTTTACCAGCACTGATTTCCAAAGGCAGCACTGAGGGATTAACAAGACCTTGGCACTTGGCATCTCTAGCAATTCTTACAAACCAGCTACTACTTCTAACTGAACCATTCTTCCCTGCCATGGGAAGAACAAAGCAAAAGGTAAATGGAGGAACAAAGGAGTAGTGAGAAAAAGACATAAGAAAAGTCTAAGACAAGGTTATATACATTAAGGGAGAGCAGAGCAGGGGACCTATGGCTCATGCATGTAATCTTAGCTACTAAGGAGGCTGATATTTGAGGATCAAAGTTCAAAGCCAGCCCTGGCATAAAAGCCTGTGAGTCTCATAACTCCGATTAACCACCCAAAATCTGGAAGTGGTGATGTGGCTCAAGTCTTGATGGAGAAAGCAAAAGAAGAGCAGCTTAATCCTTGAGTTCAAGCCCCAAACCCCAGTACTGGCATTGGGGGCGGGGGGGGGGGGGGGGGCGCGCAGATAATTGCTGACATGAATAACCTCTGCAATTGGAGCTGGGCCAGCAAGGGCACTAAAGACCTGGAGATTCTTATCTCTAATTTACCAACAGAAAACCAGAAGTGGTGTTGTGGCTCCAGAGGTAGAGCCTTGAGCTGAAGAGCTCAGGGACAGCACCCAGGCCCAGAGTTCAAGGTCCACGATTGGGGGGGGGGGGGGGGGGAGAAGGGGAGAGTGAATGTACCTTTGATCAGGAATAAATCTTCACCCCCTCTTTCTTCCAGATGGTTTCCATCACGGGGCATTTTATTTATCCATTCATTCATTTTTCTTCTGTGTTACTGTTAAGTTAAACTCAGAGCCTCACACTGGCTAGGAAGGCACTCGACCATCTGGAGACACATGCTCAGCCCCTTATACTTCAGTGTTTCAGTTATGGTTTCATCTTCCTCCCTGGCCGGTGTGGGTGACCATCTTATCACGTAACTAGGGTGACAAGTGTATACTCTATGCACCACGATAAGGATCTTTTTGCCTAGGCTGGCCTCCAATGAGCCTCCCAATATTTGCTTCTTAAACAGCTAGGACTACAGGCATAAGCCACCATACCTGACTTTTCTTAAGCACTTTTTTTTTTGCCAGTCCCAGGGCTTGAACTCACAGCCTGGTCACTGCCCTTGGGCTTTCTCAAGACTAGAGCTCTACCCCATGAGCCACAGCATCACTTCTGGCTTTTTTCTATGTATGTGATACAGAGGAATTGAACCTGGGTCTTCGTGCATGCTAGGTGAGCACTGCCAACTTAGCCAGACTCCCGATTCCATAAGTGCTTTCTTATTAGTATTTCAAGTGCTGAAACTTATGAAAGTTCAGTTGCCTACAAATTAGGTCAGTTTAAGGTTCTTTTTCCTTGTCAGTTATGGGGCTTGAACTTCATTAAGGCCTGGGCATTATACCTGAACCTTTTGGACTCAAGGCTTGCACTCTACTGTTGGAGCCACAACACCACTCTGGAACTGGAATTTCCTTAAAAGCTGAAGCCAAAGTCAGATACACCAGTACTCAAATCCTAATCCTATCTCTTACCAAATAACTACATGATTTTCCTGAAACAGCTCCTTCATCTACAAAATTGAATCTAATAATTCTGCTATAAGTGATAACAAGTATCAGTTAAGGTAACTTCTGGTAAGGACTACAAATGTATAATCAGTATCAGCTAAGTACTGTTTTTTATCCCATATCAACAACTTGTTCCCTTCAGCAGAGTCTATTTTGATTCTTCAAGACTCTGAGGCCAAGTCCAGCGGCTCACTCCAGAGGTAGCAGACAGCAAGAGACTTGAAGTTCAGGGCCAGCACAAGCAAAAAGGTTAGTGAGATCCCACCTCAGCAAACAAGCCAGGCACAATGTGTTCATCTATGTGGAACGAGGTGATCCAGCCGGACCCAGATAAAAAGCCTATGACCCTATCTGAAAACTAACTAAAGCAAAAAGGACTGAGGATGAGACTTAAATAGTACACTGCGTGCCTAACAAGCATGAAACCCTGAGTTCAAATCCCAGTAATGCCAAAAACAAGGTCCCTGGAATTCTTCATCCTCAGAACTTTCCATAATTGACTATTGTACAGCATGTTATTCTGCATTACTTTCAGAATTGGGAGTCTTGTTTTAAGTCTGTCTTTTCAGTATTCACTACACTAGGCAGTGTTCACTAGAACACGAAGGTGGTTCTACCAAATATCTTCCCGTGACAATGAAGGGAAAACAAACAAGTATACCCAATGGAGACTAAAACATGTACTTCAGGAATACACTTTGAAAAGAAAAAACAAAAGAAACTGATTTAAGTCACCTATGACCTTACTACATCACAAAAAAACTTTATTATTTGATTCTTCCATGTGGGTGGGAGAAAGAAAACAGAAATAATCAAGCCAAAACCCTATAATTTATACATAATTTTAGTCACAGAAAATGTTTATACTCAAGGATACTATGTATTATATTTACTCAATAGTATATTGTATATACTTAACAAAACATACTCCCTAGGGCACATATGAATTTGGGGCTAAAACAATGTTACTCTTCGGTTTTCACTGCTGTTCCTAACCAACTATTTCTAGTTATCTCTCCAGAAACATAACTGGATTTCACTTCCTTGTTCTCTTGGTGTTAGGTGCTGCCACTTGACTTTTTCTGACCTATCAAACATAAACAGAACTAGCATATGAGCACTTCCGGATAATACATTTAAGAAATACATTTAAGAGCCAGAGCACAATCTACCACCGTCTTTCTCGTCTCAATGGTAGGACAGAAATGGTACCTTTTTCTTTATCTGGGTACAATTTGGAGCAGAGTTCCTAGCCCAATCCTGAATAAACACACTGAATAAGCAAGGAATTCACATTTGATTAGAGTCACTAAAAATTGTTACCACAAAATAATTTAGATATTGTGACACACACAGAAAAGTTTAGAATTTCTCAAAATCTGTTACGAATGCTCTACACAAAGCAGAAACTATGGTTTATTAACAATCATTTTAAATATAGAATGCATATAGAATACTTTTTTTTTTTTGGTAGGTCATGGGGCTTGAACTCTGAGCCTGGGTGCTGTTCCTGAGCTCTTCAGCTCAAGGCTAGTGTTTTACCACATTGAGCCACAGTGCATTTCTGGTTTCCTGGTGGTTAATTGGAGATAACTGCCCCCCCCCCCCAGCACTCCCAGCTACATAGAATACTTTAAAAGAGGAAAGATAAAGCCGGGTGTGGTGGCTCACGCCTGTAATCCTATATACTCAGGAGACAGAGATCTGAGAATCATGGTTCAAAGGCAGCCAGCCCAGGCACTAAAGACCCAGAGACTCTTATCTCCAATTAATCACTAGAAAAGGGCAAGTGGGGCTGAGGTTCTAGGGGCAGTAGCCTGGAGCTGAAGAGCTCAGGGACAATGCCCAGGCCCTGCGTCCAGTCTCAAAGAAAAAAAAAAAAAAGTGAATAGGGTGCGGTGGCTCACACCTGTAATCCTAGCTACTCCAGATGCGAAGATCTGAGGGTTGAGGTTCAAAGCCAGCCAGGGCACATCTCTAATTAACACCCAGGGAACCAAAGTTTCACTGTGGCTCAAGTGACAGAATGCCATCCTTGAGCTGAAGAGTTCATGGACAGCTCCCCGATCTAGAGTTCAATCCCCACAACCAACCAAAAAAAACAAAAACAAAAACATAAAGGGACCTAGCCACAATGTTTGTTCATACCTCTATCTCAGCTGCTAGAAAGCCTAAGGGTAGAGAATTGTGAGTTCAAGCCCAACCTGGACAACTTAGCCAAAACCAAACATTCTCCCCCACCATACTTCTCTTTCTTCCCCAAAATAAATACTTATATTACTGTCTCCACTCTGCTGAGGTCTAAAATAAGAGGAGGGAAGGTGAAATGGAAATAGCTCACTGGTTGAACATGTACCTAGCATGCATGAGGACCTGGGTTCCATTCCTAGCACTAAAACAAAAACAACTCAAGAATTAAAGCTCAGTATTTAACAAAACACAGAAAGCGGTCAGCCAATTTGGGTCCCTCAGTATGTGTAATCAACTGCCAGCCCAAATGGTTTGGTATCATTAGTTCACACATGAGAAAACCAATGCCTAGGCATATAAAACTGCTCACAGTGGTGGGGACTGGCGGCTGCCACTTCTGCATTACCCAAGCAGTATCAGTAAGTACCCTCTGAACTTGTTCTAAGCAGCCATTTTCTCAGCTGAAGGACTACACTCCCAATCGCCTTTGCAGAGACACATGCCATGTGATCACTATGCCTATGTTCCAGGCAATTGCACACAAGCTAAAACATGTGGTGCTTCTTAGAGGGCTGCCTTAAAGCAAAAGGGTATGTCTTGCCTGTTCTCATTGTGTCTCACGCACACCAATGTAACCATCATGGACTCTTAGGGCAAAGGCTATTCCCACCTGAGCAGTGAAGAACAAAGAGGTAAGTACTTGGTGATTTTGCTGTACAGAGGTCCCATGCCAGCCTTTCTTCTAAGCTCTAGAATTTGACATGAAAGAGAAATAAACACCATTTCAAGTCACTATTACTCTGAAATTTTCTGCTACATCAGGACAAACCTAATCCTTATTGACATGCCCAGGTGTTGGCAAATGTGCCAGAAACAGAATACAGACAGGTAGGTATTCCCAGAGTCCATAAAGCTCAACTATAAACATCAGACCACTATGTAAGTTAAAAGTGAAAAATCGAGCTGACAGTTATACTCCTTTTTTTATTTTTTATTGATTGATTGCCAGTCCTGGGGCTTGAACACAGGGCCTGGGCACTGTCCCTAAACTTTTTGGTTCAAGCTTAGTTAGCACTTTGTCACTTGAGCCACAGCTCCACTTCCAGTTTGAGTGAATAATCAGAGATAAGAGTCTCACAAGGACTTCTCTGCCCAAGCTGGCTTCGAATCATGATGCTCAGATGTTAAGCCGCTTGAGTAGCTAGGATTATGGGCCTGAGCCACTGGCACCTGTATGAGTACATTTCTTTTTGGACAAGGTCACCCCTTCCTTCACTTTCTCTCTCCTATTTCTGTCCACAAGTGGCATAGTTCATTTTCCACATAGTGGATAGTCATAATTATTTTGCCTATTATATACTATCTAATTATATGCCAATCTGTACTGAAAACTGCATTTTTAAATATTAAGTGTCTTAATAATCCATCTATTTCAAAATACTTTAGAGAAATAATGGCTGCAGGTAGTAAGGACAACCTCAGGAAAACATGTTTGGAAGCAGCGATGACTTCCATGTGTCTCCCACATATGTTGTTCTTAAGAGTCCCTTAATTCATAAAACACCCATGTCCATTAACTATTCTATACAACGAGCCCAACAAAACAGATTAAAACCACCATTTTATTTATGTGTGATTTTGCAGTCTGCCCTGGGCTCCCCTGGGTGGTTCCTATACCAGACTGACCAGGTGGTCACTTCTGTGATTTGTGTTCAACCAGAGTCTGAACTCCACTGAGGCACGGGGACAGTCAGTGTCTCTTTCTACATTGTCTGGGAACCGCCCTTCCCCTCTGCATCTCCTGCAGAGTATGGTCTAGCTTCTGGCAGGACCATAACTGAGGGCTCTAAGAATACAGAAGCAAGGGCCAGACTGTAGCCTAGTGGTAGAGTGCTCACCTAGTATTCACAAAGCCCTGGGCTCGATTCCTTGGTACAACATACACAGAAAAACTGGTGCTGTGACTCAAGGGGTAGAGCTCTAGCCTTCAGAAAGCCCAAGGACACTGCCTATGCCCGAACAGGCAAAAGAAAGAAAGAAAAGAAAAGAGAAGAGAAGAAAAGAAAGAAAGAGAGAAAGCGAGAGGAAGAAAGAAAGAAAGAAAAAAAAAAGAAAAGAAAAGAAAAAGAACAGGAAGAGAAAGAAGGCAGCAGAAACACTAGCTGCTGGCCTTCATCAGGCTTACACCCAATCCTAACCAAGTACCCTTTCTGCTACCAAGTAAAGTGTACCTTGCACTACCAAGATACAAGGTGAGAAGATTACAGTGGACAACCATCTCTTTCTAGAGTTATTATATACATATAGCACCATCATTTGCTGTTTGTAAAAAGTGAGAGGTTAAACATTCTTGAAGCCAGACACCAGTGTCTCACACCTATAATCCTAGCTAAGAGACTAAGACCTCAGAACTGTGATTTAAAGCCAACCCAAGCAGATAAATCCTCAGAACTCCATCTAATCTCCAACTAATCAGCAAAATCTCCCACTAATCAACAAAAAGGCAGAAGTGGAGGTGTGGCTCAAGTGGTAGAGTACCAGAAAAAAAGCTCAATGAAAGATTGTGGCCCTGAGTAAAAATGAGTCAAAAATGATTTCTTTTCTTGGACTTCTCATCTAATCCAGTATTCTATGATGCTAAGTACATGAGTCAAGCATACTAGCCAAATGCTTCAACTCTAATAGAACAATGCAATGATAACACCTTCAAAGTAAAAAATACATGTGGCTTTTGTTTCATCGTTTTGTATATAACTGGTTGCTTACTGAAAATATACAAGATGCATGACACCAGAATCCCAAAGACTAGAAAATAGAGGACCTTTTTTGTTGTTGTTAGGCTACACTGAAGGATGGGATTAAGGACAAACGCCAGAATCCCTTAAGACCAACAACTACAATGTTTCTAGTGTAAATGGATTGCAGTGAGGCAATAAGTATGCAAGTGTAAAAGATGTAAGAAGCTAGGCACTGGTAGCTCATTCATGCCTATAATCCTAGCTACTCAGGAGGTTGATAGTGAAGATTGAAGTTCAAAGCCAGCCCAGGCAAGAAAGTCTGAGACTCTGATCTCTAACTTCAAAGACAAAAAAAAAAAAAAATTTTAAGTGGTAGTGGATTGGAACAGGAGTTTGGCCTACTGGTAGAGTGCTTGCCTAGCATGCACTCAATTCCTCAGCACACACAAACAGAAAAAATCAGAAATGGTGCTGTGGCCCAAGTGACACAGTAGCCTTGAGAAAGCCGATGGACAGTGTTCAGGCCCCAAGTTCAAGACCCAGGAGTGGCAAAAAAGAAAAAAAAAAAAAAGGAGGGAAGAAAAGAGAAAAGAAACAAGAAAAAAAAATGGTAGTAGAGCCCTGTAAAGTGACAGAGTGCTAGCCACTAGCAAAAATGTTCAGGAATACAAAGAAACATAGGCTCAATGGTTTCCCTCATTTGTAATAATTAGTACAAACCTTGAGCTCTCCTAGCAGAGGATTACAATAGCTCAAAAGCTAGATGCATAAGGCCATACAGGATAAGGCTAAATGAAAGGACCTCCAGGATATGGAAACAAGAGCCATATGATTGTTGTTCTGAATGTACTATGTTATTTCTCATCTCTTTTGCTGTCCCTTGGTTATTCTCATATTGTTATGGTATCTTACCTTGTTATCCGGTATATATGATTATTTGTTTATTGAAATAGGAAAAGGAAGGAGTAAAACAAGATGAGGGGAGGTATGGGGGGAAGAAAATGGAGAGAAAAACATGAGAAGGGGTATCAAAGTGTGTAATGTATCGACTATCTGGCAAATATAATTGTAACTCTTCAATTAAATAAGAGGGAAAAAAATGCTCAGAGACAATGCCCAGGCCCTGAGTTCAAGTCCCAGGACCACACACATGCAATGCATGCCATATACCCACATAATATAAAACAAACAATTCTTGGGGCCAGGAGTTCGGCCTAGTGGTAGAGTGCTTGCCTAGCATGCACAAAGACCCAGGTTCTATTCCTTGGTACCACATACATAGAAAAAGCCGAAAAATGTGTTGTGGCTCAAGTGATAAAGCTCTAGCATTGAGGAAAAAGCCCAAGGACAACACTCCAGCCCTGAATTCAAGCCCCAGGACTGGCAAAAAAAAAAAAAAAATTAAAAGCACTTAGTAATAAGACCCACTTAGAAAAATTAATAAAATCCTGGCCAAAGTTAGAGCATTAAAAACTCCATCATAACATTTTTAAGTTTTGGTAATGAAAAAAATAAATCGCTATATAATAACATTACTACATTAAAAAAAACTTCTAAGCAGGGCATGGTGGCTCACGCCTGTAATCCTAGCTACTCAAGAGGCTGAGATCTAAGGATCAAGGTTCAAAGCCAGCCTGGGCACAAAAGGACCTGAGACTCTTAACTCCAATTAACCTCTAGAAAACGGGAAGTGGGGCTTGGCTCAAGGATAGGGTGGTAGGTAGCCTTGAACTGAAGAGCTCAGGGACAGCACCCAGGCTCAGAGTTCAAGCCCCATGACTACAAAAACAAAACAAACAACAACAAAGAAAAACCTTCTAGGGAATTACTTATGCTGTTTAACAAAAATTTAAAGCTGGGCAAGGTGGCTCACATCTGTAATCCTAGCTACTTAAGAGGCAGAGATCTGAGGCCAATGTTCAAAGTCCATTAGATTCTTAGCTCCAATTAATCAACAGAAAACTGGAAGTGGCACTGTGGCTCAAGGAGTAGCCTTGAGCTGAAGAGCTCAGGGAAGGTCCAAGCCCAAAGTTCAAGTCCTACAACCACCATCACCACCACCAACAACAAAAATTAAAGAGATTTTTGCTGACATAGCTTTATCTTTCTTCTTTTTCTTTACATTAGGGATACCTGTATGGAAAAGAAACCAACTGATTCATCAATGGAATCAGTTGGCGAAGTACAGAAACAGCACCTTGTACAGCAACCACTGACCAGAACTGAGTAGCAATTGCACCCTAAGAAAAAGCACAAAGACGGCTGGGAGTTTGGCCTAGCGGTAGAGTGCCTGCCTAACATGCACGAAGACCGGGGTTCAATTCCTCAGTACCACATACATAGAAAAAAAGCCAGAAGTGGTGCTATGGCTCAAGTGTTAAAGTTCTAGCCTGGAGAAAGCCGAAGGACAGTGCTAAGGCCCTGAGCTCAAGGCCCAGGACTGGGGGGAGGAAGGGGGAAGGACTGGGAAAAGAAGAAGAAAAACACAAAGATCCAGCCAAGAGGGTGGCCTAATGGGAGAGTGCTTGCCTAGCACGCACAAAAACCGAGGTTGAATTACTTCAGAACCAAAAACATAGAAAAAGCCAGGTACCAAAAACAAAAACACAGACAAAGCCAGAAGTGGTGCCGTGACTCAAGTGGTAGAGCGCTAACCTTGAGCAATGCCCAAAGACAGTGCTCAGACCTCAAGTTCAAACTCCAGGACTCTCAAAGAAATAAGTGGGGGGGGGAGGGAGAAGAAGCACAAAGGTTCTGAAGACTCCAAAGCTGTTTGGGGTCACCACATTCTCCCTACCCAAGTCATCTGTCACTCAAGAGCTTACAAGTGCCCTTTAATTCACTTCAATGGTGTACCTGACAGAAGAGCGAAGACAGCATTATTGACCAGAGAGAGGCTGGCAGTGCTCATTACCTTTTCAACTGAAACATTTTGGTACATGTAACCATAAACACTCTCCATCTGGAAGAAGTGTGGCTCAAGTGGTAAAGGCAGCTGTAAGTCTCTCTCTCTCTCTCTCTCTCTCTCTCTCTCTCTCTCTCACACTCACTCACACACACACACACACACACACACACACACACACGCCCCTCCATTTATCTAATCTCTTTAAAAAAATGTATAAGAACTAGGCATTGGTGGCACATGCCTGTAATCCTAGCTACTCAGGAGGCTGAGATCTGAAGATCATGGTCCAAAGCCAGCCAAGCAGGAAAGTGCATGAGAGTCTTATCTCCAACTAAGTACCAAGAAAACCACAAAAAAAAAACAAAAAAACAAAAAGGCATACATGTAAGAGTGCTACCCTTGAGCTAAAGAAAGTTCAGGGATACCACCCAAGCCCTGAGTTTAAGCCAGAGTACCTGAGTTTAAGCCAGAGTACCAGCATGAAAGAACACGAACGAACGAACACACACACACACACACACACACACACACCACACACCACACACCACACAACACACCAGTAAGAATGAAGATTTGTTGGATTGGAAATGTGATTTAGTGGTAGAGTGCTTGCCTAGTATGCATGAAGTACTAGGTTTGATTTCTTGGTACCACATAAAAAATTAATAAAATTTAAGCTGGACGACATAGTGGCTCTCGCCGTAATCCTAGCTACTCAGGAGGCTGAGATCTGAGGATCAATGTTCAAAGCCAGCCTAGGCATTACAGACTGTGAGAATCTTTTCATCTCCAATAAACTTTAGAAATGGGAAGTGGGGCCGTAGCTGAACGGTAGGGCAGTTAGCCTTGAGCTGAAGAGCTCAGGGACAGTGCCCAGACCCAGAGTTCAAGTCCCATGACCCACAAAAACTAAAAAAGAAAAAAATGAATAAAATTTAAAGAAAGTGGTGCTGTGGCTCAAGTGGCACAGCACTAGCCTCAGGGACAGCGCCCAGGCCCAGAGTTCAAGCCCCATAACCAACTAAAACAATAATAATAACAATAGCTAGGCACGGTGGCTCCTGGCTATAATCTTAGGAGGGAGGCTAACATGTGAGGGTGGCAGTTCAAACCAGCCTGTGAGACTCTTATCTCCAATTAACCACCAGAAAACTGGAAGTGGTGCTGTGGCTCAAGGGGTAGGGTGGTAGACTTGAGCTGAAGAGCTCAGGGATAACACCCAGGCCCAGAGTTCAAGTCCCACAACCGACAAAAAAAATTGTTAAGAAAGGCTCTATAAATATAAAATAACAATATCAACTCTGTAGCCATTTTTTGCTGGTCCTTTGCAGGATATGTCTCATTTTCCTTCAAATAAGTAATTGTGCTATGACAGAAAAGTAGTTATGGGCAAAAGGGCCAAGGAAGTACAGTAGCTCAGAAACCCTGTTCTGACATTTGTACAACAGGAAGTCCCTATCTGCATATATACATTTCAAGCTGACTGTAAAAGTAACAGCTCTAGTCCAAAATTATTGATTTTATCCAATAATTTTAAGGTAATTGTAGTTCATGTAAATCCAATAACTACACAGCCAATACTTTCTAAATGTCTCACATACACACACACACATCACCTACAAATACCTAGAACTATAAAACAAGAAAAAAATTATCTAATTGTGAAAAAATCAGATATAAGGAGAATAAACACGCAATGTTTGGCTATCTAATCCAAAATCAAATTTTCTGTTTTTAAAAACAGTACTATAAGTCATCATCTCTAACTCAATCCACTAAATTAGTGTCCATGGGCAATTTTGTAGTTTTGTTGTTATGATCTTGGGGCTTGAACGCAAGAGCCTGGCTTTTTTTGGTCAAAGCTAGTGCTTTATCATTTGAACCACAGCTCTACTTCCCGTTTTTCAGTGGTTAATTGAAACAGGAATCTCATGCACTTTCCTGCCTGGGCTGGCTTTGGACCTTGATCCTCAGATCTCGGCCTCCGGAGTAGCTAGGATTACAGGCAGGAGCCATCAGTGTCCCGACACGGAAATTTTAAAACTTTATTATCATTTCTTCAGAACATTAATTTCACATTATTTCACTGATTATAAACCTAAATCATATTTTTACTTATCCGTTTCACTTTCAGTGTTCACCAACCAAACTGCGGGGTCTTTTCCACATGGAGTCTAATATCTACAGAGATACAAATGGAAAATCGGGCCCTTCGCTTTCCATTTCCTAAAGCACTCAGGAGAGCCCGCTCCCTCCAAAAGACATTTAATTTTGAGAATTGCATATAAAGTTTAGAGCCACCAAGGCTGCCAATAGGCTTCACTTTCCTGTTTTCACAACTGACAAAAAAGAAAAAGAAAAAAAAAGCCTAAGACACAGAATTGTCCTAAACACTTCCCAAAGTTTGTTTTACACTGTTACATTGTCATTTTTTTTTCTCAAATAGACTCCTTTTCCTTTTCCACAATCAAAGTAAGACGGCAATTCCCAACAACAACCTTTCTTCCGGTGAACACAAGAGTTGCCGTAATACAACCGAGCTGATTTCGATAGATGCGTGTGTGTGTGTGTGTGTGTGTGTGTGTGTGTGTGTGCGCGCGCGCGAGCGCGCGCGTGCCCGCGTGCGCCTGCGTGCAGGCGTCTGCACGCATCTGGGACTAAGGATGTGACAACAGACATGTCTACTCTACCTAGAATTTAAATGCAGATCTACAGCGCAGAGTAATCGCTAATGTCCAGAAAACAATGCTTTTCCGAGCAGTGAACACGGGAAGCAGTCAGGAAAACCCTTACTATGGGTAAGTTCGTTGTGGGTTTAAGAAAGGATACAAAATTTAATAAACACGAGGCAAGCTCTAAAGTTACGTGCAGCTCCCCTTCCAGTTCCACTTCAGGCAGGAGGGCTTTTTACCGCGGACCCTGTGTTTCAGTGCAGGCGACGTAGAAAAGGACCTGCATCACGGAGCCGCGCACGTCACCGTGTGTGCTCGTCTCTCCCGGGGCTTCTTCCAGCCAGGGGCTGGCGAGGAGACCCGGCGGCGACCGAAGGCCCCGAGACGCTCTGGCAGTCACAAGAGGCGCGTTCGGCGCGGGGCTGAACGGGTTCCAACCTTCACCGCGCGTCCGCAAGCCGCCCGACGACACCCCATCGCTCGTGGACCGGACCCACGCGACAGCCCACCCGAGGACGCGCCGCCGGCCCGGCCGGGGACCGCCCGAGGGCACGAGGAAGCCGCGCACGCCACCCGACGACTGGCGGAGCCCCTCGCCGCCCGGCCGCCGCCCGCCGGCTCCCCCGCGGGGCCCCCGCGCCCGGGCAAAGTTGCCGAATAACCCATCCGGGAAAACCGCACTTCCAGCCGCCTCCTCCCGCGGTGCCGGCGCAACCGAAACCTAAGCCTGGCCAGGCGGAGTCCGAGTGACGTCCGGCCAGCGCTCGGCTCGGCGTCCTCCAGGAAAGAAGAAAAACGGGGGGAGCAGGGGAAGAAAGAAAACACGACGCGCGCCGCCCGGCCCGGCCGGGGCCCGCGCCCCGGGGGCTCGGCGCCGCACCTGGGGCCGCACCTGGGGCGCGGAGGTGCGGGCGGGCCGGTGGGGGAGGGGCGGGCGGCGGGCGGGCGGCCTCCGCACGCAGCATCCCGGGGGGAAGACTCGGGCTCGGGTCCGGAGAAGTTCCGGGAGCCCCTCGCTGACAAAGGCGGCCCGCGGCGGCCCCCGCGCCGGGACCCCCGCGGCCGCGGCTTTTGACAGCTCGGTCCCGGCGTCCGCCGGCTCCGCGGCGCCCCGGCAGCCCGTCCGGGCGCCACCCGGCTGTGCCCCGCCGCCCGTGTCCGCGCGCCCGGCTAGGCCACTGGGAGCCGACGGGGAAATCTCCCGGAGCAGCGGAGCTCGGAGCGGACCCAGCCGGGGCCGAAGTAAAAGTAAAGTGGCCGGCGCGGGGCGGCGGGAGCGGCGGGCGTCCGCCGCGGCTCGGCCGGCCGGGACCCCCGGGCCGGGGGCGCGGGCGGGGGCGCGGGCCGGGGCGGGCGCCTGACAGCTCGGGCCCGCGCCGCCGCCGGCCGCCGGCCCGGCTCCCTCGCGCTCAACTTACTTCTTTCTGGCTCTCTGGAAAGGGGAAGCGCCATCTTTGCGAGGCCGGCCCCGAGGTCTTTTGTCTGCGGCTGCGGGGCTCGGGGCCGGGGCTCCGGGCTCCTCGGGGGGGGGTGGCGGCGGCTGCGGCTGCTCCGCGCCCCGGTCCTCCTCCGACGACATCCTGGTCACCAGGAAAGACACATGGATCCCGGTCCTCCTCCTGGGGGGCTCCTCCCGCCGCCGCCGCCGCCGCTGCTCGGGTTGCTCCTCCCCGGCTCAGCCTCTCGCATTTCCCGCAGCCCCGGGAGCAGCAGCCGCCGCAGCAGCAGCAGCAGGTACCGGGGGAGGCTGCACCGCGGAGCGAGCAGGACACGCACTCACACACATCGGCGCGGGCGCGCGCACTCGGCGCGCAGGGGCCGGCGGGGGGCGGCCGGCGGCGGCGGCGGCGGCGGCGGCGGCGGCGGGCGGGGCGCGGCGGGCGGGGCGGGCGGCGCGGGGCGGGGCGCGGCGGGGGCGGGCGCGGCGGGGGCGGGAGGGGTCGGCAGGGTGGGGCGGGGCGGGGCGCGGCGGGGGCCCGGGGGTCCGGCGGGCGGGGCGGGGCCGCGCGGGGCGGGGCTCCCGGGCTGGGCGGCGGGGCCTCCCGCGGCGGGGGTCTCGGCCCGCGCCCGCCCCTCCCCGGCGCGCCTGCGGGCGGCGGCGGCGAAGTTTTGACAGCTGCCCCAGTTGTGGAGGAGGTCCCGGGGCCCGCGCCGGCCCGCGCCCGCCCGCCCGGAGCGGGGGAGGAGGAAGTGCGGCAGGTGTGCCTCCACCACACGGACGCACGCGGCCGACGCCGTCCAGCGAGGCCCGCGCCGGCTCCCGCGGGGCGCCCCGCACCGCCGACCCCCTCAAACTCGCCGCCGTCTCGCCCACACGCACGCACGCACGCACGCCGGCGCCTCGCGCCCCCGCCGCGGCCCCCGCCCGCCCCCTGCGCGCCGCTGTCACTCACGGGGCTCGCCGCGCATGCGCCGCGCGGCCGCGGCTGACCTCACCGCCCCTCCCCCCCACCCCCCTCCTGCTCTGACGCGGCGGCGGCGGCGGCGGCGGCGGCGGCGGCCCGGCCGCGGCTCGGGCTCGGCGACAGTCAAGCTGCGGACCTGGAGTCCGGGATCCGGGACGGGGCCCGCGAGGGGAGGACGGCTGTAAACACTCCCGACTGTGCGCCGCGCGCGCGCGTGCGGCCCCGGGCGCCGCCCCGGTCCCGGCCCCACGCGGGACGTCGGCTCACACGCGTCCGGAGCGCCGCGAGGCGCAGCGCGAGGAGCCCCGGGAGACCCGCCGACCCGAGGCCGCCCCACTCGAGGACCGGGAGCAGACAAAGGGGGCCGCGGGGCGGGGGCGGCCCGGCTCCCCGGCCCACGCGCGGACCGAGCGCCGCGGCCCCGGCCGCCGCCCGCCCGCGCCCCGCCCGCAGTGCTCAGCCCCAGGTAGACTCTCGCTCGTTCCTTTTGGTGAGGGGCTCTCCGGCGCTCACCCGAAGGGCGCTCACCGCACAGGGCGCTCCCCCCACAAGGCGCTCCCCCCACAGGGCGCTCACCCCGAGGGGCGCTCACCCCGAGGGGCGCTCCCCCCACAGGGCGCTCACCCGAGGGCGCTCCCCCCACAGGGCGCTCACCGCACAGGGCGCTCACCCCACAGGGCGCTCCCCGCACAGGGCGCTCCCCCCGAGGGGCGCTCACCCCACAGGGCGCTCCCCGCACAGGGCGCTCCCCCCACAGGGCGCTTCCCCCACAGGGCGCTCACCCGAGGGCGCTCCCCCCCGAGGGGCGCTCACCGCACAGGGCGCTCCCCCCACAGGGCGCTCCCCCCGAGGGGCGCTCTCCGCACAGGGCGCTCCCCCCACAGGGCGCTCCCCCCGAGGGGCGCTCACCCCACAGGGCGCTCCCCCCGAGGGGCGCTCACCCACAGGGCGCTCACCCGAGGGCGCTCCCTCCACAGGGCGCTCACCCCGAGGGGCGCTCACCCGAGGGCGCTCCCCCCACAGGGCGCTCGGCCCCGCGGGCTCGCCTGCTGGACAGGCTTGGGCGCCCAGAGCCGCTCTACCCTCTACCCGGGACGATCGGGCTCCAGTTACAATTGCCATTTGAATTCTGTCCGGCCGAGGAAGGGTGGAGTGGAGGAGAAGCTGGTAGAGGAGGCGGGAAGGAACGGTGCGTTAAGAGAGTAAAGGGGACTACCCACGCGAAGGCAGCCGACCGCGTTAGGAGTGCATCTTAGGGGACACGGAAGTAAGCAATGCAGTTTAAATAATGACACAAACGTAGAGACTCACCTGCTTTACTTCTCTCTGCGCTTTGCCCCTCGAGCACGTTGAACACTGAGATATTAATACAAATGTTGATCTGTCTCCAATAGCGAAATGTAAGGACTCATTTTTCACCGAGCTTTTCTTACATCCCTACCCTCCAATATAGGAATTACGGGTGTGCGCCACCATACCTGTCCTACAACATGTGAAAAATAAATGTTCAAAACACTATTGTACTAGACAGAACTTTTACTTTCTATGTGTTTTTGCAAAGTATTTCAGTCTGTACTCTTTTAATTATAACAATATATTTGAGGAAGGCTAATAAGATTGTTATTTGCAACAAAGTTAAGACATAACTCAGGAAGCCACACAAGATTTTCCTAGAGTCTAGCAAGAAAGTGACACTGGGTAAGACTGCACAGTGCAGATACATTCTCACTAACTGAAGCCCTGTGAAATATCATTGGATGATTAGAGTTCAATCTTGTGTTGTGCTTTTAGTGAATACAAAAAATAATTCATGGGGCCGGGAGTTTGGTCTAGTGGTAGAGTGCTTGCCTAGCATGCACAAAGACCCAGGTTTGACTCCTTAGTACCACATATAGAAAAAAGCTGGAAGTGGTGCTGAGGCTCAAGTGGTAGGGCTCTAGCCTTGAGAAAGTCCAAGGACAGTGCTCAGGCCCTGAGCTCAAGCCCAGGACTGGCAAAAAAAAAATTCATGTTGCCGGATGTGGTGGCTCACACCTGTAATCCCAGCTACTCAGGAGGCTGAGATCTGAGGCTAAAGATTCAAAGCCAGCCCATGCACAAAAAGACCAGGGACTCTTATCTCCAATTAACCCCTAGAAAATGGAAAATGGGGCTTGGCTCAAGGGTAGGGCGATGGCCTTGAGCTGGAGCTCAGGGACAACCTCCAGGCCCAGGGGTTGGGCAGTAGCCATGACCTGAAGGGCTCAGAGACAGCACTAAGGCTTAGTTCAAGCCCCAGGACCCACAAAAAAAATAATAATTCATGTTGTAAGGTACCAGTGCCTCACTGAGCATTGCAGTTCAAAGCCAGCACAGCATTAAAAAAAAAATCTATAACATCTTTGGCTGCAATTAACCAGCAGAAAAGCCAAAAGTGGAGCTTTACTCTCAAAAGTGGGAGCACTAGCCTTAACCAAAAACCTTCCAAGACTAGGGCTGGGAGTTTGGCCTAGTGCAAGAGTGCTTGCCTAGCATGCACAAAGACCTGGGTTGGATTCTTTGGTTCTACATACATAGAAAAAGCCGGAAGTACTGCTATGACTCAAGTGACAGAGCTCTACCCTTGAGAAAGCTCAGGGACAGCGCTTGGGATCTGAGTTCAAGCCCCAGGATTGGCAAAACAAACAAAAAAATAACCTTCAAGGACAGCATTCAGTCCCTGGGCTCAAACCCCAGGACCAGCAAACACACACACACACACACACACACACACACAAGTTCTTGTGCTTACACTACAAACTCATCACTGAATGTTGTCAGGTCTTTGGAGTTGGTAGTGGCTCTGTGGCTCACATGATAAAGCACTAGCCTTGAGCGGAAGAGCTCAGGGACAGTACAGTGCCCAGGCCCTGAGTGTGGAAATATCACTGAAAACATGAATTCTAGATCTTTTCATTTTTGTATCCATTTCTTACTATTTAAGTAGAATGAGAGAGGGGGAGGGAAATTATTTTCTTTCTGTATACCTGAATTAGCCTGGAAGGCCCAGGGCTCTTCTGGGTAGAATCAGGAGGGGGAGGGGTTTCTGTAGCACCTTTGACACAGGTGGGACTCTAGCCCTCCGGAGGTCTCCACTTTAAGCTGACAGCAGCTGTTAGCAAGAGGAAATAGCAAAAGGGCAGCAGGGAACTAGAAAATAAGCATGGTAAAAGGTAGGAATAGGATTAAATATTTACATGCACTGTGTACAAGACCAAGGCATCTGGGGTTTGGGGAGGGCAGAAACCTTGTCTCTTCATAAAGGCACACGGTGACATCATCAAGTGACAAGGGTGGTTATGGTCATTATGAAAAAGGCCACTTAGTCTCCCCTTCTCCCACATACTTCTTGGGTTCATTTTTTTTTTTTCCTTTTGGTCAGTCATGGGGCTTAAGTTAAGGACTTGGACCCTGACCCTGAGCTCTATTTCACAGGCTAGCTCTCAACCATTTTTGAGCCACAGTGCCACTTCTAGTTTCCTGGTGGCTAATTGAAGCTAAGAGTCTGATAGATTTTCTATCCCATGCTGGCTTCAAACTGTGATCCTCACATCTCAGCCTTCTGAGCAGGTAGGATGACAGGGTGAACCGCCAGCACCTACCTGGATTTATCTTTAGAGATAGACATAACCACTGTATCCAATTTCTAGAGCTGGCACACAAAGTATCCCAAACTGGGTGGCTTAAGATTAAAGAAATGTATTCTGGGGGCTGGGAGTTTGGCCTAGTAGTAGAGTGCTTGCCTAGCATGCACGAAGACCCAGGTTCGATTCCTCGGCACCACATACATAGAAAATTCCAGAAGTGGTGCGGTGGCTCAAGTGGTAAAGTGCTAGCCTCCAGAAAGTCCAAGGACAGTGCTCAGGCCCTGAGATCAAGCCCCAGGACTGGCAAAAGAAAAAAAGAAATGTATTCTCTCAGAATAGAGCCATAACAGTTACCTTATTTAGTAAGCAGTAGCTGAATACATGGTGGAATAATCATGAAGATATATGTCAGATGTTAGGTATTAGAAAAGGCAAAAATGTTGCTGACAATGTTTAAATGAAAAGAAACTACGTTTATAAATAATATATGTAAACACTTTGCTACAACCTTCTGTTTGTCATATTTTACATGTCTAATATTTAGGCAAATCATCTTTGCCAACCATCTTTGTCCATATTTGTCGTGAGGGCATTTCATACCTGCTTCTGGTGGAGTCTCCAACATCCAAAATCATCACATCATGTGGTGGCACATGCCTGTAACCCAAACACTTTGAAGACTAGGGCAGGAGAATCAAGAGTTTGAGAATGGCTTAGCAATTAATACACCAATGCAAAGAGTGAATGGAGCCGGTGAATAAGAGTAAATATGGTCAAACACTTTTTTTGCATGGATGAAAAATAAAAACGAAACCTGCTGAAATTGTCTTAGGAGTGTGATGGGGAGAGGGGGTTGATGAGATACAAGAAATACATGATACACGTGTTGTAATTAATGCAAGCTAACAGAAAAAGGTAAAAAAAAAATTTTTTTGAGAACAGTATGAGCTAAATAGTGAAATTGCTGGGTCTGGTGGCTCACACCTGTAATCCTAGCTTCTCAGGAGGCTGAGATGTGAGGATCAAGGTTCAAAGTCAGCCTGTGCACTAAAGAACATGAAACTTTTGTCTCCAATTAATTACTGGAAAACGGGAAGTGGGGTTGTGGCTCTGGGGTAGGGCTGTAGCCTTGAGCTGAAGAGCTCAGGGACAGCGCCCAGGCCCAGAGTTCAAGCCCCATGACCCACAAAAAAAGAAAAAAAAAATAGGGAAACTGTCATGAAATGGAGCTGGGCAGGCAGCAGCAAGGCATCCGGTTAGCTTACAAATCCTAGCTACTCAGGAAACTGTGATCTAGGGGTTGTGGTTCAAAGCCAGCCTGGGAAGTAAAAACTGTGAAGCTAGCCTGCCATGATGGCTCTGGCTGTAATCCTAGCCTTGAGCCAAGCCCCACTCCTGGAGATGAGAATCTCAGGTCCTTTTGTGCCAGGGCTGGCTTTAAACCTTGATCCTCAGATCTCAGCCTCCAGAGTAGCTAGGATGACAGGCGTGAGCCCCTGCGCCCACCTGTTTTCCCTTTTTCTCTTACACTAGCCCCTCTGTGAAGTATTAAAACAGCGCTCACATCGTTTCCTGAGTCCTAGGCTGCAGTTGTCAGTGTGAGTTCTCTTTCTCTTTGGGATATCTGTTATTAATCCACCAGGATTTTTTCAAGTAAAAAATGAATGGCATTGCTGACCTTCCCTAGTCTCGAGAGATATGTTCATCCTTTTCATCTGGCACCTGGTCTGCCCCCTATTAGATGCTGGATGCACTTTGGTTTTTTGTGGGTTTTTTGTTTTTTGTTTTTGCCAGTCCTGGGCTTGAGCTCAGGGCCTGAGCACTGTCCTTGGACTTTCTCAAGGCTAGAGCTCTACCACTTGAGCCTCAGCACCACTTCTGGCTTTTTTCTATGTATGTGGTACTGAGGAATCGAACCTGGGTCTTTGTACATGCTAGGCAAGCGCTCTACCACTCCGCCACATTCCCAGCCCAGCTCTAACTTTTTGTTGCTTACTTTTTTGGGAAATGTTTTATGAACTTCGTGGCCCAGGCTGGCTTTGAAACCTCCAAATGTCAGCTTCTTAATTAGTATTACAAGTGTGAGCTCCCAGAGCTTTGTATCCAACTTCTTACATTGTTTTTGTGCTTGCTGTATGAGAGTTGGAACCCAGTGTTCCAAGCTCCCCAAGCCTCTACACTCAGCCTCCAGGGGCTTAAGTTCTAGGAGGAGAGATTTAGGATGGAAGAGTTGTTAGTGTTCTGACCTGAAGCCCCCTTCCAGCCCCTCCCCCACTCCCTCTGGTCTTCCTTCTGACATAGGGAGGCCTTCAGTCTTTCTCACTGAACCTCTGGGTCACTTCTGTCTCTGTCTGTAGACTCTCATTCTCATATCTTGTTCTTCCTTTGCTAGCTCAGGGATCTCCCTGGCATGCATGCACACATGTGAATGTATCTAAGTATGCATGCATGTATGTATGTACTTTGTAGTTCCCACACTTGCAGCCTGAAACACCAGAAGACCCACGGGCTCTTCGAGTAGCCCAGCGAACTGGCACAAATCGGTAAGGCAGCCAAAAGGAGCGAGGAGGTGGGTAGTACTGCATAGCGCTTCAAAACAAGCCCGCCAAGGTCAGCCTCCTCCCCGAGCCTCTGCCTGGAAACCGCATGGCACATGGAGGGCCAGTGCGGGCGCCTTTCAGGAGGGCAGTAGTTTCTTCTGATTTCCCGTACTGTCACCAGAGTTTAAAAGAAACTCAGGGCCCCTCTGTGACCTCACGCCCTGCCACCTCCACCTGCTCACTTTGTGATTTCATGGGACATCCGTCTCAGCCAGGTCTGTTGGCGGTCCGGTCCGCTCTGGGGACAGTTTCAGGACTGCACCGCCGAGGGAGGGGCCTTTACTTCTTCGCTTCCAGCGGCCCCTTCGGGAGCTTCCCAGATCCCTGTCCAGGGGACCCCGGCCGCCCTTCCGAGCAGCCATGGAGAGCAGGGTCCCTTCGGCCCTGGTGCTGCCCCAGGTGCTGGGGCCCAGGCGGGAGGAGGGCTCCAGGCGCGCGGCAGCCGGGCCGGGCGCAGGGCCGGCCGGGCGGTACCTGCTGCGGAGCACGGCGGCCGTGCAGGCCCTGGCCAGCGTCATCCGGCCGTGCTACGGGCCCCACGGGCGGCGGAAGTTCCTGGTGACGGCCCACGGCGAGGCGGTGTGCACGGGCCAGGCGGCCGCCATCCTCAAGGCCCTGCAGCTGGAGCACCCCGCGGCCCAGTTCATCCGCGAGGCGGCCCAGACGCAGGCGGAGCACAGCGGGGACGGCACGGCCTTGGTGATTCTCCTGACCGAGGCCTTGCTGGAGCAGGCCGAGAACCTGCTGCGGGCCGGCCTGACGCGAGCCCAGGTCCGCGAGGCCTACGCCACGGCCACGGCCGAGGTGCTGACGGCGCTGCCCTCGCTGGCCGTACGCTCGCTGGGGCCGCTGGAGGACCCGACCTGGGCGCTGTTCCCGGTGGTGAACACGCACGCCGTGCCCGACGCCCACCGCCTGGCGCGGCTGGTGGCCCACGCGTGCTGGGCCAGCAGGGCGGCGGACGGCGGCTTCCGGGCGGAGCGCGTCGGGGTGTGCGCGCTGCGGGGCGGCACGCCCGACCAGTCGTGCATCCTGCCGGGCCTGGCGCTGCCCGCGGCCTGCTGCGGCCTGCGCACCGCCGTGCTCTCGGGGGCCAGGGTGGCCCTGCTGCTCTGCGCCTTCGGGCCCGCCAGCCCCCGCCTGCCGGCCACCGCCCGCCTCTCCGACCCCGCGGGCCTGGCGGCGCTGCGCCGGGGCAGCGACCGCGCGCTGGAGCGGCAGATCGCGCAGCTGGCGGAGCTGGGCATTAACGCGGTGGTGGTGTGGGGCGACGTGGACGACGCGGCTGTCGCCGTGGCCGACAGGCTCCACATCCTGGTGGCGCGGGCGCGGGCCCGGCGGGACGTGGTCTACCTGAGCCAGGTGCTGGACACGCCGCTGCAGACGCAGCTGCTGCCCCCGAGCAGGCCCGGCCGGTGCGGGAAGCTCTACGAGCAGGAGCTGGACGACGCCGGCCGGGCCGTGGTGCTGGAGTGGCCGCCGGCGGGCGCGCCCGCGCCGGCGCTGACGCTGGTGCTGCGCGGCGGCTCCGCAGAGGCCCTGCGCGCCGCCGAGCAGGCCGCCTACCACGGCCTGGACGCCTTCGCGCAGCTCTGCCAGGACCCGCGGCTGCTGCCCGGGGCCGGCGCCACCGAGATGGCCCTGGCCACCACGCTCTGGGAGAAGGGGCACAAGCTGGAGGGGCCCAACGGGCCCGCCTTCCTGGCCTTCGCCCGCGCCCTCCGCTCGCTTCCCCGCACGCTGGCGGAGAACGCGGGGCTGGCGGCCGGCGCGGCCGTGGCCGAGCTGAGCGGGGCCCACCAGACCGGGAACTTCCTCCTGGGCGTGGGCACGGACAGGCTCGTCAACGTGGCTCAGGAGGGCGTGTGGGACCCGCTCACCGCCAAGGCCCGGGGGCTCCAGATGGCCGCCGAGAGGGTGATGCAGCTCGTGTCCGTGGACGAGATCGTCCTGGCCAGGAAGGCCTCCCGGCCCGGCCCGGACGCCAAGGAGGCCGGCAGGCGCCTGTCGGCGGTGAGGAAGAGATTTCTGGGGCAGTATTAGGAGCCAGACCCCCAATAAACGGGGCCTGCCAAGGAGAGCACGACACCCCACATGCGTGCTCGCCTCGCTTACTCCCTCCATCTTCCTTACCTCCCGTTCCATGACATCAGCACAGCCAGCGTGGTAGGGTGCCTGCCTAGCTTGCCCGGAGCCCTGGGTTCGATTCCCATACATAGCAAAGGCCAGAAGTGGAGCTGCGGCTCAAGTGGGAGAGCTCCAGCCTCGAGAAAAGCCCAAGGACAGCGCTCAGGCCCTGAGCTCAAGGCCCAGGACTGGAAAACAAAACAAAACAGCGAGAACATAGAAGTTCTTTTAGTGAACTTACTTCCAAGTTCTGACTTTTTTCCTTTCTTCAGTTTCTCTGAATCAGATTGTGCTCATTTCTGCAATAAGAGCAGGTCTTAATTCTCATAGATTTTGAGTGTCTGTGCTTTGGAGATGAAAAAATATATATAAAGTAATCTCACAATCACGTGTATATTTCCTATATGATATCCTAATGTCTGTGGATTTATGTCTACCTGCCAGTTTAGCACTGACAGCGTAAGTGGCAGTGTGGCTTGAGTGGTAGGGTGCTGTCTTTATGCAAGAGAAGCTCAGGGGCAGCACCCAGGCCCTGAGTTCAAGTCCCAGACCGATTAAAAAAATAAAAGGTAAGGGGAGCCCCAAGCCATGACAGGAAGCTCAGCAACTGTAAGCAGCCCCCCAGGCGCCTGTCCACTTGAACCAGTTACTCTGTTACTGTTTCCACAAACTCAGCCACAATTGAGGAGCAGAATCTAGGAAATGAGCAGCTATAATCTCTTAGAATGGTAAAAACTAAAAAAGCTTTAAACTTTTGGAATGAGAATGAGACTCAAAGTCCAGTGGTGCATAGCATTCCCAATCACTATTGCAAAGCAAGGCAACTTTTATTTGCTAGTCCTGGGGCTTG
Source organism: Megascapheus bottae (assembly GCF_031878675.1). Lineage (NCBI taxonomy): Eukaryota > Metazoa > Chordata > Mammalia > Rodentia > Geomyidae > Megascapheus > Megascapheus bottae. Next base: position 82,814,272 of record NC_143513.1, read on the forward strand.
AACTCAGGGCCCTGGCACCGTCCTTGGACATTTTGCTCAAGGCTAGCCCTCTGCCACTTGAGCCACAGTACCACTTTTTTGTGTGTATGTGGTACCAAAGAATCGAACCCAGGTCTTTGTGGATGCTAGGCAAGCAAGCGCTCTACCACTAGGCTATGCTCCTGGCGTAGCAAGATACCTTGTAAAGCATTCTGTTGAAACTCTAAGAAAAACCCTGAGAAATCTTTTTGTTTTAATTTAATTTTATTGTTGGGGTGATGTACAGTGAAGTTGCAGTTACAGTCATCAGGTAGTGGGTACGTTACTTCTTGAACATTGTTATCCCTTCGCATGTTTTTCTCTGAGAAATGTTTAATGAGAAAAGTGGTCAATGAAGATGAATATTATTACTAATTAGGAAATATAAGATGAATTCTAAAGTTTTGTCTTCATTATACTTTAGTGATAATCTAGTACTTCTGTGTTTATTGTCTTCAAATTTCCTTTTTTGAGGGGGTGAGGGGGCAGTCCTGGGGCTTGAACTCAGGGCCTGGACACTGTCCCCGAGCTTCTTTTGCTCAAGGCTAGCACTCTACCATGGGCCACGGCACCACTTCCAGCTTTTTCTGTAAATGTGATACTGAGGAATTGAACCCAGGGCTTCGTGCATGCTAGGTAAGCACTTGAACACTAGGCCACACTCCTGGCCCAACTTTCCTATTCTCAAAAGTCTCAAGTTCCACCAGGTGTGGTGGCTCACCTCGTAATCCTAGCTACTCAGGAGGCTGAGATCTGAGGATCAAGGTTCAAAGCCTGAGACTCTTATCTCTAGTTAACCTCTAGAAAATGGGAAGTGGGGTTTGATTCAAGTGTAGGGCTGCAGCCTTGAGCTGAAGAGCTGAGGGACAAAGCTCAGGCCCAGGCGTAGGGTGGTAGACTTGAGCTGAAGAGCTCAAGGACAACTCCCAGGCCCAGAGTCCAAGCCCCAGGACCGACATTAAAAAAAAGAAGAATGCTCAGGATCTTACCCATCATTTTATCACCCTAGTCTTAAGTTCCACTGTGGTGGATAGTTCCCGAGACATAGCCCTATGATCATGGAGAAGGTCACAAAAGGAGCCCTTGAAGGCTGTGGGGGGGGCATGGTTCAAGTGGTTTAGCATCTAACTAGTAAATCTGAGCCTCTTGGTTCAATGGTCCTTTGGCCAGGCATTGGTGCTCCTACCTATATTCCCAGCAACTCAGGCTTAGATTTGAACATCACTGTTCAAAGACAGCCTGCATGAGGAAAGTCCCTGAAACTTTGTTGTTGTTGTTGTTGGTGGTGGTGGTGGTGGTGGTTGTGGGACTTGGACTCTGGGCCTGGGCGTTGTCCCTGAGCTCTTCATCACCTCAAGGCTACCACCCTACCCCTTGAGCCATAGCATTGCTTTTGGTTTTCTGGTAGTCAATTGGAAATAAGTGTCTCACAGATTTTAGTGCCTGGGCTGGCTTTGAACCAGGATCCTCAGATCTCAGCCTCCTGAGTAGCTAGGATTAGAGGAGTGAGCCTCCAGTGTCCAGCTTAGACATCATGTTTGACCTGTATCTATTTTTGATTTTTAACTAAAATGTTCTCTTTATATGTTTATAAAATAAACATAGCTTTTATCTGAACCTAATACATTCACTGCAAATTTTCCAAGGACTATTTTTGTGTGTGTATGCCAATCCTGGGGCTTGAACTCAGGACCTGGACATTGTCCCTGAGCTTTTTTGGTATTTTATTAGAGATAAAAGTTTGAAGCCAGAAAAAAAAAATATATATATATATATATATATATCTCCAGAGTGGGATACACAAGAGCCTTTTCAATAATAAACTTGGGAAGAAGGAGACTCCCATCTCCTGTGTATATACCACAGCAACTGCTCTGTCTTTCTAGACCATTTATAGTTTCTTTCAGTGCAGCTGAGGGTATCTCCTGTCTGGCCTTCTGTGTGAGCCTTCACCCAGTAGCCAGCAGCATTAGGGTCATATAGCCATGTAGACTGTCAGGTGTCCATGGCCTTACCTCATGGAGCTGGTGTGCAACAGAGACCTTAAGCAATAATCCACATTCAAAATGTCCTCATAATGCCTAGAACCAAAGTACTGTGGACTGAATCCAGGGTTCCCAGCTCTCTATTGCTTGAGTTACAATATCTTTGTGTGTGTGTGTGTGTGTGTGTGTGTATGTGTGTGTGTGTGTGTATGCCTGGGTGCTGTCCCTGGGCTCTTCAGCTCAAGACCAGTACTCTACCACGTGAGCCACAGCACCACCTCTGGTTTTCTGGTGCTTTAACTGGAGATAAGACTCTCATAGACTTTCATGCCCTGTCCAGCTTTCGAACGCAATCCTCAGATCTCAGTCCTGAGTAGCTAGGATTATTGGCACCCGGTTCCTTACTGATTTCTGTCTTCCTTCTGTGGAGAAGTTGATCAGAAGTTGACTTGTTTCACTGGATCCAGATCTGGTTTGGAGGCGGTAGGAACAAGGCCCCCGGCAGGCAAGCTCAAGGTTCTTGGAAGGCCTTGGCTTGGGGCTTGGCTACACATTTCTTTTCCAAGACATGCTTCTCTCCAGTCGGGAAATGCACCATTGCTGGTGCACCTGCCTGGTCCTCCAGGTCCCTCCAGCTTCCACACACTGCATGACCAGTGGCCAGTAGCTCTGGGGAGAGGGAGCATGAGGTGAGACTTGGAAGAACAGGAAACAAGGAGCTTGGGATTGCCAGGGCATTCATGAGGTGGCTCGGTGTGGAGCTGAGACACCCAGTTGTTGGTGCCTCCGGGGGATGAAGAGTGCCAGGCCGAGTCTCAGTCTCGTCCACCACAGTGCTGCAGTCCTGAGAGAAAACATCCATTCTCAGCTGCAAGAACGCGAGTGGTGAGGGGAGGAATCAACATAAGAGGGAGGGGAGCCATTTTGCCAGGCCCTTCCACACGTTAGGTCAGGTAGAAAAAGCCACGTTTCAAGAGGAGCTTTTTAGCTCCAAATGGACACATCTGAAGAGAGGTCAGGAGAAGGCAGGGCAGAAGGATGCCCCCATTCCTTGTGGGGTCAGAAGGACTCTCGCTCTTCGTTTTTGCACAAGGTCTCCCTAGGCAGGCCTACACTTACAAACTGCCTACTTTTATCTCCTTAGTGCTAAGATTCCAGGCAGCGCCCGCTCGCTCACCTGGCACAGCTCCTTTTAGAAAGGCTTGCTTGTATCCCCAACACCACTTCTAGTTCTGCTCAAGCCTTTCTAGAACCATTGACTACCACAAGTGACACCTCCTGCTACATGTGACTATGGAGCCATGGTTTAACATTAACTGATGAGACCGCTCCCCCTCTCTGGGATTTAGTGACACCCCCCCCTTACAACCCAGTTACCTAACTAAGCAGCTGCCACTACTTAAAGAAAAAGCTGCCCTTGTGATGTCAACCCTGGGAGGTGACAGATGACAGATGTCCAAAATAGCCATCCCATGCAAATCTCAAGTCCCCTCCCACCCTCTTATGTGCACAGGTTAAAGCTGCCCCGGGGGCAGAAGAGGAAGACAGGAAAGAAAAGTAGAAGAGCCAGCTAACCTCGCAGAGGCCTCTGAAGAACAAGCCAAGGAAGGAGCACAGAATCTCCAGGAGGGCTGGGGAACTGAGGGCTCGGGAAAGTCTCAACTTCCGATTTGGAACTTTGGGGCCTTCTGAGTAGCTCAGACAGGTAGTGAAGATCCAGGGGACAGAGGCTCCCGAGGGTGAGGCAGGTGACAGAATGTGCTCTGACTACACTGCCTGCAGAAGGGAGTGCCAGGGATTTGAGTGCGGAGCCCCTGAATCTTGGGGTCATTTCAGTTCTGACAAAAGATAAGAATGTAAACCTTAGAAACGGCCAGAAAAAGATAAGCTCAGGCCACATCCACTCATGCACTGAGATTAAACAGCATCAATGATGGATGCTGGAGATAAAAAATTGACTTAGTTCTAACTCCAGAATAGAAAAAAATAAATAAAAAGATGCTGGGCATGGTGGCTACTCAGGAGGCTGAGATCTGAGGATCGAGGTTCAAAGCCAAGCGGGGCACTAAAGTCTATAAGACTCTAATCTCCAATTAACCACTAGAAGTGGCTCAGTGGCTCCTGGGATAGAGCAGTAGTCTTGAGCTGAAGAGCTCAGGGACAGCGCCCAGGCCCAGAGTTCAAATCCCATTGCTGCCAAAAAAAAAAAAAAAGGAAAAAAAGATGTATATAAGGTTTGGACTGATCAAGAAAACCCACAATGGGGATTAATTTAGATGTCCAAATATGAATGTGCTCAAATGAGACCCTCACTTTGTACAATAAGGAAGGTCAAGAGCTTCAAAGTTCAAGGCCAGTCTGGACAAAGAGTTTGTGAGGCCTTAGCTCAACAGGAAGAACTGGCAGAGTTGTGTCAATCCGTCATCTCAGCTATTCAATAAATATAAATAGGAAGATCTTGGTCTGAGACATTTAAAGAAAATTAACCAGAATGAAAAGCAGTTGAGGTACCTGCCTAACTAGCACAAAGACCTGGGCTTGACTCAAGTCCCAGTACCACAGGAAAAGAAGAAAAATAAGAACCACAAAAGTACTGGCTAGATTAAGTATTCTGCTATCAGGCAGTTTGGGTTCTAGATATGAAAACACTGCAATTATTTACTTGTTGCAAGAAAGCTACACATATTTTCTATATGTTTGACTTCAAGCCTTGAAAATTCAGTCTGGAAATACGAGTCCTGTACTATCTGGGAATTCACCAGCCTCCATGCTGTCACAAGGCCTGACGTGAGTCAGTACAGACACTAACTTTCAGTGATAATCATTTTGTAATGACGCAATAGTTCCGGATGCAATCTTAAACACTGCATGTTTTTTTGGTTATTTTTTGGTCAGTTGTGGGGCTTGAACTCCAGGCCTGGACATTGTCCCTGAGCTCTTCAACTCAAGGCTACCACTCTACTACGCTGAACCACAGCACCACTTCCAAGACATTTTTTTTTTTCTTTAGCAAAAACAAAAACAAAAACGGCTGTTTGACGGGCAGTGCATTTAATCAGCATTCATGATCCAGTCATCTGGATGGGAGGTTCAATTCTACAACTACAATTTGTTTATTATGTAATGCTATGGTTAGTAAGATACTGTACACAGGGGTCAGCCCTTCCTTCTCTTTCCTCCTGTTTTCCCCTCCCATCTTTGCCCACAAGTTGTGTAGTTCATTTTCTGCACTGTCTACTGAGTACCATGCCTGCATTTGTTCACCTTTCTTCCCTCCATCTCTCCACCCCTCCTCTACCCCTCCCCCCCAAAAAAACCCAAAAGCAAAACCAAACAACATCAAGAAGAACAGAAGCAACAACAAAACATGCTTTCAAGCTTGTTTCCATACATAATGTGAACCACATTTTTTTCCCCAGTCCTAGGGCTTGAACTTTGGCTCTGGCACTGTCCCTAAGCTGAGCTTCTTTTGCTCACGACTAGCATTCTACCACTTGAGCCGCAGCTCCTATCCAGCTTTTTCTGAGTAGTTCTTTGGAGTTAAGAGTCTCGTGGACTTTCTGGCTCTAGCTGGCTTTGAGTTCAGATCCTTAGATCTCAGCCACTGGAGTAGCTAGGATTATAGACACGAGCCACCGTGCCCAGCCAGATGAGTCATCATTTTAAAAACATCTTAGAGCCACGCGCCAGTGGCTCCAGAGGCTGAGACCTGAGAATCGAGGGTCAAAGCCAACCTAGACACAAAAGTCCGTGAGACTCTTATCTCCAATCCAGCAATCCAGAAAACCAGAAGTGGTACTGTGGCTCTAGTGGTAGAGCAGTAGCTTTGAAGAGCTGAAGAGCTCAGGGACATCGCTCAGGCAAAAAAAAAAAAAAAAAGGCACTTCCATATTCTGGCTCTGTGCTTACAGATTCCAGAACTCCCAAACTCCCTGTCACATACACTTCAAGTTCTGCACTACCAATCCTCTACCAGAAGAAAACAAGTGAACACCGGCTGAACTCACCCACACCTAATCACTATTATTATTATTATTATTTTGTCAGTCCTAGAGCTTGAACTCAGAGCTTGGGTGTGGTCCCTGAACTTTTGTGTTCAAGACTAGTGGACCTACCACTTTTAGCCACTTCCAGTTTTTGTGGTTAACTGAAAAGTCTCATGGTCTTTCCAGCCAAAGCTGGCTTTGAACCATGATCCTCAGATCTCAGCCTCCTGAATAGCTAGGGTTACAGGCGGGAGCCACCAGCTCCTGGCTAGGCTCATAATTATTAACCATCTTTATAGAGGGAGAAATTGAGACACTAGTCTCTGTTGGGGTCAGTTTCCAAGAAGGATTGAATCTCGCGATATCTAAAAACTCTTCAGTAGCTGGCCTTGGTGGTTCACGCCTGTCATCTTAGCATGCATACGTGTGTGTATGTGTAGCATATTATCTCCCATTAGTCACAAATCATGAAGCATTGGCTTCTATTGCTACTGCTAGCTTTCTGTGGCCTAGGGGCACCACAGAATTTCCATCTGGTTCCAGATGGAAATCTAATATATCTATAACCCTAAAATGATGAACAACTTTGGCAAAGACAGATGAGGTCTCTGAGACCCAGAGAGTTCACACTGCTGCTTGGCGCAGTGGTTTCCTGAAACTGGCCTACCTTCCCACCTCAGCAGAGAGCTGGTGGGCACCATGACCGACCAGATCTGGGTGCTACACAGAACTGTGTTAAGGAGGAGGAAGAGGAGGAATGGGAGGAGGAGGAAAGGGAAGGGCAGGGCAGGGCCCTCCTCCCAGTCAGAGTCAGTCTCTGCAGGGTGACAATTAACCACCTCAGGGCTGCAGCTGGGCTCCAGGAATAGTCACCCTTCCCCCACTGCACTCTGGCAACACCAAGCCTTGGAGCTGAGCCGCCCTAGGGGAAGGGGCTGCCTGCCAAGTACCTGCCCACCTGGGGCCAGGGCCAGGCCAGACACTCCATTCTGTGAACAGCTGGAAACAAAGTGGGCAAAAGGGTGGCTTTGGGACTCAGGCCTTGCTTCTCACTCTTCTGGTAAAGGAATAACAGGAAATACAGTAAGAAAAATCAAAGAACATGAACTATTCACAAGGAGAATAGCTATTTTTCTCCAACTCTTACAGGCACCTCTATGTAATTTTGGCAGAATCTAACAGGAAGGATAGTTTGCTTGGTCCTGTGGGTGAGAGCTAATGTAGCCATTTGTTTGCTCATCAATCATTTGTTAAGTTCCTACTTTGTGCCCTGGAGATGCAGCCCTGAAAAACACAAAACAGGGTCCTGTATCCCAGAGCCCACCTCTTACATGGGAGAAGGTCTTCATGAGCAAGTAAACAAGACTACTCCACTTCAGAAAGTAACCACATGACATGACAGAAGGTAGATAACTGGGGTGGTGGAGGGGACTGATTTTAGAAATGCTTCCTGGAGCTGATTCAGGAATTGAGCTTGATGAGAGATCTAAAGACACACCCATCCAGATCAACCAGCCCTAAGGTGAAAGTGACTTAGCAAAGAAGACAGCGGGTCCTGACTGTACCTAATGTAGCCAACAGGACCTCACTGAGCAGGGCTTGGGGAGCAGGACTCAGTCTGTCCTGAGGACTGAGATGGTACAAGGGGAGGCAATCAGAAGAGCCATTTTCTGGATGTATTAGTGAGTCTCCAAGGTTCCCACCTCAGGGGTGGGACCTGGGTTAGAATTCGAGAGTTCTCCTTCAATAATCTTGGTACATTTACTTCAGCTTCCTTTTTTTATATTTATAATTACGTTAACCTTTCCAGGCAAGGTCTCACTATGTAGTCCAAGGTGCCTGAATTGGGAGTCCTCCTGCCTCAGTCTCCCTCCTTCAGGAATTTCAAGAAGTTTTCTCTTTGGAGTTAGGGGTCTCAGCTGTGTATCAAATGACTTACACAGACTAACTCCAAATCTCATCCTTGCCGTTTAATTTTTCCTTACTCTCAAAAGCAGCTATTTGCAAAACCAGCTCGTACCTAAAACACACACAAATTTTCAGTGCACTGGCAGAGGAAACACGGCTTCGCCGGGGCAGATCAAGAACGCAGACTTGATTGTCCTCAGCCCGGGTTGATCTGGGCTGTCCACTTCCTTCTTCGTTTCAGGGATCAAAAGCATTGAGAACGCTGAAATTGCTATTTATCCTTCCCATCCCGGCGGCCCGGCCAGCGCTGGGACATCGGCGCAGGGGCGGTGACCGGCGGTGACGGCCGCCGAGGGCCGGGGGTGGGGCGGGGACCGCGCGAAGCCCGGAGCGGGACGGAGCAGCACACGCGGGGGTGGACCGGCGCCGGCCGCGCGCGGGGATTCGCTCGCGTGTACCCGGGATGGAGGACGTGAGCGGGGGAGAGGGAGGGGTCGGGTGGGGAAGGGTCCGAGGCGAGGCGGGCCGCGGCCCCGCGGGGACCCAGCAGCTAGGCCCCGAGCTCAGGCTCCCTCCCTCACCCGGAGGAAGGAGGAAGAGACGTGGGGGACGAGAGGGGAGGCAGGGAAGCGGGAAGGCGGGCGGGGCCTGGGGCGGGACGGGAGGCCCAGACCAGGAAAGCCCGGGGGGCCGGAGCCCCGCGGAGGGGCGGGGAACCCGGCGGGGAGCGGCCAATGGCGAGCTTGGAGAGGGCGGGGAGGAGGGGCGAGAGACCAATGGAAGAAGGAGGCGGGTCCTCCGGGGTGGGGCGGGCGTCAGGCAGGGCCGGCCCAATGGGAGGGCGCTCTGGGGTGGCGTAGGGGCTCGGGGAGGGGCGTGGCCGGCGGGAGGGCGTGGCCGGCGGGGGGGCGAGCCCCAGACCCCGGCGCGCGGAGGGTGTGGGGAGAGCCGGGAGGGTGACGGACCCGGAAGGCGGTGGGGGCGGGGAGCGAGCCGACGACCTGTCAAACCCACTACGCGACGAACTAGGTCACGCGCCTCCGGAGCGGGGCGCGCCCGCCCGCCCGCCGCGAGGCCCCCCGAGGCCGGGCGGGTGGAGGCCCGCGGGTGGCCCCCGAGCGCAGCCGGGCTCCGGGCGGCGGCGGGGCGGGCGGGCGCGACCCCTGCCTCCGCCGTCCGCGCGGGGTCCCGGGGCGCGGGGACGCGGCCCGCCGGCGGGGCCCTGGGGACGCCCTCGGGCCTCGGCGCGGCCGCCCGGCCTGCGGAAGCGTGCGGGCGGCGCACTACTTGGCGCGGAGGGATCTCGGCGCGGCCGGGGCCGGCGCGCGGTCACCTGCTCCCCGCCGGGCCCGGAGCGGGGCCCCGCGGCCCGCCGTCCCCCCGCCCCGGTGCACGCAGGCGCGGGCCCGGCGGGGCTCCGGCCCCGCGGCTCCGCTCTCCGCCGGCGGCGGCGGCGGCTGCCGTCCGCGCGGACGCGGACGACGACGCTTTGTCTCCGCGTCCGGACGGGGCGGCCCGGGCCCGCCCGCAGGTGCCCCGCCTGCACGGCCCGGCCTGGCGGGCCCCAGCCGGGCCCCAGCCGGGCCGGTCCCTCCCCCGCACTGCCTCCCCGCACACGACTGCGGCGCGCGTGCACGCAGTGAACCCGCGGGAAAACACGACCCCACAGCCCCGGCCCAGGCCGGGATCGAGCCCGGAGGGGGTCCCCGCTCCCACGCGCAGGGGAGGCGGCGGGGGCCGAGACCCACCACCCACCAACACAGGAAAATCCCGCCTTAATTCAGATATAACTTAGAGAGGGAAGAAAAAGAAAACGAGGAGGGTGTTGATGTTCAGTTCCATTCGTAATTTAAAATATAGTCCACGAAGGCACACCTGATCGTCCCGATTCATCGGAGAACTACCACAGGTGTGACTTTACAACATACAGGATGATCAGTAAGAGGCGGAAAGGGAAATCTAGCCTTGTTAAAAATTAAAATACGACAAGGCAGACCTACGTGCTATTTTCCTGATTCCTCCCCACAGTGGCGGTTTCTCCAAAGTAGCTGCCCTCTTCTACCACTTGGCAACTCAGGGTCAGAAGCTCTTCATCTCCATATTTATGGATATCCTATCTAGATATATAAATTATTTTGGGGGGAGGGGGACGGCCGGGAGTTTGGCCTAGTGGTAGAGTGCTTGCCTAGCATGCACGAAGACCGGGGTTCGATTCCTCGGTACCACATACATAGAAAAAAGCCAGAAGTGGTCTGAGGCTCAAGTGGTAGAGCTCTAGCCTTGAGAAAGCCCAAGGACAGTGCTCAGGCCCTGAGCTCAAGCCCAGGACTGGTCAAAAACAAACTTTTTTTTTCATTTTCAAGGTTTTCTTACCTATTTGTACTGAAGGCTGTTTGTTTTCATTTCCTTTCTTCCAGTTTTCTGGTGGTCAACTGGGGATAAGAATCAAGGACTTCTTGGTGCCCAGGCTGGCTTTGAACCAGTATCCTCAGATGTAAGACTCCTGAGTAGCTAGGATTACAGGTGTGAGCCATCTGGCCAGGCTCTTTTTTTCTTTTGTAGTTGCTGTTGCCAGTCCTGGGGCTTGAACTTGGCCTGGGCACTGTCCCTGAGCTTCTTTTGTTCAAGGTCACTTGAGTCACAGCACCACTTCTGGCTTCTTCTGTGTATGTGGTACTGAGGAATTGAACCTAGGGATAAAGCAAACAATAAATCCATACATATGTGTCTTCTACAAATAAAACCATGATGTTGCCAGGTGTTGGTGGCTCACACCTATAATCCTTACTATTCAGGAGGCTAAAATTTGAGGATCATGGTTTGAAGCCAACCTAGTCAAGAAAGTCCATGAGACTCTTATTTCCAGATAACCAGCAGAAAATTCAGGGATAGCACCCAAGCCCTGAGTTCAATTTCCTTAATTGACAATAACACCATGATATTGTCAATAATTAAAAGTCAACATTGTCAAAACATGAGAATGAGTTGAGCATCATTGGCTGGGATTTAAACACTGGATGCATTTGTTGCAATAATAAGTAAAATTAAATTATTCAGTTGGGTACCGATGGCTTAGATGTGCAATTCTTGTTACTCAGGAGAACTGAAGATTGTAGTTCAAAGCCAGCCTTGGCAGGACAATCCATAAAATTCTAATCTCTTAAAAAAAAAGGAGGGGTAGGGGAGGGAAGGTAATGGGGACCAAGACATGTGAAAGGGTATCAATGTATGTGAATTAATGCACCTTCTATCTGGCAAATATCATGTAACCCTTTTATTAATTACAATAAAAAGTATCAAAAAAAAAAAAAAAAAAGCTGGGCTGGGAGTTTGGCCTAGTGGTAGATTGCTTGCCTAGCATGCACAAAGATTCAGTTTCGATTCCTTGGTACCACATACATAGAAAAGAGCCGGAAGTGGTGCTGAGGCTCAAGTGGTAGAGCTCTAGCCTTGAAAAAACCCAAGGACAGTGCTCAGGCCCTGAGCCCAAGCCCAGGACTGGCCAAAAAATAAAAAGCTGGAAGTAGTTGTGTCCAAGTGCCAGTCTTAAACTCCTTGCCCTCCCCCCCCCCAAAGACAGCATTCTTGTTAGGTAGTCCCGGAGTCCAGGTTGGCCTGGTCCTCTGGACCCTCTCTCCTGACTTCCTCAGTGACAAGGTGATAGATGCGTACCCTCATACCGGGCCCGGGTATAGGATGCATTTTACATGTCCCCCTGTAACTGTATGTGTCAAAGGCTTGACTCCCAGACCATGGTGTTCCTGGGTTATGGACTTCAGGCTGTAGGGCATGATGGAAGGGCATTGGGTCTTTGGGGGATGCCCTTGAAGGAGATGTCGGCAGTCTTTCTGCTTCTCTTTTGCTTCTGGGCTTTGCTCCAGCACAGTCTCCTCTATAATGCTGTCTCAACACGGGGCCCAGACAACAGAGCCAACGGACCACAGACGGAACTCCAAACCTAGGCATCAGAATGAACGTGGGGACTGAATTGTGTGCCCACTCCCACGGGGCTCCTAACCCTGTGAGCAAAGGCTTCTGGGAGGTCTTAGGAGGTAAGCAGGGCTGTATCAGGTCATGGGGCGCAGCCCTGGTGCTGTCTTTCTCTCTCCACCTGTGAAGACACTGACAGGCAGCCACAATTCCCAAGCCCCAAGAGCCCTCCCCTGCACCCATCAGGTGGCACCTCAAGTCCTACCTAGCCTCCAGAGCAGTGAGAAATACTTCATTGCATATGCCACCCTGCCTGTGAATTTTTGGGGGGATGGGGAGGTGATGATCCCGCAGCTTGAACTTGGGGCCTGAGCACTGTCCTTGAGCTTTTTCGAGCCTTGTGCTCTACCACTTGAGCCACCACTTCTGGCCTTTTCTGTGATGTGTCCTGAAGAATCAAACCCAGGGCTTCCTTCATGCTAGGCAAACACTCTACCACTAGGCCACACCGCTGGCCCTGAGGTAGTATATGTGAGATAAGAGTCTCAGAGCTTTTGCTCCCTTGGCTAGCTTCAAACTACAGTCCTCAATTCTCAGCCTCCCGAGTAGCTAGGGTAACAGGCTGAGCCACCTGCACCAGCCTGCCTGTAGATGTTGTCACAACAGCAGTGGCTGGCTCACACAAATGACCTGTCCACTCACCAGCGCTTCTCTGAAGACGTTATAGTAGCCAAAGCAAGCCCTCCTGTCAGTCTCTGATAGAGCACTTTAAAGTGACCTGGGATGGGAGCATGGCCCAAATGGGAGAGCACCTGTCCAATAAGTCCAAACTCAAGCTCAAGTACCTCCAGCACCATTAGAGGAAGAAAAATGGGAGGGGGGTAGGAGGAGGGAAGGCGAGAGAAAAAGGGGAAGAAGAAACAATGTTCAAGAAGTAATGTACTGGGGCCGGGAGTTTGGCCTAGTGGTAGAGTGCTTGCCTAGCATGCATGAAGACCTGGGTTAGATTCCTCGGTACCCCACATACATAAAGCCGGAAGTGGCGCTGAGGCTCAAGTGGTAGAGTGCTAGCCTTGAGAAAGTCCAAGGACAGGGCTCAGGCCCTGAGCCCAAGCCCAGGACTGGCAAAAAAAAAAAAAAAAAAAAGAAGTAATGTACTGGTTGCGAGTGTGGCCTAGTGGTAGAGCGCTTGCCTAGCAAACATGAAGCCCTGGGTTCGATTCCTCGGTACCAAATACAAAGAAAAAGCCAAAAGTGGTGCTGAGGCTCAAGTGGTGGAGCTGTAGCCTTGAGAAAGCCCAAGGACAGTGCTCAGGCCCCCAGTTCAAGCCCAGGACTGGCAAAACAAACAATGTACTCACTACCTGACCAATGTCACTGGAACCCTCTGTACATCACTCTGATAAGTTTTTTTAAGCACGTATCCCTGTGCCCTGCTTCCTTGTTTGTTTCCGTGCTCACTCTTGTTCTCAGGTGGTGCCCGCCTCGGGCAGAGCTCGGTGCCTGGCCAGCAGCAGCCGGACAGGTAAACACTGTGTGGATGAGTGAAAAGGCCTGGGACCCTTCCATTTTCTCATCACAGGGCAGGGCATTTATTAAGTGGGGACAAGTCAAAACGACTTCTAACCCAGCCTAGGCAATTAACCTGTTGATCTAATCAGCTGGTGTTATCTTGAGCCGACGGCCTAGCCTCAAGAGAAAAGGCGCTCTTCGCAGGGTGGTCATGGCGTCTATTTGTCAGCAGTGCGGGCAGCATGTTCCACGGGCACTGTGACAGAGCCAGGTCATTGGACGTTTCCTGTCACCAGTTGCTTGGCCTTGGGCTGGACACTCTCCGCCTCCTACACCTGGATTTCCCCTTCCGGGTGAGGAAACTGAGGGCCTGGCTGCAGAGCTCGCTGGCGCAGCACGTCGCGGGGAAGGCCTTGGCATCGTTCCTAGCTTCACAGGGGAAAAAACCCCAAAGTGGGATTTCTGCACTCCGGCCCACAGCATTCCCTGAGGCTGAGGTGGAACTCAAGATGCTCAAACATCATTCAGTTTCCTTTTTTTTAAAACCCATGACCCATGGCCTGAGTGCTGTCTTTGAACTTTGTTGTTGCTGGTCCTGGGGCTTGAACTCAGGGCCTGAGCACTGTCCTTGGGCTTTCCTCAAGGCCAGTGCTCTACCACTGAGCCACAGCACCACTTCCAGCTTTTTTCAGTCTATGAGATATGGAGGAATCAAGCCCAGAGCGTCGTGCATGCTAGGCAAGCACTTTACCACTAGACCAAACTCCTGGCCCCTCTCTGACCCTTTTTTGCTCAAGTCTAGCACTGTACCACTTGAGCCACAGCTCCACTTCCAGTTTTTCAGTGGTTAATTGGAGATAAGAGTCTCATAGACTTTCCTGCCCAGGCTGGCTTTGAACTGTAATCCTCCAATCTCAGTGTCCTGACTAACTAGGATTACAGGTGTGAACCACCAGTGTCTGGCTAAGTTTTCAACTCAAACGTGGTGTGTGTGTGTGTGTGTGTGTGTGTGTGTATGTACCAGTACCAGAGGTTGAACTTAGGGCTTCACACTCTCTCAGTTTTCTTTCTTTTTCTTTTTCTTTCTTTCTTTTCTTTTTTTTTAATGGATCATAGGGCTTGATCTCTGGGTACTGTCCCTGAGTTATTCAGCTCAAGGCTACCACCCTACCCTTGAGCCAAGCCCCACTTTCCATTTTCTAGAGGTTAATTGGAGATAGGAGTCTCGGGTTCTTTTGTGTCCTGGCTGGCTTTGAACCTTGATCCTCAGATCTCAGACTCCTGAGTAGCTAGGATTACAGGCGTGAGTCACTGTGCTTGACTTCTCAGCTTTCTTGCTCACATCTGGCACTCACAATTAAACTATATCTCCAGCCCAGCATTTAAAAAATTTCTTTTTGGGGGGAGGGATACGGGTACCAAGACATGTGAAAGGGTATCAATGTATGTGAATTAATGCACCTTCTATCTGACAAATATCATGTAACCCTTTTACTAATTACAATAAAAAAAATAATATACAAAAAAAAATTTCTTTTTACTAGTCCCAGGGCTTGAACTCAGGGCCTAGGCACTACTGCTTAGCCTCAAGGCTAACACACTACCACTCAAGCCACAGAGCTACTTCCTAGCTCAGCATTTTATTAGTGAGTTGGAAATAAAATCTCACAGACTTTTCTATAAGCAGCCATGGTGAAACCTACTTATCCAGCCTTGAGCCATCTCCAACTTGGCCTTGCAACCAAGAAGTGATGTTCATATCATACCTTTCACCCCAAAGGAATCTCAGGCTTCTAGTTCTCTATTTCTCTCCCTAGCTCTACCTGGGATGGTCTCAAATGCCCCAGACCCTCTTGTCTCTGCCTCCTAAGTGTGTGGGATTACAGGTGTGCTCTGCCATGCCCACCTTGTACACTTATGACCACCAAAATAAGCTGCTTTCTCCTTCCAGTAGCTGCTTTCGGTTACTTAGTCGAGCTTCAATCCCTGAAGCTCCCTCCTCATGCCTTCATGGAGCTGACCTTCCCGCTAGGGATAATCTTTCAGAATTCTCTTAGAACGTTCACATCCGGGGGGCTGGGAAGGTGGTTTAGCGGTAAGTGTTTGCCTAGCATGCATCAAGCCCTGGGTTCAATTCCTTAGTAGTATATACACAGAAAAACCAGAAATGATGCTGTGGTTCAAGTGCTACAGTACGAGACTGAGCAAAAGAAGCTTAGAGATAATGTCTAGGCCGAGCTCAAGACTAGCACAATAAGGCTGGGAGTTTGGCCTAGGGGTAGAGTCCTTGCCTAGCATGCATGAAGACCTGGGTTCAATTCCTCAGTACCACGTACATAGAAAAGCTGGAAGGGGGGCGCCGGGAGTTTGACCTAGTGGTTGCCTAGCATGCACGAAGACCCGGGTTCGATTCCTTGGTACCATATACTTAGAAAAAGCCAGAAGTGGTACTGAGACTCAAGTGGTAGAGCTCTAACCTTGAGAAAGTCCAAGGACAGTGCTCAGGCCCTGAGCTCAAGCCTAGGACTGGCAAAAAAAAAAAAAAAGAAAAAAGAAAAGAAAAAAAGAAAAGAAAAAGAAAAGCCGGAAGGGGTGCTATGGCTCAAGTGGTAGAGCTCTAGCCTTGAGGAAAGCCCAAGGAAAGTGCTCAGGCCCCGAGTTCAGTCCCCAGGACTGGCAGATCAATCAATCAATCAATGAATCCTAGCTGAGCATGGTGGTACATGTAATCCCAGCATTTGAGAGACAGGAGGAGCACAACTTCCAGAGCAGTCTGGGTTGATACAGACAGCTCCACTTCTGGTTTTCTGAGGATTACTTGGAGATAAGAATCTCATGGACTTCCTGACGAGGCTGGCTTTGAACTGAGATCCCACAATCTCAGCCTCCTAGATTACAGGCATGAGCCACTGGCACCTGACCCTTTGGTCATGTCTGAAATATAGTATAACTTTTTCCAAGCCGGCAGGGATGGTGGCCCTCCTTCCCACGTAGCAGGCATGAGAAGTATGCCACCATGTCTAGCTTCTTTCCATCCGGATTGAGTCTTAGAGACTTTCCTGGGGAGAACCACTGCACCTGGAAAATTTTGCTTTTTTTTTTTTTTGCTGGTCTGTGGGGGCTTGAACTCTGGGCCTGGGTGTTGTCCCTGAGATCTTCAGCTCAAGGCTACCTCCCTGCCCCTGGAGCCACAGTGCCACTTCCAAATTTGGCTTTTCATGATTCAATTAGTGTATTTTAAAACTATAACAGAAGTGGTGGCACCTATCGCTTCCATATTCATTTGCTGGAGGAGCATCTTTCTAGAAAGAGCAGAAGAGTTTGGACCTGGGCTCCACAGCTGGCAGGCAGGCCATCCTCTTCTCCAGGACGTACAGAACCCAAGTGGCCTGAAGGAAGCACCCCTACAAGCTGCTCATTGGCCAGCTGCTCTGCACAGCTGCAGCAGTGGAATTCCTGTCAAAATCCCAATGTCAGTCATGGCAGAAATAGAAAAAAATGAATTTAAAATGTCTATGTGCATATATATGTATATACACATATGTAGACATGTATGTATATGTGATATGCACATGCTGTATATCTTTGTACATCATACATGATACAGGTAATTATACACACATACGCTAACACTAAACCAATTCTAGGCACCAAGACTGTTCCAGTTTGAGTAGGTTTGAATATACAGTGTCTCCTGACAGGCTCTTGTGTTAAATGCTTGCTTCCCCATTTTGGGAAGTCCTAGAAAATGTTCCTGACTCCTGTTCTTGTCTTTCTCATTCTGCTTCCTGGCTATCACCATGTGAGCCGTCAGCCATGTCCTCCCCATAGCATGGGCTGCCAACTTCCTCCTTTAGGTTGCTTCTGTCCCAAAGAAAGCGGTAAGGCATATTTTAAATGAGAATATAGCTCTGTTTTAAAAGCTGTGGCTTATACTTTGATGGTAAATATTAAGAAGCCCCAAATTTCCCAACTCCCTGCCGTAGCCATAGACTGGCATGAGCTGCTTGCCTGCTCTCTCACGAGCACCCAGCTCTTGCAGAAACATGATCTTCTCCACGTGTCTTCATGCCCTGCCGCAGCCCCAGCTTCCTTCCCATGGCTTGTTTTCTAGCACAGTGTTCTCAACATGTGGTCTGAGGACTCCTGAAATCCTGGAAGTCCTTTCGGGAGGTCTGAGAGACCCCCTTCCCAACTTCCGGTCTGTGGGAGGCCAAATCCTCTTTCTATTGTCAGTGCACTGTCAGCCCACTGTTGGCTGAGTGCAGATAGGAAAGTGCAGCTGTCTTCTATTAGGTGAGACCACAGAGATGTACAGTTCTCAGCAAACATCCCACTTCTCTATTTTCTGGTTTTGGAAAATGTAATTTTCATGAAAATGTGCTGTGTGAAAGAATTATGATGATGTGGGTTTTGGGCCCAGGCTGGCTTTGAACCTGGCTTATTGGTACTCACCTAGCATACACAAAATTCTGGGCTCGCTTCCTCAGTACCCCATGCACAGAAAAAGCAGGAAGTGCTGCTGTGACTCAAGTGGTAACTAACCTTGAGAAAGCTCAAAGACAGTGCCCAGACCCTAAGTTTAAGCCCCACAATCGGCAAATTTTTTTGGGGGGGGAGTGGGATGAGGGTCATGGGGTTTGAACTCTAGGCCTGGGTGCTGTCCTTGAGCTCTTCAGTTTAAGGCTACTGCACTACCCCTTAAGCAATAGCTTCATTTCCTGTTTTTAGTGAATAATTGGACATAAGAGTCTCATGGACTTTAGTGCTGGGCTGGCTTTGAACTGTGGTCCTCAGATCTCAGCCTCCTAAGTAGCTAGGATTACAGGCGTGAGCCACCTCACCCTGCGAAATTTTTTTTTTAAGTTGGTGTTGAATGGGCCAAGAGTGTAGCCTAGTGATGGCGTGCCTGCCTAGCATGCAGGAAGCCCTGGTTTTAATTCTTCAGTGCTATGCACAGAGAAAAAGCCGAAAGTGGTGTTGTGGTTCGAGCAGTGTGCTAGCAAAAAGTATCCAAGGACAGTGCCCAGGCCCTGAGTTGATGCCCCGGACTGGCACATACACACACACAGAAAATGGTGGTGGTGAAGTGGGGGCTTGGTGGCTCATGCCTGTAATCCTAGCTACTCAGCACTCTGGCCTGGGGGCTATCCCTGAGCTCTTCTGCTCAAGGCTAATGCTCTACCACAGCACCATTTCCAGTTTTCTGGTGGTAAACTGGAAATAAGAGTCTCGAGACTTTCATACCAGGGCTGGTTTGAACCGGGATGCTCAGATCTCAGCGTCCTGAGTAGCTAGGATCACAGGAATGAGCCACCTGTGCCCAGCTGCTTTTCACATTTTTTTTCGCCATTCCTAGGCCTTGAACTCAGGGCCTAAGCACTGTCATTGGGCTTTAGCAAAGCCAGCACTCTACCCCTTAAGCCACAGCACCAGTTCAGGCTTTTTCTGTGTATGTGGTACTGAGGATTCGAACCCTGGTCTTCGTGCATGCAAGGCAAGCACTCTACCTTTAGGCCAAACTTCTGACCAACTTTTCACATTGGTAGGAGTATAAAAGCATCCAGGAACCCAGAAGTCAGACATTGTTGTGCTGAAAACTTCCAGCGCCAGCAGAAACATACATTCATTGCAATGGTGGTCATGTTGCTGGGAAGGAGCCTTCCATGAACAAACCCTGGAAGCTCGTCCTGTGGCAGAAAAACATGCATTCATTGCAATGGTGGTCATGGTCTCTGTCCTAGAGGGTCCCTGTCTCATGGAGGCCCCTCTCCACCAGTGAGAGCAGTCCCAGAGAATGGGACAGTTGATGCCTCTTTGGATGGGACACAGAGCCTGCGGCCTGCGTTTTTCTCTCCTGGTATGTGGACTGGGCGGCTTTCCAGAAGCTGGTCTGTGAGACTGAGCAATGTGTGGCTGGTAGGTGCACAGTGAGGGAATTCCCGCTTACCTTCCTCCCTCCTTCCCTGCCCACCCCCTCTCCCGGGTCTTCCTTCCAGTGAAGCAGAAGCCATGGACCTCCCCTTCAGTTTCCAGTCTCTGAGAGCGCAGACTGAGTTAGACAGGCCTTACACAGATGAAATTAAAGCAGCATCACCAAAATGCTGAGGCCAAGTTAGTATTTCAGAATGGTTTACACGGGGTTGGGAATGTGGCTTAGTGGTAGAGCGCTTTGCCTTGCAAGCATGAAGCCCTGGGTATGATTCCTCGGCACCACATAAACAGACAAAGCCAGAGGTGCCACATGGCTCAAGTGGCAGAGAACTAGCTGAGCACAAAGAGGCTAAGAGACAGTGTCCAGTTGAGTTCAAGCCCCAGGACTGGCAGAAGAAGAGGAGGAGGGGGAGGAGGAGGAGGGGGAGGGGGAGGGGGAGGGGGAGGAGGAGGGGGAAGGGGGAGGATTATAATAGCATAGCCTTCTGAAGACCGAAAGAGAAAGAGGGAGGAAAGGGAGGAAAGGAAAGAAGGAAGGAAGGAAGGAAGGAAGGAAGGAAGGAAGGAAGGAAGGAAGGAAGGAAGGAAGGAGAGGCCAGCAAGTCTGTTCCATATATACAAGTTGGATTATACAATTACAATGCAACTAGATCTTGGAGAACCTTCAGTTTGAAACTTTCAACAGCCAACATGAGCAGACTGGGCTGGGTTCTGAGGAATATTTAATTAAGCCGTCCCCTAGTGACAGCCATTGGGGCATTTTCCAATAGTTTGCCATCTCAACAATGCAGTGAATATCTCTTACAAATATCTCAGTGTGAACTCAGCAGGGGAATTCTGGGTCAAAGTATACAGTTCTGAAGTCACGCATGGCGGTATATTCCTGTCATTCCAGACTAAAAGTACACACATCTTTCCATCAGCTCAGCCCAACAGAAGTCTAAGAGGAAGTGAGTCTGCCTGCAGCCAAGACCAGCCTTCACCTGCCCTAGGAAGGGGGCATGAGCCTCCAGTGGAGTCAGGCAACAGAAGCCCGAGACTGCATGTCTGCAGCAGACCCAGGGGATGAGATTCAGGAGCTCAGCAGCTCAGGCTGGGAGCTGTCTAAGAGGAAGCTCTTTCCTTCCAAAGAGCCCTGCACCCTAACCTCAGGGCTTTTATCTACAGGATTCTGATCTGTTTACTGTGCCTTGAGGGAAAGGGCCCTGGTTGGAAGGCAGAGAAAGGGCAATGGGGACAGAGCTGAGGGCAGAGGCTGCTATAGCAGGTAAACAGCTCTCCTCTTTCTCCTTCAGTCATAGAGTCTGTCATCTAGTCACAAGAAATCCTGTCCTGTCACCCCACGAGGGAAAGTCCACTGCCCGGCTCTTCTTTGGATAGTGCCTTGCAGAAAGCAGCGTCTTCAGCTGGAGTGTACAAGCTTTGTGGAAACTCTTTTTTTTTTTCCTCCATTGTGGAGCTTGAACTCAGGGCCTGCACACTGTCCGTGGGCTTTCTCAAGGCTAGTGCTCTACTACTTGGGCCACAGCACCACCATTTCTGACTTTTTCTGTGTGTGGTGCTGGGGAATCCAACCCAAAGCTTCATGCATGCTAGGCAAGCTGTACTGCTGGGCCGGGCTCCCAGCCCCAGCCGCCTGGGTTCTGAGGTTTCAGGACCATCAGAAGCTCAGGATCGTCATGGAGACCCATGGCAGGCGGGCCCAGGACGAGGAGCAGGGAAGCCCTCCACTCTCCCCCACCAGGAGTACAACCAGGTTGTTGGTTTTGTTTTTGGGGGGTGGAGGCCAGTCCTGAGGCTTGACCTCAGGGTCTGGGCATTGTCCCTGCGATCTTTTTGCTCAAGGCTATCACTCTACCTCTAGGGCCACAATGCCACATGCCATTTGCCTCCTCAATAGCTAGGATCTGGGCCTGACTTGAAATGTCTTCTTTACACTTGTCAACCTTGGCCATCCATAGAGCCGTGGTATGTGTAGAAATCCAGGATTTGTGCTTATGGAAGCTCAGTGAAGAGGGTGGGTCCCAGCTGATTTGCTGGTATTACCCTTTGTCACCCAGGTCATTGACCTCAGAGACACGGAAAGGGGAAGGGCTAAGCAATTCCACGTTTCCCTGGGGATGAATGTTTCTACACCCACAGATTCACTTTTTTTTTTTTTTTTTTTTTTTTTTTGCCAGTCCTAGGCTTGGGCTCAGGGCCTGAGCACTGTCCTTGGACTTCTCAAGGCTAGAGCTCTACCACTTGAGCCTCAGCACCTCACTTCCCGCTTTTTCCTATGTATGTGGTACCAAGGAATCCAACCTGGGTCTTCGTGCATGCTAGGCAAGCACTCTACCACTAGGCCACACTCCCAGCCCCAGATTTACATTTTTGTTTGTTTTGTTTTTGTGGGTCATGGGGCTTGAACTGGCCTGGGCGCTGTCTTTTCAGCTCAAGGCTACGGCCCTGCCCTTGAGCCAAGCCTTACTTTCCGTTTCCTAGAGGTTAACTGGAGATAAGAGTCTCAGGTCCTTTTGTGCCCAGGCTGGCTTTGAACCTTGATCCTCAGATCTCAGCCTCCTGAGTAGCTAGGATTATAGGCGTGAGCTACCAAGCCCAGCCACATTTACTTGTTATACAGTAGGTGTATCACTCCTGTCTGCCTGAAACCATTGTCTACTCACTCGCGGCGGTTCTTAAGCCTTTTCCTGCCATTCCCTCCATTTGCAGTTGCTTTCTTCTCCACCTACCATGTGACTGCATGGATTTACAAGTCAAGTCTCAACTTTCTCCTCCATATTACTCTAGTCTAAACCAGAAGTTCCTATGTTGCCTTGCACATGCCACACTCTGGGGGGCGAAGCACACTTCTCAGCCCACCTGAGCTCAAGTGGTGCCTTTGGCTCATAGTGCCTGTCCCAGAGCTGAATTCCCAAGGAGTCCACTGCCAGAACTTTCCAGCTCGGCCAGCTGGGTCACCCTCAGGTGGGCAGTGTGAGGAAAATGGAGGAAGATGGAAAAGGAGACAAGCACAGGAGCATGTGCCTGGTGCTTTCCTCGACCTTGGGGAGTAAGACACAACCCAATCCTTTAGGCAGTATTAGTGAATCATCCAGGCACAGTTCCTGTACTTTCCAGTACCTCCAGGCCTGGGGGTTGGTAGAATATTTACCTAGCAATCTGCAGAACTATGGAGTAAGTAAATAAATGAATAAACAAGTCATCTCTAGGTCACTTGTAATAATGCAGTGCAACTGCTTCACACAGTAAACGTGGAGAAAGTCTGCCCGTGTTCAGTACAGACCCTCCCCTGCCTCCCTGCCCTCCCCCTCCCCCCAGTATGTTCCCCCAAAGCAAAATCTGCAGACTAGAGAGCTGCAGACAGGAGGCCCAACTGTGTCCTCGTCTCTCTGGGCCTCTCCACTGCCACAGCACCAAGGGGTCTCCCGTGAGTATGGAGATGCCCCTCCTCCCTGCCTCCTTCCTACTCAAGCAAGCAGGGGGGAGGGGGGGTTCCTGCCCTGCCTCCAGTGTTCACGCTCCCTGGGTCCCCAGACAATGCCCCACACCATCTGGGGTGAGAAGCTAGCACACAGGCTGTGGCAGACAAGTGACCTGCCAACTTGACCTTTGTGCCACCCACACCCTGTCTGTGACCCCAGGTGGTGGTGACTTGACAGGGTGGGGAGGGACAACGGGAAGGGCCAGGACTCTGGCGTGTGCTCCATGGTCCCCTGGAACTGCCCTGACCAAGCAAAGTTCAAAGATAAAATTAAGACTTAAGAGACAATGGCCAAAAAGTCCCCTCCCGACCATGTGGCCCCCTCCTGACCATGACCTGTATCACAGGATTGGCCATTGTCCCTACAGCCCACCTGTAAAGATAGGTATCACCACAGTGTCTGCGTGTGCAGATAAGGAAGTGGAGGCACAGATAGAAAATGGCTTATCTGTGGTTGCTGGCTGGCAGAGTTGGAAGAAAAAGTTTTCTACCCTGGAAGTCTGACTGGAGCTGGGATCTGTACCTTTATTCTTAGTCTGGGACTCTTAAGGCCCAGGCCCAGGCCCAGAGTTCAAGCTCATGACCACCACCAACCACAAAATTATAAATAAATACACTATAAATAAATAAATAAATAAATAGCTGCATACAAGGCCAGGCGTGGTTCATGCCTGTAATCCTAGCTACTCTGGAAGCTAAGGATCTGAGGACAAAGGTCCAAAGCCAGCCGAGGCAGGAAAACACATGAGATTTTTTCCATTAACCACAGACATAAAGATGTGCACGTGGAGCTATGACTCGAGCGGTAGAATGCTGGTCAGGGACAATGGCCAGGCTCTGAGTTTAAGGCCCAGGCCTGACAAACAAGAAACACTGCAGAGCATAGCAATTCAAAATGGATGGCCAAATGTCCGTGGCTCCTGGGTGAAACTCTGTCCCCGCTAGCTGCTGCTCTTCTCCCTGCTCTAAGTGGAGGCTGGCATGGAGGTTGGCATGCTGGCCCAGGTGAGGAAGGTACCAGGAGTGCAGGAACTGGACCTGTGCTTGGCTGGCTGGCAGGCATGCGGTAGGGAGGACGCTGAGTCCCTCCTGGGGTTGGAAGGTCCGGGCTCATCTGGTAAGGGATCATAAGCTAGACTCAGCCAGACCTGGGGAACCCGATCTCCTCTACAGTGCTCTCCTTCCATCCGTCTCAGCTTTCTTGTAGGTTATTTCGATGGAAGTGGTCAGGATCTTTAGAAAGGAAGCGGCCTGGCCAGCCAAGCAGGTAGACAAGTCTGAGCCCACCTCAGCTGTCACCGGGTGGTGAATGAAAGCGGCCTCCCTGAGGGAGTGACAGGCTGGTAATGTGCTGTGCCAGGCACACCAGCCTCGTTTGTGACTGGTGTGGCATCTCTTCCCCTGCCCTCCCCTCCCCATCTTGTACTGCTTAAGTGCCCCGAAAGCCGGAAGTCCAGTCTACAGGATGGGACAGCCAAAGCTGGTGGGATCTAGAGGACCTGCAGGGCAAACTCTTTCACAAGAAAGACACCAACCTGCCAAAGGACATGTCCTAGAAACCGGGGTCCACACATGCCCTGAACACCACGGAAAGAACCATGAAAGGTACAAAAAGAGGTGGAGCCCAAATTCCTAGAAAATCTCCACCCATTCCCAGAAAATTCTCGACAAATTCCTCCTTTCTTTTAGTCTCTATCTATGACTTCCTGGCCAGGGATCTCTAGCCCTTTATCTTTGCTTGTTGTCTTAGCCAAGAATAAGCCTTTACTGCCAAGTAGGGTTCTGATATTGTTTAGAGAGGGAAAAAGGGCCCAATTTGTGCCAAAAAAAAATTATTGGGGGTGTGGGGGAGGGAAATGGGGACCAAGACATGAGAAAGGGTATCAATGTAGGTGAATGAATGCACCTTCTATCTGGTGAATATAACCCTTCTATTAATTACAATAATATATATATTAAAAAATTAAAAAAAATTATTAACACCTCTGCTTGAAAACTACCTGAAGGTCTTACTGGTTTTGGTAGGGTTCTGGCTAATTTTGCCTACAGCTGGCCTTGGGCCAGGATGCTGACTTGAAGTTTCGTGTTTTGTGTTCTTTTTGCTAGTGCTTGTATGTGGCTCTGAATTACGTTTACTAATTTGTGTAATGAATCACCCTTGCTTCCCTGTGATGGATGATCTTTTTTAATGTGTTGAATTCCAATTGCAAGTATTTTATTGAAAATTTGTGTACTTAAAGAAACTGGCATAGGGTGGTGGGTGGGGGGAGGGTAATGGGTACCAAGACATGTGAAAGGGTATCAATGTATGTGAATTAATGCACCTTCTATCTGGCAAATATCATGTAACCCTTTTATTAAATACAATAAAAAAATAAATTTAAATAAATTAAAAAAAAAGAAACTGGCATATAATTTTCTCCTTTTGTTGTATTTGAGCTTGGGAATTAGGGCTTGGCTTCCCAGGAGTTGGTCATTTTCTGGGTGTCTGTGGGTACTGAACAGAGCGCTGGTGGGAAGGGAATGGAGGGACTGGGCTCTACCCCCTGCTCCCTGGTCTTACAGATGTGACCCCCAATTCACCTCTGTAGGATGGAGACCACAGATGCCACGTGATCCACAGGGCTCTGCACTCTCCTGGCAGCTGACACACGCAGCTGGGAGGCCAAAGACTATGCCAGAAGCAAGCCTAGGGTTTGAAGATAAACTACAGCCAGCACAAATCCCCAGCTCCCTCCCCCCTGATGTGACCAGAGCCAGAAAGAGTGCACAGGCCTGAGATAGAGCTGCAGGGTTACATACAAGAGGATCTGAGTAACAGTTCTTCAAGCCCACAATTCAAATCAGCCTCAGGTAAGCCAAGGTCAGAGAGACAAACAGCACATGTTCTCTTTGATATGCAGAAGTTAGATCTAAAATGTATTGGGATATGACAACTTACACAGGATTCTAGAAGCTCACTTACAGTGAAACCGAAAAAGGTGAGTCTTGGGAGAGAATCACAAAGGCACAATACCTAAGCACATCTTCATATTTATATAAGCACTGAAATGAACTCCAAAGACAGGGACTTTAAAAATGTTTCTTCTTTTTCTGATGAGTTTGTATTCTTTACTTTTTATAAGATCTAGTCACATGCATATCTGGGGCAGTACAGAATTTGAGGACTAGGAGTGAATAAGTGTAGCAGTGAGTGCCCTGGACCTTGATGAAAGTAAGCACACAATTTGTGGGAGGAGATGGGAGGGAGGGAAAGGGAGAGAGTGAGGGAACACACGACACTGTCAATGTACTCAATACCTAAGGTATGTAAATGTAATCCCTATGTAATCACCTCTATAATAACAATAAAGTAAATCCTATTGGTTTCTCTAGTGGTAAATTGGACATTAGAGTCTCTGATTCTTCAGTGCCCAGGGCTGGCTGTGACCTGTGATTCTCAGACCTCAGTCTCCTGAGTAGTTAAGATTACAGGCAGGAGCCACTGCACCTGGCTAGTGAATTGTTTCTTTAAACATACTTATACATGTATACAAAACCTGAGTCTTGCTTTTTCAATTAATGGTGTGAAATAGTAACTACATTCTAATGAAAATCAAGTTTGATGTGGTGGTTTTGAAAGTACTGGGGGAATTGTTGAGGTGTTTGTTGAGGTATTTTTCTTTTTTTTAATACTATGGTTACTTTGAACAAATGTAATAAAGGCTTTCTGTAGTTGATTCCTTTATCATAAAGAATATTTGATACCATGGCATATTTCCTCTTCATTCAGGCACAGGTTTTGTTTAAAAACTACTTGGTAATTTAAATTTTTTTTTGTCATTGCTTAGTCAGAACAACTTGTCTTTAACTGCTTTGTTGAAGGGTCATTCTAAGGTTTGTGTCTGGAGGAATTTTGTTTTGCAGATATTGCTTGTTTAGAGGTGTTAGGCATCAGATGAAGAACTTGCATATATGAAGCAAATAATGAATTTGGGAATTATATCCCTAGCGCTTGTTTTTTGTTTGTTTGTTTTCTTTTTCCTTCTTTATTTTTTTTGCCAGTCCTAGGGCTTGAACTTGGGGCCTGAGCACTGTCCTTGGTCTTTCCTCAAGGTTAGCAACTACTACTTGAGCCACAGCATCACTTCCAGCTTTTTTCTATGTACATGGTACTGAGGAATAGAACCCGGGTCTTCATGCATGCAAAGCAAGCACTCTACCACTAGGCTAAACTTCTGGCCCCTTCCTTTTTCTTTCTTTTTTTCTTTTCTTTTGGTCGGTTGTGGAGCTTGAACTCTGGGACTGGGTGCTGTCCTTGAGCTCTTCAGCTCAAGGCTACCGTTCTACCCCTTGAGCTATAGCACCACTTCTGGTTTTCTAGTGATTAACTGGACAGAAGAGTCTCAGCCCCAGCTGGCTTTGAACTGAGATCCTCAGATCTTAGCATTCTGAGTAGCTAGGATTTCAGGCGTGAGCCACTGCACCCGGCTTGTTTTCTAGGTTTTGACAGTTTACAAATCCCGCATGAACAGTAAGCCCTGAGAGTCAGGCCACTGGGGGTCTCATTCCTTTGGCTTTCTGGCAGCTCCAGCTTGGCCTTTGCAGTTCCTCTGATTTTCTTCATTCTGTTTTACCTTCCTTTCACTGCTTCCTCAACGTCTTTTTCTTCTCATATAGGCTATGTCTTGCAAGTCTGTGTTTGCGATCATTTTCTTTGCATAAACCAAGGACTCATACACCATGTCAATGCCAAAATGGGCTCTGAATCTAAATACAAAGATAACATTGGGTGTGATCATGTACTTTTTTTTTTTTGCCAGTCCTGGGGACTGAGCTCAGGGCCAGAGCTTCTTTTGCTCAAGGCTGGCACTCTCCCACTGGAGCCACAGCACCACTTCCAACTTCTTCTGCTTATGTAGTACCAAGGAATGGAACCCAGGGCTACATGGATGCTTGGCAAGCACCCTACCACTAAGTCACATCCCCAGCCCCTGGACATGCGTATTTTATAACAAGTTTCCCAAATTTCTGTCTTAGGCACTGCTGCCTTCTCAGGATGAAGACCGTCAATGTCCACCACTGCCTCTGGCGCAGTCAGCGGCCATTAACTTCCTCAGGACGGTGGGTGACTGTTTCACAGCCAGGCCGGAAAAGTTTGTTCTCTCTTTCTTCTTTCTTTTTCTTTCTTTCTTTCTTTCTTTCTTTCTTTCTTTCTTTCTTTCTTTCTTTCTTTCTTTGTTTTCCTTTCTTTCTTTCTTTCTTTGTTTCTTTCCTTCCTTCCTTTTCTTTCTTTCTTCTTTATTTTGGGACAGGATCCATTAGGCAGCTCAAGCTGACCTTGAAATAGGTATGGGCCAGGAGTTTGGCCTGTGGTAGAGTGTTTACCTAGCATGCACAAAAACCTGGGTTCGATTCCTTGGTACCACATACATAGAAAAAGCTGGAGCCAGGTGAGGTGCCTCATGCCTGTATCCTAGCAACTCAGGAGGCTGAGATCTGAGGATCAAGATTCAAGGCCAGCCCAGGCACAAAAGGACCTGAGACTCTTATCTCTAATTAACCTCTAGAAAACAGGAAGTGGGGCTTGGCTCAGGGTAAGGCAGTAGACTTGAGCTGAAGAGCTCAGGGACAGTGCCCAGGCCAACTTTAAGCTTCATGACCCCCCCCCCACACACAAAAAGCTGGAAAAGGTGCTGTGGCTCAAGTGGTAGAGCTCTAGCCTGGAGAATGCCCAAGGACAGTGCTCAAGCCCTGAGTTCAAGCCCCAGGACTGGCATAAATAAATAAATAAATAAATAAATACATTTAAATTTAAAAAGAAAAAGAAAAGTCTAGGGAGGCAGGCTAATCTCAAATGACTCATCTTCATGCTCTGCCATAAATATGCAAATTTAACAGGATCTCAAAATTTCTTGAGAGAGAGAAAAAAAAATTATTGCTATCAACAGTTTGCCTAGCCCAGATGAGAAAACAAAGACAAATTCTGATTCCCTTTCATTAAAAGTTTCTGTAGTGAAGCCTGGCTTGGTGGCTCATGCCTGTAATCCTAGCAACTCAGGAGGCTGAGATCTGAGGATCAAGGTTCAAAGCCACCCCAGGCACTAAAGAATATGAGACTCTTTCCTCCATTTAACCACTAGAAAACCGGAAGTGGGGCTGTGGCTCAAGTGGTAGAGCAATAGCCTTGAGCTGAAGAGTTCATGCCCCACAATCAACAACAACAACAAAAAGGTTTCTGTAGCGAGCATTCCATATTATCATCTATATACTAAAAGTTCATGGATCACGGGCTATCTAAGACTTGGTTTATGGAAATGTGAAAGGCCGATTAGAGATGGGGCTGTGTAGGACCTTCTGGCCTAATAAATGAACTCCTGACCTGCAGACTTTTTCTTTACCCCAACTCAGTCCTTACAAGTAGGCTCAGTTTTTTCAGTATTGGGTCACTGGTTCCACAAAACCAGAAAAACCACTTGGTAGTAGTAATCAAAATGTTACCCAAGCGCATATTGTTTATTGTAAATAACAGTGAATAGTGGTCAATACATACTTCCATATTCTGGAAGAAAGGAAGAAAGAAAAGAAAAAAGAAAGAAAGAACAGAATTGAGAAGGCAAGCCAGACTCTGGTGGGTATGCATGTAATCTTAGCTATGCAAAGCTGAGATCTGAAAATGAAGGTTCAAAGCCCAACCCAGGCAGAAAATCTTCAACAAACCCCCAGAAAACCTAAAAGTGGAGCAGTGGCTCAAAGAGCTATGGCAAAAAGACCTCAGGGAGCCAGGTGCGGTGGCTCACGCCTGGAATCCTAGCTACTCAGGAAGCTGAGATCTGAGGATCAAGGTTCAAAGCCAGCCCGGGAACTATGAAGTTATAAAGTCCATGAGACTCTTGTCTCCATTTAGCCATCAGAAAGTGGCAGAAGTGGTGCTGTGGCGGTAGTCCTGAGCTGAAGAGCTCAGGGACAGTGCCCAGGCCCTGAGTTTAAGCCTCACAACCACCCTCCCCCACCCTCAAAAAAGAATACATTGTCCTTGTGTTTGTGGGACATGCTCTCCAATTGATTAAATGCACCAGTCATTCATTTATTCATTCATTCACTCAGTAAGTACCAGCTTAGGTAAGTGCCAGCCATCAGCTATGGGAAACATGACAGCAAGCTAGGACTTGCCCTTCCTAGCTGGCTTAGGCAGGACTTACACTATTATATAAATATATAACTATTATATAAATCTAGCATTAAGATGTGAAGTCTGCTCAGTGCTGTATACAGCATATGCTACAAACAATAACAATGATATATTACAAAGCACAAAATAAGTTGCTAAGTACTGAGCAGGGTATTGAAACACCTGGCTGTGTTTAGGATTAGGTAACACTTTTAATTAGGCATATCATGGGAAGATGCCAAGGACTTTCAACAGAATGTATAAAGGCCTTGTAGTGACAGGGATTTGACTTCTGGGAACTAAAACAAGGCAGCAGAGACATACTGAAGAGTCTTGTGTACCAGATCTAGGTGGGCAGGAATCTGGGCTGTTGGTCCTTGAAGGTGGAGTTAAGGCATTTGCTCTTAACCTAAAGGCAAGAGAAGCCAATGGATGAGAGGGCAGTGTGATATGAACCCAGGGTGGTGATAGTGGTTCTTCTTTCTTCTCTCTTCTTCCTCCTCTTCCTCCTCCTCCTCCTCCTTTTCTTCTTCTTCTTTGTGGGTCATGGGGCTTGAACTTAGCCAGGACATTGTCCCTGAGGTCTTCAGCTCAAGGCTACCACCCTACCCTTGAGCCAAGCCCTATTTCTTGTTTTCTGGAAGTTAATTGGAGATAAGACTCTAGGTCCTTTGTGCCCATGCTGGCTTTGAACCATGATCCTCAGATCTCAGCCTCCTGAGTAGCTAGGATTACAGTGTGAGCCACCGCGCCAGCCCAGGGCTCTTCTTTCTCTGTGCTTCTTATGACTTGCACTCACGTTACTCCCTCAACTATACTGCTCCTTCTAATCTTCCAGTGACTGTCCTGGACTCCCCTTTGCTCAGGGTGGTTCTGATAACCGATGGAGA
Source organism: Megascapheus bottae (assembly GCF_031878675.1). Taxonomy (NCBI): domain Eukaryota; kingdom Metazoa; phylum Chordata; class Mammalia; order Rodentia; family Geomyidae; genus Megascapheus; species Megascapheus bottae. The sequence goes on from NC_143513.1 coordinate 82,845,069, forward strand.
AGCATGGGTAAGTGGACCAGGGGTGTGGGTGCCGGGGCATCTGGCAGGGAGGATCCAGTAAGGATGAGCTGCACCTGCCTACGGAACAGACTCAAGAAACTGCACTAAGATGGCAGATCGCAAACTTCTTGATCTCAGTATCCCTTTACTACCTTTTCTTTCTTTTGGCTTTTTAGTTTAAAGAAAATGTTATTATAAAGGTGATGTACAGCAGGGTAACAGTTTCATAAGACCCTTGCATCTTAAAAGTAATTAGAGGGGCCAGGAGTTTGGCCTAGTGGTAAAATGCTTGCCTAGCATGCACGAAGACCTGGGTTCAATTCCTTGGTACCACATACATAGAAAAAAAGCTGGAAGTGGTGCTGAGGCTCAAGTGGTGGAGCTCTAGCCTTGAGAAAGTCCAAGGACAGCGCTCAGGCCCTGAGCTCAAGCCCAGGACTGGAAAAAAGAAAAAAGAAAAAGAAAAGAAAAAAAAGTTCTTAGAACAAGATGATTGGAAGGGGGTGGGGGGAAGAAAATGGGGACAAAACACGAGAGGGTATCAATGTGTGAGAAATAATGCACCTACTACCTGACAAATGTAACTGTAACCCCTGAATACATTATTCCCTCACACACACCCAGAAAAAAAAGGTTATGAGAACCTTGCCTGGTGGCATTTGTTCACATCTGTAATCCTAGATGCTCTGGAGGCTGAGATCAGAGGATCACAGTTCAAAGCCAGCCTGGTCATGAAAGTCCATGAGACACTTCAGTTAACCACCAATAAGATGAAGTTGAATTGTGGCTCACGGGTGAGGCACGAGCCTTGAGCACACAAGCTCAGGGACAGTGCCCAGGTCCTGAGTTCAAGTCCTGGATTAGCACAAAATCAATCAGTTAGCTGGGTGCGGTGACTCACACCTGTAATTCTAGCTACTCAGGAACTTGAAGTACCAGTCTGGGGACTGAAGCATCTATAACTCACACCTGTGCTCATAGCAACGCAGGAGGCTGAAATGTGAGACCACGGTCAAAGCCAACAGGAAAGTGTGTTTGAGCATTCATGTCAAAACTCTGCCATCTTAAGCCTGCACCAGTGGCTCAATCAAGCCTGAAACCCTAGCTTCTGAGGAGGCTGGGAGCTGAGGTTCACTGAGCTGAAGTGGAGGTAGGACTTAATTAATAGAGTGCTAGCCTCGTACAAAAAAAAGCCAAGCAAGAGTGCGAGGCCTCAGTTCAAGCTCCAGTACCATTACACCAAAAACAAAACAAACAAAGACTAATGGCCAGTGAACATTATCATGTGTTTTGGTTTTTTATTGCTGGCATTTGAACTAATAGCCTCACACTTGTATGGCTTGCTTAGCTGGTGCTTTATTATTTGAGCTGGTCACTTTGGAGACTTTTCCGCTTGAGTTGGCCTTGAACTTTGATCTGCCAGCTCTTGGCCTCCTCAGTATTTAGGATTACAGGCCTGAGCCATCAGTGCCCAGCATAACTTCTCATTAGTACATCAGAGATTTTTCTTCTTGCCTCTATAGCTTCTAGAAAAATCAGTAGTACATTTGTGAGACAGTAAAATGAGTAAATGAGAAACAAACAACTTATAGAAACTATGGAAGCAATGCTGACCTCTTGGCCTCCTTGAATGGTTCTCAAGACTTTTGTTTCCTCCAAGAGATCCAAGCCAGACCCTGAGAACTTGTGAATTAAGGAGCTAGCAAGGGGGACACTCTAGTGATATCATTATAACTGTCAATATAGATGCATCTTTGCTGTGCCAGGCACGTTTCTAATCTTCACAACAATTGGACCCCTATGGTTCCATTATTACCTCCTTTTGCCTGGACAATGAATCGACTTTGTGTGTACATGTGTATGTGTATGTATGTATGTATATATATGTATATATATATGCATGCAAAGTTGATTAGTAAATATACACATACATACATACATACATACATACATACATACATACATATATTTTCACTGAAATGGAGCTTACCAGTAATTGAATTACAGGAGGTGAGAGAGTGAAATTTCTTCTCTTGCCTCCTATAATTCAATTACTTCTGAAACCTAACTTTGACTTAAATATATTTTTGAGCCATTTCATTCTTAAGAGCTCATTTGGAAGTCATAAAAATTTAATTAAATCTTTTGTCCTTGAAGTGTAATTCTTCCACTCTGGCATATTATCCATGGCTGGTGGGAAAGCTGCCAATCACTTGTGATTTGTACCTAAAATATAGGTAAGGGAAGCTAGATCAGGAAGCAGCCAAAATATAGGTTCCTTGGATTTCCCGCTAGGGCTATGGACTTAAATTTGCAGAACTGTCATCTATTTTCTTTTTTTCCCAGTCCTGGGGCTTGAGCTCAGGGCCTGAGCACTGTCCTTGCGCTTTCTCAAGGCCAGAGCTCTACCACTTGAGCCACAGCACTACTTCCAGCTTTTTCTGTGTATGTGGTACAGAGGAATTGAACTCAGGGCTTCGTGTATGCTAGGCAAGCACTCTACCTGTAGGCCACACTCCCTTTTTCTTTTGAGATGAAGTATTACTCAGGCTGATCTTGATTTTTAATCCTTCTGTCTCAGAGTCCCAGAGATTGTCTTTTCCTTCTTTCTTTTTTTCTTTTTTATGGGTCATGAACTCTGGGCCTGGACATTGTCCCTGAGCTCTTCAGCTCAAGGCTACTGCCCTACTCCTGGAGCCACAAACTCACTTTCCATTTTTTTCTAGTGGTTGATGGAGATAAGAGTCTCTTTAGTGCCCAGGCTGACTTTGAACCATGATCCTCAAAGTTTAGCCTCCTGAGTAGCTAGGATGACGGGTGAGCCACCACACCCAGCTAAGGACTGTGTCTTCTTTCCTGTATTTCCACAGCTCTCTGTCCTGGCACTTTTTTTTTTTTTTTTTTTTTTTTTGCCAGTCCTGGGCTTAGACTCAGGGCCTGAGTACTGTCCTTGGACTTCTCAAGGCTAGCACTCTATCACTTGAGCCTCAGCACCACTTCAGGCTTTTTTCTACATATGTGGTACCGAGGAATCGAACCTGGGTCTTCGTGCATGCTAGGCAAGCACTCTACTACTAGGCCAAACTCCCAGCCCTGTCCTGGCACGTCTAAGAGAAGGTATGAGTGTGCTGCCTTTACCAAAGGCTCTGCTTTCTCCAGTCACCCGGAAACCACCAGGCTAGGGAGGCTCAAGTGCTGAGATGGACTATGAGAGCCACGACGGCCCTGGCATGGACAGTGGTCCTGACCTCAGTGGCCCACATGGTCTGGAGCAGCAGACATACTTCCTGCAGTGTCAGTTGGGGCAGCATGTTGTCAACACCTCCCTGCTGTGATGGAGATGCCAGCCTGGGCACTGCCTCACAGTGAATGGCTTCAACCTCAGCTGGGATAAGTGGTGTTGACTCTGCTAGACAACCAGCTCCTACCCTAATCCCCCATCACAACGTGGGGCTTCCACTGATTTCCAGACAGCTCTGGAGGGAGGACAGGGAGGGAAAGGTCCTCTTTTCTCTCTCCCCTCCTCTCCTCATCTTCCTGTCCTCTCTTCTTCCTCCTTTCTTTTCTTCTCTGGGGATCCAATACAAGCATTCTTCCCCTAAGCTCCACCTCCAGCCAGTGCAGCTTTGTTTCTGGGTCCCGGGTGCTTGAGGGCCCATAGGAAGCGCTCTCCGCACAGCAGCTCTATAGATGACTTTAGTCCTGACACTGGCAGGCTGCTGCTTTCATCCCCAGACACACACGCCTGGTGTGAGGCTCTGTGGAGCAGTATTTCAGGGAGGAAGGAGGCTGCTAATCACATGCTCAGCCCGCACTGGCCGTGGACAAGGGGGATGCCCACCTGTCCTGCAAGTGTGACTGAAGCCCTGCCAGTCCCGGGGAGATGGGAGGCATGGTGACACACAGCTGCCCATCCTGCCTGGTCTTCTGCAGGAAGCCAAAGAGCTGGTGAGAAAAGCAAGATATAGGAGACCATGCAGATCTAGCTTGGCATCTTTACTGCATGGGATGGGTTAGTTATCTGTTGTTATAAAACCAACCACCCCAAGTTTGGAACTTTTGACAAGGACTTCCCCTTAACTAAACTATAGGCTCCTCTGTATCTTCTAAACATGAAAAATGTCATCCATTTCTCACACCGTGGGATTTGAAGGAGCACTGCCCTGTTTCGTAAGAGGGCCAGGCCAAGTCCCTGGCAGGATGTCCCCGAGTGGGCCCCTGCCTGGGCAGCTCCAGGCACCAGAAGAATGTGCTATTGCAGATGTCCCCTGACTTTGTCTAGCTCTCAGGGAACAGCCCCAGCTTTTTTCTGCTGCTCTGGCTCCCCACCCTGTGTTTGTGCCCAGCGTTTCCTCTCCTCTCTTGTTGGCTTAGTGTAGAGCACAGTTCCTCTCTTCTGAGGCCTCTCTTCTCTGTTGCAGTTGTCTGCCTAACAGTGGTCTTGCCCCTTAGCAGATGTCCAGCTCTGCCTCTCTTGGGCAGCGTCATTCTCCCTCATGGGTGGCTCTGCCCATGGCCTCTCAACAGCCAGGTGGGCTGCCATCACTGCAGCTTGCCTGGGGCAAGACGTTCAGCTCAGAAGTGGCCCACACGCCCTAAATGAGCGGGGCCCACTCCCTTCAGAGCAAGGGGAGAGCAGGGCAGGAGAAGCGAGCCCTGGAAGAACCACATTGCCAGTTCTGCAGCACCTGGCTGATTTCACAGGCCATGCATAGTCACAAGAGAGGAAGCAGAGGTGCAGGCTCTGGCAGACAGGTGCAATGCAGCCATCTTGGAGGCTGGCTGCTTGCAAGTGACCTGGGTCATGGCTGTGGCTGGGTCAGCTGAGCTCTAGGTTGAAAATAAGACTAGGGCCTGTCTGGATCTCCCAGGCCCCTCCTCAGCCTGACTTCCCCGGGTGCAGGAAGGCAGTGAGCCAGTCAATGAACGAAAGAGTTAATGTGTTTCAGAAGCATTTCTCACAGAGAAAACCTCATCTGCCAGGGTCTGGCCCAGTTCCTAGAATCAGGCTGTGTGGGGGTGGGGGTGAGGGGGGGAGAGCGGCCCCAGCAGCTGTCTGGGCTTCCCATCATTCCCCTCACTTCCGAGGTCGTAGGGATGGGAGGGGCGTGAACAGGTGGCTCCTGACCAGGCTGGCTTGGACCAGCCCTGATACAAAGGGGACAAAAATGCAAGCAGGGAACTTGGCCCGTAGCCCTTGGAAGGAGCTGGGCCTAGCTTTGCTCCTTTTAGGAGTTTTGCACCTGATTAATGATTCTGTTCAAGATGGATTAAGCTGTTGGAACCTTACTCCATTTAGCAGTGCCAGCTCTGTCCTCCTCTTAGCATTCCCTCCCTCCAGTCCCATTTCCCCCCACCCCCAGCTTGTTCTTGGGGCAAGCTGAGGGTCTAGGATAAACTGATTTTTCTCTGGAAGAGCAGAAGAGGCTCAGCAGTGCTCACAGGACCCCTCCTGACATGATTACGAGAGACAGGAGCTCGAGTTCAAGGCCTCCCTGCATCCTTACTCTCTAAGCATTTTCTTGTATTTATTTCATAGTACATTTCATTCTGAGAAATATGCTCATAGTCAGGAGGGAAATTCCTGCCTCTATTCTATTTCCCTGGAAAGATCTGGAAGCAAGCAAATGACCCAACCAAGAAGTTGCAGAGAGACTGTTATTCACAATGGAAAAACAAAACAACATAAAGCCATCTACATCAGCCATCCCTGCAGAAATTATGTCACCACTTTCCTGTCCTCTTCCTCCTTTCTCCCACAATGACACCCTGGACTACCACTGAAATAGATTCTGTCCTCTCTCTCTCTCTCTCTCTCTCTCTCTCTCTCTCTCTCTCTCTCTCTCTCTCTCCCTCCCTCCCTCCCTCCCTCCCTCTCTCTCTTGGTAGTCCTGGGCTTGAATTCAGTGCCTGAGCACTGTCCTTGATCTTTTCTCAAGGCTAGTGTGCTACCACCTGAGCCATAGCACCAATTCCAGCTTTTTTACATATGTGGTACCCAGACATTGAACCTAGGTCTTCATGCATGCTAGGCTAGCACTCTACCACCAGACCAAACTCCTGGCTGATTCTGTGTCTTCTCTAACACATAGTGATTCGTTATGTGAAAGAGCCAACAAAGGGGGTTTGGTCTTCCTGGTGGACGGCTTGCCATTGGACCTTGGTTATTCTTGTGATAATGGAGCAATAAAAGATAAGGGGGCTTATGTTCAATTTTTTTCCACCTGCCCCAGTCCCTTTCTCCCCCTGCCCCCATCCTCTCATCCTCTCTGCCAGGCTTGTCCCGTCACTTTCACCCCCACTCCTCCCAGTCTCCTCTGTCTGGTTCCAAGTTCTCTATTCACTGGGATCCCAGGATTTCCCTCAGAGACAGCAGACCACTACCAGCTCCTCCACCTCGGCTGCCAAGGCCTCAGGGGCGGCCCAACCATCCAGCACAATGGCCCTTTATGCTGCCCTGTGAGCTCGCTCCTGGCCCCGGCTGCCCCCTGCTCTGCTTTTCCTTAGTCTCTACTCCAGTTATTTTTTTTCCAGTTGACTTAGTTATTACAGAACATGGGCCGGGCGGAAGGGCCCTGGAGGCGCAGCCTGGCGCTGGAGCCTGAGAACGAGTGGGTTTCCCCAGCCCTGCCATCATGGGAGGTCGTGTCGTGGGTCCCATTCTGGCTGCCAGGGCCTGGGCCCACCTTCGGGGCCTCACCTTGCTTTCCCCCTGGGGACGCAGGCAGCGTCTGTCCCTTGACTGCTGGCTTCTCTATCAGGAGGATCTTGGCTACTTAAGTCCTGAGTGGAGAGCTGGGAAAGCCACAGTTTCTCATCTGCAACTTAGGCCTGCACTCTAACACACAAAGCCGACATACTGGAGAAAGAAGAAAACGGCTCGTCTACAAGCATGCCGTTGATATGAGAGGATGAAGAGAGAGCAGCACGCAGCTGCCAGCCCCAGCTGGGTGAGCCTCACAGCAGGCCTCGGTCTCACACGAGGCTTCACTTCCCCTTGCTCTTGTGTTCTGAGAGTTACTAGAACTTTCAACGACTACAAAATGGGGTGTTGACATGAAACATCTGTTTTACATTTAAAATAAAATTGTACATTAAACCCTTTAAAATCTGTAATTAGATAACTGGAGTTTCATTTGGAGGGCCTACTTTACATGGAGAAAATGGGCAAGCTAATAGGCAGAACAAGCCTTGGCCAGGACAAGAAGGACAAGTTTACTGCCACCTTGTCCTTCTCTCACCGTCCATCAGAGGAGGGGCTGTGGGCATCTGGGTGCATGGCTGCCATCTCTTGTGTCAATGGCTGTGGAGGGGTGGAGGGCAGCTAGGCACACACAATGCTGCTGGGAAATCTCAACTCAGACTATAATCCGCCACCTGTGACTGGAAAGGGTTCGAATCTCATTTGAGGACATAGCATTGCTGAAGTACTTGGGGTACTGTAGGTGAGTGGGTATGGATAAACACATATACTACCCCATCTTATACTATTCTATCTTTAAATTCATTGGGTGCCGGTGACTCACACCTATAATACTAGCTATTGAGGAGGCTAAGGTCTGAGGATTGCAGTTCAAGGCCAGTTTGGGCAGGAAAGCCTTATTAGACTCTCATCTCCAATTAACCACAGAAAAAAACTAGAGGCAGAGCTTTGCTCGAGTGATAGAGCACTATTCTCAAGCTAAAAAGCTAAAGACAAAGCCAGGCGTGATGGCTCACACCTGTAATCCTAGCTACTCAGGAGGCTGAGATGGGAACAAAAGGACCCAGACTCTTATTTCCAGTTACCCTCTAGAAAACAGGTAGTGGGGCTTGGCTCAAAGGTAGGACAGTAGCCTTGAGCTGAAGAGCTCAGGGACAGCACCCAGGCCAAGTTCAAGCCCCATGACTCACAAAACAAACAAATAAGCAACAACAACAACAAAAAAACTAAAAATAGACCTTCCCTACGATCCTGCCATACCACTCCTGGGCATCTACCCTGAACATCATAACTCAGGATAAGATAAGGACACCTGCTCAGCCATGTTCATCTCTACACTATTCACAATAGCCAAGTGATGGAAACAATCCAGATGTCCCATTACAGATGAATGGATATAAAACATGTGGTATATATACACAATGGAATTCTACATAGCCACCAGACAAGATAAAATAATGGCACTTGCTGGGAAGTGGATGAATCTAGAGCGAATCATGTTGAGAGAGAAAGTCAAAACCAAAGGAACAAAAGGCACCTGGTCTCCTTGATATGTGGATATTAGATTCAAACAGTACAAGAGCAATGACTCAATATTCAGGTACTCAAGGTCATTGACATGGTCTTGGAGATATAAACATAATTACATAGACATAAAAATCTATGATGGGCTATATACTCTGTAGACATATATTACATAGATGGATACATATCTATGACAAAGTCTCAGCTTAATTTTAATTATGTTCTAAAATGTATGTGCCAGTGATTGCATACAGAGATTCCCTTCTTGAATACTTATTTGTTAAACACAGCATTTAAAATATGATGTAAAAATCAGCGTTAATAAAAATTTGTGTATATATATATATGTATATATATATATATATATACACACACATATATATGCTACCCTGCCTGCCACTACCTCCCCATGCTCATGTGTATCTGATCTGTCCTGGCCTCTCTCTGGGGACCGTCTGGAACTTCTTCAATCCAGCTTCTGAAGGGCCAAGTCCTGTCAAGCTGAGGTGCAGGCCCCACCTCTGTGCGCCTGCCCAGGTCCCTGGCACCGACCTGAGTATTCCCCGGCTACGAGAACTGTAACATGTGCTGGCAGATCCGCTTGGAAGCTCTGCCCTGGCAGTGCTGGGAGGTCTGATTCATTGAATCTGAGAGTGAGTTCTGGTACATGTGGGGGAGGGGGCACATGGCATTAAACTTGTTCCTAGACATCGAAATCTGATTTATTAACATTGGCAACAGTTATAGGCCATCCTGCCAACAAAGTTTCTGAAATTGAAATCGCATGAAACTTTCCCAGTTCCTGCTTGTGCCACATACACCCTTCCCTTCCTAAAGCAGCAAATTCACTTAAAAATAATTAAGAAAAGATTGATGGGATGTTGGAATTATACTGAAAAATATGATCTCATTAGTAAGTCATGAGTCAAGGCCAAGCACTGTGTCAGATGTGTGCACTTTGGCATAATTAGAAGAAGCTGATGTAAGGAGAGCTAATAACGGCACGAACTAAAAAATTAAAATACTTTCCCTTTTTACTTTTTGGGCTGTGCTGAAATTCTTTTTCTTCAAGAATTTAGAAGGTGATCCCTCGATGCATGCGAACCCTATCAAATGTCATTGGGTGGGAGGAAAAGGAGAGGTGGAAGAGCTGAAAGGACTAAATAAAGACATCTTTCCACCAACCCCATGGAGAACTCTCACTTGGTCGCCTGTCCAGTCTGGGGAGCGGTCTCCTCTACCAGTCTTTAGGAACGCCTTTGTGATGGGCATGGTGGAGCATGCCTGCAATTCCAGCTACTTGGGAAGCAGAGGGAGAGCACTGTGAATTCCAGGCCTGTCAGGGCACTTTAGCAAGGCCCCAACTCTACCGGGAAAAGCACCATCCATTCCTGAGGTGAGTGCATTCTGAAAGGGATCACTGGATTAGATTGAGTTTACTACAGATGTCACTAGGGAGGACAGAATGTCTGATTTGAGACCCAGAATCACTGGAACAATCCCCTTCAGGAGAGATGCACAGGCTGGAAACGGTGGCAGTGACTGGGCAGGGGTGAGGGCTGGGGGTGGAAGGGGCTCCTCAGCGGCCTCATGTCCTGACGTCCTGACTTCCGGCGGGGAAGGCCTGGAAGAAGTCAAGTGTTGATGGACTCATTTGAAAGTAGGTAGAAGGAAACCAACCCGACAGGTCTGTGTTCTGGTGGTCTCTTCCACAGGCCATCGCTCGACCCTGCTCTCCTCTTCACATTGCTCTCATCACATCTCTTGCCACCTAACCTCTGCTGAACGATGGCCAAGAGCATCTCTCCCCATTCTCACTTCAGACCAGTACATGGGAGCAGGATAATTTTGTTTTGTTTTTGGTGGATCATGGGGCTAGAACTTGGCCTGGGCACTGTCCCTGAGCTCTTCAGCTCTAGGCTACTGCCCTACCCTTGAGCCAAGCCTCAATTCCTGTTTTCTAGAGGTTAATTGGAGAAAAGAGTCGCTCAGCTTGGCTTTGTATTGCCAGGGCTGGCTTTGAACCTTGATCCTCAGATCTCAGCCTCCTGAGTAGCTAGGATTACAAGCGTGAGCCACCACGCCCCACGCCTGGTAAGCAGGTTAATTTTTATCACATGTGTATATGTATAAATGCGTCTGTTGAAATGACAACATAATACTACTCCTTTAGTTTGTTAATATGGTGACTTACACTGTATTTTAGTAAACTCTTTTTCCACACTTGTCGTGCATGCACACATTTCCCCAGTGCAGGAGACTGAACTCTGTACTAAGCACGTGCTCTACCACATAGTACAAATACCTGCGATGGTCATGTTTTCTTCTTCCCTTTCTGGTCCTTCCCTCCCTCCTCACTTCTTCCTTTGGGAGAGGGTCTTGCTATGTATCACAGGTTGGTCTGGAATTCACTATAGCTTGGGCTGGATTTGAATTTGTGCCTCAAGGATTCCAGTGCAAGGATTGCTTTTACTTCTCATCTGGCCTCTTAGGTTTTTTGTTGTTGTTTTGTTTTGGCTTAGCTGCAGTACCGGGGACCAAATGTAGAGCCTTGTCCATGCCACGTGAGTGCCCTACCACCAAGCCTAGCTCAGCCTCAGTCTATTTTTGCTCAAGGCTGGAGCTCTATCATTTGAACCACACCTCCATTTCTGGCTTTTTGCTGGCTAACTGGAAATGTCTCCCAGACTCTCCGCCAGGGCTGGCTTTGAGTGCCTGTGTCTTCCTTACCCCAACCCTAAAACTGTATATTAAAAGCACCAAATCACACTATAATTTTCTATTTATTTAGAGAATCCTCACTTTTTTTGTTGTTGACTGTGGGGCTTGAACTCTGGGCCTGGGTGTTGTTCCTGAGCTCAGGGCTACCACTTCGTCACTTCTGGTTGTCTGGTAATTAATTGGAGATAAGAGTCTTGTGGACTTTAGAGACTTTAGTGCCTGGGCTGGCTTTGAACTTTGATCCTCAGATCTCAGCCTTCTGAGTAGCAACCACCGTGCCTGGCTACTTTTTTTTTTGGCAGTGCTGGGACTTCAACTCAGGGCCTGAGCACTGTCCCTGGGTTTTCTCATGGCTAGCACTCTACCACTTGTGCCACAGCACCACTTCTGGCTTTTTCTGTGTAGGTGGTACAGAGGAATCGATCCCAGGGCTTCCTGAATGCTAGGCAAGCACTCTACCACTAGGCCACACTCCTGGTAATTACCTGGTACACATATGTACCAGTGAGGCCTCACCATGAAAGCACCTACACTTCATCTTTTCATTTTAATCTATCCAGCTTCTAGGAATCTCTCGCCCTTGATTCTTTCATCTCCCATTCCTGGCTTGTTTTGTCCTCTGCTGTACTGGGTATCACCTTATGCCTTAACCTTGGGTCAGAACATTCAAGACTGCCTCTCTTTTTAGTCCGTGGACTTTCCCTATCTCCATGCTGCTATGCTTCCTCTTTGATCATATCAGGACGCTGGTTGAGTGTTCTCTTTGTTTTCCCCTCATTACTTTTGAGACAGTGACTACCCCTGCCTCAAGTGCTGGGATTACCGGCAGACAGCACCAGGGCCAGTTTACTTGGCTTAGTATTTAGATTGCTTCTGATTTGCCAGGAAGTGAGTTTTGCTGATATTAGTTTCTTCTCTCAATGTACCTTCCTTTACCAGCACTTGTTTGTTTTGCTACCTGCCTTTGGCCCTCTCACAGCATTCCTTCTTTGCCTTCTCTTGTTGCTCTTGTTTCCTTGCCTGTGCACTGAAGATGCCAAATAATCCACCAGCAGACCACTTCCAGCTTGCTAAGGCTTACCAAAGCCCAGTGCTAAGCTCGCAGGGGAATCTGGGTGCAACCCTGGTGATCAAAGGCACTTAGCACAGTCAATCCTGCCCCTCCCCCTTCTCTCCATCCTCCCTTTCCTTTGTGTATGTGTACTGGGGCTTGAATGCCAGGCCTATACCCAGAGCTGGCACTCTACCACCTGAGTCTTGTGGATTTTCCTGTCCAAGACTGGCCTGGCACCAAGATCCTTCCAATCTCAGCCACTGCTTGAGATGGAGGCGCTTGAACTTTTAAAAACCTGAATTGGCCTTGAGCCATAATCCCCTATCTCTGCCTCCCAAAGGAGCAGGGATTACAGGTTATCTTTACTACTAAAATGCTTTAGACTTCTTCCAATTTGTGTTTCCACGTCCTCACAGGTCTAGGCCACCTGCTCTTGAAAGGTCCACTGAGGCTTGAATGCAGGGCCCCAAACTCCTGCTTGGCTTTTTCACTCAAGGCTGGTGTTGTACCACTTGAGCCACACATCCACTTTAGGCTTTTTGCTGGTTAGCAGGAGATAAAGTCTCACAGACATTTCTGCCTGGGCTGGCTTTTGTTTCCCCTACTTTGCGGTCCACTGGTCTTGGAGCTTGAACTCAGGTCTGGGTTCTGACCTGGAGCTTTTTTGCTCACGGCTAATGTTCCACCACTTTGGTCCATAATGCCACTTCTGATAACTGGAGATAGGCGTCTCGGGGACTTTCCTGCCTAGGATAGCTTTAAATTGTGATACATAGATCTCAGCCTCCAGAGTAGCTGGGATTTTTTTTTTTTTGCGGGGGAGAGGGGTCTAAGAATGAAATGAAGACGGAATCTGATGCTTGCTTTCACTCTCTGGCTGGGTGCTTTGCCATGTGAACCATGTCTCCAACCTCTAAAGTAGCTAGGATTACAGGCTTGAACTTCTAGTGCTTAGCTTTGAGCTTTGTCTTGAGTTTGGAAAAATGTGTGACAAGTGGATTTAACTTTTCAAGAGCATTCAAGAATCTAGTTTGTAATGCAGTCTAGACCTGGGAATTTAAATGTTTCTTTTTTAATTTTTTGCAAGTTGTGGAGCTTGAACTCAGGGCCTGAGCAGTGTCTGGACTTTTCTCAAGGCTAGAGCTCTACCCTTGAGCTATAGCACCACTTCCAGCTTTTTTTCTATGTATGTGGTGCCGAGGAATTGAACCCAGGTCTTTGTGCATGCTAAGCAAGCACTCTCCCACTAGCCAAACTCCCGGTCCTTAAACATTTCTTAATTTGACAAAATTCAGGAAAAAAAGATAACTCACCAAGACTCCAATGGTCACCGCCTTTTCTTTTCCCCCTTTTTGGTCCACTGATCCTGGGGCTTGAACTCAGGGCCTGAGTACTGTCTTTGAGCCTCTCTGTGCTCAAGGCTACAGCCCTGTTTACAAATCTTTTGATATCTGCCTCTGCATTTGTTATTATCACATATTTATTTATGAGACAAACATGATACAGTTCTCACTTTTCAGATTAAGGGAGGAAGACTGGCATACTTTGTGGAATTCTACATCAAACAAATAACGGGGCTGGGCTTCAAACTTTCTTCTGGCTTTTACCTTACAGTCATATACGCCACCCTAATCTCCCAACTGTACACATGGAGTTATTCTCTAAACTGGAGAACATGGTGAAAATGTCAACCCGAATTAATAACATTTTATTATAGCATTTAGTTACACAGTGGGGGAAATAAGTGAGGGAAACATTTCTGGACATATAGGCTAATTGGTTGCTCCTAAAATGGCATCACACAATCTCTTATTTATTTGCATTTTGCAATTATGAAGGACAGATGGTAGGATGGGCAGTCAAGAGCCTTCCACAAACAATTCACTGCTCCAGCCACTAGACCAATTATCTTTTCAGCCTTTACTGGGCAAAGACCAGAAGTTTGTCAAGGGCTGTCATCTTTCTGCTGGCAAAACAAACCTCCCACTATCACCAGGGAACGAGTTCATCTCAGAAAGAAAAAAGGGGAATTCTCTGAAGCTTTCACAGGAGGGGGGAAAGAAAAAGCTCTCATCAGGCTGGGAATGTGGTCTAGTGGTAGAGTGCTTGCGTAGCATGCATGAAGCCCTGGGTTCAATTCCTCAGTACCACATAAACAGAAAAGGTCAGAAGTGGCTTAAATGGTAGAGTGCTATCCTTGAGAAAAAGGAGCTCAGGGGCAGTGCCCAGGCCGAGTTCAAGCCCCAGACTGGCAAAACAAAACAAAACCAACCAAAAAACTCCCATAAGATGAAAGGAGAAAATAAAATTGTGAAATAATTTGTTAAGTGTTTACACCAGGCAAAACGTCCTCAGACATTTCACTGTTTCTGTTGCTGGAACTCATATTAATAAGCACGTCTGTTAGGATGATGATGGTGCTCGCATGCAGTTTTGCTTGCTTGAAAAGTTGCTCTACCGGTGGAGTTGTAACTGGGTGGAGGTGAGGTTTGGTGAAGTTCCCTTTAAATATAGGAACTCTGGGCCCGGAGTTTGGCCTAGTGGTAGAGTGCTTGCCTAGCATGAACAAAGACCTGGGTTTGATTCCTCGGTACCACACATATAGAAAAAAGCCAGAAGTGGTGTTGTGGCTCAAGTGGTAGCCTTGAGAAAATCCAGGGACAGTGCTTAGGCCCTGGGCTCATGTTCAGGACTGGCCAAAAATAAATAAATAAATAGGTAAATAAATAAATAAATGTAGGAACTCTTCACTTAGGATCCTTGACTTCCATCACGGAAGAATTTCTGAGCAAGTCACAATGGTAAGAAAACTTAGCAGAGTTTTTTTTGTTTTTGACCAGTCCTGGGGCTTGAACTCAGGGCCTGAGCACTGTCTTTGGGCTTTCTCAAGGCTTGATCCACAGCACGCTTCTGGCTTTTTCGATGTATATTTGGTGCCAAGGAATCAAACCCAGGTCCTCATGCGTGCTAGGCAAGCACTACCACTCGGCCACACTCCTGGTCCCTTGGCAAAGCTTTATTGAGAAAGTATACAAACAGGCAAAAACCAGAAGGACAAGGACGCACTCTTCCCCAACGTGGGTTGCTCTCATAGGGAGATAGAGAAGCTCACAGCTCCTGGGCTGCTAGGGTATTTGTAGGGTAAAGGCAGAGGGGTCTGTAATGCAAAGATAAGTGCTTTGTCTTTGCTCTAATTACACTCATGATTATTTTTGAGTTTCAGGAAAGAAAGCATCCTGCCATAAAACAGTAACTAAACCTTGTGACAAGGAGGGGCCCTGTTACTCGCATTTGGGGCAGGTAGCTTAAGTTTCTGGGGCAGGCATACATTGTCAGTTAGCTGTTGGGTGTGATACAAAACCCTCAGGAAGAAATGCATTCTTGCTGGGCGTGGTGGTTCGGGCCCTAAGAACCTGAGACTCTTATCTTTAGTTAACCTCTAGAAATGGGAAGTAGGGCTTGGCTCAAGGGTAGGGCAGTAGCCTTGAACTGAGTTCAAGCCCCGCACCCCGAAAAAATGCATTCTGATGTCTCTCTTAGAAGCAAAGATAGCACCTCTGTGAGTAGCCAGGATTACAGGCATGAGCCACCACCCCGTGCACCTCTATGTTTCTAAATACCTTATTTCTGAGTTGCCTTTACCAGGCCTCAGTTTCCTTAAGTTATCCTGCTTCATTTCCCCTAAAATGACTTTTGTTCCCTTAATCTTAAGGGAAGCATATGAAGGACTCTCCACGACTTGTTAGTTCACCACGTTTCATATTCCCTTCATCTAGCCTGCTTCACTGTGGCACTGGTACATAGTTTGCAACAAGTAAGCTGAGTATTCAGTGCCACAGGGAGGGTAAGGCATTGCGGTGGAAGAGTAGGGACATGTACCCTTTATGACCAATTCAGAAGCCTGGTGCAATGGCCAATCCGTATAATCCCACCTACTCAAGAAGTTGAGATGAGGAGTATTATATTCAAGTCCAGTTCAGGGGAAAAAGTTCTTGAGATCTCAACCAGTGAGCTAGTGTGGTGGTCTGCACTTGTCAATCGGCCGCGCACATTACTAGATCCATCAGGACGGGGCAGGGTGGGGAGATTTTATAAAAATAACAAAAGCACAACGTGCTGTATGTGTGGTCTAAGTGTGGCTGTTATGCAATGGTGAGGCCCTGAATACAAACTCTAGTACCACCAAAAAAAGACAAATTCAGTAGGTGGCCTTTGACAACTGGCCCACTTCCCTGGGGGTCTCAGTTTCTTCTCTTTAGAGAAAGGGCTGGAACAGCTCATTTTTAAGAATTTCTTCCAGCTGGGAGAGCCTCTTAAGACTTACAGTGATGTTGATCTGCTAAAATATTCATCGTCTAACAGTAATTCAGCTCTCACTTCAGAGACTGTGTGTGTGTGTGTATGTGTGTGTGTGTGTGCTGCCAGTCCTGGGGTCTGAGTACTGTTCTTGAGCTTTCTCAAGGCTAGAGTTTTGTCACTTGAGCCACAGCATCACTTCCAGCTTTTTCTATATATGTGAGGACTCGAACCTGGGTCTTCATGTATGCTAGGCAAGCACTCTACCATAAGCCAAACTCCTGGCCCTTCAGAGACTTTATATTCCAGTGCAACGGAGCCCCTGTCAAGGCAGAGTGGCCTCCGGCATGCGTTCTGAGGGCAGGAAGAGCCCCACGCTGACCACGCACATTGGACCAGGCCCCTACTTCCAAGAGTCGCTGGACCCTTTGGTCCAGCATTTTCTGGAGAGCCATTCGCACCTGTGACGGAGGCTTGCTGGGCACTTCCTCTACCGTTACCCCTCAACTTCATGAGGAACAGTGTAAAAAACTCAAAGGAGACCACTGCCACTCCTGGTGCCACATGACTCCCACCTGCCAGGGCTCCTCACCACGGAGACCCCACGGGCAGGTGCTCATGGGAAGAGGGCCTCGCAGTGCATGTGGCACTCCAGGTGAGTCCTCAAGGTCTTCTTACAGTGTAAGCAAGGGGAGGGGGGAGGGACAGGAAATGGAGAGTTAGCCGAACCTGTGCTCCTTAACCAGAATTAGAACATTCAGCTCCTTCCAAATGCTCTTCTCAGGAACTCTCTCTTTTCTTCAGGGCATCCATTTCAGGATAGAATTAGAATATTCGATTCACGAACGTTAATTATTAAGGCCATGGAAAAATGGAGCTGGAGCTCACCGCAGTGGTGGTATCAACTGATTTATCAGCAGTGGGGGTCCAGTCTCCACACCCCAGTGTGCTAGGAGAAAATGGTCCACACACACACTGACTGGATGAAGCACAAATCAGATATTTGGACAGCTCGAGCTGATGAAAAATGTTAGCAGTGCAAATCAAAGACTGAGAATTCTCACGTGGAGACTGAGGGACGCTGGGGAGGGAGAGGAGGAAGGAGGATGGAGGACCAGTGTGCCCTGTGGGTGGAGCGGACTTCCCACAGCTGTCTGGGAGAATGTTTCTGATTAGTGCAGAAATGTTCTGGGCTTGTATCTCTTGTTTACCAGTTGGAGGATTGCCCTGGGGGCCTCGTGCTCTGGGCCATGGTAATGACTGTGGTTAAGAGAATGACAATTTACATTTTGTGGTGCTCCCTGGAGGACTGAGCTGGGGAGAAGTGCAGTTGCCTCTTCCTTCCCTAATGACATTTTCGCGTGACATGCTCAGATCAAAAAGAAGAAAAAGGCCAAGTATAGAGCCCATGCCTGTAGTTCTAGCTCTGTGTGTGTGTGTGTGTGTGTGTGTGTGTGTGTGTGTGTGTGTGTGTGTGTGCAACAAGCAGTAGCAGGAGTTCCAGGCCAGCCTGGACTGCACTGAGAATGGGTGCAGAGGCACGGATGGAGGAGGTTCCATCTCCATTGCAAAAAGCATTTTGCTACTTCCCATTACTTTCCAGTCATTGTCAACTGCCTAACTTATGGGCTCAAAAACTCACTGTCCCACTTCTTATTCTATGGGGCCAGTGCTGTCAGAATTGCTTCCCTGAAAGCAGAGCTAAAATACAAGCACTCATGATAACATGTATAGGGTATACTTACACAAACAGACTAAAGGATGGTAAACTTAGAGGAAGAGTCCAATAGTGTCACTCTCCTGAACAATGAACAACCTTGAAGGAAATGAATGTAGGAAGTGGAAATGTGGGTTTTTTTGGGGGGTGTAGGACAATGAAGGCAGAACATGAATGGAGAGACCGGGTGAGCACATGCAGTCATCCTATTCAAAAAAAGAACTATGTGACTTGAGGGGAAGGATGGGAAGGAGAAAATCCGGGAATGATGCACGCAGTTACACTAAGAAGCGTTGTACTCACAACTCACTGAATTGTAACCTCTTCGTATTCTACTTATTAATAAAATAAACATCCCTCTTAAAAAGGAAAATTGGGGGCCGGGAGTTTGGCCTAGTGGTAGAGTGCTTGCCTAGCATGCACAAAGACCGGGGTTCGATTCCTCGGTACCACATACATAGAAAAAAAGCTGCAAGTGGTGCTGAGGCTCAAGTGATAGAGCTCTAGCCTTGAGAAAGTCCAAGGACAGTGCTCAAGCCCTGAGCCCAAGCCCAGGACTGGCAAAAAAAAAAAAGAAAGAAAAAAAGAAAAATTGGGAGTGTGGTGGCTCACGCCTATAATTCTAGCTACTCTGGAGGCTGAGATCTGAGAATCAAGGTTCAAAGAAAACCTGGGCAATACAAACCAGTGAGACTCTTATCTCTAATCACTATAAAATGGGAAGTGGGGCTGTGGCTCAAGGGTAGAGTGGTAGCCTTGAGCTGAAGAGCTCAGGGACAGCACCCAGGCCAGAATTCAAGCCCCATGACTGCCCCCCCCACAAAAAAAGAGGAAAATTGGGTGAAACCAAAGGAGGATACTGTTAGGGGAGGAACTCAAAGGTGCAATGCCCATGTGTCTCTGAGCATATAAAATAATACTGCTCAGACAGGGGGAAAAAGGAGGAAAATTGGTGTCGGTAGCTCACACTTATAATCCAAGCTACTCGGGAGGCTCAGATCTGGGTATTGCAGTTCACAGCCAACTCAGGCACTAAAGAATATTGGGCTCATATCTCCAATTAATCACCAGAAAAAGAGAAGTAGACAATGGCTCAAGGGCTGAAGAGCTGAGTGACAGTGCCCAACCCAGGGTTTAAGCCTCATGACTCAGACACACACAAAACAAAAACAAAAACAGCCTAGTTGCGGAGTCTCTTATCTCCAGTAAACTACTTAAAAATAAGTTAGAAGTGGACCTGTGGCTCAAGTGGTAGTGTGCTAGCCTTAAGCAAAAGAAGCTCAGGGACAGCACATAGGCTCTGAGTTCAAGCCCTAGGAAGGGAACTGGAATACACATACACCAAAAAAGAAAGGAAGAAAGGAAGAAAGAAAGAAAAGAAAAAACGAAGGAACATTTGCTTCCTTGGACTGGAGATGGAGTTCAGAGATTTGGTGATTGGTGCTTGGTACCAGAGTTCTATTACTGGATAGAGAAAGACAGTACTAGTCGAGCTCAGTGGATCATGCCTGTAATCCTAGCTACTCAGGAGGCTGAGATCTGAGATCAAGGTTCAAAGCCAGCCTGGGCACTAAAGAAATGAAGACTCGGACCCCTAATAACCTCTAGAAAAGGGGAAGTGGCCCTGTGGCTCAAGGGGTAGGGTGCTAGCCTTGAGCTGAAGAGCTCGGGGACAACTCCCAGCCCCAGAGTTCAAGCTTCTAAACTGGGAAAGGGCAGCCAGTCTTCTCCTCAGGATGGTGAGCATTATTAGCGGCCTCCATGTCTTAGCTACAAGGAGTACAAGGAGGCCCCAGAAGTCCTAGTGGGCTGCTGTGTGACGTGATCCCACCCCACAGCCACAGAAGGTAAGGTGAGCAGGAACTTCACGTCTACTCTATGTTATCCTAAGTCCAGACAGACATACACTACTACAGGGAATGCTATGACATTTGTAGAGACTAGAGATCACAGCTATTCTCTTGGAATGTTTCTGAAAACAAACGACTTGGCTTGTTAATTTGTGCCCTTTTTCAATGTTTATTTTTCTAGTCAAAGAGTAAATCAAGGTATGGCTCAGTGGTAGAGTGCTTGCCTGGTATCCACAATGCCCCAAGGTCTCCAGGATCCTGGCACTGCATTTCACCAGTGATCACAAGGGAGCTCTGAATGAGGAAAGCTTGTCCTGCCAAGAGGAGTGCCCAGAGACCCTGTGGCCAGAGGTGAAGGACAAAGTGCAACCACATCCAGGGCTACTCTTCTCTGTCTAGGGCACCCACCATCCCAGGAGGTTGCTGGACCAGAGGCATCCAGGGCTGTGGAGCTACTGAAGAGTCTCACAGATTGAATCGGAAGAAGTCAAGTCTTCATTCCAGCCCTACTCTTGGAATCCAGGCATTCCCGGGACGTCCTTACTTCCGCTCCCTGTGCAGCTGCCTCTGCCTGGGTGGCAAAGTAGTTCCTCCTTAGTTTAGATCTAAACTGACTTCCTAGTAATTTCTCTCCTTTGGCACAATCCCACATTCCTTTGTCTATATACACCATTGCTGTTGTGAGTTGAAGACAGCATCTCTATATTCTTCTCTCAGATGAAGAGACTTCATAAGGAACTGTGGAGTAAGTTTGTTTTGGGAGTCATGGGGCTTGAACTTGGCCTGGGTGCTGTCCCTGAGGTCTTCACCTCTAGGCTACTGCCCTGCCCTGGAGCCAAGCCCCACTTCCTGTTTTCTAGAGGTTAATTGAAAATAAAAGTCTCAGGTCCTTTGGTGCCTGGGCTGGCTTTGAACCACGATCCTCAGATCTGAGCCTCCTGAGTAGCTAGGATTACAGGCATGAGCCACCATACCAGGCTCTTTTTTTTTTTTTTTTGCCAGTCCTGGGGCTTGAACTCAGAACACTGTCCTTGGGCTTCCTCAAGGCTAGACTCAACCACTTGAGCCACAGCTCCATTTCCAGCTTTTTCCAGTGTATGTGGTACTAAGGAATCAAACCCAGGACTTCATGAATGCTCAGCAGCACTTGACCGGTAGGCCACACTCTTAGCCTGTGGAGTAAGTTCTGTACTGAAGCTGAGCACTCAGCTCAGTTCAAAGCCAGATGTGCTCCAATAAGGAAGCACATCGTAGCCTCTGTCCTCAGATGACAACAGCAAACTAGCAGTAGTAAGGTAACACAGGAGTCAAAATTGGCCTTGTGAAGTCTTTCTCCCTGCTGCCGAGTGTGGTGGTCTACACTGGAATCCAGCACAGGAGGCAGTGGGATTAAAAACAAGAATCCCTTTCCTACTTTTCTCAAATATATATATATATTTTTTTGTCAATTGTGGGGCTTCAACTCTGGGCCTGGGCACTGTCCCTGAGCTCTTCATCTCTAGGCTACTGCCCTACCCCAGGGCCGCACGTTGTCCCTGAGCTCTCAAGACTACTGTCCTACCCCTTGAGCCACAGCTCCACTTCCCCTCTTCTAAGGGTTAATTGGAGATAAGAGTCTCACAGTCTTTAATGCCCAGGTTGGCTTTGAACCCGATCCCTCAGATCTCAGCCTCCTGAGTAGCTGGGATTATAGGCATGAGCCACCTGAAAAAAAAAAAAAAGGAAAGCAATGGCATAGATATGCAAAATATATAAAAAGGTATAATATTCTTAGCCAGGCATCGTGGCTCACACCTGTAATCCTAGTTACTCAGGAAGCTGAGATCTGAATATCATGGTTCAAAGCTACCAGAAAACTGGAAGTGGCCCTTGGTTCAAGGGGGTAGGGCAGTAGCCTTGAGTTGAAGAGCTCTGGGACAACGCCCAGGCCCAGAGTTCAAGCTCCCACAACCAATGGAAAAACAACAACAAAAAAACACAAACCGAAAATACCTTCCTTCCTTTCTTCCTTCGGTCCTCCTTCCCTCGCTCCCTCCCTCCCTTTCCTTCTTACTTCTTTAAAATCAAATCTTATTATGTAGCGCTGACTGGAGTCAAATGTTTCTCCTGCCCTAGCTTCCTCAATGCTGGGATGCCAAGTATGGCCCACCACATCTGGCTCACCACAGCATTTAGAACTCAGTTGCCCAAAGTACTGTTTATAATGACGATACTGAAGAAGTAAACAGGAGTGTCACAAGACTCAGTACAGACATACACAGAGTTACAATACTAGAGTTTCCGTATACAGAAAAGTTAAGAAATAACACAAGTGTTCAATACAAGGTGACACATTCAGAAAGTGGAATGTCAGGCAGTCAAGAGAAAAATAAGCAAAATAGTGTTTGTTACATGGCAATTTGTGTGTGGTGCAAGTGAAAAATCTTTCAAGGAAAGAATAAAGCCCAGGTGGGGTGTGGCTCAGTCATAGAGTACTTGCCTAGCACCTACAACTCACTTGCTTCTATCCCTAGCACAGAAGTTTCCTAAAATGGTTTTCTGTTTAATAAAACAATTACTTATATACGTACTGAAAAAATCATGAAGACTTATGCCAACCTCTAACTAATGGTTTAATCTTAGAAATGAAGCAATAATGGCAGTTTTCAATTTTCTTCTTTTAGTCCATTGTGTTTCAATTTCTTTCTAAATTCAACCCCAAAGTTTAGGGATGGAAAATAAAGTGATCTATAATTACAGACATGTAACAAAGAACTTTCTGATGAAGAGCCCATTGGGACCGTGCTCTGGGCCAGGCAAACTGCCAACGCCCCAGGACACCTAGTGTCTGAGTCCATGGGGGCCACGTGCTTGGGAGAGGTGAGTCCCATCACACTGCAGCAATTTTCTTGATAGCAAAGGGAATCACAAGTAGAAATCGTTTTCGATTTTCCTTAAATTGGTCTGTGGCAGTATCACACTTGAGTATGTGAATATGCAATCTCCAGAGGGGAATGACAGCATCTTCTGTCTCTGCTAGCAGTTTCAAACAGGTCAACAAACTTGTAGGGAAACCTTCAGCCTCCATGGCCCTGTCACTCCAGGACACCTGCCTCTGTGGAAAGGGAAGGATCCTAGGCAAAGTCTATCTCGTAAGGAGGTGATACTTTCTTCCTTTACCAAATGTCCTGCAAACTGGATAAAAGCTATTCAGTTGATAGAGTTGGCCAATGCTTGGCTGGTTGGCTCTTCCCTCCAGGGTCCTGCTGGAAGTATAAGGGTCTGCTGGTTCAGGCCCATGTGACTCCATGTGAGTCTTCAGCTGGTACAGGTGGCCTGTGGTCTGCAGCATCAGGACAGACATTCCCCTCAAGTGATGTTCCCATTGATACATGGCTCCGCAGAGCCCCAGACATCAAGAAAATTAGGCTGCAGGGGCTGGGAGTGTGGCCTACTGGTAGAGTGCTTGCCTAGCATGCATGGAGACCCAGGTTCGATTCTTCGATATCCAGAAGTGGTGCTGTGGCTCAACTGGTAAAGTGCTAGTCTTGAGAAAGCCTAAGGACAGTGCCCAGGCCCTGATCAGGTTCAAGCCCCCAGGACTGGCAAAAAAAAAAAAAAAAAGAGCTGCTATTCATAATAGCCATGATATGGAAACAGCCCAGATGCCCCAAATCCAAATGAGCAAATTCAAAACAATGTGATACCTATACCCAATGGAATGTTACACAGCCATTAGAAAGAATAAAACAAATGCCATTTTCAGAGAAATCGATGGAACTAGAACACATCATGTTAAGTGAGGTAAGCCAAGCTCAGAGAGACAAAGGTCCATGTTCTCTCTGACCTGCAGAAATTAGATCTAACACGCACTGGGACATGACAAGCTATCTAGGCCAAAAGAGGATACTCTTGGGAGAAAAACAAAAAATGCCTAAGTGTTAATAGACACACTGAAACAAATGCCAAGATATGGAAACAGTTTCCAGTTTTTGATGCTTCTGTCTTCTTTACCTTTTGCAGGGTGTATTCATGTGCATCTCTTTGGGAGGGCAGGGCAGAGGGTACAGAACTAGAGGGGAAAAGGGTGAAAAAGTACAGCAGTGGAACTCACTGGACACTGATGAAGATGAACTACACCACTCGTGATGGAAACAGGAGGGAGGGGTTGGTCGAGAGCAAGATGCAAGTAACTGTAATCTCTCTGTACATCATCACTATAATAACAATAAAGTAAATTAATTTCTTTTGTGGGTCATGGAACTTGAACTCTGGACTTAGGGTGCTGTCCCTGAGCTCTTCAGCTCAAGGCTACCACCCTACCCTTGATCCAAGCCCCACTTCCCATTTTCTAGAGGCTAATTGGAGATAAGAGTCTCAAGGTCTTTAGTGCCCGAGCTGGCTTTGAACCTTGATCCAATCCTCAAATCTCAGCCTCTTGAGTAGCTAGGATTACAGGTGGATTACAGGCGTGAGCCACCGGGCCAGCTTGCTATTTTTTTTTTTTTTTTTTGCCAGTCCTGGGCTTGAAGTCAGGGCCTGAGAACTGTTCTTGGGCTTTCCCCAAGGCTAGCGCTCTACCACTTGAGCCACAGCACCACTTCCAGCTTTTCTTTTCTTTTCTTTTCTTTTTTTTTTTTTTTGCCAGTCCTGGGCTTGGGCTCAGGGCCTGAGCATTGTTCCTGGATTTTCTCAAGGCTAGGGCTCTACCATTTGAGCCACAGCACCACTTCTGGCTTTTTGCTATGTATGTGGTACCGAGGAATCGAACCCGGGTCTTCGTGTGTGCTAGGCAAGCACTCTACCACTAGGCCAAACTCCCAGCCCCCAGCTTTTCTATATATATGGTACCGAGGAATTGAACTCAGGTCTTCCTGCATGCTAAGCAAGCACTCTACCACTAGGACAGACTCCCGACAGCCTTGCTATTTCTGAAAAGATAATTTTAAAAAATGTAAATGAGATTTGTCTTTGACAGACTTATTTCACTTAGTGTCATATCCTCCAGATTCATCTGGGTTGTCATAAGTGGCAGGGTGCCTTCTTCAATGGCCACATGACATGTCAGGTGAGTGTATACACACACCAGTTTCTGTATCCACTCGTCAATCAACAGACACCTACATGGTTTCTATGGAATCGTGGCCACTGATGATGCTGCAATAAGTAGGCAGGTGCAGACATCTCCTTAATACATGGATTTCATTTTCCTTGGATATATACCTAGAAGTAACACTGGGATCACAAGGTAGTTCTATTTTAATTTTTTTGAGGATCTCTTATTGTTGTCCATAACAAATGTACCAATTTGCACTTCCACCAACACTGTGTAATGGTCCCCTATTCCTTATTCTCTAGCTCATCACAAATGTTGGCAATTGGTCTTTCTGCAGGCATTATTCTTGCTAGCAAAAATCAACATGTTGCTGCAGTCCAGGTCTGCATTTCTCTGATGATTAGTGATACCACATATCTCCTGTGTCCTGTTGCTCTTTTTTTTTTTTTGTCAGTCATGGGGCTTGAACTCAGGGCCTGGGCACTGTCCCTGAGCCTCCTTTGCTCAAGGCTAGAATTCTACCAATTTGCGCCACAGCACCAGTTCTGATTTTCTGGTGGTAAATTGCAGCCACCAGTGCCCAATTTCTTTGCTCAATTTCTAATGAGGTTGTTTAGCTTTGTTTTGTTGGTGGCTGTTTTTGCTACTGAGTTTATGAGTTCCTTAGACCTGTTAGATACGATCTCCTTATCAAGAGATCTGTTTTGCAAATATTTTTCTTCATTCTATGAGTCTTTTTATTTGGTTGATCATTTTCTTGATGTAAGGAAGCGTGGTGGTGGGTGCAGTCCCATTTTGTTTGGTTTTGCTCTTGGTGCCTGCACTTTTAATGTCATATCAAAAAATAACTTCCAAGATCAATGTCAAGAAATATTCCTCCATGTTTTCTTCTAAGAGTTTTATGGTTCTAGGTCTTATGTTTAAGTCTTGAACTACATTTCAACTTAATTTTTGTAAGTGGTACAACAGAGAGGTAAAAATCTAGCCATGAAGTCTGGGGTTGTGAGATTCCAGTGGCTTATGCCAATCATCCGTAGCAATGGCAGGCCAGGCTGGCCCAGGAACAAAGAGAGCCCCTACCTTAAAAATAACAAATGAAAAGGGGGCCTGGAGGTGTGACTCAAGTGGTAGAGCACTTTCCTAGCAAATACAAGAGCCTGGGTTCAATCCCCAGTACCACAAAATATATGTTTTTTTAAAAATTATTTGCTATAATTTGACAGGTAACTGGACCCGATAAGGTCTGCTGAAGGAGACTTCAGGACTCGCCCAGAGACATCTGTTCTGTCAAAACTCCACCCACATTCTCTTTCTGGATGGGAGACTGGGAATGGCGGGAAGGTGCAGGATCCAGGCATGCAGGACTGTGGGGCACTAAGTGGAGGTAAGTAGCAACCACAGCTTCCCATCATTAGGAAATTCTCAGCTCTTCATAGTTTCTCAGTCATGAGAATCTTGGGGCCAAAACTCATATAGCCCCCAAATTCTCCTATCACAGTGGTAGCTCTTTTCCTTCTTTCTTCCAAAGCCTCTCCTGTACCTGGGCTGGTTCCCTGTCCTGCTCCTTCCCTGTACTCCATCTCTAATTCCTCTGTGTGTGGCTGTGAGGGGGCCCCAGACAGGGAGACTCGGGGTGTGTCTGCAGGGATGATAGGCTCTGTCTCTCTCCTG
Organism: Megascapheus bottae; assembly: GCF_031878675.1. Taxonomy (NCBI): domain Eukaryota; kingdom Metazoa; phylum Chordata; class Mammalia; order Rodentia; family Geomyidae; genus Megascapheus; species Megascapheus bottae. The sequence continues at coordinate 82,871,640 of NC_143513.1, forward strand.
CAAAGTGCAGGCTGAGCCAGGAGGGAGGGAAGACAGGGGAAATATCATTCCAGGAGGGAAGGGAAAGGTTGGGCACTGGGGAGAGGAAAGAGGATACGTGTGGAGTCTGGTGGCTGGACGCAGGATGGGACAGCCAGGGCCAGATTACACAGGACTTGTGAAAGGAAAAGGGCAATGGGTTCTTTTCAGTGCTGACATGGTGGACAATGCACAGACACAGTCCTTTCCTCCATTGAGTACAAGTTCTGTATCTTACAAGACAGAAAAGCTCCAACTGTGTCTTTGAACTCTGGAGGTAATATGTTCTTGGGTGTCTGAAAGAGTTGTCTGACAATTTTATGCTTTTGCCTTTTGTCTTGTTTGTATCAGGGCTTAATTTTAGAACCTCATGTTCTTGTTGTGCTTTCTTGCTCAAAACTGGTGCTCTACCAATTGAGCCTCCAGCCTGGCTTTTACTGATTATTTTGGGAGCATCTCATAGACTTATAGACTTTCCTGTTAGTGCTTGACTTTGAACCTTAATCCTGAAGATCTCAGTCTCTTGAGTAAACAGGATTATAGGGATGAGTCACAGGCACTAACTTTGGTTTTGAAAATCAAACTCATTTGATGAATAAAAATACAGAGAGGGGGCCCAGGAGCATGACCTAGTGGTAGCGTGCTCGCCTAGAATGCATTAAGCCCTGGGTTCAATTCCCCGGAGCCACATACACAGAAAAAGCCAGAGGTGGCACTGTGGCTCAAGGAGCAGTGTGCTAGCAAAAAGTGTCCAAGAACAGTGCTCAGGCCCTGAGTTCAAGCCCCAGGACTGGCAAAAACAAAACAAAACAAAAAACAAACCAAAACCCAAAACAAAACAGATGTTTTAAAATGTGATGGTACAGAATGTGTTTTGAAATGTATATATCATGAAGTGGCTACACCAAGCTAATTCACATCCACTTCACCTCATCCATTTCTTGTGCACGTGTATATGTGCTTTCCAAGTTACCCAGGGTTGTCTGTGGCACACTGCCCACCTGCCCTCCTCTCTCCACCCTCTGTTCACCAGCTCACACCTCACTACACCTTCAAGGAGAGGAGGAGAATGCTATGCACTCTATGCTCCATACATCTTCCTTCTGCTACCAGCCTTGGTGTTTGGAAAGTAGGATCTACTTCTCTTTATTGAATTCTCCTTACCTCTTACCAGGGTCTCACATGTTACAGATGTTTAGTAAAATCTGAGTTGAAGGCCCAATGAGAACCATAAGAAAATATCGCACAGAGGGGCTGTGAATGTGGCTTAGTGCTAGAGTGCTTGCTTAACACGCATGAAGCCCTCAGTTCAATTCCACATAAAAAGAAAAGGCTTTAAGTGGCACTGTGGCTCAAGTGGTAAAGCATTAGCCTTGAGCAAAGAGAGGCTCAAGGACAGAGCCTAGCCCCTGAATTCAAGCCCTAGGACTGCCCCCTCCAAAACAAAATCCTGAAAAGATCACACAGAGAATGTGGTATCCCTGGGAGGCAAGAGCTCACGCCCCTGAGGGACACAGGTTGGCTAGGTGTTTGCTTCCCCTCAAGCAGGAGCCTGGGCCAGGCGGCTATCCATCTCTGAATCTCCAGCATCAGGCTTTTCTGGAGCCAAGTCTCCAGCCTTCCCTGGGGTGCAGCAGAGCTCCCTGGATGTGCCCCCCCCACCCCTGTACTACCTCCACAAGTGGAGTCAGCCATAATGGACCTCTTTTAACTGAGTATCAACTGTCAGGACAGCACTATTCTGTGACAGTGGGGAAGCTGTAAGAAAAGTCCCTAACAGCATGCCCTTGTGGAATTTATACTGAACAGGAAAAACCAAGGCATCTTCTTGCCAAGTCAAAGGAAAAAAGGCAGATGTGAATAATGACCCACATGAAAACAGTCTGCCAAGTATGTAAAGCCTGGACATTCAAGGAAACATAGGGAATCACTGATCAACAAAAATTTTCAGAGGGGCACAGGTGGTTCCAGCTACTCAGGAGGCTGACGTCAAAGGATCACAGTTTGAGGTTAGTCCTGGCAGGGAAGTCCTCGAAGCTTATCTCCAATTAAGCACCAAAAAAGCGTGACGTGGAGCTATGGCTCAAGTGGTAGAGAGCTAGCCTTGAATGAAAGAAGCGCAAGGACAGTGCGAAGATGGGGTTCAAGCCCCAGGCAAGAAGAAAGAAGAGAAGAGAAAAGAAAGATGGTCTAGGTACTGCTGGCTCATTCCTATTATCCTACCTACTCAGGAGGCTGAGATTTGAGGACTGAATTCAATGCCAGTCTTCAAAGCTAGCCTGGGCAGGAAAGTCCATGAGACTCATTTCTCCAATAAATAATCAGAAATCCAGATCCTTGAGCAAAAGAGCTCAAGGACAGTACCCCAGCCTGGAGTTCAAGCCCCACCACAGACCAACAAAAAAGGAAAGGGGAAAATAAAATAGGAGTCCAGAACAGTGGGCAGGTGGCTCCACCTGGCATGTTGAACTTTCCAATCCAGGGTGTGGAGTTTAGATTTTATTCCAACTGGGGCTGGACTAGTTTACGTGGATATGTGACAATTTTGGTTTGTGTATTATGTGCTTGTATGCGGGGTATCATTCGTACTGTGTATTATGGCTTGAAAATGTTCCCCACAGGGTCATGTGTCAGGTCACAGTTGTCAACTGCTGGAAGTGATTGGCTCGTGAGTTTGCTGACTTCAGGAATGACTTAATACATTGGTGGGTTCAGAATGTGAAATATTATTGGAGGTGATTGTAAGTTCTGGAGGTAGGGTCTTGTTTGGAGGAAGTAGGCCACTGACTGGGGAGTGCCTCTGGGAGAGGCATCCTCTCCCCTGTCCCTTCTCTCCACTTCCTCCCCACCTGAGGTGAGCTGCTTTGCTTCTAGCCTACTAGGCCTAACAGCAACCGAGAGAGCCACGTGACCACAGGAAAATTACAAGAAAGCAATATTAAAACAGCTTTTCAGAATCTCGTGGGGATGCTAGAAGAGGGCTGAAGTTGCAGACAACTGCAGCTGCCCCTGAACTTTGGTTACCTCTACCTTTTGACCAAAAGCATCTGGAAGGACCAGAACAACTACACCATGCTTAGCCTGAGGCTCAAGATGCATATCAAAAGCAGGGAGAGGAACAAAGGAGATTGGCTTGGAAGAAATATGCCTTAAAGATTGCCCCGGGAGGACTTGCAGATGGACCAAATATGGGGAGGAGAGACAGGGAGGCTGGACTGACAACCTGGGAGGAACGGTGATTAGATGGGAAATGAAGGACTGGCTGCATCAGGAGCTGTATTAGACCCTGGGGAGAGGCAACCCCAAGTGACTCGAGTCTGGAGCAGTGGGGACTTATGGGGCCGGGTGCCTTAGGGACCCGGTGCTACAGGGAGGTGACTGCGTGGTGGCAGAGGGGCTGCCTGCGGTAGGAACAGGGGCTTCTCTCATGTGGAGGAGGAATAGCATTCCTTTTACATGCCTTTAGACTCAAACTTTTTGTTTTTACTCATTCAAGTCTTCTCTTGACTGTATCTTCTCTAAATTTTATGGTCAGGTTCATCTTCCATTTCCTGCTTGATCCACTGAAACTTGGTTTTACTCCATGGAGGGTTAATTTAGGCCTGTCAGTGCCAGGTGTGGCACATGGGTCAGTTCTCATCTGCACCCATGCTCTCCGCATCCATGATGGTCTTGGTCACACCCACCTGCCTTCCCACTGAAGGCTGAGGTCCCCTGTTTCTCTCAACCCTCCACATGTTCTGCTTGGCTGACAAACTCCAGGTTGAGGTCTTCCAATACTATCTGTACACTAATAATTTGCAATCTCTGGCTTAGTCTTCCCAAACCCTCATTCCAATTGCCAGGTAGACATCTGCAGAGAGACATCTTCAAATCACCTAAACGCAGATTCACTGTGTCAAAACCTGAGCTGCTCTTACATTTCTGAGTCTGTTCCTGCCTGTCTATTCTCACCTGCAAACCCTTCATGGGTTCATCCTATTACCACCATTTCCCATTTAAGACTTTACCATTATCTTGACTCCATCAAAAGCAGTAAATTTCTTTTTTTTTTCTGCCAGTCCTGGGCTTGAGCTCAGGGCCTGAGCACTGTCCTTGGACTTTCTCAAGGCTAGAGCTCTACCACTTGAGCCTCAGCACCACTTCTGGCTTTTTTCTATGTATGTGGTACCGAGGAATCGAACCCGGGTCTTCATGCATGCTAGGCAAGCACTTTAACCACTAGGCCAAACTCCCGGCCCCAAAGCAGTAAATTTCTTAAAACACATATCTGATCATTGCCTCTTTAACTTATATAAAAGCAAACCAAAAGCCATGTTCTAGTAGAAAAAAAAAAGAAACACTACTGTAATTGTATAGGTATGTGTATATATGAAGTTTAACCTTGCTTACACCTATAATCTTAGCTACTCAGGAACTGAGATCGAAGGATCATGATTCAAAGACAACTCTAGATCAGAGAGACTCATCTCTATCCACCAAAAGATAGAGGTGGAAGTGTGGCTTAGGCAGTAAAGTATCAGCCGCAAGTGAAATAGCCAAAGGAAGAGCAGAGGGCACTGAGTTCAAGCCTTAGAACCAGTCCCCAAATAGATAAGTCTTTAAAAAATTAAATTGGGGGGGAGGGTAATGGGGACCAAGACATGTGAAAGGGTATCAATGTATGGGAATTAATGCACCTTCTATCTGGCAAATATCATGTAACCCTTTTATTAATTACAATAAAAATATTTAAAAAATTAAATTGGCTGGGAATGTGCCTCAGTGGTAGAATGCTTGCCTAGCATGCATGAAGCCCTGGGTTCAATTCCTCACTACCACAGAAACAGAGAAAGCCACAAGTGGTGCTGTGACTCAAATGGCAGAGTGCAAGCCTTGAGCAAAAGAAGCTCAGGGACAATGCCCAGCCCCTAGGACTGGCAAAAAGAAATTAAATTTAAAAAGTTGGTTGCTGGGTGTGGTGGCTCATGCCTGTAATTTTAGCTACTCAGGAGGCTGAGACCTTGAGGATCCAAGTTCAGAGCCAGCAGCAGCACTCTTATCTCCAATTAAGCACTAGAAAAACGTAAGTGATGCTGTGGCTCAAGGGGTAAGGGGGTACCCTTGAGCTGAAGAGCTCAGGGATAGCACCTAGGCCCAGAGTCCAAGCCCCACGACCAACAACAACAACAACAAAAAAAGATGGTAGAAGGCTAAATGAAAATCAGGATAGGGTTTATATGAGATCATGATTGAGATTTTATTGAAGCGCTTTCAGAAGACTGCATGAATAAGATCACATGGCTACTGTTAGGTAGAAGATCGGAGTCACCAGGAAAATGCCAGAATTCTAACATTCCTTTGTTAGAATTCCAGGACAGTAGGAAGGATGGGAGTGAAAGCAACAAAGAACACAGAGTTTCCCAGCATGTAAGCATTTTAAAGAACTTGACAAGAACAAAATAAGCTAACAAAAAACACCCATGGGCTGGGAATGTAGCTTAGTGGTAGACTGCTTGCCTATCATGCATGAAGCCTTGGGTTCAATTCCTCAGTACCACAGAAATAGAAAAGCTACAAGTGGTATTGGGCTTAGGTGGTAGAAAGCAAAAGAAGCTCAGGGACAGTACCCAGGCCCTAAGTTCAAACCCCAGTACTGGCAAAAGAAAATAAAACTCCATGGACATGTGAGCAGGGAGTAGATAACACACAAAAGAGAAAATCCTGCAGGCTACCAGGCCCACACAGGAATGAGTTCCGGATACTTCTTATCAGCCTTGTGGCTATGAAGAAGATACTGAAGTAGATAGAAGTCCTGAGAAACAAACATCTTGACCTTAGCATCAGGTTCTCAATCTTACCTTTACTACTAGGAATAAAAGACATTCTTGGATCACCCAAGGCTGAGTTGCTGTGAGACTCACAAACTTCTAAAAGAATGAAAACAGGGCATTTGCCCAAGAGAGAACTAGATCTTGGAAGAAATGGTGAATTCCAAACAATTAACATGTGCAAAGAACTAAGCCAGGATCCTTTGTCTGTGTAATGCGTGTGACCTGTTTGGAGGTTCTGAAGTTGTGGTCCACAACAGAAGGAATCTGGAGCTTAGAGAGCAAGTAGCTCACTGGGATTCAATGCACTTAACAACCTGTTTTGTAGACCTTTGTCTCTCAGGTCTAACCCAGCCACCACCAAACCATAATGACTGCTTGCTGGGATTTCGAATGAATGAATGGATGAATGGATGGATGGGTGAGTGGATGGATGGATGGATTGGTGAATGGGTTAGTCCATTCTGGAACATAAGCATTTCTAAAAAGCAACAGTGGCCTGTACTGTGGTGGCCCTAAGCAGAAAAGGGGCAGCCAGGAGGGACTCACTGTCCTTCTATTCTAGAGACAAGTTTGTCTTGTGCTTCTTCCACGGGCTTCTGGGAAAAGTGCCTCTCTGGCAGCTCTGCCCTTTGGTTGAGGCCAAGAACCCTCTGAACAAACTGTCTGTTGGAAAGGAAGCAAGAGAGTAAGAGAGTAAGGGAGCAAGAGGGAGGGAGAAACGGAAGAAGGGAAGATACTTCCTGCCGGTGCTTGGTGTGATTTTCTTTCTGCTTATTCCAGGTCCTTGACAAAACAAGGAGCCCACCTCATAAGACTTTTGAACACAAGTCACAAATCAGAAGTCTTTAGGGTGGTACCTCAGAACCTCATTAAGTTGACACTTGTTTGGAGCTTGAGTTTCACCGAGAAGCCAGGAGGGGAAGGCACTTCCACTGCATTCATTCCAATACAAGTGGCCAACCAGAAAGAAGCCACTATTGTACTGTTGGGAGTAAGACACGAGGGAAGGGCAAAAACTTCAGGATGGGGAATGAGGTGATCTTGAAATCTATCTGTCTGTCTGTCTGTCTCTCTCTGGGATCTTGACTTGGTTAACTAATTTCTAAGACAACAATTGCACTTACAGGAAAGCTGGGACACCAAGTGACACAGAGGGGAGATGTGCCCTGGTATGGCGACTCAGTTGGTGCCAACGGCCCTGCCGTTCACTGTTCTGGAAAGGGTGCCCTGTTCTCACCTGTAGACAATTTGCCATGTTCTGGCACCCACAATTTCCTGGTATCCCATTGCCATTCCTGATCCCTCATCTTTATTGATATAGGCGCTACCGGAACATCCTCTTGTAAGGATTTTACGTAAGTCCACTTCTGCTTTTAGTCCACACTCCTGCAGCCACTGGCCCTCTCATTTCCTACTGACACTGGCCAAGCAACAAATGCTCATCTGGTGCTCACCAGGTGCCAACGATGCTAGACAACAAACAAAGCAGGAAGAGTGGCAGTACCCAAGGAGCTCACAGTCCAGGCACTGATATGATGAGGGTGGTGAAAGCAGCCATGCTGGGGATCCAGGGACAGAGCAGCCCTGAGACAGGCTGGAGTCTGGTGTATTTGAGGGATGAAAGACCATGTGGCACAGTAAGTACAGGAAGCTGAGTGTGGAGGGAGAAGGGGACAGGACCCATGTCATGTATGCCTCTGAATAGTTTGAGAGGCCAGAACTGGGACTTGAACTGGGGGCCATGAGCTCTTCAACTGGCTTTTTCACTCATGGCTGGCACTCTATAGCTTGAGGTACACCTCCACTTTCGGCTTTTTGGTGGCTAACTGGTGATAACAATCTCTTGGCTTTGTTTGCCTGGGCTGGCCTGGACCCCCTTGGATCTCTGCCGCGAGAGTAGCTAGGATTAGAGGTGTGAGCTACTGGAGCCCATGAATATATATATTTAATTTATTTATTTCTTTATTTATTTTTTGTGGGTCATGGGACTTAAACTAGGCCTGGGCACTGCATTGTTTCTGAGCGCTTAAGCTCAAGGTTACCCAAACCCCACTTCCTGCTGGCTTTGAACCTTGACCTCGATCTTAGCCTCCTGAGTAGCTAGGATTACAGGTACATGAGTATATTTTTAAACTACACATTCAAACATAATAGAAGTAATGGATGATTTTAAGGAGGGGAGTGACAGGTTGTTTTTTTTTTTTTTTTTTTGCCAGTCCTGGGGCTTGAACTCAGAGTCTGGGCACTGTCATTGGACACTTTTTGTACAAGGCTAGCGCTCTGCCACTTGAGCCACTGCCCCACTTCCAACCTTTTCTGTGTATGCGGCACCAAGGCACAGAACCCATCCAGGGCTTCATGCATGCTAGGCAAGCACTCTACCACTAGCCCAAGTGATAGGATTTTACTCATAAAGTATGAAGTCACTTTGCTGTGTGGGAGACAAGCTCCTGACTAGATAAGAGAGACACCACGCTATAACCTACAGAAAACTTCGTGGTTGTGGCTGGGTATGTTATTCCATGGTAAAACTCAATTGCGTGGCATTGCTGAGCTCCTGGCTCTCCTCTCTCTCTCTCTCTCTCTCTCTCTCTCTCTCTCTCTCTCTCTCTCTCTCTCACACACACACACACACACACACACACACACACACACACACACACATTCTTATAATTACCTAGGACTCACAGTACAAAAAAGGCTGAGTTCTTCGGTGTGAAATCATGATTGTGTTCAACAACCTCTAAACTCTAGTTGATGCCAGTGTCTTCTCTTGTCTCTGCTTTGGAGGCTCCCAAGGCTTCTCTTCTCACTCTGTCCCTTCCCTGCTGAAGTTGCACGTAGCTGCTGTGGAGAGGTAAGTGAGACTCCAACGGGGCATCCATGTTCTCAGATGTGCTCCAGTTTTCAGGCTCAGAAGTGGTGGGGGGAGGAGTCCTCATCTCCCCTCCCTCACTCCAGGTCCCACTGGCTGCCCAGCTCTGCCCACTTTCCTCCAGTGATGCCTCCCCCTTTCTAATCCAGTCTGCGGCAGCAGCTGTTTCATGGCTCTGTCTATAACTGTTAATCCAATTCACTCTCTAGAAGCCCCCAGAATATTTTCTGGAGGAGTTCTAAGGAAGAAACTCAAGGCTTGTGCACTATTTTGTGTGTAAGTGTGTGTGTGTGGGGGGAGGTGAAGGGCTGAATTAAGCTGAGGGCTTTCTTACTTGCTAGACAACTTCTTTACTACTTGAGACACAACCACAGACAACTTCACACATATTTAACACACACTTTCATACATGTTAGAATAAATTATTATTTTCTTTTTGAGATAATCTTGCTACATAGTTCAAGCTGGCCTTAAATTTGAGATCTTCCTGCCTTAGAGTCTCTCGTGCTGCAATGACAGGTGGGCATCACCATGCTTCACTTTTTTTTTTTTTGCCAGTCCTGGGGCTTGAACTCAGGGTCTGGGCACCGTCCTTGGACACACTTTGCTCAAGGATAGCGCTCTGCCACTTGAGTCTCAGCGCCACTTCCAGCTTTTTCTGTATATGTGATACCGAGGAATCGAATCTAGGGCTTTGTGCATGCTAGGTGAGCACTCTACCACTAGGCTACAATTTCCAGCCCTGTAACTTCTTTTTTATTATTATTATTTTTAATTTTTATTATAAATTTGATATACAGAGGGGTTACGGTTATATAAGTCAGGTAAAGAGTACATTTCTTTTTAGACAATGTCACTTTTTCCTCGCTCCATGCTTAACTCTAAAAGAAGTATTTTAAGGGGCCAGAAGTATGGCCTAATGTTTGTCTTGTATGCATGAAGTTCTGGGTTCAATTCCTTGGTATGAAATACACAGAAAAAGCTGCAAGTGGTGCTGTGGCTCAAGTGATAGAGTGCTAGCCTTAAGAAAGCTCAAGGACAGTGCTCAGGTCCTAAATTCAATCACCAGGACTGGCAACAAAAAGAAGTATTTTAAAAAGAAAACACTAACAGCATTTTCCACATTTTAAACTACTAAGAGTGGCTAATGTACAGTTAAATCTATTTACTATCTGTTGCTTGCTGAAATTTTCAATATCCCTCCCAGAAAAATTTTAATGAGGAACTTGTTTTATAAAAGAGAATGGAGGGCTGGGAGTTTGGCCTAGGGGTAGAGTGCTTGCCTAGCATGCACTAAGACTGGGGTTCGATTCCTCAGTACTACATACACAGAAAAAAGGCAGAAGTGGTGCTGAGGCTCAAGTGGTAGAGCTCTAGCCGGGTGGCTCACACTGTAATCCTAGCTACTCAGGAGGCTGAGATCTGAGGATCAAGGTTCAAAGCCAGCCCATGCACAAAAGGACCTGAGACTCTTATCTCCAGTTAACCCCTAGAAAATAGGAAGTGGGGTATGGGTAGCCTAGAGCTGAAGAGCTCAGAGACAACATCTAGGCCCAAGAGTAGGCCTCACCCTAGAGACTGGGAGCCCAACAAAAGGCCTACAGAAATCTTTGGTTGGGGGTGGGGTGTGGCTTCTTCCTAGGGTACCTTGTGAGTGCGTGCATGCGCATGTGCACATGTGTATGTGTGTGTGTGTGTCTCACCCGGCTTGAAGTAGGCCTGGACACTGTCCTGGAGCTCTTCAGCTCAAGGCTTCACCCTCTAGGAGCCAAGCTCCACCTTCTGTTTTCTAAGGTTAATTGGAGATAAGAATCTCAGGTCCTCCAGTGCCCTGGCTGGCTTTAAACCTAGATCCTTAGATCTCAGCCTCCCGAGTAGCTAGGATTACAGATGATAGCCACCACGCCCAGCCCTAGGGCACTCCCCCCCTCCCCCGTCTTAGGGCTGCTCCAGAGTTAGACTGAGGGAAAACGATCAAGGTGATGAAGGCCTCTTACCTTGGACATAGCTGTACTCAGAGCACAAGATGTCTCCTTCTTACCACACCAGTCAGATAACTGTGGCTTTTGTTTGGTTCACAGAACAAAGCAGCCCAAGGCAGGGTTGGGAGCTCTCAAACAAGCTGACCTCCAGGGCCAGGAAGTCTCGGCATTCTGACACTGCAGTCTGGGCTTCCTACCTTCTAAACCCAGTTAACCCCAGGTCTTAATTCTCCTTTGTTTTAGAAGAGGGGTAAGGGTGGTAAGTCAGGCTACAAGGAATCCAATGACTCCAGGGCTCAGTGTTACCTGAGGCCAAACAGAAAAAACAACAACAAAAAAAAAAACCAAACTCACCTGGGACACGTAAGCCCCACCCTCCACCCCCAGGACTGCCTTGACCATTTCCCCCATACATTCCCTGGAGGGTTGAAATCTTGGTAGGGCTACAGCTACTGGACAGATAGCCTAGGTGACCTGCGGTGAGTGTACAAGAGTTCAAATCTGCTACCTCCAAAACATCCAGTTTTCCACCCCAGAGAAGCCTTCCATGTGTCATTTCTACCCCGATTACCTGAAACAGAGTCAATAACTCCCTATACCACTCCCACTGCAGCAAAAAAAGAAGGAAAAGAGAAAAAAATGCACTTTTAAATAGTACAGTCGTTCATTGACTCTAACGAGTAAACTGCAGCTGGGCATAACTGCACACCTGCCTGTTCACTGTTCACCATATGCCTCCTGCATTGGTGGGGGGCTGGTGCAGCTGGGGCAGAGAGGCCAGTAATGCAATGGGACCTGGAGATGGGCACACTATTTACCAGCTGGGGACAGGGACCTGGCAGGATATTTAGCCTCTTAACCCCAGACACCCACAGGTCCAAGAAGTCCCTCCGGCCCCCCTGCCCTTCAGGGAGGCAGGTTGTAGGGTTTCCTGCTCAGGTTCTGGCTGGCCCTTCAGAGCCCTCCACTTCAGCATCCTCTGCCTGCTGCTTCAGGTCTCTTCTTCTAGCCACTCTCCATCCCACTCCCTTTCTCAGCTTTTCAAGGCTCTGCTTCGCTCTTCCCCCAGCTGCTCCTATTAAACAAGGCAGCCAGCCTGGCAGAGGCAGTGTTACGTTCTAGGACTCGCTACCTCCTTCTCCTGCATGTCATCTCCATTCCCATTCTCCTGGCACTAAAACTACCTGCTATTTTTTTTTTTTTTTTGGTGTGTGCCAGTTTTGGGCTTGCGCTCAGGGCCTGAGCACTGTCCTTGGACTTTCTCAAGACTAGAGCTCTACCACTTGAGCCTCAGCACCACTTCTGGCTTTTTTTCTATGTATGTGGTACTGAAGAATTGAACCGGGTCGTCCTGCATGCGAGGCAAGCGCTCTTCCCCTAGGCCACACTCCCGGCCCCTACCTGCTAATTTCGGTGTACTCAGCACACACAGTGGGCTGGAGAGCACTGACTTAGGTATACCTGGAACTCTGTGTCAAGAAGAGAGAGGCTGGGATTACAGCAAGCACTTGGAATGTGTTAGAGGACGGAAGTGACTGGGGTCCTGAATTATGTGGTTAGGAGGCAGCCAAGGTCCGTACCTCCACATCTTCCAGACTTGCACAGGATCCCGCTCTAGAGCAGGTGGGCTCTGGAAGTCACCAGGCTCAGGCTCCCACTGGCCCCACTGTGCCAGTGAGAGGGATGTTAGCCTTTCAAGGACTGCCAGCTGCCCAATCGGCACATGGTAGCTATCGTGGCATGCCTGTTATCCAAAGCTCTCTGGGGTCAGTGTTAGAGGAACTTGACGGTCTTTTGGGTTTTTCTTTCTTTTTGTGCCTGTCCTGGGGCTTGAGCACTGGTTCTGGGCAATGTCCCTGAGCTTTTTTTGCTCAAGGCAAGTGCTTTACCACTTGAGTCACAGTTCCACTTTTGACTTTCCTAATTGGAGATAAGTCTCATGGACTTTCCTCCCTGGCTGGCTCAGCACCCCAGTCCTCACATTCCAGTCTCCAGAGTAGCTAGGACGACAGCTGTGGTCACAGGTGCAGGGCTGTTTCTTGTTCTTCACTTAGAAATGGAGCTAGGAGGGTCCTTTCTGTCTGTGTCCTCCCTGTGGATGTGCACATTAGGTGGAAGAACATATTGGGAACAGGAGCATTGGCTCCCAGTAAGTGCTCAGTAAATATTGTCCCAGCTTTTAATGGACTAGGCTAGCAATTTTGCTGTGGCTCTTCTCCAGGGTCTGGCCTAGTGATCTCCCGTTTACCGAGAGGGACGGAGGCCTCCCTGCATCAGAAGCGCATTTTGCACGGGTGCTGTCAGGTTCACTCCAGCTTCATAAGGAGCTCCCCACTTCCAACACTCATCATGCTAATCAAGAGTGAGTCAATCAATCCTATTGTCTCAAGTAACAATGTCCCCAGTCCCTCCTTCAGCTCCCTAACTTCTTTAAAACCTCCACACAGCCTTTTATCTTGCTGCCCTTTGCTTGATTTAAGGTTAGGAAGGGAATGCATATGACTTTGGAGGTAGACTGGATGGCTAGCACTCTACCACTTGCATCGCAGCTCCACCTCCAGGTTTTTGGTGGTTACCTGAAGACAAGAGTTTCCTGAACATTCTTGCCCATGTTGGTGCTTCAAACCGTGATCCTCAGATCTCAGATTCTTAAGTAGCTAGGATTGCTGGCATGAGCTACCAGTACCCAGCTTAACCATCACTTGTTAAAGTACATTTGGATTTTTCCTAAGTTTTGAGGAAAAACGAACTACAAATATTTGTGTGCTTTACCACTTGAACCTCAGTATGTAGATACCCTAATTTCTCTTGGGCCAATGAGTAGGAGTAAAATGTCTGGCATATACAAGAAGTATGTTTAATTAAAAAACAAACAAAAAAAAACCCACCACAACCCTTTCCAGACAAAGTGGCTGCCAACTGCAGATAAAGGTCCCATTATTCTGAACCTTTTCCACTGCTAAGTATAATCAGTCTCTTAAAATATTTGCCATTTCAATTATGTATCTATGACATACAAACCCTCAGCCTAATTTTGATTATGTTCTAAAATCTAAGTGCCAATGATTGTATATACATTTCCTTCTTGAATACCTGTTTGTTAAACACGTCATTTGAAATATGATGTAAAAATCAATGTTAATAAATTCTTTAATTAAAAAAAAATATTTGCCACTCCAAACAAATAGACGCATGAGGAAATGCTCAACATCCTTGGCCCTAAAAGAAATGTAAATCAAGTGGGGCCGGGAGTTTGGCCTAGTGGTTAAAGTGCTTGCCTAGCATGCATGAAGACCCGGGTTCGATTCCTCGGTACCACATATATAGAAAAAAGCCGGAAGTGGTGCTGAGGCTCAAGTGGTAGAGCTCTAGCCTTGAGAAAGTCCAAGGACAGAGCTCAGGCCCTGAGCTCAAGCCCAGGACTGGCAAAAAAAAAAAAAAAATGTAAATCAAGGCCAGGCAAGGTGGCTCACACCTATAATCCTAGCTACTCAGAGGCTGAGATCTGAGGATCCCGGTTCAAAGCCAGCTCAGGCAAAAAAGTCCTGTGAGACACTTATCTCCAATTAACCTCTAGGAAACCTGAAGTGGTGCTGTGGTTCAAGGTGGTAGCCTTGAGTTGAAAAGCTCATGGACAACACCCAGGCCCAGGGGCAGGGCGGTAGCCTTGATAAAGAGCTCAGGGACATTGCCCAGGCCGGAATTCAAGCCCCATGACCCATAAAAAATAAATAACTAAATAAATAGAATTTTAACAACAACAAACGCTAAGAGGGGATGTGACAGAAAAGGAACCTTATTGCACTAGTGGTGGAAATATAAAACTAGTACAGGCGCTCTGGAATGTGTTTGGAGATTCCTCAGAAAACTGAACATAAATTTCCCCATGACCCAGCTATACTACTCTTAGGCATCTACCCAGATCATTACCCATTAGTATGCGGTAAAGACACTTGTACATGTTCACATCCAGGTTCACTGCTGCACTATTCACAACAGCCACGTTATGAAAATAGCCCAGATGCCCTACAACAGATGAATGGATCAATAAAATGTCATATAAATACACAGTGGAATTTTACATAGCCATTAGAAAGAATAAGATAATGTCATTTGCAGGGAAATGGATGGACCTAGAACAAATCATGCTAAATGAGTAAGCCAGGCTCAGGGAGATAGTGCATGTTTTCTCTCTTACATGGAAGCTAGATCTAAAATATAACTGGACATGACTAAAGGGACGCCTCTCTAGATTTCTCCCTAAAATATAGAGACTCCTTTGAGACCCCTCTTCCATTCCCTACAGGAATTTCCCGACTACTAGACTTGCCAAACATCCAGCTGGGGGCTGTAAATTCCCTGATAATAGAGCTCAGATTATAGGAACGGCCTGACCAGGTGGAGCTACCAGAGCTCCTCTCCCACCCCACCCCTTTTGCCTGCCAGGGTAAGGAAAGCCCCATCCCCTTTCCTTTGTCATCAGAGCAGTGCACTGGAAGCTGCCTGCTGAGATGACAGGTCGGCTCAAACAGCAAAGGTGTCAGTGGTCACCTTAGCAGGCACTCAAGTATGTTGAAATTTTTACTGGCCAAACCCAACCACATGGCTGGTGGCCTATAAAAGTAGCCAGTGTTCTTAAAGAACTGAAAATTGACCCTCCCTAAGATCCCATCATACCTCTTCTGGGCATCTACCCTGAACATCATAACCCAAGATATGATAAGGACACCTGCTCAGCTATGTTCATTTCTGCACTACTCACAATAGCCAGGCGATGGAAACAATCCAGATGCCCTACTACAAATGAATGGATACAGAAAATGTGGTATACACACACACACACACACACACACACACACACACACACACACAATATGGAATTCTACATAGCCAACAGACAAGATAAAATAATGGCATTTGCAGGAAAGTGGATGAACCTAGAGTGAATCATGTTGAGTGAGATAAGTCAAGACCAAAAGGAACAAAAGGCGCATGGTATCCTTAATATGTGGCTATTAGGTCCAAACAGTACAAGAGTGAGGACTCAATATTTGCATACCCCATGCTATGGACATGGTACTGGAAATATAAACATAACTATATAGACATAAAAACCTATGACTCTATAGACATAATGTTTTATTTCATAAATTAATATGTTTCTATGACATACAAACCCTTAGCCTAATTTTGATTAAGTTCTAAAAACTAAGTCCCAGTGATTGTATATAGAGATTCCCTTCTTGAACACTTGTTTGTTAAACTACTCATTTGAAATATGATGTAAAAATCAATGTTAATAAATTCTTTAAAAAAAAAAAGTAGCCTGTGAGATTAAGTATGGTAGCTCTCTCACACACCTTAGAGATGGCCCTGATCATTTTGCATGCTTCTCCATGCTAGGTGCGGAATAAAGCTCTGTCTAACCTCTATTTTTGTGTCAGACTCATTCCTTTGATCACAGACCCTCATACTGGGGGGCTTGGACCCTAATAATGATAACTTATACTGCACTCTAGGCATTCACACACAAATGGATTAAAGGAGGATTCCCTCAGAGGAGGAACCAAGAGGTATAACTTCTCTTAACATTTAAAATATCATTTATCATAATGAATTTCTGGAATTCAATGATTTTGGTTATTGTTCATGGTAGTGGTACTATTTGTTTTGGTTATTTTTTGTTTTGTTTACAGAGGACAAAGAAAGGGAGGAAAGATAAACAAATACAATTATGCTGCTCAGCACAAAAATATTTGCTATTCTAATAAATGTTCAGTGATATCTCATTGTGATTTTAATGTATATTTCCTTGATGATCAATGATTTGAATATCTTCTCACCTTTTTCAGTGCTGAAGATGGAATTTAGGGTTTTAAACTTATGTCTATGTATACACACACACACACACACACACACACACACACACACACACACAGGGCCTACTATCTAATGCTGGAGTTTTATTTATCTATATAACAAATATGGGAGCTGGATAACACAAGTCCTTAAGTTTCCTTGAGATTGTTTAAGCCATTCTAGTTCCTTTGCATCTCTAAATGAACTTTAAAATCAGCCTGTTTGTTTCAACAAAAGGAACTACCTGTTTTGGCTTTGAGTTTGATTACTCTGGATATTCAGCCTTCCCACTGACCAAAAAAAAAGAAATCCTCTAGGTTGGTCTTCTTTGACTTGTCTCTACAGTATTTCATTAGCATCTATTCTTTGTACATTCTTTGTTATCTCTAAATGTTATTGTCAAATACGTCAAATAGTTTAATGTTAATAAAATAGCTTCTTGGAAGATAAAGTTGCAGAGCCCGCTGTGTCTTCCACTGGAAGGGTCACTGTGCCCAGTGCTACACGTTCTTTTCTTGCTTGCTTTTTTTTTTTTTGGTGCTGGTACTGAGGCTTGAACTCAGGGCCCAGGCACTGACCCTTAGCTTTTTTGCAGCTATTAGCTGAGAGGTTTCCTACATGATCTTTTCAGGGCTGAGGAATGATACACTTCTTAGTTTGCTTAGAATTTTTATATGGAATGGGTAAGAAATCTTGTCAAATTCTTTGCATCTGAGATCACTTTTTCTCATGCTAATTAAGATTTGAGTTTGAAAAGACTGCCTTTTAGAAATCCAACTTTGCACTACTGGGTAAGTATCACTAGATGATGATTTATACATTGGTGTATTTAACCAGTTCAGAACTTTGCATCTATGTCCATGAGGATTGGAAGTTGATAGTTTTCCTTTATTTTTCGTGGTAGTACTGAGCTCAGGGCACGCAAGGCTTCACTTCTGCTTGGCAGGTGATCAAAGGCTGACCCACACCCAGACCATTTGTGTAGCACTGGTAATTGAATAATGCTAACTGGTAGAATTTAATTGAAATATTTCTCTCTCTTTTTTTTATTCCTTTTGGAAGAGTTTGGGTACAATTATTACTATTTTGTAATAGTACAAGTGTCAAAGATATGGTAAAAGATTGAAATAGGTCAAAAAGATTACTGCTGAATCTTATGTAGCTCAGACTTTTAAGTTCAGTCTTCCTTTTCTGGACCACTTTATAACTATGTAAATTATAAGAAAATAAAACAAAAAGGAAGAGAATATTGGAATTTCTCATTCTTAAAGGCAAGTCTTAAGAAGCACTGAGGAAGTGTCTCAGTGGTAGAAATGCTTGCCCAGCATGCTCAACGCTCTAGGCTTCCGTCCCTAGCATCACAAAAACAAATACAAATCATTAAAATGGGTATCGTGAGGTCTTTTCAGCTTCTCACCACTCAGACCATGATTCCATGATGAACTTGGCTCACTTTACAGAGTTCAGGTTTGACTGTTATCTGTTAAGTGGGATAGTAACATCTCTAAGCATCTCAAACAACCAAGTAGGACTGCAGCGCTGCAGGGCTGGATGTGCCCACGATAACCACCTGTGCCTCAGGGCCAAAGGCACCAAGATGCTTCTGCTTCTCTTCCCGCACTTTGGCCAATAGTTCAAAGACTCATTATCATCTTAAAATGAATTTCATCCCAGCTTCTAATAGTCTGGAAGCTATGAAAAGGGCCCAGCACCTCTGGACCGCTCCAAGTCAAAGGCAGCTGAAGGTCAGCCCTGAGGGTGGCCCCTTTCCCTTCTGCCTGGCATTTATTTGGAAAGGTTAGCCAGTGCTGGTGGCTCACACCTGGAATCCTACCTACTCAGGAGGCTGAAGTACGAGGATCACGGTTCAAAGCCACTCAAGGCAGGAAAGTCCCCGAGATTCTTATCTCCAATTAACCACTCAAAAACTGGAAGTGGTGCTGTGGCTCAAGTGGCAGCGCTAGCTAGCCTTGAACATGAAGAGGCTCAGGGACAGTGTCCAGTCCCTGAGTTCAAGCCCCACAGCCAAAAAACAAAAACCAAAACCAGCTGCCAGTCTCACACTTCCTCATAGCCATGCTGCCACGGCCAGGCCACACCTCAGGAACTTTCTTCCGCCCGCCCCTCCAGCTGTTTTCTTGCTCAAGCTCATATTTAGGTCAGCCTGTACAGGAGTGTGCCTTCCAGGCTGCCAGGTGCTATGAGCAGTACAGTGCTTCCGGGTGGGCAGCCAGTGAGATGGGTGCTGCTTCCTGGTACTGTTCAGTTGTGAGGGACACAGCCACCAGGAAAGGTAGGATTGAATACTGTTGAGTGGGGCAGTGGGTGTGAACAGCCACGTCTGCGCAGTGCACTTTGCTCTACTGAAAAAATGATTGACTTTTTTTATGGTGCTGTCTCTCTTCTCTGCCTGAGGTTATGCATATTCTAACCTTTGTGGGCCTGTCTCCTTATCCTTAAAATGAAATTAGACTGAATGACATTTAAGTTCTCTTCCAATCTGAAGTTTAAAAAAGATTATGGCAAGGGAAAGAAATTAGGTGTAATTCATTTTCCTGTGTCTATCAATCCAGTCATTCAGGCATCCATCTGTTTAGAAGAACTTTCCCTATAGATTGTACAATGCAAGTTGCAGTGTCTCAGCTGCAGCCCTGCTTTCAAGGATGTTCTAAAACACCTTCCCCTGCCGGGGCTAAGTGTGGAGAGTGCCTAGAAAGGTCTTCACTAGCCAGTGCTGGAGGAACTACTAATCAATCCATTAATTAATTAACAATCAGCAAATGGCATCCAGGGGGAAAGTGCGACTTAGCTTCCAAATGCTAATTATTGGCCCCTTTCTGGAGCAGAGTTGCTTAGGGCAGATCGTGGCACTATCCCAGATGAGCTGGCTCAGTCACTGAAGAAGGCTGGGATTCTCATTTGTATCAGCATGCTTGCCAGGATTTATCTGGTAAGATTAATTAGACTTTTAGAACTCCAGATAACAGCCATAAAATGTTCGCATTGGTGTCATAAGTGTACAGAAATGGTCCAGAGCAATCTGAGAGGATGGGTGTTACAGGTTCTGTTTTTTGTTGTTGTTGTTGTTTTTCAGTCATGGGGCTTGAACTGTGGGTGTGTGCGCTGTCTCTGAAATCTTCAGCTCAAGGTTACTACCCTACCCCTCCAGCCACAGCACCACTCTAGTTTTCTGGTGGTTAATTCACGATAAGAGTCTCATGGGACTTTGGTGCTCGGGTTGGCTTTGAACCATGATCCTCAGAGTTCAGCCTTCTCAGTAGCAAGGATTACAAGCATGAGCCACTGCGCCCGGCACAGGTTCAGTTTTCTACTACCTCTCCAGTCAATCTCTCAGTGATCTTTCTGTAAGGTGACCCTGGGAAATCACTGCCCTGAGTCTCATTTTTAATTGGCCACAAATCCTGTCTCATGCATTCCTCCATCCCGTTCCCTTGCAGCTTCCCAGGAAATGTGATGTCATCTTGGTGTATTTGTCATATAGCAACATTTGGAACCATAGGAGAAACTGCCTGGCCCAGTGCCCCAGGCAATCCATCTGGTCACCATCTTGACTTCCCACTTTCTCCTCACTCCCCAAAGCTGGAGCCACTGAATGCTCTGAAAGGGCAGTGCTAGGGGGCTAATGTGCTGGCTATGATCCTGCACCTGTATCCCAGACATTCTCATATCGCCACCAGTCCTGAATACAAACTCCTAGAGGGAAGTGTTTGTGTCTTCTTGAACAATTTGCACAGGGACAGGCACAGGTGAAAGTAGTGAGCTGATGTTTCGCTGGCTCACAATTGAAGTATTGTGCGTTTACGTGAAGAGACGTGTACATTGTTAACATGTGGAAACTTTAAGATGAGGCATGAATGAGGCTTCTGCTCCAATTTTTGTTATGAAGACAATATAATTACAAGGCCATAATTCCACCTTTGGTTATAAATACAATATAATTATGAGATCCAAGCTTCAACTTCTGTTATAAGGACAATAAAATCATGAGGGCAAATTCACTTCAAAACCAATCAACATACAGGTTTCACCTATGCAGATGAATTGTCTTGGACACAGAACACTTTCAATGCACTGTTGGTGAGGAGGGCTCTGGAGGTACCCCTGGCCCTACTGCCATCCAGAGGGGGACAGATGTGGGCCACTGTCAGCTCTTCTGGCTCTGGGGCGAGGGCACAGTCTATGGAGAGTATCCTAGAGCTTTCTGAAATGTCTCTCTCTACCTTTACTACTTTCACTACCAAGAAGTCAGAGCTGAAATCCTATGCCTTCCCAGGTTGTCACTGTCAGATGCATGCAAGCTTGGATCTGATGGGACAGTGATCAGTGATGGGATATTTCAGAGCATATCCCCCATGCTGGCACTGTGGATGCAATGGCAGCTGGCTCTGAGGACGTGGTGGTGTTCATCAAGGCCCTGATGACATCAGTGCATGCTGGAGGGTTAAGCTTTCAACCAGCAGCCCAAGTAAGAACTGATTCAAGTTCAGCCGAAAAGCCTTGCCTCTGACATTTCAATGAGTCTTCAAATCATGCAGGGTCAGTCTCTGTGGCTTATTTTTTGCTTCAATTAATTATGGTAGATTCTTCTGAATTTTCTTTTTATTTTTGGTTGGTTGTGGGGTTTGAATTCTGGGCCTGGGTGCTGTCCCTGAGCTCTTCAGCTCAAGGCTAGTGCTCTACCATTTAGAGCTACAGTACCACTTCCGGTTTTCTGGTGGTTTATTCAACATGGACTTTCCTGCCCAGGTTGACCTTGAACTGCGATCCTCAGATCTCAGCCTCCTAAGTAGTTAGGATTATAGGCATGAGCCACTGGTGCCCAGCTTCTTCTTAATTTTTATTAATTAAAAAAATACTGACCCCAGGGGCCAGGAGTGTTAAGAGTACTCACCTAGCATGCACAAAGCCCTGGGTTCAATTCCTTAGAAAAAGCTGGAAGTGGTGCTGTGACTCAAGTGGCAAAGAGCTAGCCTTGAGCAAAAAGTGTTCAAGGACAGTGCCCGGGCCCTGAGTTCAAGCCCCAGAACTGGCAATCAATCAATCAATCAATCAATACCTGACTCCAATTGGGCATTGTTCCAGATGCTTTGGATACTGAGGCAGTGGCGTCTAGAATTCACAGTATTGGAGGAGTGATGCCAGGTACCAGACCTTGGAGACATGGGGATACAAGGTTTTATCCTAAATGTATTGGTCTGCAAGTGAGGATACATTTAGTGTTAAAAATTGAGCTCTAACCTGGCGTGGTAGCTCACACCTGTAATCCTAGCTACTCAGGAGGCTGAGATCTGAGGATCAAGGTTCAAAGCCAGTCCAGGCACAAAAGGAGCTGAGACGCTTATCTCCCATTATCCCTTAGAAAACAGGAAGTGGGGCTTGGCTCAAGGGTAGGGCAGGTAGCTTTAAGCTGAAGAGCTCAGGGACAGCACCCAGGCCTAGTTCAAGCCCTATGACCTACAAAAAACAAAAACAAAACAAAAACAACTAAGCTCTAAGCCTGGGTGCTGGTTGCTCAAGCCTGTAATGCTAGCTACTCAGGAGGCTGAGATCTGAGGATTATGATTCAAAGTTAGCCCAGGCAAAGTCCAACAGACTCTAATTCCAATTAACCACCAGAAAACTGGAAGTGGAGCTATGTCTAAAGTGGTAGAGTGCTGGCCTTGAGCAAAAGAGCTCAGGGATAGAGCCCAAGCCCTGAGTCCAAGTCCCCAAACTGCAAAACAAAACAAAAACTCTATGCTGAGTGCTGGTGGCTCACATCTGTAATTCCTTGCTACTCAGAAGGCTGAGATCTCAGGATTGCGGTTCATAAGCCAGCCCAGGTAGGGAGGTCAACGAAACTAAAACGAACCACCAGAAAACTGGCAGTGGAGCTATAGCTCAATAATAGCCTTTGGCAAAAGAGCTCAGGTGCCTAGGCCCCGTGTTCAAGCCCCACGACTGAAAACAAACAAAAAAACTGAGTTTTGCAAGCTCATGGCAAGATTTGATTCCAAGAAGGCATTATAGGAAACTAAAACATACCCACTGAAGGTCAGACTGGAGAAATTCAGTGATTGCATTTAAGAAGTTGCAGTTCAGTGGGGTTTGTATGGCTGCTGCAGTCAGGGGAGGGGATGAATAAGATATGGCACTTGGCTTACAGCATCTTCAGAGACACATGGAACTTCTGATTATTCTGTGAGAGTCTTCAGCAAATCCACATGTGGCTGACAGCTCTCTACAGTGTTTGTTGGCTCCTGGCCTGGCTTCCATGACCCAACAGGGGCCACAGGCTGTCATCCTGAGCCCTGGGACTCCAGACAGGAAGAGTGAGATCCTGTGACTTGGAATGAGCCACGTGGGAAGACTTGACTGTCTTGGGATTTGCTGAACTCCTCAATCTACTGAGCACCCTTTCTAAAAAAGCTGCTTTTCTTCTGACTAATGGAGATTCTCTTCTGCCATAGACTCTGCTTCTCATTTAAACCCTCACCCTGCCTACTGCCTCTGTACTGGTGAGTAGATCCTGATGTCAGGCTGTTTCTAATTGCTTCAGTTTTATTACTTCAACCAGAATCTCACCAAGATAGCTACCAATGCAGGTTCCGGCTATGGTTTGATTCTGTTTCCAAAACACTGCCACCTCGAAGCATCAGCCCGCTTTGGATCCCCTGGTCCTCTTACTTTGGATCAGCAACAACTGCATGGGTGGGGCGGACAACTGGCCATCACAGGAAATAAGCCACCAGAAAGTACATGAGTTGTCACAGGGCTGGAAAGACAATCTCCTGTCCAGGGTCGGCCTTGGCTAATCTTGCTTACATCTTATTCTTCTTTGCCTCTCAGCTTTCCAAGGGCATTTTTACCTTTAAATGGGAATTCTGCTATCTCCTTGTCTCCTGAGGCAAAGCGGCGTGCATTGCATCCTAACTACTTGAGGGGTATAGTTGGCTCAAGTGGTGGAGTCTCTCCTTTCCAAGCCCAAGGTCCTGAGTTTGAGCCCCAGTGTCACCAAGGGAAAAAAGACCTAATGTCTAATCCAGACAAAAAGAAACCTCCCACACAGATACATTTTTCAAGCTGTGTGAATAACTCTAATTCATTTCAAATGCTACCTGCATACATGGCTTTTGTGTGGTGAACCTGAAGGCTGTCTTTATGCCATGATACAGCAAATCTATTATATTTGTACCATGGTATATGACTTATGAACTCTGGAAAAGGACCAAATAAGCTACTATACAATTTTCTCAGGTCTTTATTTGTGGCAGGCTATCAGAAGTGAGACCAGTGGAAGCCTGCACTGAGGAAGACAGCTGCATGGAGGACACAGCCTGGAGCCCTCCCCAACAATCTTCTCCTCTAGGCACCCCCTCCTCTTGGCATCCAATTTTGAACAAGTGCACCCTATTTTCACAGTAAGCTGTTTTTCACAGCCAGCCTTTTACACATTTATTCATATTTATTTACTGTCATTTCTATTCCTTTTCCTCCAGTGAAAATAGAGTCATCTCTGACAAGTTTCTTGGTCTCTCTTTGGTTACCAGCACAGCACAGGATTTCCACACCCATTCTTTTTTGTTGTTGTTGTTGTTGTTGTTTTTTGGGTTTTTTTTGCCAGTCCTGGGCTTGAGCTCAGGGCCTGAGCACTGTCCTTGGACTTTCTCAAGGCTAGAGCTCTACCACTTGAGCCTCAGCACCACTTCTGGCTTTTTTCTATGTATGTGGTACCAAGGAATCGAACCTGGGTCTTCATGCATGCTAGGCAAGCACTTTAACCACTAGGCCAAACTCCCGGCCTCCACACCCATTCTTGCACACATCTTACCCCTGTGCCATCTGCATTCCCTTCGGTCACCTTTCCCAATTGCACATGTCCTCACTGGATCTCTTTGACAGCTTAGGCCCCAGACAGCTAAGTACAGCAGCCATAATTACCTTTCAAAACACCACCAGGTAACACCAGTGCCCAGGACAAAACCTGCCAGTGACTACATAAAAGATAAAATCAAAAGCTGTGCCTAGAAAATCATCCCGGGCAGGACCGACACTCCCCTCCTATCCAACTTCTAGGTGGATAGGAGATAAGAGTCTCACAGACTTTCCAGCGGGAGCTGGTTTCAGGCAGAGCTCCTTAGATCCCAGACTCCTGAATAGCTAGGATTGCAGGACTGAGACTCAGGCACCAACCAGGTTAACTTTGCGATGGGGTTTCATCTGAGCTGCAATTTACCTACTTCTCTCTCCAGAACTGAGACTCGTAGCCTTTTTCTGTCCTCAGCAACTTGGGCTCATCTTAACCTTATACATAGCATGGAATGACAGGCACAGAGGGTAAAAAAGGGGTCCCAGGAACTTTTCTGCAGAGGCTGGCCTCAAACAATGATCCTTCTCTTCTCAGCCTCTCTAATATTACATGGATCACAGGTCTGTGCCACTAGCTCTGGTTCCATGCTTTCTACTCCTACTGCTGAGCAAATAGGGACCATGAGGAATGGAATGGCCTGGATGATGAGATGGATTGCAAGACAATTTCATTTCAAAGAACACTAGCCAAATATGGGCGGCCAGGCGCCACGTGTGGAGGAGATGGAGCAAGCAGAGTTCAAGTGCGTACGCAGGGAGAGAATCAGGGGAAGTCAATTCTGAGAGCTTTAAAATTACGAAAGGGCTTCAATTCTGCACTTCGATAAAGCCAGAGAAATGAAGATTTAAGTTTTGCTGGTGATATTCTCACTGTAGTCATTGCTTTCAGTTAAATAATTTGTTGAATACTTAATTGGTACACAATATTTTTCTGGATAGCTACAAAAAAGCAAGTTACAACAAAAAAAGCCAGTGGGATAGAAGAACGAAGAGGAACTGTGACATTATCAAGAATAAAGAATTCAGTGACCGGGAGTGTGGTCTAGTGGTAGCCTGCTCATCTAGCATGCATGCATGAAGTCCTGGATTTGATTCCCAGGCACCACATACACAGGAAAAAAAAAAAGCCAGAAGTGGTGCTGTGGCTCAAGTGGCAGAGTACTAGCCTTAAACAAAAACAGTCCAAGGACAGTGCCCAGGCCCTGAGTTCAAGCCCCAGGGCTGGCAAAAGAAAAAAAAAAAAAAGAAAATAATAAAGAATTCAAACCATGATGCAAAGTACAGAAACAAAAGTGAAAACAAATGAGGAAAAACATGGAGATATTAAAAACCAGACCAGCAATACCATGAATTACTAAAATTTTAAACAGATTAAATTCTAATGAAGTACAAATTATCTCAGATTGCACTTAAAAGTTGTAAGCTTTTGCCAGATGCCAGTGGCTCACACCTGTAATTCTAGCTATTCAGGAGGTTGAGATCTGAGGATCACAGTTCAAAGCCAGCTTGGGCATGGAGGTCCATCAGGCTCTTATTTCCAATTAACCACCAGAAAACTGGAAGGGGTGCTGTGTCTCAAATGGTAGAACACTAGCCTTGAACTGAAGAGCTCAGGGACAGTGCCCAGGCCCAGAGTTCAAGCCCCACAACACAAAAAGTTGTAAGTTTTTAACAAAACTATATTTAAATAGAAAAATAAGCTGGTGATAAAAGAAGTATGAAAATTTTAGATAAAGTTTTTGTTTGTCTGTTTTTTGTGGGGATGGGGGCTTGAACTCTGGGCCTGGGTTCTGTCCCTGAGTGCTTTTGCTCAAAGTTACTGCCCTACCCCTGGACCTGGGCATTGGCTCTGAGCCACAGCCCCACTTTCTGTTTTCTAGTAGTTAATTGGAGATAAGAGTCTCTCGTTCTTTAGTGCCAGGGCTGGTTTTGAATCACTATCCTCAGATGTCAGCCTCCTGAGTAGCTAGGATTACGGGTGTGAGATGCTGTCCCCAGCTAGATAAAATTTAAAAGCAAACAGATGAACTTCTTTTAAGCTAGAAAGAATCTCAAGTTGCAGTTTAAAAGTTCCTTCCTTGCATTCTTTTTTCCTTTCCTCTTATGTCCTAGGACAATAAAGCCATGTTACTACATCCAGCAAAAGTTATGCTTTTTTACATGAAGTACATCTGAAACAATATTTCACATGAGTAAAACATATAGGATAGACAAAGAAAGGAGGTCTCTGCAGTAATGAGGGCCAAAATATTATTAGAATTAATATAGACTCATAATAACTGGGGAGCAACTGGTATGCTTCAGTGGTAGAATGATGGCCTAACAAGTGAGAGGCCCTGGGTTCACAGCCCCAGTACTGGAAATAGAAGGAAAGGAAGGAAGGAGGGAAGGAAGGAAGGAAGGAAGGAAGGAAGGAAGGAAGCGAGGAAGGGAGGGAGGGAAGGAGGGAAGGAGAGAAGGAAGGAAGGAGGGAAAGAAAAGTAAGGAAAAGAAACTAAGCAATCTTCAGTCAGGAGACAATAAAGGCTGAGATCTGAGTACCACGGTTCAAGGCTAGCCTGGGTAGACTATTGCCTCAAATTAACCATTTCAGCAAAAAGCCAAAAGCAGAGGTGTGGTTCTAGTGGTAGAGTACCACCATAAGTGAAAAAGTTAACTGAGAGGACCATGCCCTCAGTTCAAGTTGCATTAACAGCATGCACACACATAAACTATTTGGTCACTATTAATAATAATTCATAATATTAATTTGATAATTATGTAATTATCAAATCAACAATAGTTAAAGTATATAATTATACATGATACATTTTATTATACTAATTATGCTATACGATTATAACTTGATAATTATACCGATCAAACAGAATTATATTAAACATATATATCAAACATATATATCAAATAGTTACTTAATTTGACTATAGCTTAATAATTATAGAATGTGATTATAACAAATTGATCAGTATAATTATCTAATAATTATCTAGTTCAAAAATAAGTTTTCTATCACATTGCTTTTTCTCCCATTTTTTTATTGTTATTAAGTAGTTGTACAAAGAGGTTACAATTCCAAAAGTCAGGTTTTAAGTACAATGCTTCTTGGTCAAAGTTACCCTTTCTTTTATTCTTCCCCCATTTCACCTCTCCCGTCCCTACCCTCGAGTTTTTACATAATGTATAATGAATATCAAGACTGTATTTGCTTACCCTTCCTCTCTCCATTCTTGTGACCTCCCCTTTTGCCCCCCCAATACATGTTTTTTCTTTCTGGTGTTGGTTTTGATATACAGTTCTTTAGGTGTTTGTATGAGTTATGAATTTAGATTCCTGGGCATGGTGGAACATACCTATAATCCTAGATATGAGGCTGATACAAAAGCAACAAAATGACAGGAAACACAACATACTTTTCAGTATTAATGTTGAATGGTAATGATTGTAACTTTTTTTTTTTTTTTGCCAGTCCTGGGCTTGGGCTCAGCGCTTGAGCACTGTCCCTGGATTTTTTCCTCAAGGCTAGGGCTCTACTACTTGAGCCACAGCACCACTTCTGGCTTTTTGCTACATATGTGGTACCGAGGAATTGAACCCGGGTCTTCATGCATGCTAGGCAAGCACTCTACCACTAGGCCAAACTCCTGGCCCCGATTGTAACTTTTTAATGAACGGATGGAGAATGGCATCTTGGATTAAAAACAAGATCCAACCATTTCTTGCCTAAGAGAAACACATCCCACCAACAAAGACAATTATATAGGCATAGGGTGAAAGGATGGAAACCATCTTCTAAGCAATTGGATCTTGAAAGCAGGAAGGAGCAGCCTTCAAATCGAAATCATTCTGAAGAAATGAAAAGATCACTTTATAAAGGAAATGATCCATGAAGAGGAAATTACAGTTGTTAAAAGATATGCACCAGTGGGTGCAGTGGCTCACACCTGTAATCCTAGCTACTCAAGAGGTATCTGGGGATCTTGGTTCAAAGCCAGCCTTGGCACTGAAGTCGGTGAGACTCCTATCTCCAATTAACCACTAGAAAAGTGGAAGTAGCACTGTGGCTCTAGTGGTAGGGAAGTAGCCTTGAGCTGAAGAACTCAGGAACAGGGCCAAGGCCCAGAGTTCAAGCCCCAGGACCAACAATAAGTAAATAAATAAATATATATGTATACATATATATATATATTAATGTGCAATTAATGTATACTAAAACAAATGAGTAACAGGAAAATAAATTGGGCTTACACAAAACAGGAGGGCTAATGAAAACTGAATGAGGACGAAATGGTAGGTGTGGTTTATGAAACCTGCTATAACTGTCTTAAGGAGGAGGAGTAGAATTGGAGGTGTGGCTCAGTTGGTAGAATACCTGTCAAAAAATGAAAGTGTCAGATACTAAGTTCAAGTCTACTGTTGGGACCCCCACCTCCCCAAAAAAAGGAGAAGTGGGGATGTGAGAGATGATAGAGGGGTGAAGTTATGTTGTTTACATGTATGAAAATGTGCTGATGAGATCAATACAACCTGAGTAGTAAGTAAGTAAAGACTCTCTCACTATGTAAGAAGATGAAGAGGCCAACTAGAATTCAGTGGACTAAGCCTGCAGCTACAAGCTGAATGGGGACTTGTGGAGCTCTGTGGGTGGAGGACCTGCCGCTGCACTGTGCTCAGTGCTCAGGGCTGCATTTCCCAGGCAGGGCCCATGGGTTCCTCAGGATTACATGGTCTCATTAAATGGATGTCGTCTCTAGCTTTCTCAGTTAGAAAAGATGACATCAAACATGGCATGTTCCTGAAAAACTGGAGATCTGAGAAAAGATCCATCCTCTGGTGTGACTTCTGTGATTGTCATGTGGTGTGGGGGTCTCCAATGTGCTGAGGGAGGCAGGGCGTGTGTCAGGAACTGCAGCTTCTCAGACCCCTCCCTGTTCCCTGGGGCTCACTGCAGGGCCTGGAATGAACCTGACAGTTCTTGAGGCATGTCTCTATTTCCTAATGCATGACTTCTTTGCAAAATAATCAATTACAGTTTTATTTTATTCTACCATTGCAAACTGGTGGCAGGATGCTGTTTCTTTGGTGTCAAAGGAGAGGTACCTGCATAAGGGATTGCCCAGGAACAGGGAAAGTGTATCAACAACAAGTCTGGCTCAGAGGACTTGGGTGAGGAGGAATCAAGATGAGGACAAAGCACTCTAAAGCGCCCAAAAGTTTTCAGTTTAGATGGAAAGACAAGGAGATTCAGGGAACCAAGGGGAGTCATCAACAGAGGGAGAAGGAAGGAGATAGGGGTCACAGCTAGTTAGCGGGTGGTGAAAACCTTGTTCCTTGGAGGCAGAAAGAAAGGTTATTAGCGGCCGGGAGTTTGGCCTAGTGGTTAAAGTGCTTGCCTAGCATGCATGAAGACCCGGGTTCAATTCCTCGGTACCACATACATAGAAAAAAGCCGGGAAGTGGTGCTGAGGCTCAAGTGGTAGAGCTCTAGCCTTGAGAAAGTCCAAGGACAGTGCTCAAGCCCTGAGCCCAAGCCCAGGACTGGCAAAAAAAAAAAAAAAAAAAAGAAAGGTTATGAGCTGGACCAGTGGCTCACGCCTGTAATCCTAGCTACTTAGGAGGCTGAGATATGAGGATCAAGGTTCAAAGCCAGCCCAGGCACAAAAGGACCTGAGACTTTCTCCAATTAACATCTAGAAAAATGGGAAGTGGGGCTTAGCTCAAATGTAGGGTGGTAGCCTCCAGCTGAAGAGCTGAGGGACAGCACCCAGGCCAAGTTCAAGCCCCTTGACACAAAAACAAAAAAGAAAGAGAGGTTATGGATGGACACATATATTTGGTCCTCCACATCCTTTGGCTACAAATACCAACACATCAAAACTATTCACACACAGGGCTGGAGTGTGGCTCAAGTGGTAGAGCAACTGCCTAGAGAGCTGGAAGCCCCAAGCTCAATCCTTAGGACCACCACCAAAAATATAAAAGAAATAAAACTCCCCACACAATGAAAACTATCTCTGTACAAACATGTAAAGAGTTGACACTGGCCGGGCCTGGTGGCTCACACCTGTAATCCTAGCTACATAGGAGGCTGAGATCTGAGGATGGTGGTTCAAAGCCAGCTGGGGCACTAGAGAATGAGATTCTTATCTATAATTAATGACTAGAAAATGGGAAGAGGCTCCGTGGCTCAGAGTGTAGGGTGGTAGCCTTGAGTTGAAGAGCTAAGGGACAATGCCCAGGCCCAGAGGTAGAGAGGTAGCCATGAGCTGAAGAGTACTTAGAGATGGCGCCCAGGCCCAGAGTTCAAGCCCCATGACCGACAAAAAAAAAAAAGACGACACCGTTTCCTAAACAATATTGTGTAACAAACAGGTGGCAGTTATTGCATATTAAATGTTATTGTAAATAACATAGTGATGACTTAGAAACAGAGTTGTTACTGTAACTATACCTTAGAATATGTGGAAATTTCTGTCCCACCCCAGGCCCAGAGGTGTCCCAGGATAGAACAGCTTCAAGGAAGCTCTCAGCACCCCATGGGCTCACTGCTCAAAATCCCCCTTGGAGTCTACTGCCTCATTTTCTGGTGAAGTACTCTGTGCTACACTTTGATTCAAGAAAGCCCAAGCAGCGCCGGGAGTGTCGCCTAGTGGTAGAGTGCTTGCCTAGCATGCACAAAGACCTGGTGCCAAGTCCCACTTCCCATGTTTCTAGGGGTTAATTGGAGATAAGAGTCTCAGGGCCTGGGCTGAGATTTTGTCCTAGTGGTAGCATGCTTACCTACCATGCATGAAGACCCGGGTTCGATTCCTCAGTACCTCATATGTAAAAAAAAGCTGGACCCAAGATATGATAAGGATACCTATTCAGCTATGTTCATCTCTGCACTATTCACAATAGCCAGGCGATGGAAACAATCTGCCCTACTGCAGATGAATAGATACAGAAAATGTGATATATATATATATATATATATATATGCACAATGGAATTCTACATAGCCAACAGACAAGATAAAATAATGGCATTTGCAGGGAAGTGGATGAATCTAGAGCAAATCATGTTGAGTGAGACAAGTCAAGACCAAAGGAACAAAAGGCACATGGTATCCTTAATATGTGGATATTAGATCCAAACAGTACAAGAGCAAGGATTCAAAAGTTGCATACCCAATGCTATGGACATGGTACTGGAAATATAAACACAACTATATAGACATAAAAACTTATGACTCTATAGACATAATGTTTTATTACATAAATTAATATGTTTCTATGACATACAAACCCTCAGCCTAATTTTGATTATGTTCTAAAATTTAAGTGCCAGTGATTGTATATAGAGATTCTCTTCTTGAATACTTGATTGTCAAACATGTCATTTGAAATATGTAAAAATCAATGTTAACAAATTCTTTAATAAAAAAAGAAAACAAACAAACAAAAAAAGCTGGAAGTGGTTCTGTGGCTCAAGTAGTAGAACTCTAGCCTTGAGAAACCCCAAGGACAGTGCTCAAGCCCTGAGTTCAGGCCAAGACTGGCTTTGAACTGTGATCCTCAGATCTCAGCCTCCTGAGTAGGTAGGATTACAGGTGTGAACCATCACGCCCACCTTAAATTTATTTTTCAATTGCTATTATAAAGGTGAGGTACAGAGAGGGGTTACAGTTATATAAGTCAGGTAATAAGTACATTGCTTTTCTTTTCTCATTCTCTTTCAATTTTTCCCTCTCACCTCCAAACACAAGTTGTATAGTTCATTTTCAACCTAGTGTCTAGGGAGTAGTACCACTGCTACATTTGTTTACCCTTTGTCCCTCCGTGTCTTTGTCCCTTTCTTGCCCCTCAAAGACAGATAAATGAACAAATAAGACAAAAAGAAGGGCCAGGAGCACAGCCTAGTAGTAGAGTGCTCACCTAGCATGCAAGAAGCCCTGGGTTCGATACCTTGGTACCATAAATAAAAACAGCTAGAAGTGGTGCTGTGGCTCAAGTGGCAGAACCCTAGCCTTGAGCAAAAAGCGTCCAAGGACAGTGCCAGGCCCTGAGTTCAAGCCCCAGAACTGACCAAAAAGAAAAAAAAAAGGACAAAAACAACAACAATAGCAAAGAAAAGCTCCCTGCTCCATTTTCTGGAGTTCCTTGCCATAAGCGCCATTTCATATGAGCAGAAGTGCACAGGCGCTGTGCCTTTGTGTCCCTCCCTTAACAATGCCCTCCCTCCTTTGGTCGTTTATCCTCACTCTCTGGCAGGACTATTAAACACATCAGGGAAATGTGTGACTTGGCTTTGATTATATGGGGACTCATAGATGGGCAGAGTTTGTCTTAAGCCTCCCAGGAGACTTTGAGTTTGGACTTTTGAGGGTACTAGAATGAGTTAAGACTTTGAGGCAACTGGGACTAGAATAAAGACATTCGGCATTGAGAGACCAATGTTAGAAGCCTTGGGCCTAGGGAGGGATGCTGTGGTTTGAGTTTGTTCCCTAAGGGTCCACGAACTGAGAGCTTGGTCCTCAGCGTGAGGAGGTGGGAGGTGGAGGGACTTGAAGAGCGTGCTCTAGTGGGAAAGCCCAAGGACAGAGCTCAGGGACTTGTTCAAGCCCCAGGACTGGCAAAACAAAAACAAAACAACAGAAAACCTGTTCTTCCCCTCTCACTCTGATGTCCGGTTGTCTGTACTCCTTTGTGATGGTGCCACCTTCCAGGTAGTGACAGCTGGTAAGGCCCTGCCAGAGCTGGGATGAGGCTATAGAGACTGTTAGCTTCCCAAACTGTGAGCGCTCAGCCTGTCTTCTTTATCTGTTACCTAGCTTCATATATTTTCTTATAGCAATAGAAAATAGACTGATATACTACTAGTGTAGAGAAAATCTGAGGCTAGAGAAACACATAAGAGAAGTAAAGAAGCCTGAGTGGTGGCTCATGCCTGTAATCCTAGCTACTCAGGAGGCTGAGATCTGAGGATTGAGGTTCAAAGCCATCGCAGGCACAAAAGACCTTAAGACTCTTATTTCCAATCAACCACTAGAAAACCAGAAGTGGCCAAGTGAGGTGACTCATGCCTGTAATCCTAGCTACTCAGGAGGCTAAGATCTGAGGTTCAAGGTTCAAAGCCAGCCCAGCACAAAAGGACCTGAGACTCTTATCTCCAATTAACCTCTAGAAAACTAGAAAACAGGAAGTGGAGCTTGGCTCAAGGGTAGGGTAGCCTAGAGCTGAAGAGCTCAGGGACAATGCCCAGGCTCAGGGGTAGGGTAGTAACCTTGAGCTGAAGAGCTAAAGGACAGCATCCAGGCCCAGAATTCAAGCCCTATGGCCCACCAAAAAAAAAAAAAAAAAAAAAAGGAGAGAAGTGAAGATACACAATCTACCAGATTTGGAATATAAAATTCAACAGAATAAATGACCACCTGGTTACTCACAGTTGGACCTTGATTGGATTCTGATTCAAGAGAATCAGGCATCTGAGTGAATTATGGAAATTTTAGTATGCTGCATAGAGGGTGATATTAAAGAATTAGTACTTGCTGAGTTTAGAAGAGGCATTGTGGTTATAGTAAAAATGCCTTAAACTATATTAAAATTAGACATAAAAGCACTCATAAGTGAAACGGTACACCTGGAATCTGCTGTACAATGCACTATAAGGACAAACTGGAAAGCGGCAGTGGGAAGAATAGATAAAATGGAACTTTAAAAGTGGGGCTATCGGGCCGGGAGTTTGGCCTAGTGGTACAGTGCTTGCCTCGCATGCATGAAGACCCGGGTTCGATTCCTCGGCACCACATACATAGAAAAAAGCCAGAAGTGGTGCTGTGGCTCAAGTGGTAGAGCCCTAGCCTTGAGAAAATCCAGGGACAGTGCTCAGACTCTGAGCTCATGCCCAGGACTGGCAAAAAAAGAAAAAGAAAAAAAAAGGAAAAAAAAAGTGGGGCTATGTCTTTAAGGGGTCGGGCAGTAGCCTTGAGCTGAAGAGCTCAGGGATAATACCAGTTCAAGTCCCAGGACTGAAAAAAAAAAACAAAAAATGGAACTTCAAGTTGGAGAAAATTCAATGGTGGATGCACAGGCCTCATTATACTACCTCCTACTGTTGCTTTGGTTTTTCCTTACAAAAGCATATCCTACCAGACCCATGGTGCAAGGGTGCCCCTCCACTCTACTGACGGGTGTGTTTGGAGACAGAGGAACCAAGTCTCTTAGCAGTTTTGCAAAATGAAGAATAGCTATCAGGCTTATAATCTTAGCTACTCAGGAGGCTGAGATCTGAGGATCACAATTTGAAGCAAGCCCAGGCAGGAAAGTCAATGAGACGCACATCTCCAGTAAATTTCCAAAAACTATTAGCAGAGCTGTGGTTCAAGTGGTAGAGCACCAGCACTAAGGACAAAAGCTCAGGCACAGCACCTAAGATGCACAGCACCTAAGATCAAGCCCCAGGATGTGCACAAAAAAAGAAAGAAAAGCTATCCATCACAACTAATATCACACATTGAATGCCTACGTCGAGTCTGTGGAATTGAAGACATTGGGGGTTAACAGCCACTCCAAGACAGCTGAGCATCCCCAGAGCTGCCAGCAATTAGGTGAGCTGGCAGTTCCCTTAGGAGATTGGGCTGCCTGATTAAGTCTAATTGCTAGCCAGCATCTAAGTCCCCAATCGATAGAAGCGGAAATCCATTAGGGAAGGCTTGGGCCCCAGAGGCTGCTTCTGGTGAGAGCATAGAGTGGCGCATACCAGCGGGCATGTGAATCATCTCACACACAGTGCAATCACTTCAACTGCACACCCCGGCCACAGTCCCTGCCAGCCTCACTGCAAACTACTTCCTTGCGCAGTTTTCCTCCCTGAAAGTAGCCTAGGTGTGCCGTAAATGGCATCGTGACAGTTGTTTTTTAGAGATACAAGTGTGTACGGTAGGAGTGGGGCTGCAGGCGCGTTCAGCAGTGGTTTAGGGACTTGGAGAAAGGATTCCTGCTGAAGTGGGTCTCCAGCGAGTTCTGGGGCAATTTTTCTGTTTCAGACACTGCATATTCCAGGAGCTAGAAATTCATGACAGTAGAGACAGGGTCATTGTCACAAGAACTACTTCAATTCTGCTGAATGGTGTTTCTGTGCATACAAAGACTCCTAACATCTGGTCCTGAGGATTAAGGCTCTACAGGTCATGCAGTTCAGAAACAAGATATTACACAGGGGCTATATGACGTGAAAAAATAGCCAAAATTTCTAATCTCCCTTACTAAACTTTCATTTAAGTTTTTGTTAGGACTATTCCCTGTGCACATGCTGTGTGCACACACACATATATACACGTGCACAAGTGTATACACACACACACACACATTTTAACTTGTTTTTGTTTTTCAGCAGTACTCTGGCCTTTTTTCTTGGTAGGCAGGCAATCCACCACCTGGACCACACATCCAGGCCCTTTTGCTTTGGTTATTTTAATTTTTGTCTGTACTTGGCCTTGAACTCAGGGCTTTGAGTTTTCACTCCATTTTCTCGCTCACAGCTTGTACTTTACCACTTGAGCTAGTTCACTGAAGATGAAGTCTCACAGACTTCTGTCTCCACTGGCTTCAAAACATGATCTTCCCCAGCCTTCTGAGTCGCTAGTGTTATAGACATAAGCAGCTGGTACCCAGCTACTTCAGCCATTTTTGAGACAGTCTTGGTTTTTGCTTGGACCGGCCTAGACTTTGATCTTCCTGCTGTAGCGTTGTGAGGTAGCTGGCATGACATGGGCACAGCTACCATCACAGCCTTTTCTATGGTGTGGTCTTGCGAACTTTTAGCCTGGGTTGGCCAGGAGCAAACTACAGTCTTCCAGATCTCCACATAGGCCCAAGACACTTCTTTTTTTTCTGGTCCTGGGGCTTGAGCTCTGGGCCTGTGTGCTGTCCCTAAGCTCTTCAGCTCAAGGCTACTGCCCTACCCCTTGAGCCACAGTGTCAATTCTGGTTTTCTAGTGGTTAACTGGAGATAAGAGTCTCTCAGTCTTTAGTGTCCCAGCTGGCTGAACCACAATCCTCAAATCTCAGCATCCTGAGTAGCTAGGATTATAGGCATGAGCCACCGAGCCCAACCCTGATTATGACTTTTAATGTCTGGAAAGCCAGGCAGTAATAACTGTGTAAGTATGTATACTGCATACTATAAATACAGAATACATTATCTGAGAAAACACATTTGTGATCCCATTTAGATAGGCCACAAGCAGGACACGTGTGCCATGAAAGTTGTTCCTTGTTACTATTTGAATGAAAGCATCCTCTGCAGATTATGTGTTAAGGCTACATTCAATTCATATCATAAGTTTGCAGCTTCAGAGCAAACATGACTGTTGTAAAAGCTGATGGAAATAAAACAGAAGAGTTATACTATTATTTTGCAATTTTGTGCAGGCATTATAATTTTTTCCTTAGAACTTTGGAAAGTATTAAAAAAAAAACTATTGTAAAGTAAAATAGTGATTATGTGTTCTTATCTCATTATTGACCTCAATACAATACACAGCACTCATTTGCTCTAAAATCAGTTTCATTACAAATGACCCATTATTCAAGAAAGTCTGGCATCAGCGATTCATTGGAGTTGCTATGTGTCTGTGAAATGAATCACTGAATTGCATTTCCGTTAAAATGTTCTGCTTTACATTTTCCCAAACTAGGACCGTCCTTCTGTTCAACTTAGACTTCTGATGATTCCAGATCCAACTGGTACACTACAGAGAAACCCTTAAGATCCCAACTGAGCATTCTTTTAGTACAGGGGCTACACAAGCATACATCTTTTCCGTGTGCTTCTGCAGATGTGGAATGCTGTACCATTACGTCTCAAGGTGACTGGTGAGCCAGGCCTATAATCCTAAATTCTAGCTTCTCAGGAGGCTGAGATAGGAGGATCACAGCTCAAAGTCATCCTGGCTATGAAAGTCCTTGAGACTCTTATCTCCAATTAACCACCAGAAAACTGAAAGTGGTGCTGTGGCCCAGAGTAGAAGGGCACTAGCCTGGAGCTGAAGAGCTCGGGGACAGCACCCAGGCCGAGTTCAAGCCCCACAACTAGGGGTGTGTGGGAGTGGGGGAAGGTAACTGGTTATTTAGGTTTCATAAAGAGAGAAATTCTCATCACTCCTCCCCTTGTTGAACTGGTCAGCTTCATGGAGGAAGCTGAATGTGACCGATAAAGTCACAGTGCCCAAGCTCAGGAGGCTATTAAGAGAACGTGTGGTGGCTCACAACTGTAATCCTAACTACTCAGAAGGCTTAGAGCTCAGGTTCGTGGTTCAAAACCAGGGAGGGCACTAAAAAGTCTGTGAGCCTCTTATCTCCAATTAACCACCAGAAAACCAGAAGTGGTTCTGTGGCTCAAGATGTAGGGCAGTAGCCTTGAGCTGAAGAGCTCAGGGACAGTGCACAGGCCCAGAGTTCAAGCCCTATAACTGACAAAAAAAAAAAAAAGAGAGAGAGGGAGAGAGAGAGAGAGAGAGAGGGAGAAAGAGAAGGAGAGAGAGAGAGAGAGAGAGAGAGAGAGAGAGAGAGAGAGAACAGAAGTTGTCAGTCACAGATTTGCCTTAAATCTTTTTTTTTTCTTTCTTTCTTTTTTTTTTTTTTTTTTTTTGCCAGTCCTGGGCTTGAGCTCAGGGCCTGAGCACTGTCCTTGGACTTTCTCAAGGCTAGAGCTCTACCACTTGAGCCTCAGCACCACTTCCGGCTTTTTTCTATGTATGTGGTACCGAGGAATCGAACCTGGGTCTTCATGCATGCTAGGCAAGCACTTTAACCACTAGGCCAAACTCCAGGCCCTTAAATCTTTTTTTTTTTTTTTAAGTGTTTTGTTTTCCACAAAATAGCTTGATAAGATTGAGAAAAGAGAATAGTTTTACAAAGTACAAAGGAAGGTAAGTCTCCATGTTAAATGTTCTACATGAATAATGTAGTAGAGTGCTAGTCTTGTTCAAAAGAGCTCAGGGCCACAGTGGCTCACACCTGTAATCCTAGCTACTCAGGAGGCTGAGATCTGAGAATCTTGGTTAAAAGCCAGCCGGGACACTGAAAAGCACTAAAAAGTCTGTGAGATTCTTATCTCCAATTAATCACCATCAAACTCCTAGCCCCAACCACCAAAAAACCAGAAGTGGCGCTGTGGCTTTAGGGGTAGGACAATAGCCCTGAGCTGAAAAGCTCAGGGACAGCTCCCAGGCCCAGAGTTCAAACCCCATGACTGACAAAAATAAAAAACAACAAACACTGAGCTTTTGACCAGACATGCATTCATTTTATTGCCTTGACTAATGAGATAGGAAGAAGGTAAATTATTTACCCAAGTTCACATAATCAATTAACTGATTTATTTGTTTTAAAGACTGATTCTCTCAAGTAATGTATTGTCTGTTTGTCATTTTCAGTACTCAGGGCCTTGTGCTTGCTCAGTAGACATTTTACCATTTGAGCCACATATCACCTCTTTTTGCTTCTGCTTGGTTTTTTTTGTTTTTGTTTTTTTAAAGTCTTACTTTTTCCATAGGCTGGCCCAGACCTCAGTCCTGTTTATGCCTCCTGCACAACAGAGATGGCAGCTGCATACCACCAAGCTCAGGTTTTCTTGGTTGAGACTTATCTCATGACCTCTTGGCAGGGGCTGGCTTCAAATGAACAGTGATCCCGCCATGAGCCACTGAGCCAGGCAGGTTCTGCTGCTGCTGGCTTCCGCACCATCCCGGACTCCATCTCATCTGTTCCCACCTCAAGCCATCCTTATCAGTCACTTTCTTTTCACTTTCCTTTTATCTCAGTTGGATGCTTTCCATTTCTGCCTTCTACTTTGCCTCTCATCTGTTTCTGACTCTGCCGATGGACAGTCCAGGAGTACTCAGCTCTTTCACCCAGCAGGAATTGTGGGTGTAGGGCTTTCTTTACTTCAAAACTGAAGGAAAGCTGGGTGTGGCGGCTCACGCCTGTAATCCTAACTACTCAGGAGGCTTATATCTGAGGACTGTGGTTCAAAGCCAGCCCAAGCACTAAAGTCCTAGAGACTTTTTTTTTGGGGGGGGGGTCATGGGGCTTGAACTCTGGGCCTGGGCACTGTCCCTGAGCTCTTCAGCTCAAGGCTACTGCCCTACCTTTGAGCCCCAGCCCCACTTTCTAGAGATTAATTGGAGATAGGGGTCTCTCGGCTTTGTATTGCCAGGGCTGGCTTTGAACCTCGATCCTCAGATCTCAGCCTCCTGAGTAGCTAGGATTACAGGGGTGAGCCACCACACCTGGCTAGTCCTAGAGACTTTTTATCTCCAATTAACCAACAGAAAACCAGAAGAGGCACTATTGCTCAAGGGATAGGGTGGTAGCCTTGAGCTGAAGAGCTCAGGAACAACACTCAGGCCCAGAGTTCAAGTCACACAACTGACAAAAATAAATAACTGAAGCAAAGTTTACTATTTTACAACTAAAGCCCCCTCTTTCTTTTTGGCTGACGGGCTGAACTCAGTCGTTTGTGCATGTCAAGCAAGCTCTACCAATGAGCTATGTTCCCACCTGGTTGGTGGCTTAGCTACAAGCCTGTCCTCAGTAAGGTACTGCCTCAGCAAGGCAGGGGTGGCACCTGCACATCGTCAGATCAGTCTGCAATCTCTGGCCAAGTAGCCATGAAGCTTGGCATGGCCACAGTCCAGAAATTCTCTTCCATTTGTTCAGGACCTCTGTGGAGGTAGAGATTGGCACAAGTCCTCCGATGCTCTCAGGGGAGGGTGCGCACATGTGCAGAATGTCCCAGAGAGCTCCCCAGCACGGCAGTGTCCACGTCATGCAGAGCATCTCTGTGGCACGGAGCAATGCTGGCTGACGTAATGGATCCTTCAATGAGAGGCCATAGTCAACCATGGGCTCCACCATTCCTGGTGGACAGGACACTGAACTCAGCAGGGGCCAAAAGCAGCACTGGCATGAGCCACCAGCAGAAGTATCTCCCCATCCCCTTCGTACTCCTAATCCAGACGCCACCAATGTCCCTGTTACCACTCCATTTCAGCGTTAAGGTTAGTGCCACCCACAGGGGATTCAGCTGCGGGGCTCAGGACTTTGTTGGCTTCCCGATGAGCTGTGGTGCAAATAAGAACAAGGTGGTTACACACCCCTCTTTGAGCAGCAGGGAAAGGAGTACGTAACATTTCAAACTATCCAGTTTGTGTGGTTTTGTTACAAGCAACCTGAACAGAAGAAGACAACTTCCAAGTTCTTCTGGTTGTGTTCAGACGGAAATGGATCCATATTTGATTTTAACTCAATTTTACAGATGTTGTTTGCAGTAAATTAATTTCTGAATCTCAGATGATCGCATATCAAGTACAATGCCATACTGTTTTCACAGCGTTGCTTGGTGAGAGGAGAGAAGGCTACAGAATAGTCCACAGAGAGTATCTTGAAAGTGTGTATAACACAGGCTTCAGTAGCTACACACACTGGGCACTGGAGGGAAAGACAGCAAGAGTGAAAATCTGTGAACGAGGAGTTTTAGCATGGACATCAAGTGTGAGAGGAAGAGCGTGTGCTACCTCCTACTGCCAGAGGTCCCTGGGGAGAAGACACTGGATGGAGACATGGGATTTGTGGGTCCGACAGGTACATCCCAGCTGTGTTACTAAGCAACCACTTCCTGAGTGGTCTAGAAGCAGAAAGGCCTTGAAATTGCCTGTTCCCTGGTGGTAGCAGGTTTATACCTAACGTCTGGCCCCCCATCGCTAGTGACTCCTTTGGCAAGGAGAACAGAGATTGCCAGGAAAGACAGTCAACTCTGAGGCCGTGCCTTTCCCCGTGGAGCTCTGAGGGATCCTCTCCTGCATGCCTTCATTGACTCTCAAGTATTTTCAACTTCTAAAATTACAGATAAAAGAGAGCAGTATAAACGATTCCTGTCTGTAGAAACACAACTGAGCTTCTTCTGTGGAGAAACAATTGAGCATTGCCTCACTGAATGCCAACCAGTTTTGTACTTTTAGCAAATCCACTGCTGCCTTTTTTTTTTTTTTTGGTGGGTCATGGGGCTTGAACTCAGACTGGGTGCTATCCCTGAGCTCTTCAGCTCAAGGCTACTGCCCTACCCTTGAGCCAAGACCCACTTCCAGCTTTCTAGAGTTTAATTAGAGATAAGAATCTCAGGTCCTTTTGTACCCAGGCTGGCTTTGAACCTTGAACCTCAGATTTCAGCCTCCTGAGTAGCTGGGATTACAGGTGTGAGCTGCCATACCCCTGCCCCATTTCTGTGTTTCTGACTGTTTGTTTATCTGTGTGGCCTTGGAACTCTGCTTGGAATTAGTTATAACTGGTTTCCTCATTAGTTGGAAGAGTAAGAAATTCATTTTTGTGTTGACTTACATTTAAATAAGTGTCACAATTTTATGCTTAAAAAATACCATTACTTATAGAACAAGGGAAAAGAGAGGAATGCGAAGAAATGAATGATGTTGTCCAAGAAACACTGCATGCATTTGTCTGACTTTTGGAATTGTAATCCCTTTGCACAACCCCCATCAGTAACAATAATAAAAAATGTTGTTACAAGAGTTCTGGTGAGCACCAGGATTCACTATTGCCACCAGCACAGCCATCCATCACCTTGGCCTTGCAAAGATCCAGAAATGTACATGCAAAGACTTTGATGGGAAGGAGGTGCTTCATAGCAGGCCCAGACCAAACACATGCTAGGCAGGAATGAGCTGTTTCCTTGACTGCCGTTGTGTTTTTTTCTTTTTGTTGTTTTTTGATTTATGTGCCTGGGCACTCTCCCTTAGCTTTTGCACTCAAGGCTAGCACTCTACACTTGAGACAAAGACCCTTCTAGCCTTTTCCTGGTTAATTGGAAATAAGAGTCTCATGAGGCAGGGACATTAGCAGAATAAAGAATACAAAATATGGCCAGGAGTTTAGCCTAGTGGTAGAGTGCTTGCCTACCATGCAGGAAGACCCAAGTTCAATTCCTTGGTACCACATA
Source organism: Megascapheus bottae (assembly GCF_031878675.1). Lineage (NCBI taxonomy): Eukaryota > Metazoa > Chordata > Mammalia > Rodentia > Geomyidae > Megascapheus > Megascapheus bottae. Next base: position 82,914,050 of record NC_143513.1, read on the forward strand.
CATAGAAAAAAGCCAGAAATGGTGCTGAGGCTCAACTGGTAGAGCTCTAGCCTTGAGAAAGTCCAAGGACAGTGCCCTGAGTTCAAGGCCCAAGACAGTCCCCCCCCAAAATTATATATATGAGTACAAAATAGTTTTCTTCACACAGGAAAAAAAAACAAAAACAGTTTCATGGACTTTTCTTCGTAGGCTGTGATGCTTAGATTTCAGCGTCCTGAGCAGACTGGATTACAGGGGTGAACCACTCACTGGTGCTCTTGCCATCATGGGGTTTTAGTTCATGTATTTGTTTTTGTTTTGTTGTTGTTATTGTTGTTTGCCAGTCCTGCGGCTTGAATGCAAGGCCTAGGCCTGTCCCTACACTTCTTTAGCTCACAGCTAGCTCTCTATCACTTGAGTCACAACGCCACTTCTGGCTTTTTCCATGTATGTGGTACTGAGGAAATGAACCCAGGGCTTCATGCACACTAGGCAAGCACTCTACCACTAAGCCACATTCCCAGCCTCATGCCATTCTGTTTAATACTGGCAAGGGAGGCAGCGCTCATCAAGAAACTGGGTGCCACATGGCCTGAGGTCATACACAGGCTAGAGGAACAAAGTAGGGTATTACCTGGTAAGAAGTTTCTAGGGGAGGTCATGGTATACCCCACTTACAAAGCTTTCTAGGTTGGGGTGGGGGTGCGTCCCCACAGGTTTCAGTGCTGCCACTCCTCTTAACACTGCTCCACTAGTTCATACTCAAGACAGTAACTGACTTTCCATCTGGAGCCACAATTCACATTAGTATGCTTTTATATGTCTGCAATTACTGCCCAAATGAACACCTGCAGACAATCCTCTGGTTTCCCTTCTCCAAAACTACGTTAATAAAAACCATACAGTGGGATAAGGCTCCAGATCAGTGCTTCATATCAACAATGGTTATTAAACACCAGTACAGCCCACAAATCACACTTCATCACATTTGCACATCAGGAATTCCTGACTATTGGAAAAGAAGGGGGTCAATGCTGTTTTGGGTTGGTGAATTAAATGCAATCGCATCTAACACCAGCAACACCCTTATATTGTTAGAAATAAGAAATCTCTGACTTACCTAGGAAATATGAATGCCACAAGATCTCCTGGTGACCTGCACCACCATTAAGTATGGGAAGTACCAGGGGAAACACGGATTTTTACACCTTGAAGGTGTCAGGATCCTGCCTTATCCAGGACTCTTAGAGCAGAGTCACTAAAATGAACTTGACCTTGGGAAGTCCACAGAATAAGGTTCATGACATGATACTGTCTCCCTGTTCACTCATGTTGGCCAGAAACATTCAGTTAAGGGATATTTATTGAGCTACCAAAAAACTGGAAGTATTGGAGTGTTAGCCTTGAACACAAAGAAGCTTAGGAACAATGTCCAGGCCACGAGTTCAAGGACTAGCATTAAAAAACAAACAACAAAAAAAAGACACCGGGCACAGTGGTTCACACCCTGTCAACCTAGCTACTCAGGAGGCTGAGATCTGAGGATCAAGGTTCAAAGCCAGTCTGGGCACTAAAAAGTCTGTGAGACTCGTATCTCCAATTAACCACCAGAAAGCCAGAAGTGACACTGTGGCAGTAGCCTTGAGCTGAAGAGCTCAGGGACAGTGCCCAGGCCCAGAGTTCAAGTTCCATGACTGATCAAAAATCAAAACAAAACAAACAGCAACAAAAAACCCACTCTCTTGTGACTCACACATATCTGAAATCTGATTCCAAAGTCTGGACATGTTATGTCTTACTAGGGTTTTGGCTATCCTATACAGCAAGCCACCATTTTGGGATGATGCCTTAGCTAATGCTGCAGGGAGCATTGTCCAGTGACCTGGCAAAGGCTCCTACATTAACTCCAGGGCTTTCCTTGAGGGCTTCCCCTTCCTGCCCTGGATAGGCAGAATTCTAGTTGAAAACAACATGAAGCTATGCAGACTCCCTGTGCTCCCTGGGGCCACAGCCTCACACACAGGACTTCTTAAGTGCTGTGGGACCACAGATTAGCTAAAAGTCCTGTCTGCCAAAGTCCTCTAGCCCATTTCTTCTAGTGTAGAAAGTAATCAGCAGTAAAAGAAGAACGTGGCCTAGTGGTAGAGTGCTTGCCTAGCACACACGAAGACCCGGGTTCGATTCCTCAATACCACATCCATAGAAAAAAGCCAGAAATGGTGCTGTGGCTCAAGTGGTAGAATATTAGCCTTGAGAAAGCCCAAGGAGAATGCTTAGATCCTGAATTCAAGCCCTAGGATGAAGAGGAAGAAGAGGAGGAGGAAGGGGAGGAAGAGGAGGAGGAGGAGGAACAGGAAGAGGAGGAGAACAAGAACAAGAAGAACAAGAAGAGGAAGAAGAAGAAAGCAGCAGCGTAGGATTTGATTACCAGCTGGTGCAATAGTAGTAGTTGCACTTTTTTTTTTTTTTTAACACTCAGCCTATCTACTTGGAAGGTAAACTAAAATTTAAAAATCTCAAATAAGCCAGGTGCAGTGGCTCACACCTGTAATCCTAGCTACTCTTGAGATCTGAGGATCAAGGTTCAAAGCCAGCCCGGGCACAAAAGGACCTGAGACTCATCTCCAATTAACTTCTAGAAAATGGGAAGTGGGCTTGGCTCAAGAGTAGGGTGGTAGCCTTGAGCTGAAGAGCTCAGGAACAGTGCCCAGGCCCAGTTCAAGCCCCATGACCCCCCCCCAACAAAACCCTCAAATAATAAGCCAAAGGACAATTTTCCAAAGGTAAATAATATACATGCAAGCTAGGCACCAGTGGCATACTCCTGTAATCCTAGCTACTGAGATCTGAGGATAGTGGTTCAAAGCTAACCCAGGGAGGAAAAGTCCATGAGACTATTATTTCCAGTTAAGCACCAAACAGCTGGAAATGGAAGTGTGGTTCAAGAGGACCAATCTGGAGCAAAGAAGCCAAGGCCATGAGTTCCAAGCCCCATCACTGTCACTTGCACACATCAATACAAACACACACACAAATCAAATCATACATGCACTTACAAAACTACCAGGTATTCAGTCTGCTCTTCAACCCATTTATGAATGAGGGAAATCGTTTCCAATGAGAATTTAAGAAGGTAGCTGCTAATAACAATTTAATAAATGAATGGGGGGTGGGAGCATGGCCTAGTGGTAGCGTGCTTGCCTAGCATGCATGAAGACCCAGATTCAATTTCTCAGTATCACATACACAGAAAAAGCCAGAAGTGGTGTTGTGGCTTAAGTGGTAGAACACTAGCCTTGATGAATGCCCAAGGACAGTGCTCAGGCCCTGCATCCAAGCCCCAGGAGTGGCAAAATAAATAGATAGATAGATAGATAGATAGATAGATAGATAGATAGATAGATAAAAAACTAACTAAATAAATAAAATAATGGTAGGACAAAACCACTAAACAGATACAAATCAGTTAATGTCATGATTGGCCATAAAATACGAACTTTATGGCTATCTTTCCCACTGGACAGAAATTATTTGCATATGTAACTGGACAAGAGACACAAGTTAACCCTGCTCCTACTCAGCTGTCATCAGGCAACAACCCTGAAAGGCAGCAGAACGCCTCATTTGGGTAAAAACTCCTAGGATCTCTACCTCCAAGCTCGGAATAATCTTTCTGACACTCAGAAGAGACTCTCAGAGGCCGTGGCAAGATGCCAGCATTCTTTACAACAGTGTGGGCTCTTTATAACATAGAAGGACACTGTACCAACTATAAGAAAAGTTCATTAGAGCAACAGCCTGGATAATTTGAGGAAACACAACTTGATGAGGTAATAACCAGATTCAAGAGAAGTAGGGCACAGAAATAACCGCTGTGAATAACGAGTAGCCAGGCCATTTACATGGCAACTTCAATGATCTGGAACCCAGGTAAGAACCATTCTAGATATACATTTAAAGGGTTTCTAGTCTCATAAGGAATGAACCATGAGGTTGAGCCTTCAAAGATTTAAATATGCATCTAACTTCAAAATTCTATGAAAAGAGAAAATTTGCTATGTCGTTTTCCCTTAAAATAATTTCAGTTATGTAGAAAAATACACCTGCTACAAGACAAGTGTTGAAGTGAGATAAAAGACTGATGCTGTGATACAGAAGAAAAGGAAACAGCTAATGGACACTCACAATTGCATTCTTGCAAATGAGCAAATACACACAAAGTTACACAGAACAAGATAATCTGATTCAAAAGGAGAATATTTGTGTTTTGCAAGTCTATAAGAAAACAGCATTTCATATATTGTGCAAGAACATGACCACACAATTTTTTGCAAATGAGTTTCCACCGTTGTGAATTCAACTATAAAAGATGGTATCCATATGAAGTTCATCAAAACACTTAAAACAATTCTAGTAAGAAAAAAAAAATAAATGTCTAACAATTGAGGATTAGTAAGGTAAATTACAGATGTAGGGAATGTTGTGAAGAACTACAATCAAGAATCACTATTATTATGGTTAAAAAAAAAGCCAAGTGAGGCACCAGTGGCTCATGCCTATACTCTCAGCTACTCAGGAGGCTGAGATCTGAGGATGATAGGCAGCGCAGGCACAAAAGTATGTGAGACTCTGACCCAGAAGTGGTGCTGTGGCTCAAGTGGTAGAGCACTAGTCTTGAGCTGAAGAGCTTGGGGACTGGGCATAGGCCTCACAATCAACAAGAAAGCTGGGCATAATGAATGGCTTATGCCTGTGACCCTAGCCACTAGGGAGGCAGAGCTTAAGATTCCATCTCGGGGCCAGGAATTTGGCTTACTGGTAAAGTGCTTGCCTAGCATGCACGAAGACCTGGATTCAATTCCTCAGTACCACATATACAGAACTGGTGCTGTGGCTTAAGTGGTAGAGCACTAACCTTGAGGAAAGTCCAAGGACAGTACTCAAGGTTCAGTCCCCAGGACTGGCCAAAAAAAAAAAAAAAAGATTCCATCTCAACCAATAAAAGCTGGGGGTGCTGGCATGTTCTTGTCATCCCAGCTACATGGGAAAGCTAAGCAAAAAAAACAAAAACAAAAACAAAAAACCAACAAAGCAATAACAAAGCAAAAGGATGAGGGGCCTGATTCAAGTGGTTCAAGTGGTAGAGCAACTGCCTAGCCAGTGTAAGTCCTTGAGTTCAAAGCTCTGTACCACACCTCCCAAAACTACAAAGTATTAGGGGGGGGGGGAGAAACATTATCCATATAAAATCATTTCTTAGCCAGACATGGTGTCTCAGGCCATAATCCTAGCTACTTAGGAGGCTGAGATCTAAGGATTAAGGTTCAAAGCCAGCCCAGGCACAAAAGGACCTGAGACTCTTATCTCCAGTTAACCTCTAAAAAACAGGAAGTGGGGCTTGGCTCAAGTGTAGGGTGGTAGCCTTGAGCTGAGGAGCTCAGAAACAGTGCCCAGGCTGAGTTCAAGCCCCATGATCCACCAAAAAAAAAAAAAAAAGAAAGAAAAGAAAATCATTTCTTTCCAAAATATGCGTTTAGTTCATTCCTACCACATTAACACTGACATAATTTTAAGTTAGAACCAAGCTCCCTGCATCAGCATCCAGAAATAATGGTTGATACCCTAGTGAAACACACACATTTGGAATTTCCTTAATTTTTCTCCTTATGAGGTGTTCTAGATTCAGTCAGTGACCTAACTGGCTTAAACTACCGCAATGCTCAAAAATATGGAACAACAGAAACCAAAAAGGCAGGTAACCTTAATTTATTTTTGTCTGTCAAATGTCTGTGATAAACACAGATTACTATAAAATCAGAATGCAAAGTACCTGTGCATTCGTGTGTGTGTGTGTGTGTGTGTGTGTGTGTGTGTGTGTGTGCACGTACACATATGCAATGTTTAAATGAAGGAGTGATCTCCTCAGTACCTTTACACCTCCAGCTGATCTGGTCCACTGTATCTTGGGAGCTTATCTGAAGGACTCCTCTAGGAGTGCTCTGCTAAGGAAAAAAGAAAAAGAACTTACACAGAGCCCTTCATCTTTCCCAAGTGTCACGGTCAAGCCAGAGCATGGCTATTCCCTTTCCCTTCCAGCCTGTACTGGAGAACTCAGCACCTTTGGTGTGACCAGTAGGCTGGGACCACACGTGGCACCATGGCTAGGGTGGCTCTGGAGGTGGAGCTGGGGGAGGGTAGGAAAAGGCCTGACCTGGTAGACTTGGGTTGGCCCCTAACACAGCAGGACTATCCTCCTTTGAAGCATTCTTGTCCCCTACAAGATTCAGATCTCAGGGGAGAGTGAGGGTTCTCCCTCCTCCCAGGAATAAACCAAAGGACCTCATGGTCCTAGCCCACGCCCCTCGCAGGCAGCACAGCATGATCCCGTCCTCACTGTGCCTCTCCCTCCATCACCGGGTCTCCTTCACCTTCAGCCTGGAGGCTGGCAGATCCAGCTTGCTGGGCAGGTATGTAGGTGGTGCACGCTTTCACCCGCAAGGAGGCAGAGCCCTTCGCTGCTTCGGCTCCTCGGGTTCCTCATCTGCAGTCAGCAGTGGGCATGGAAGTTCACAAGATATCCCCCTTTCAAAAGAAAGAATACAAGAAAGGCTCGCTGCTCACCAGACCAAACCTTACAATGGGGCATAGCTGCTATTTCGGGGCACCAACAACCGGGGTGTCACTTTGAAATGCTGATGCTTCTGAGGGTTCCTTTAATCAAAGAACTCTGAACAGTTTCAAAGTTTTTCCTGGACGTGGGCAGGGGTGCAAGCCTGACCTGTCAGCAGTCCTTCAAGCGCTCAACCTGGCAAATCCCAGGGCTACCTCAGCCCAGTAGAGAGAGGCAGCCGTCACCCAGCGGGCATTAGCAAGGCCCATGGAAATCATCCAGAGCTTGCCCACCAGAAATAAGCAAGGGAAAAGGAAAAGAGGATAGCCTATCTCTCTCTCAGAGAAAGCAAAGAGAATGAGACCATGCTGTACATGGTTTTGATTATTTATGTTCCATTCAGTTTTCTTTTTACAATGACCCCATTATTTAATATCTAGAGTACTAAGGTGAGGGCCGAGAGTGTGGCCTAGTGGTAGTGTGCCTGTCTAGCATGCATGAAGTCCTGGGTTCGATTCCCTGGGACCATATACACAGAAAAAGCCAGAAATGGAGCTGTGGCTCAAGTGGTAGAGCACTAGCCTTGAGAAAAAAAAAAAAAAAGTGTCCAAGGACAGTGCCCAGGCCCTGAGTTCAAGCCCTAGAACTGGCAAAAAAAAAAAAAAGTACTAAGGTGAAAATTGCCTTTAAACTAAGTTTATATGTGTATGGTTATTGTAAAAATATGGGGTCAGGCCAATGAAAGACTCAGATATAAAAAGAGTTCTAGACTAAAACTCCACACAGGAGCCAGGTGTGATGGTTCCTACTTGGGATCCCAGCTAATCACAAGTTGGAGATTTGGAAGATGAGGACTAGATGCCAGCCAAGGCAAAAAGTTAGGGAATTCTCCATCTCAACAAATAAGCCTGACGTGATGGTACATGCTTATAATCCTAGTTATGTAAAAGTATAGGTAGGATTTTAGTCCAAGGCTGCCCCACGTAAAAAATATGAGCCTCTATCTAGAAAATAACAACCAAAAGGATTGGGAGACATGGTTAAATGGTGAAATACTTGCATAGTAAATACAAGATTGAGTTCAACTTCCAGTATTGTCCCCCCTTCCCGCAAAAAAAAAAAAAAAGTATATATGGAATGAATGATGGAAACACAAAACTTATGGATTAGAAGTACAGTAATGTGCTGGGTGTGGTGGCTCATACCTAGCTAGTAATCCTAGCTACTCAGGAGGCTGAGATCTGAGGATCAAGGTTCAAAGCTAGCCCGTACTAAAGTCCGTGAGACTCTTATCTCCAATTAACCACCAGAAAATGGGAAGCAGCGCTGTGACTCAAGGGGTAGGGTGGTAGCCTTGAGTTGAAGAGCTCAGGGACAGCACCCAGGCCCAGAGTTCAAGCCCCATGACCGAAAAAAAACCGAAACACAATAACATAAAAATTCGGACTGCCAGATATAAGCTTTAGTTCTTAAATTTACTTTCAACTTGCCATGGAAACAATCTCAAGTTGTGTGAACACATACTCACTGTTTCCCACAACCGCCACATTTGCGCCTCCCAAAACAGAAACCTGTGACACATTCACCACGCTAGCTCCCTAGTCCCTGCACTCCCAGGCCAGCTCCTCACAGGCCCCTCCAGTCCCAGACGGCACCCTCCCTCTCCACCTCAGATAGTCACTCAACTGCTGATGCACAAAACACATTTTTAAATGTTCACATGCCAGAAAGCAAATATTTGGCCACTATCAAAACTTAGGACTGGACATTTTAAAGCAGTCAAAACGTATGAAGAGATAGAACTAAACTTCCTAACTTCTAAAGTAAAGGCATCCAGGAAGGTGGATTTGTCACATGTAGAGGGGATACTGCAAAGCATCCACAAGGACTAAAGGCACTTCACACCCCAGGGCTCCTTCCAACCAGTCTGCTGTCTGTGAAACTCACCCACTAACTCAGATTTTGGACATTCTGTTCACACTAACCTTTGTATACAAATGTTCTCTGTAGAGATAAAAATGACAACTACAGGCTGGCCGTATAGCTTAGGCAACAAAACACATGCCTAGCCAGCACAGTTCAAATGCTGGTATGTCCCCCACCAATAGAGCATAATACCCTATAATTTATCTGTGGTATGAATATGATTTTTGCATGATGGATTTAAATAGACAAGCCTTACATGGTTGTTTGCTGTTTTGAGTGGTATTAAGTGTATCGCCATGTAAGGGCTTATTTTATGAATATGGACCAATACAAGTAAAAAGGCCTTGAGAGTCACCTTCAGAAAAACATAGGGAACTGTCTCCAAATAGGCTTCAGGAAATTCTGAATTATGTTTAAAATGTTCAAGACATGAATTATGTGACTATTCCCAAATGGTTCTTAATCCTTCAAAAAAGATCCTTCAAAAAACTTCAAAATAAATGAATGGAATCCAATCACTTAAAACTCAAGAGCTGTTATTTCTACAAGACCTCGGATTATATGTTCATTTGTTTCTTGGAAGAAAAATCACATTTTCATTTCTTATATTTTATTTATAGTAGAGAGAACACTTCAATATTAATTCAAATATCTATCCATTAAATACAAAAATGTTAATGCAATATTAAAAATGAAGTTTAAATGAACGCAAGGGAATATCACATTAAGGTTTCCATGGCAACTTCTCACTATGCTTTGCTGTTTCTGCAGTGTAATATGGTCATTTATTACGGGCTCTTATAAAGTATAATTTTTGCAAATACTGAAAGATGTATAGGTTAATACATGTCAATTCCAGAGTCTGACTGCAATGTAATATAACTCATTAGGCTAAGGATACTCCACACATTAATCCATATTCTTAATTTAGACAACTGATACAGATTGGAGCAAACCTGGGAAATTGAGTCATCTGCTGGCATTCACATGAATCACACTGGTAGTTCTCACCACAATGGAAACCTGAGCCTCTTGTCATTGAAATACTAATGCAGGTGTATCAGGTGACTCTCACTTTAGGGTGAATTGGAAATTATGAATTACAGATACTGCTAGACTAGACGAAAATGTGACTTAAGAAACAGGTCCTGCTGATCTCCAGGTGCTTTACACTAGAACCTCCAAACATGGAAACAGCCTTTAACTAAATAGTAACTATGTATGGAAAGCAAAGAACTGGTATCACAAAGCTACACCTATAAGGATTTAGGAAAAACATATAAAGAAGTTAAATGTCAGCCGGGCACAGTGGCTCACACTTGTAATCCTAGCTGTTCAGGAGACTGAGATTTGAGGAACACGGTTCAATGCCAGCATGAGCATGAATGTCTGTGAGACACTTACCTCCAATGAACCACCAGAAAACTGGAAGTGGAGCTGTGGCTCAAGGGATAGAGTGGTAACCTTGGGCTAAAGAGCTCAGGGACAAAGTCCAGGCTCAGAGTACAAGCCCCACAACCACCACCACCATCAAAAAAAGAAGTTAAATGTCCATTAACAGAGGTGGATTAGGCTAACTAGAACTTGGAACTGAAGAATTCCTTGCATAAACTGGATTTTCTTCGAATAAATGCGGATAGGTTACATAAGAACGGTAAGCAGAGCTTGGAGAGTGACTAGATCAATATAGACTAATAAGGAAAGACAAAACACTGTAGCACAGTGTTTAGTGGGGGGGGGGGCGGTGGAGAATAAACAAGTAAACAAGCAAAATGTTTTCTCAAAAACATCTGCTCAGGGGCCAGGAGTTTGGCCTAGTGATTAGAGTGCTTGCCTTGCAGGTACAAAGACCAGAGTTCAAGTCCTCAGAAACACATACTCAGAAAAAGCCAGAATTGACGCTGCGGTTCAAGCCCCAAGACTGGCAAAAAAAAAAAAAAAAAAAAAAAAAAAAAAATCTGCATAGGTGAACTCTTTGAGAAAGCCATCACAATCTTATTTTTCAAAGTCTTAAATTTATGATCTGATTTTATACTCAGAGTATTCAGGTTCTTCTGCTTCTTCTGCTAGTTTAACTAGGCAATTTTTTTCTTTTCTTTTCTTTTTTTTTTTTTTGCCAGTGCTGGGCTTAAGCTCAGGGCCAGAGCACTGTCCTTGGATTTTTCTCAAGGCTAGAGCTCTACCACTTGAGCCTTAGCACCACTTCTGGCTTTTTCTAAGTATGTAGTACCAAGGAATCAGACCCAGGTCTTCGTGCATGTTAGGCAAGCACTCTACCACTAGGCCAAACTCCAGGCCCTGGGCAATATATTATTACTATTACTACTTACTATTATTATTGCTTTGCCTATTTTCATCACTTTTCAAAAATGTGCTGGTCCTGGGGCTGTAACTCAGGGCCTACATACTATCCCTAAGTTTTTTTTGCTGAGGCTAGCACTCTATCACTTATGTCACAACTCCACTTCCGGCTTTTTAGTGGTTAGTTAAAAATAAGTTCAAGCCCAGCCCGGTGACTTACGCCTATAATACCAGCTGCTCAAGAGGCTGAGATGTGAGGATCGTGGTTCAAAGCCAATCCAGGTACTAAATTCTGTGAGACTCTTATCTCCAATTAACCTACCAGAAAACTCAAAGTGGCCCTGTGGCTCAAGAGTCAGGGTGGTAGCCTTGAGCTGAAGGACTCAGGGACAAGGCCCAGACCCAGAGTTCAAGCTCATGACCAACAAAAAAAACACAACCAAAAGCCAAAACATAATTATAGGCTGGGTGCTAGTGGCTCAAGAGACAGATCTGAGGATTGCAGTTCAAAGCCAGCCTGGATAAGGAAGCCTGTGACACTTATTTTTTGGTGGGTCATGGGACTTGAACTGTGGGCCTAGGGACTGTCCCTGAGCTCTTTATCTCAAGTCTACTGCCCTACCCTTTGAACCACAGCACCACTCCCCATTTTCTGGTGCTTAATTGAAGACACGAGTCTCAAGGTCTTTAGTGCCCCCCACCCTGGGCTGGCTTTGAACTGTGATCCTCAGATCTCAGCCTCCTGAATAGCTAGGATTACAGATGTGAGCCACTATGTCTGGCTGCCTGTGACACTTTTTTTTTTTCTTTTTCCTGTCCTTGGGCTTTCTCAAGGCTAGCACTCTACTACTTGAGCCACAGCACCACTTCCAACTTTTTTTCTATGTTTGTGATACTGAGGAATCAAACCCAGGGCTTCGTGCATGCTAGGTAAGCGCTCAGCACTCTACCACTAGTTCATGTTCTTGGTCCAAGTCTGTGACACTCTCATCCCCAATTAACCACCAGAAAAATAAAGGAAGTAGAGTTGTGGCTCAAAGTGGTAGAATGCTAGTCTTGAACAACAACAACAAAAGAAAGCCAAAACGTAAGTATAAGCATGTTTTAAAATATGTATTCTGGTCAGGCATGGTGGTACATGGTGGAACATACCTACAATCCCAGCACGTAGGAGGCTGAGGAAGGAGTGCAGAGTTTGGGGCCAGTCCATGCTAAAGAGCCTAGGCCCTGTCTGAGAAAACCCAAAACTTACTATACATTTGATTGGTGGGGTGATGTTTCTTTTGCTTGGTCAATCTTTGGTAACCCTACTGACTTTCTCCCAATCACTGATTAAATTTTGCCACCATGGGGTTGGAGGTTTGCTTCAGTTGGTAGAGTACTTACCAATGAGCAAAATCAGCAGGTACTAGTATCCAACTTAAAAAAAAAAAATCTCACCAGGCGCAGTAGCTCACGCCTGTAATCCTAGTTACTCAGGAGGCTGAGATCTGAGGATCAAGGTTCATAGCCAGCTGGGGCACTAAAGTCCCTGAGACTCTTATCTCCAATTAGCCTCTAGAAAATGGGAAGTGGCAGTGTGGCTCAAGGAGTAGGGTGATAGCCTTAAGCTGAAGAACTCAGAGATAACACCCAGGCCCAGAGTTCAAATCCCATGACTGACAAAAAAAAGTATCTTCCCCCATGATTCTAAATTTACTTATTGCATTTGCCTGGTGAACGGAAAGCTATATCAATTTCACCTTTACCTCCAGTAATGTTTCTTTGCTTACTATCTTTGATACTGTATAGATACACCATCCATTTACCATGTTTCAGAGAATCTTTTGCCATTCCTTTAATGTCAATTTTCTTGTATTATGTCCATATACTATTTTTAAAATAGCAAATATGGGGCCAGGAGCGTGGCCTAGTGGTAGCATGCTTGCCTAGCATTCATGAAGCCCTGAGTTCAATTCCCAGAACCACATATACAGAAAAAGCCAGAAGTGGCACTATGGTTCAAGTGGTAAAGCACTAGCCTTGAGCAAAAAGTGTCCAAGGACAGTGCCCAGGTCCTGAGTTCAAGCCCTACGACTGGGGGGAAAAAAAAGCAAGAATGGTGGCCTGGAGTCTGGCCTAGTGGTAAGTGTTTTCCTATCATGCACGAAGACTAGGGTTTGATGCCTTGGTATCACGTATAGAAAAAAAGCCAGAAGTGGTGCTGTGGCTCAAGTGGTAGAGTTCTAGCCTTGAGAAAGCCCAAGGACAGTGCTCAGGCCCTGAGTGCAAGCCCAGAACTGGCTAAAAGAAAAAAAAAAGTATTAACTTTTAGAAGTTCCTTTAGTCAGGCAACTTTGTCAATGTGTTTTGGTTGTGTATACTATCTACATAGCAGAGCAGCCCCAATGAGATTCGGATGATTAGGAATAATACTTTTTTTGTAGCTAAAAGTAGCCAATAAACATCTAAAACTCCACACATATCCCAGCCTCACAATTACCCTATAACAAGCTTGCTGTGAGAAAAAAAATTAGTGTCTCCATACTATAGGGTAATGGAATACATTTTATAAGATTTTTCATTCCTCATTTTTATTATTGTTTTGTTTACATGGATATGCACTATTCATGTAATTTATAAGATGATTTTCACTTCTCTCCCTTTAAGCTTTTTTTTGTAAATATTAAAATTTCTATTGTACCCACAAAATCCCATTTGTATAACTTTTAGTTTAAAAGAATTTTTATTAACCAGCTGCGGTGCTAGTGGCTCACGCCTATAATCCTAGCTACTCAGGAGGCTGAGATCTGAGTATCTCGGTTCAAAGCCAGCCTAGGCATTAAAGTCCATGAGACTCTTATCTCCAATTCACCACCAGAAAACCACAAGTGGCAATGTGGCTCAAGGGGTAGGCCGGTAGCCTTGAGCTGAAGAGGTCAGGGACAGTGCTCAGGCCCAGAGTTTAAGCCCCAGGACAAAAAAAAAAAAAGAATAATCTTTATTAACCAGTATTCTCAAATCCTTCCATCAGGTCAGATGGCCAATCTTTCTAAGATAACTAAGTCTTTGGTCTATGCACATTAATATACAACTAAAAATTTAACAGTAAAGTTCATTATTTAACTATGCTTCTGAGGAATAAGTTTATAATATGTTAAATTAATACTTCATCTATATAAAGGAAAAATGGAAAGTCTACTCCTATTCAAGCCTAGAATTCTGCTACAACAGGTCAAGTTTTCCATGAATATTTGTCAGATACACTTCAACCAACTATGGAGCTTAAGAGAAAAGGTGACTGAATTTTCCTCTTTTATGAACTGAAAGGAGCAATTCTCTAAAGTAGAACATTAGAATTTATGTATCAGACATCCTGACTAGAGGGTAAAATTAGCATATTCCCCTAACTTACAAATATCATAAACTATTTGTAACTTGTATTAGATATAATAAAAATATACAAAAATAAAAATGGTAACTGGAACCTGGTGTTTCATACCCATAATCATAGCTACTCAGGAAGCTAAACTCTGAGGATCGCAGTTTGAAACAGGCTTGGACAAGACAGTCCTTGAGATTCCTATCTCTAACTTTCAAAAAGCCAGAAGTGGAACTGTGGCTCAAATGGTAGAACACCAACCTTGAACAAAACAGCTAACTGACAGTATCCAGGCCTTTACTTCAAGCCCCGATAACACACCACACAATACACACACACACACACACACACACACACACACACACACATATTAATGCTGTAAGCAACCATTCTAAGAAATCTTTCAGTAACCCAGGTATGGTGGCTCATGCCTGTAATCCTAGCTGCTCTGGAGGCTGAGATTTGAGGATAGCAGTTCAAAGTCAGCCCAGTCACTAAAGACCTGAGATTCTTATCTCCAGTTAACCACTAGAAAACTGGAAGTAGTGCTATAGCTCAAGGGGTAGGGCAGTAGTAGTCTTGAGCTAAAGATCTCAGGGACAGTGCCCAGGCCCAGATTCCAAATCCCTCAAACAGGGGGTCCGGGGGAGGAGGGGATAGAAAGAAATACTTCAGTGCTTCTCACTAAAGGCTGAGAAAGCTGGGCTACTTATACAGCAAACTCTGCCACTGGCGGCTAAGGACTGCCTAGCTCTGCAGACATACTTCCACAAACACACTTTTTTAAGGGAGGATGCATAAGAGATTAGGAGTACATTTGAACTTTTCTATAGAAATATTTAACTGAATTCCAAAAATGTGACACGAAGTTTTATATAAAAGTCCATTTTATTTAGTCTAAAATATATATTAATTTTAAAACAAGCTTGGGTCAAAGCTTTAAGTGTTAACATCACTTTGACATTAGGAACGGAACAGCCTGTAGTTTTACTAACTCTAGATTAAGAAATCCATTATGTGTGTACTGCCAATAAAAAAAGAAAGAAAGAAATCCATTCTGTGGAGAAACATTGTTATGTTACTTTGCTCAGACTTTAAAACTTTTAGAATGAAATCACTTTAGCTTGTAAAAGATGTAAGGCCTGTATTATACCTTATAAAATATTTGATGACATTCAACAAAATTCCACCCCACTTTCTTTGATAATAAAACAGCGTTTTCTTAAACTATGACTTGTTAAATGATGTGAAACTAAGGAGAACTGGTTGGTGCTGTTAGCATCTTCATGTCTCGAGAAGACTATCCTGTGCTTCACCATGTGCTGCCAAGCCTTACAGAGATAGGGTCTGTAGTCCACGTCGGCACCGCAGGGCCGTCTACAGGCAGCCACTGGCCCTTCAGTTGACGCTGCAGCTCTCTGCATAATACTTTGTGTTGTTGCAAAGAGGACCAAGTGATACTCATTGACAAGTTTCTTTAGGAGCCAAGAGCATTTCTTCAGAGTTGACTCCTGCAAGTTCACACTTTCTCCTCCATTGACTCGGTCTATCCAGTAAAACGCTGACAGGCTATCCACAATCAAAAGACAGAGAGAAGGATGACTACAAAACATGGCTTCTAGTGAACAGAGGGTGAGCAGGAGCTGGGTGCTGCTGCTGCAATAAACCAAAAACAGCCTTCCAAGGCAGCACTTTATCATCTCTTCAGAACTTTGTGATAATCTATGCTCAAGAACTGTCACGAGCCGAAGCATGTCAAAATGGTAATCTGTATCAATAAATAAGACTTCTACTTCCAATCCACCTTCTGACCTTGGAAGTATACATCGTGCGGTTAAATGATAGAGCATTTCTGTTTTTCCTGTGCCTTCTGGACCATGAAATTCAAGAATATCACCTGTGTAAAGTTTAAAAATGTCAGTCAAAATGCAGAAATGAAAAGTGTGCAAAAAGACTTAAGGAAACATTTAAAGAAATGTCAGAATCCAAATCTATTTGCCCAAATGGATGTGACAAGCAAATATAAATGAGTAAGGGAACTATTCCATTAACTCCCAGTTTGTGAAGGGAGGCAGTAGATCCAC
This sequence comes from Megascapheus bottae, assembly GCF_031878675.1. Lineage (NCBI taxonomy): Eukaryota > Metazoa > Chordata > Mammalia > Rodentia > Geomyidae > Megascapheus > Megascapheus bottae. The sequence continues at coordinate 82,930,311 of NC_143513.1, forward strand.
TTAAAAACCATTTTTCTCAGTCTCACTTGTAAAGAGGGATTGCCAGGCGAATAGTTGTAGCTGCCAGGAGGCAAGCTGACGTCTACTGGGGCCTCAAGTGCTTTTAGACACTATGCAGGTATCACTTCTTGTGTGGAGATGGAGCAGCCATCTCCAACAGTGAAGATGAAAGACACTCCTGAGGACAGACAGATAGATGTGCCCAGGCCTTAGATACAGCATGGAGTCTCACACCACTGTTCGGAACCTACCCCACATTATGCCAAGAGAAAAGCAAGCCTCTCCCTAAGTTGGACTTCTGTCGCTGGCTGGGGAAAGCAACCCCTAATCAGGTTCCCCAGGCTAATGGCCTCTGGAGTGTCCCAATTCTTGTCATTTCACACAGTATAGATGGTAAGAATTCCGTGGAGTGCAGACCCCACATGCCAATGGCACCCCTCAACTCAAAAATCTCAAAAATATCGAGACTGCTGGAGGTCATGCTTTTCAATTGGAATAGCTGTGCAGTGCTGGTTGGGCAGCACTTGTGTACCATGCAGGAGGCCTTGGGTTTTATCCCCAGCACCAAACACACACACACACACACACACACACACACACACACTACACACAGAAAAGGAGTAGCTCTTGAAACTATATCTAGTTGCACAATACATTACTTTCCCCAGTAGTATAAACCAAAGTCAACTACTTTGAACTTTAAAGATTCTAAATTTCTTTCTGTATAGGTCTTATTAACTTCAAGAACAGTACAAGCTAAACAAAACACCACCTGGGAAATTGTCCTGCTTCCAGAACATTTAAAATGCATTCTAAAGACTAATGCTCCAATTCTTCCTAGTTTGTCTATCATTATTGATAATATATAGCTGAACCATCTGATTTGGAAACACTGTGTTTAAAAGCAGATTTTTAGGCCTCAATCGAATTACATTCTATCTGAAAATTCAGATACTTTATTTCCTATTATTAACAAACCATTGGGACATTGAAGGATTCATAAACAATGTGAAAGTATAAAGATATACAGTTACAATTTAACAGGGGTAACCTCAAGTATTCTGTTACACAGTAGGGTTTATATAGTTGACAATAATATATATTTCAAAGTAGCTACAAGAAAAGACTTTGAAGGTTCCTCCCACAAAGAAATGACAAGTGTGAGATGACTGATATACTAATTACTATGATCACTGTATAAGGCACACATTCTGAAATAGCACCTTGTATCCTACAAATACATACAATTATTATGTATAGGTTAACATTTTTATCAAAAATCTAGCAAGTTATACCATACCTGAAAAGTAAATCTTGAGGGGCTGGGAGAGTGGCCTAGTGGTAGAGTGCTCGCCTAGCATGCACTAAGCCCTGCATTCGATACCCTGGTACCACATACACAGAAAAAGCCAGAAATAAGCCAGGTGCTGTGACTCACATTGGCTACTTAGGAGCCTGAAATCTGAGGATCGCGGTTCAAAGCCAGCCCGGTCACTAAAGATCTTGAGACTCTTATCTCCAACTAATCACTAGAAAATGGGAAATGACACTGTAGCTCAAGGGAGAAGAGCAGTAGCCTTGAGCTGAAGAGCTCAGGGACAGTGCCTAGGCCCAGAGTTGAAGGCCCATGACCCCCCACAAAAAAAAAAAAAAAAAAAAAAAGAAAAAGAAAAAGCCAGAAGTGGAATTGTGACTCAAGTGGCAGAGCGACAGTGCTCAGGCCCTGAGCTTAAGCCCAGGACTGACAAAAAAAAAAAAAAAAGTAAAACTTCAGACAAGGCTGGAGCATGCTCCAGTTGTGCAATTGGTTAGTGTGCAGTTACTTATACAGCAGACAATGCTGGGATATGACTTTGTGGCAGGGGCATACCTAGAATGCGTTAAGGCATACATGAGTCTCTCAATACTAGACACACAACTCATTTTTTAAAAAGTCAATTTCCACTATAAACTTACATAAAATTTGTGATTCCAAACTCAGGTCCAAAGAACTTTTTAGTCAGGTGCTAGTGTCTCACATCTGTAATCTAGTTTCTCAGCCCTGAAGATCCAGGTTCAAAGCCAGACTGGGCATTAACATCCAGTTAACCACTAGAAAACTAGAAGTGCAGCTGTGGCTCAAGGGGTAGGGCAGTAGCCTTGAGGCTCAGGGACAGTGCCCAGGCACAGAGTTCAAGACTCATGACCACCACCAGCAACAACAAAAATAATAATGATAATAATAATTTTAAAGAGATTCCGTTTCAAGGAGTAAAACTATTTTCGTATTAGCAACTGCTCTTGAATATTCTTATTAAAATTAACTCATCATGTGCAGTGGTATGCACATGCAGTAACAACTTTCCCAAAAAGATGATACATGACAGTCACTTGGGCCTTGAAGTTTGAGGCCAGTTTGGGAAGCACAATAAGATTCTATCTTCCATAAAAATTGAAAAAATACAAGCTGGGGGGCCGGGAGTTTGGCCTAGTGGTAGAGTGCCTACCTAGCATGCATGAAGACCCGGGTTTGATTCCTCAGTATCACATACATAGAAAAAGCCGGAAATGGTGCTCTGGCTCAAGTGGCAGAGCGCTAGCCTTGCAAAAGCCCAAGGACAGTGGTCAGGCCATGAGTTCAAGCCCTAGGACTGGCAAAAAAAAAAAAAAATACAAGCCAGGCGCCAGTGTTGAGTTCAAACATGTAATCCTAGCTACTCAGGAGGCTGAGCTGTGAGGATCATAGCTCAAAGCCAACCCAGGCACCTAAGTCTTATCTCCAAATAACCGCCAGAAAACTGAAGTGGCTCTGTGGCTCTAGTGGTAGAACGCTAACCTTGAGGACAACGCTCAGGCCCAGGCCCAACCAACTCCCCCCAAAACAAAATTATATGAAACCATATTGCAGTACTTAGGAGCTAAGTAGTACCCCTCCATTACTAGCCATCTTTTTTCTTTTAGTTGTGGGTCTTGAGCTCTGGGCCTACTCGCTGTCCCTGAGCTCTTCAGCTCAAGGCTACCACCCTACCCCTGGAGCCGCAGCCCTACTTCCTCACTTCCCGTTTTCTGGTGGTTAATTAGGTAAGAGTCACGGATTTTAGTGCCTGGGCTGGCTTTGAACCACATCCTCAGATCTCAGCCTCCTGAGTAGGATTACAGGTGTGATCCACCTGGCCAAGCTCTATCACTAGCAGTCTTGTACTGCTTTGTCACAGAAACAATACACCAAATGAGTAAGATTACAGCACCAATATTAATGGCAGTAAAGGAAAGCTAGAAGCTGTCAGCAGCAGCTGACCTGGTAACTCTTCACACCTGAAAAGGCACCACTTCCTGCTATTGTGAGGACTCTGACTCTGCAGCAGAAGTGAACTCCAAACACTCATCCTCCCAGAAGCCACGTTATCATACTATATGGTAATGGTCTGTTTATTTGGCAACATTTCCTGTGAGTGTGCGTGCATATGTGTATGTGTGTATATGTATATGTATGTATGTGTATGTGTGTGTGTGTGTGTGTGTGTGTGTGTGTGTGTGTGTGTGTGTCAGGGCCTAGGTGCTCTGTGTGAGTTTTTGTGCCAAAGCTAGTATGCTACCATTTTGAACCCCAGCTCCATTTCCAGCTTTTTGGGGTAGTTAACTGGAGATATGAGTTTCATGGACATTCTTGCCTAGGTTGGCTTTGAACCACCCACAATCCTCAGATCTCAACTTCCAGAATAGCTAGGATTACAAGCATAACCCACCAGTGCCTAGCTCCTGTTTGGCCCTTTTTTTTTTTTTTTTTTTTTTGCCCTGGGGTTGAACTCTGAGCCTGGGCGCTGGAGATACGAGACTCTCTTGGACTTTAGTGCCTGGGGTGGCTTTGAATGGGCAATCCTCAAATCTTAGCCTCCTGAGTAGCTGGGATTACAGAAGTGAGCCACCATGCCCAGCTTACTTGGTTAATTGGAGACAAGAGTCTCTCTATTTTTAGTGCCCAGACTGGCTTTGAACCTCTGATCCTCAGATCTCAGGCTCCTTAGTGGTTAGGATTACAGACATGAGCCATCATGATCAGATTCCTGTTTGCTTATTTAAGGTTGAGACTTGAATATTCGATCCATATCACAAAAGACAGTATCTTCTAAATGTATTTATTACTTGACTTTCTTCAGAAGATCCTTTTGGAAGACAATTAAAGAATGAAAACCTAAGCTCTAAATGACCTGAGAATCTTATCTCCAATTAACCTGTAGAAAACAGGTTACCTTTGGCTCAAGGGTAGGATGGTAGCTTTGAACTAAAGAGCTAAGGGACAATGCCCAGGCCCAGGGATAAGGCGTCACCCTTGAGCTGAAGAACCCAGGGACAGCTCCCAGGCTGAGTTCAAGCCTCTGACCCCCCCCCCCACACACAAAAAAGTACAAAAATTCAGGGCAGGGAGTTTGGCCTAGTGGTAGAGTGCTTGCCTAGCATACATGAAGACCCAGGTTCAACTCCTTGGTACCACATACATAGTAAAAGCCGGAAGTGGTACTGTGGCTCAAGTGCTGGAGCACTAACCTTGAGAAAGCCCAAGGACAGTGCTCACACTCAGACCTAGAGTTCAAACCCCAGGACTGGCAAAAAAGAAAGAAAAGTGCAAAAATTCAGTACAATCTTCATGAGGCTTAGAGGGTCAAATGAAGATAGTAATTGATAATAAGAAATGCAAAAAAAATTAGGAGGGGGGTGTGGTGGCTCACACCTGTATCCTAGCTACTGAGGAGGCTGACATTTGAGGCTGCAGTTCAAAACCAGCCTAGGCACTAAAAAGTCTTATGAGATTCTTATCTCCAATTAACCACCAGAAAATGGGAAGTGGCACTGTTGCTCCAGGGTTGGGTGGTAGCCTTGAGCTGTAAGAGCTCAGGGACAACTCCCAAGCCCAGGGGTAGGGTATGGTAGCCTTGAGCTGAAGATTCAGCTCAGGGCCAGTGCCCAGGCCCAGAGTTTAAGTTCCACAACCGACCAAAAAAAAAAAATAAATTGGAAAGGGAAGAACTCCAGGGGGTAAAAATTCAGGCAACTACCTATCTGTCTGTCTGTCTGTCTGTCTGTCGGTCTGCCAGTCCTAGGACTTGCACCTGGGGCTGGGTACTATTCCTGAGTTTCTTTTGCTCTATCACTTGAACCACAGTGCCACTTCTAGCCTTTTCTGTTTATGTGGTACTAGTATCAAACCCAGGGTTTTATGCATGCTAGGCAAGCACTCTACTACTAAGCCACATTCCCAGCCCTAGGCAACTATTTAGAAGGTAAATATTTTAGAATTAAACTTAACTTGGATACCTCTTCTCTTTCATTCTCTCTGTCTTTATTTGGTGCCCTCTCTTCTGACACAGGATCTTGAACATGGGGCATATCTTAGTTTTTTCACTCTACCACTTGAGCTACATCTCTACATCTAGCTTTTTTTCTGGTTAGTTGGAAGGTAAGTGTCTCTGGGATATATCTGTCTAGGCTGGCTTCAAACCTCAATCCTGGGGCCAGGAGTTTGGCCTAGTGGTAGAGTGCTTGCCTAGCATGCACGAAGACCCAGGTTCGATTCCTCGGTACCCCACATACATAGCAAAAAGCCAGAAGTGGTGCTAAGGCTCAAGTGGTAGAGTGCTAGCCTTGAGAAAGTCCAAGGACAGTGCTCAGGCTTTGAGTTCAAGCCCAGGATTGGCCAAAAACAAAAACAAAAACAAAAAAAACCTCAATCCTACCTAGCTAGGCATCTGCCAGAAACTCATACCTGTAATCTTAGCTACTCAGGAAGCTGAGATCTGAGAATCATGGTTCAAAGCCAGTCCGAGCACAGAAGTCCATGAGACACTTATCTCTAATTAACCACCAGAAAACTGGAAGTGGCTCTGTGGTTCAACATGGTAGAGTAGTAGTCTTGAACTGAAGAGCTCAGGGACAGCACACAAGCCCAGAGTTCAAGCCCCAGGACTGACCAAAAACCCCCCACAAAACTTCAATCCTCAGATCTCAAAGTAGACATGAGCCACCAGTGCCCCTTCTCTCCTTTTTTTTTTTTTTTTTTTTAAGATTTATTTGTAATGATGGGGTTTAAACCCAGGAATATTCATATGCTAGCACTCTACAGTACTTTCTAACTTTTCCAAGTATTTTCTTGGAGAGGGGTAGTGATTATAAACATATTTCAGCATAACTCAAGACTAATAAATGTCATAATGAAACTCCTTACTACACACAATATCTGCCAGGAAAAAATGGGGGAAAAGACTATATACCTTTTTTTTTTTTTTGTCAGTCATAGGGCCTGAACTCTGGGCCTCAGTACTGTCCATGAGTTCTTCAGCTCAAGGCTAGTGCTCTACCACTTTGAGCCACAGTGCCATTTCTGGTTTTTTGGTGGTTAACTGGAGATAAGAGACTCATGGGCTTTCATGCCCAGGCTGGCTTTGAACCCCAATCCTTAGATCTCAGATTTCTGAGTAGCTAAGATTACAGGCGTATGCTACCAGTGCCCAGCAAAATCATATACTTGAAAGTACTTACCAGTGTGGCTCAGCAAAGCTTTCTAAACCTGTATATTAACATTAGATACCTGAGGTCAGTTTATGGATTCCGTTGAGATTTAGTATGGCATGACTGAAAGTGAGGCCATGGAATTTCTCTGAGGTTAAGTCTTTCATTGAGAGATTAATTCATAGGTAACACTTCCCCTTCATCACCAGGGAATGAAATTTGCATACTTGAAAGTTACATATGAATATTATCATTAAGATCCTTGATCTAAATTCCCTACAAATATGCTAATGAACTAAAAAATGAATTCTGATTTTATAAACATTCATGCTTATTCATTAAGATAAAAAATTGTGTTCAAACATTATTTTCTATAGAGGGGACATGGTCCTTTTAACTCTATCTGAAGTCACTATCTCATATGTTTCTGTGAGCTGTTACAAAAAATAGCACTCCTGTCCAGCCAAAGTATGGAATATGACAACTTGTAATGAATTTTTTTTTAAAGTTCTACAGTTTGGCACTAGAAAAAAATTAAACTAACTCAGAAAATCTGGATGGTTTGGCCCTGACAGTTCCTCTTACAAATAGATGCTGTAAAGAGTCAGGGTAACAGATTGTAGAAAAAAGTCACGAATCTAAAGATCATTCAAAATAAGGAAAAGAAGGAAATGCCAAAAAATACATCATCTTGGTACCATCCTACTAGCTATATAACAAATATGTTGAATTTTCAGTTAGTCATTATAAGACTGATGAAGTGTGCTTAGTACATGGCACTAATAACTACTATCCAAAAAGCATCAAAAACGGGTTTACTATAATATTAGACTCATAAAACCCCTTATTATCTCTTGATTAAAGTCAAGCACCCCTAAAACAATTTCTGGTAACTAATGTTACTAATAATCCTTTTAATCCCTGTCTTTTTTTCCTGCAGAATGGGGATTGAACACAGGATCTCCTCTTGTTATACAAGTATTTTATTACTTGAGTTATGTCTGTGGCCCTTTTGTATGTAATGGGTTTATTTGTTTGTTTTGTGGGTTTGGGGCTTGACCTGTCCTGGGCACTGTCCCTGAGCTCTTCAGCTCAAGGCCACTGCCCCACCCTTGAGACAAGCCCCTCTTCCCAATTTCTAGAGGTTAATTGGAGATGAATCTCAGGTTCTTTAGTGCCCAGGCTGGCTTTGAACCTTGATCCTCAGATCTCAGCCTCCTGAGTAGCTAGGGTTACAGGCGCGAGCCACCCGCCCAGCATTGCAGTTTATTTCTTAGATAGGATCTTGCCAACTTGGGGGTGGTCCTGAATCTCGATCTGCTTGCGCTATGTTACAGAAATAATACACCAAAGACAGAAGTGAGTTACAGGTGTGTATGAGTACACTAGACTAGAATCCTAGGCCTATATTCGCTCTTATGCCTTAGAGGTATTCCTTTACGTAGCTTTACAATGTTAACACTTATAGCATCTACAACAATCTATCACAGTTTTTGTTTGTTTGTGCCAGGGCTTGAACTCAGGGACTGGGCACTGTCCCCGAGTTTTGTTGCTCAAGGCTGGTACTCTACCTACCACTTGAGCCACAGCTCCGTTTCTGGCTTTTTAGGGGGCAGTTAATTAAAGATGAGCATCTCATAATCTTCGGATCTCAGCTTCCTGACAGCTAGGATTACATGTGTAAGCCAGTACAGAGCCAATACTGTTTTAGGTAAACATTTTTGCTACTGACTAAACAGGGTGATGGTTTTCAGTTTCTATAATAATATTCTAATGTAGAAGTTGTGCTACTAATGCCTATTTTAACATATTAATATCATCCTTGCAAAATTTACATTAATAGATGTTCACATATAGTGCAATACAATATTAGAGATGCATTTTACATTTGTAACACTTTTTCATGTATTTGGTTTCAGAACTATAGGAAAAATTCTAATTACTTCAGTTTAATAATAACATGAACATTAATAACAATACCATGTGCCAATACGGTAGGCACACAATGCATAAATATATAATTAGTACCAGCACAAAGAAGAGAAAAGAACAAACCTACAAAGTAGTAAAGCTTCTATAATTGAGATTAAATTATTCATCCAAACTGGACTGTTAAGAGGAATTAAGATGTTTCTGGGTTTTTTTTTTTTTTTTTTTTTTTTTGCCAGTCCTGGGCTTGAGCTCAGGGCCTGAGCACTGTCCTTGGACTTTCTCAAGGCTAGAGCTCTACCACTTGAGCCTCAGCACCACTTCTGACTTTTTTTCTATGTATGTGGTACCGAGGAATCGAACCCAGGTCTTCAAGCATGCTAGGCAAGCACTTTAACCACTAGGCCAAACTCCCGGCCCCTCTGGGGTTTTTTTTTTTGTAGGTCATGGGGCTTGAACTCAGCCTGGATGCTGTCCCTGAGCTCTGCAGCTCAAGGCTACCGCTCTACCCTTGAGCCAAGCCCCACTTCCAGTTTTCTTTTTCTGGAGGTTAATTGAAGATAAGGCAGTAAGGTCCTTTTTGCTGGGGCTGGCTTTGAGCCTTGATCCTCAGATCTCAACCTCCTGAGTAGCTAGGATTACAGGTATGAGCCACCTCCCCGGCCATTATAATCTAAGGGTAATAACTAGAAAAATTGTTTTTTGTTTTGGGGTTTTTTTTAGGGGAAAAAAAGTCACGGACTTTTTAGTGCCTGGGCTGATTTTGAACAGTGATCCGCAGACTTCTGACTTCTGAGCAGCCAGGATTACAGGCATGAGCTACCGCCGCTCCAAACCTACTTTTAAGAGAAAAGTTACCGTGGGAGATGAAGGCGTTTTTCTGCTTTGCCTCTTAAACCACAGCTTCTCTTCCAGTTTTTTGTGGGTTAATTGGAGATGAAATCTTATAAAGTTCTCTGCCTGGGCTAGTGCTGAACTGTGATTCTGACTTCTCAGCCTAGCTAGGACCACAGATGTGAGCCATGAGTGCCCAGCTCTGCCCCTTGACTACTGTGAACAGTGACAATGCTTCAAGATACTGGGTCATAGAGTAGTTCCCTTTTTAAATTTTTGAGGGATCTCTGTTTTCTAAAACAACTGCATCATTTTACAATAGACCATTTTTCAATCCCACTAAATGTACACAATACTTTAAATTTCTTTACATGCTGGCTTATATCATGACTAACACTTTCTGGGTTTTGGAGTTTTTTTTGTATTTTGGTGGTACTTTAGGGCCTTGCCTTTGTGCTACGCTGAGTAGCCATCTTAATGGCTCTGAAATGACAAAGAACATGCATTGATCAATAAGACATAATAATAATATACTCCTTCCTGTGTTTTCTGAGACAATGTCTTAACTATATAGTCTAAACTGGTCTTGAACTCATGATTCTCTTACCTCAGCCTCCCAAACATTAGGATTACTAGGAAGTGCCATCACAAGTTAATATTAACCTTGGATTAGACAATGACTTCTTAAGTACAATACCAAAACATGAGCAATAAAAGGTAAAATATATAAACCAGGCTTCGCCAAAATTATTAACTGTTGTTATTAATCATCAACACAGTCAAAAGATAACCAAAAGAATGGACTAAATATTGCAACCTCATGCATTTGTTCTAATCCAAGTCTTGTGCCTACAACACACAAAAGACACAGCTCAATAATAGGCTTGAGGGGCCAGGAGTTTGGCCTAGTGGTAGAGTGCTTGCCTAGCATGCATGAAGACCCAGGTTCGATTCCTCAGTACCAAATTCACAGAAAAGCCAGAAGTAGTGCTGAGGCTCAAGTGGTAGAGCACTAGCCTTGAGGAAAGCCTAAGGATAGTGCTCAGGCCCTGAGTTCAGTCTCCAGAAATGGTGAAACGAAAAAAAAAAAAAAAAGGGCCCAAAATGGTAAAACATTAGTCTTGAGAGGAAAAAAAAAAAAGAAAAAAACAGCTCAATGGCTCAATGACAGTGCACAGGCCCCAAGTTCAAACCCAATAAGGAACAACAACAAAAAAAGTAAGCCATCTGTTTCTCCAATTGTGAGAACAGCTACACAACTGTTTCACTGTCCAAAACAAGACTAGTACACTTAAATGAGCAAAATGTATTTCTCTAAAGCTACTACATTAAAAGAAACAAAAATAACTTAAGTCCACTAATTTTTTTTTGCAAGTTTTTTCTAGGTAGAGGTGTTAACAAGTAGATATCTATAGTTAACTATAACTATAGTTAATTACTAGTAGAACAAGTACCTAAGGACTTTCCTAAATCTCCATAATCTTGTAAGAATGACAGATAAACTATATAAACTTCCATAAATACTCTGTTGGGGGGGAGAGTGAGGCCAATGCATACTCTAAATACTAATTACATGTAAGTGAAACTTCATTTCACCTGACACATGTAAGGAAGGTTTAAGTTTTCTGCTTTATGTTCCTTGCATTTGTGTGTGTGCATGTGTGCGCGTGTGTGTGTGTGGTTTCCTGTTTGCTATGATCCACTTAAACCATGCTTCTCCATTTTGAATTGTAGAGTAATATTGTATATTGAACCTTGCCAAGAGTATGAATGTGGGAACAAATACATATGGAAAAACTTCCTTTATAAAACTTAAGTTTGTTGAACTAGAGTGTGCCTCAAGTGCAGAATTTTTGCTTAGCAAGTAAAGATAAGAGTTCAATCTCCATCCAGTACTTCAAAAAAACTTAACTTATGTTGGGCATGGTGGCTTATGCCTGTAATAGCCTGTAATCCTAGCTACTCAGGAGGCTGAAATCTGAGGATTGTAGTTAAAAGCCAGTCTGGGTACTGAAGTACATGAGACTCTTATCTCTATTTAACCTCCAGATAACCAGAAGTGGCGCTGTGGCTCAAAGTGGTAGAGCACTAGCCTTAAGCTGAAGAACTTGGAGACAGTGCCCAGGCCCAGAGTTCAAGCCCCACACCACCCCAAAAAAAAAAATCATTGTAGGGCCAGGAACATGGTTTAGTGGGAGAGTGCTTGCCTAGCATGAAACCATGGGCTCAATTCCTTGGTAGCAGATACACAAAAACAAAAGCCAGAAGGGGTATTGTGGCTCAAGTGGTAGAGTGTTAGCTTTAAGAAAGCCCAAGGACAGTACCTAGGCCCTAAGTTCAAGTCCCAGGACTGGGGTTAAAAAAAATTAGTGTATATTAATTGTATATTGAAGGTTTCATTGTGACATTTCCATAAATATATCCCAATCAAATTCACCCTCTCTATCACACTCCCTCCCTTTACCTCTCCTACTTTACCTCTCCACAGGTTCACTGTTCAATTTTTATACTAAATATTTTTTAAAGTTGTATTTTTACCATGCACAGGTGAATCTTCATCAGCAAACAGATTTGGTTCTATTTCTTTCAAGGAACTTCTACCTTCAAGGCGGACAAGAAGCTTGCAAAAGAAAAAAGAAAACTTATTAACTAAAAATTATACATTTATCTAACTTTCCAAAATCATATATGTAGAACTTTGAAATTTTGAAGCTTTGAAGGAAAACATAAAATGGAAAATTTTAACTTTAAAGAAATACTGTGTTCGGGCCAGGAGTTTGGGCTAGTGATAGAATGCTTATCTAGCATGCATGAAAACCCAGGTTTGATTCCTTGGTACCACATACATAGAAAAAAGCCGGAAGTGGTGCTGAGGCTCAAGTGGTAGAGCTCTGGCCTTGAGAAGTACAAGGACAATGCTCAGGCCTTGAGCTCAAGCCCAAGACTGGCAAAAAAAAAAAAAAAAAAAGAAAAGAAATACTGTGTTCAACTACTCTTAAGATATTTCATTTTTTGCGGGGTGCTGGTGGCTCATGTCTATAATCCTAGCTACTCAGGAGGCTGAAATCTGAGGACTGCAGTTCAAAGGAAAATTTGTGAGACTCTCACCTCCAATTAATCACAGAAAAAGCTGTAGCTCAAGTGGTAGAGTGCCAGCCTTGAGCAAAAGGGGCTTAGGGACAGTGCTTAGGCCCAAGGTTCAAGGCCCAAGACCAGTTTAAAAAAAAAAAAAAGGCATTTCACTTTTTGCAAATGTATCAAAAATCGTTGGCATAAAATGTTTGTGTACTTAAAGGAAGTCAGTTTTAAAATGTAAAGCCAAATTGCTAATTGAAAACTATCCACTTTAATTTACTTTGTAGTTAAATTTCTCCCAATACTTAAGACATCTATTATATAGTTATTTGTTTAAATTTATCCCATTTTATCTAGGAAGGAAAGCAGAACACAAAAACCTGTTGGGGATGCTACTGGGGGACAGAGTGTAGTAGAGGAGGTGAAATTGATAGAGTGGAATGTAGAAAGGTAACAATGAAATCCCACGCTATGTAACTAATACAATCCCATTTGTAAAAGCATGTTTTCAAATTCAACAAAACAATTAACTCACAGTTACTCCAACTGTGTACTATTATGGCTCAAAACACTTTACAACTCTCCAAGGTCCTTCCTGTATGGTATTCAAGTGAGTATTATACTTTTATGGACATTGTTCCCTTCTACCTGATTCAACCAATTCACATCTGACTTTCCTGCCAGGGCTGTAATCCTAGCTACTCAGGAGACTGATAATTGAGGATCACAGTTGAAAGCTAGTCCAGGCAGGAAAATCCATGAGACTCTAATATCCAATTAATCACCAAAAGAGCTAGCCATGAACAAAACAGCTAAGGGACAGTGCCCAGGCCGAGTTCAAGTCCTAGGACAGGAACACACTCACACACTAATAGTAATGACAGAAAAAAAAAAACAGTCAAATCCACAAGTAACAGTTGAAACTCTTAACACCCACTTCTTAGCAAGTGATAGAAGTACTAGATAAAATCAGCAAAGATACAGAAGATCCAAAACAGACTAATATAAGTCATGTCACTTGTAGTAGTGTAATACACATTTTCACACGCACTCCTAGGACAAATTCACTAAGGCAGATACTCTTCTGGAGCCATCCAACCAATTAAAAAAAATTAAAAACAAATTACGTAGTGTGCTTTCTAACAAATAATGAAGATAAAAATCACAGTTAACAGGAAGAATTCTGGTAGTTCATTCACAAAACTTTTCGTTTTCTCAATGAAACATGATTCAAGGGAAAAAAGGTGGGGAGAGGGAAGCATGGCCTAGTGATAGAGTGCCTGCTGAGCCCGCACAAAGCCCCGGGTTTTGAGTCCATAGAAAAAAGGCGGAAGTGGTGCTGTGGCTCAAGTGTTAGAACGCCAGCCCTGAGAAAGCTCAAGGACAGTGCCCAGTTCTAGCCCCAGGCCTGGAGAAAAGCAGGGGAAGGAGGAAACAAGCTTGAGATTCAACCACTAAAGACACACTGCCTACAGTGGGCTATTGTTCTAGAAAGGTCACTGAAGTAATCCCAGCTTCTCAGGAGGCTGAGAGCTGAGGATGTGGTGCGAAGCCAGCCGGGGCTCTTATCTCTAATTCACCACCAGAAAGCGGGAGGTGGGGCTGCGGCGCCTTGAGCTGAGGCGCTCAGGGACCTCGTTCAGGCCCAGAGTTCAAGTCCCACGACCCACAAAAAGAAAAGAAAAGAAGCGTCACTGAAGGAAGGAACGCCCAGCAAGGGCTGCTTCCTCAGCCGAAATTAGAGGGCAGGCAGGAGGAGAAGCGGCGAGGTGTGCCTCGCGCGTCCGTCTGTGCGTAGGTAAGGATGTCGCCCGTGGAGGAGCGCGGACACCCGGGGCGTGACTCGAGTCTCGGGGGCGCCACGGGCACTTCTCACAGCGGCTCCTCACTGGCAGGCGTGGAGGTGGCAGGTGGGCTCCCCGCGGGCCTCGCTGGGCGCCCAGGCGGTGATCCGCGCGGAACCCCACGCGGAACCCCACGCGGCGCCCCGCGCCGAACCCCACGCGGAACCCCGGCGGAACCCCACGCCGAACCCCCCGCGGAACCCCACGCCGAACCCCGGCGGAACCCCACGCGGAACCCCCCGCGGCGCCCCGAGCCGAACCCCACGCGGAGTCCCGCGCGGAACCCCGGCGGAACCCCCCGCGGAACCCCACGCGGCGCCCCGAGCCGAACCCCAGGCCGAACCCCCTGCGGAACCCCACGCGGAGCCCCGCCGGGCGCCCGCGGGCCCCGGCCTGACGGGAGGTGTGGCCGCGTCCCGGTCGGGTCCCCGGGCAGCGCTAGACGCGCCGCAGCGCCCCGGGCCGCCCGGCTGTCCGACACCCCGAGGCGGCCGCGGCGGCCTCGCCCTCGACGCCCTCGCTCCCACCGGAGTCTCTCACCTCGGTCCCAGACTCAGCCCTGTGGAAGTCACTACACATCCCCACGAAAGCCTGGAGCGCGAGAGGCTCAACTTTGCCGCCACTGACGCCATTTACCAACGCGGCGGGAGACGCAGCCAGTCAGGCGCGCCGAGCACCAAACCGAGGCTTGCGCGTGCGCACGGAGCCGGCCTGGCTGCCGAGCCGGGGGCATGCGCAGTAGGGCACGTGGGCCGCCTCCCGATGACGTCACTCTCCTCCCCACCCGCTCCTCCCGAGCCTCGCTCGCTTCCGTCTCCATGGAGACTGGGAGGCCGCTAGCGCTTTAGGATTTTTCTCTGTCGTAAATCTGGACGCGTTTTTATGGGTAAAGTTAGCAACACGCACTTGATGTTTTAAAATTGTTAAGATGCTTTTACTGCGGAGAGCGTTGTTCGCAGAAAACGAGGCGATCGGGGCCGGGAGTTTGGCCTAGGGGTGGAGCGCTTGCCTAGCATGCACGAAGACCCGGGCTCGATGCCCGGTACCACATACATAGGAAAGCGCTGGAAGTGGTGCTGAGGCTCAAGTGGGAGAGCTCTAGCCTTGAGAAAGCCCCAGGACAGTGCTCAGGCCCTGGGATCAGTCCCCACGTCTGGAAAACAATAAAGAAAGAAAACAAGGCGATTGCTTCAGTAATTGGGGCGGCCGAGGTGGGAGCGTCCCTGACCCCAGGATTCCTACACCTGCCAGGACGATCCTGTCAATCAGTGGAATCAATCACGTAGTCCTCTTCCGTGGAAAACCTCTGACCAACTATATGTGTCATTCATGATTAACTCCAGAGAAAAAGGAAGAAAAGAAAATACTGAATTTAAAAGGACTTCAAAAATATATCCAGCTAGTAGGTTTATCAAGCCTTTACTAAGGGCTTAAACTCAGGGCCCGGGAAATAGTAGCTTTTAAGCCACAGCTTCATTTCCTGCTTTTTGGTGGTTAATTGCAGATAAAAGTCTAGGGACATTCCTTTTTTTTTTTTTCCAGTCCTGGGGCTTGAACTCAGGGCCTGAGCACTGTCCTTGGACACCTTTTGCTCAAGGCGGAGTGCACTGCCACTTGAGGCACAGCGCCATTTCCGGCTTTTTCTGAGTATGTGGTACAGAGGAATGGAACCTAGGGCTCTGGCATGCTAGGTGAGCACTCTATCACTAGGGAACCTTCCTGATAGCGCTGTCATCAAACTGCGAATCCCTTACATACATATATAATTTATACTTCATAATCTTTATAAATATATGGCATATGTCCATGGTAATTTATAATACTGTAATATATGTCAGATTGTATGTATGTACATTTTTATATTATGTATACATTATATGTATCATGCAATATATGTGCATGTATAGATCATATATCCATTTATATGATCTATACATACATGTGTATATTGTGTATAATATATAAATATATGTATATGTGTAGAATAATACATATACAAATTCTCTCATGTCTACATATGAGACAATATCGTATACCAGACCTTCATACTTCAAACACTGTAGAAAGCACATTGCAGCATTGTTTGTTATTGCAAAATATTCATGATATCCTGAATGGCCCTACAGAGGAGAGAGTGATGATAGCTTTGCCTCAGTGTGGAGTGCACTGTGGAGCACTGTGACAGAGAATGAGGGAACTCTCTATGCACATGCACAAAGTGCTTCCCAGGGTTCCACATGAAAGGAAAAAGCAAAGTGGAAGGTGTATCTGGAGTTCATCAGCTTTCAAGGAAAAAGGAAAGAGAAATAAGAAAATGCACATTTCTGTTCTTTCAGGTTATAAAGAAGAACAGAAAGAGGTCAGGAGTTTGGCCTAGTGATAGAGTGTCTGTCTCGCATGCATGAAGTCCGGGGTTGGATTCCTCAGTATCACATACACAGCAAAAGGTAGAAGTAGAGCTGCGGCTCAAAGTGCCAGAACTGTATTCTTAAGCAAAAAAAGCTCAAGGACAGACCCAGATCCTGAGCTCAAGCTCCAGGACCAATCAGTACCAATTGACCAAAAAACCCCCAAAAAGTATTACTTTTACTACTTGTTGCATCTTGTTTGAATTCTTTTGAGGGAACGCAAGAACCAAGGTAAAAAAAATAGTACACATTTTGTTTTGTTTTAATGATCTTTTAAGTAAATGTACAAAGGAGTTACCATTCAACAGAACAGTTTATGAATAGAGTGCATTTTGGTCAATGTCACCCCTTTGAACATTTTCCTACTTCCCTCCCAACCTCTCTCCCTTCTTTAGTTTTGTAGGACATGCATTGACGTTTTGACTGTGTTTGCCCCACTTCTCCCCTCTATTCATCTATGTCTCTCCTCAAGGCCAACCCAATCTTTTCAAGTACCCATTTCTGAGCTACACATGTTTTACCAGAGAAGTGAACAAGTATTTTCCGTCACATTGACTAGAGCACACATCTTAGAGGAGGAGTCCTGGGCCACTCTGGGGCATGCAGAGATGGGGGTGTGGAGGTGTCTGCTTAGGGCCAGGAGACAGATTGCCTGGGCACAGGGAAGAATGTTTTCCAGTGGATGCAAACAGAGAAAGATTGAACCCTCTTTACTGATGGTGGTCTCATTCTCATTGGAAGAAGGACCATAGATTGCTTTACATGCTCTGTTAGAAATTAAAAATTTTCCAAAGGATGTTGAGAGAAACAGCTACATAAAACTTCACTTAGAAGGGGCCGGGAGTTTGGCCTAGTGGTTAAAGTGCTTGCCTAGCATGCATGAAGACCCGGGTTCGATTCCTCGGTACCACATACATAGAAAAAAGCCAGAAGTGGTGCTGATGCTCAAGTGGTAGAGCTCTAGCCTCGAGAAAGTCCAAGGACAGTGCTCAGGCCCTGAGCTCAAGCCCAGGACTGGCAGAAAAAAAAAAAAAAAAAAAAACTTCACTTAGAAGGAATGAAGGAGGCAGTGGAAAATAACCACATTATCTTAGAGGAAACATGGGCCTATTCAGATATGTCCTAGACTTAAGAATAGTAAAAATTTGAGAGGGGGGGACCCCTAAAACCATGTGGGTAGATAATTTAAGAGAATAGAGCTAAAGGGTAGAAGATAAGTCTCCAAAAATGAGTAAGTTCCTTCTTTCATAGAATTGTCACAGGCAGCATATATTTGTGGGAAATGAAGCATTAGTTTGTGATAATGAAGAGAAATAAGAGATGACCCACCAGACAGATTCTCTGCTGTCAGATCTTTATTTATATGAAGTTTAAAGAGTACAATCAATACCCTGGCCTCCTCCATTTCTAAAATCCATCCATCAGCAATTCTTGGACACATCTGCATAACCATGTACCATCATGTGCCCTAGACCTTTGTAACAGAAATAAGTAAATAAATAGGTAAGTAAATAAATAAAATACAGGGCTGGGAGTTTGGCCTAGTGGTAGAGTGCTTGCCTAGCATGCATGAAGACCCAGGTTCGATTCCTAGGTACCACATACATAGAAAAAAGCCAGAAGTGGTGCTGAGGCTCAAGTGGTAGAGCTCTTGCCTTGAGAAAAACCCAAGGACAGTGCTCAGGTCCTGAGTCTAAGCCCAGGACTGGCTAAATAAGTAAATAAATAAAATACAAATACAAATGGCTGGTCATGGTGGTCGTGCTTTAAATTCCAGTCACCAGGGAGGTGGAAATAGGCTTGAGCAAAGTTAAGGAGACTGTATTTCAAAGAAGGAAGGAAGAGAGGGAGGGAGGGAGGGAGGGAAGGAGGGAGGGAAGAAAAGAAGGGGAAAAGGGTGTGTATGGTAGAACATCTGCCTAGTAAGTAAGAGGAGGAGAAAATTTATAAATAGTGGATTGGCTTAATAAATTACTGTGTATGTATAGAACCAATTAGTATGTAACTAACTCTCATAGTAAATTGTAGATCTATATGTGGATATGAAAAATGATGGGCACAAGATATTTCAGGAAAACAAAACGTGAAGTGGCCAGCAGCAGTGGCTCCTGACTGTAATCCTAGCCTCCCAGGAGGCTGAAGTCAGAGGACTGGAATTTGAAGCCAGCCGGAGCAGGAACACTTACAAAACTCTCATCTCCAAATATCTACCAAAAAGTTGCAAGTAGAGCTGTGGCTCAAGTGATAGAGTGGCATCCTTGAGCAGAGAAAGCCCCAGGATAGGACCCAGGCCCTCAGTTCAAGGGACTGGCCCAGAAAAAAACAACAACAACAAAAACAAAAGACAACAGTCACTCAGGCCTGAAATCCTAGCTACTCAGAAGGCTGAGATCTGAGACTCTTGTCGCCAATTAACCACCAGAAAATCAGAAGTGGCTCAAGTGGCAGCGGGCAAGCCTTGAGGGGAAGAGCTCAGGGAACAGTGTCCAGGCCCAGAGTTCAAGGCCTACGACTGACCAAAAACAAACAAACAAAAAAACAGAAGAGGAGGAGGAGAAGACAAAACATTCTGTGTAAATTATAAATTCCTGATACAAATTATACATTTGCTTTTAACTACTGGTGGCAAAAGAATAAACTTTGCCATGTTGATCTAACACATAATAGAATTGGGGAGGCTCATTTTTACCCATTTTGCTCACTTTAGACTTGAAAGTTTTTCTTTCTGTTAATCTCCCAAGACCTCCTGTCAAGCTGAAATAGAATTTTTTCTAATTTTTGATCTTAGCATTTGTAAGGGATAAATAATTGATTAGCATAGGAATTCTGGGAATATATTTAGCTTACGCTCAGCACTAAACTATTTTTAAATGTCCTTAGGCATAAAGCCAGAACACGCACGCAAAGGGTGTCAATGGGAAGCTGGGAAGGGACGTAGCAAGATGGGCTCAAATGACAAAATGTGAAATGCAGCACCAACAGCAGCACCTGTCACTTTCCTGCTACTTAAACGATGCGTCCACCTTGCAGTGGTGTGAAAGTGCCACATGTACCTTTCCCATCAGACAGTCATCTCTTTGAGGGTAGAATCTTCCCTTCCCATTTCCACAGAATCTTCTGGAGAGCAGAAACTTCAAATGAGTTGAGGAGTAATGCATAATATAAATTTTTATTGCAGTAAGACATTTAATATGAGTCCCCCCCCCTTAATAAAACGTAAGAGCACAATTCCCATATTAACTATTGGGAAAGCGGTGTTGGGTGGATCTGTAGAACTTACTCATTGAGACTTTATGCCTATCAAATGGTATCCCCTTACTTTACCTCAGCCAGCCCTTGATAGCTGTCGTTCTACTCTCCAGTTTTTTGTTTTGTTTTGCTTTATTTTTGCCAGTCCTGGGGTTTGAACTCAGGGCCTGCGCACTGTCCTTGGGCTTTCTCAAGGCTAGAATACTACCAAAGCACCACTTCTGGTTTCTTCTATGTATGTGGTACCAAGGAATTGAACCTGGGTCTTTCTTCGTGCATGCTAGGCAAGCACTTTACCACTAGGCCAAACTCCTGGCCCTTCTCCCTTTTTTTTTGTCTGACTATTTCAGGTGTCTTATGTGTGAATCCTATAGCATTTGCCTTCCTACAACTGGCTAATTGACTTCTCATAATATCCTTCAGGGTCATTCATGTGGTCATACATGGAGGATTGCTTTTTTGTTCTGCCAGTACTGGGGCTTGGGGTTTGAACTCAGGACCTGCACTTTTGTCCCTTAGCTCCCCCCCACCACCACCGCCGCAGCCAAGAGCTGAGGACTGAACTCAGGGCCTTGTACTTGCAAGGCAAGTGCTCTTCCACTGAGCTAAATCCCCATCCCTCCCTTAGCTTTTTCATTCAAGGCAGAGTCTCATGGACTTTCGTTCCTCGGCTGACTTCAAAGTGCTAGCCTCAGATCTCAGCCTCCTGTGTAGTGCGGACACCCAGCAATTTCCTTCTTTTTAAAGGCTAGGTAATAGTCCATCGTATGACTGTACCACAAGTCTTAAAACTGTTTATCCACTGATGGCCTTGTAGCTCATTTCTCCTCTTTGCCTTTGATTTTCAGATTAATTTTCATTACAGAGAAACTTCCAATATCCCTTATTTCTTCAAATGTTATCTCATTCTCTTTCTCTTCTTACTTCAAGTACATTTAATTTATTCCTTCTACTTCAATATCTTAACATCTCACTTATTGTCTCTGGCATCTTGTTTTAGAGCTCTCTATTAGTTATTTCTTCCTGATTATCTTCTAAATGATCTAATTGATCTTCAATGATGTCTAACACATGTTTAAACCCATATTGTCCTATAATTCACATTTTAAATTCAGTAGTTTCATGGGGCACTAGTGGCTCAAGCCTAACTACTCAGGAGGCTGAGATCTGAGAATCATGGCTCACAGTCAGGCCAGACACTAAAGTCCGTGAGACTCTTATCTCCAATTAACCATCAGAAAACCACAATTGGTGCTGTGGCTCAAGAGGTAGAGTACTAGCCTTGAGCTGAAGAGCTCTGGGACAGTGCCCAGTCCCAGAGTTCAAGCCCCACAACCACCACCACCAATAAAAAAATATAATTTCCTATTTCCATCTGAGTTCTCAGGCTTGTCTTTAATCTCTTAGACCACATTCAACACAATTACTTTGGCATTTTTGAGGCCAAACTAGTTCTCTTCATTCTCCCTTGTCAGTCTATTTCTATTGCCTACATTTTTTTTCCTCTGGGTTTCAGCTGACTCCACTTTTCATGTGTCTGTTTATTATTGATTATGTGGAACACACTGTATAGTAATTAGTACAGAAATAACTGGAATCGAATATAGTGTTCCCTTGCTAGAGAGGCTTTTTTGCCTTCAGAAGGTGTCCTGGAATACTAGGGGTCCCTTATCGTGTTAATGCTGTAGAGGCCTTAAAATGATTGAAACTGAGCTTTTATTCATCCTTAGTCCTCGGGCCTCATCCTTGAGTCCCCTCCCCCCCACCAGACGCAAGATCCCTCTACAAGGCGGGCAGATCATCTGCTTAGCTTCTCAGTCTTTTGGTTCCCTCTTTGAGAATTGGCAGACGTAGGGAGAACACTGGCCCCAAAGCTGGGCACCCTTCTTGTGTTTGCATCTCTGGATCTTAGCCCTGGCATTCTGTACTGTGTTATTATTTCCTCCGTGCCTTCAACAAAATTATACGTGTTTCTTGTGTAGCTTTGCTGGTTGGTTTTAGTGGCAGTATTATTCCCCGTTATCTGGTCTGCCATTTTAAGAAGATAGCCAACTCGAGGCTTATTAAAGTTTTATTCTCACCAGATAAGATAACGGCAAACAATACAGGGTGTTTTTTTTTAATTTAATATTACTTTCTGTTTATTTTTACTTATTAGTGATGATGCTATTAAAGTACTTTTCAAATAACAGAAGCAAGGCAGATGGCCAACTAAGAAGAAGCATGAGATCTGGTGAATTCACAAACTGTAGAGTTGATCTGAACAATAGAGATGAAGGAAACACTCCCCAAATTAGGCTGAGCAGACCTTCTCCTTTTTAAAGGGCAATTCCATTTTCTGCATTTATATGTTACGTCTTCCCTGAAGCAAACTTCTCTTTATGCAAAGAATAAAGTAATCAGGTATTTCATCAAGTAGACAGGACTTGTTTCTTTGCTTCCTCTTTGTCCTGGGGGGTTTACAGACCATCTGTCACCTCAGAGGTGCAGGCAGCTCTGGGCTGAAGGTGCCAGCAAGGCAGGTGACCATACAAGGAGGCTTAGAGCAAAGCAGGGATCAGAGTGAAACACATCTCGAAGCCTAGGCCAGGGTGAGGCCATCGGTAAGTAGGCTGGGGGGAGGGAGGGTCGCCTGCAGGCCAGCTGGCCACAGCACACTTGGGCAGGGTGACAGCTGTAAGGAGTATGTGAGACTCAGCTGCCTGGGCAATCCGCTTTAATTTCTTATTCAGAACCAGCCTAGGGGAATGCAAGGGAAGTGAGTTTCACACCAGCTCCTCTGGGCAGAGTGGAAAATGGGACTGTACGCTTCTGGCAGAAGCCATGACAGCCTCCAGGAACAAAGCCTGACCAGTGCTTCCCCAGGGTCTATATACTCTTGCTCTCCCTAGTTGATGATGATGTAAGGACTGGGATAATAAAAATATCTCCCACTGTGCTGATTTGAAGCTGAAAGAGGGATTAAATAAATGTCCAAGCAGAAAGACAGAAGGAAAAAACATACTACGATTACCACCACTAATTGTGCACTATTGGGCATCTCAGAGCAAAGGCCCCTTTTCTCCTGCTCACCTCCATCCCTCACCTCCCTCTTCTACCTCCACCTGAACAGCCTGTGAATAACATGTTAGAATGAAGCATTCTAACATGGCTCATACCTCTAATCCAGCTACTCAGGAGACAGATGTGGAGGGTTGTGTTTCAAAGCCTGGGAAGAAAGATTCTTGGGACTCCAGCTTCAAAGCCACCAGCACAAAGCAAGGCTGGAGGCACAGCTCAAGTGGTAGCACGTCAGCCTTGTCAGTACAAGGTCCTAGGTGTTAAACTCTTTTACTACCACCAAACAATGAAATTTAAAGGGGATCTAGTAATCCTGGCATGAGGCCATCTTAATTGAAAGCCTAAATTCCTGGCAAACTATTCTTATCCTGGTTGATGAAATTGTGCTCAAATACTATCAATACCAGAAAAAAAACGGTAGAGAATCCTCGAATTTTCATTTTATGTTGTACTACAATGCATGCAGAAATTGAGTGTGGTGGCATACACCTGTAATCCTGGCACTCTGGTGGATGAGGCAGGAGGATAGTGAGTTTGAGAACAATTTGGGTTACATAGTAAGACCCTGTGGTTTCAAAAAACCAAACAAAGGTAGGGGGTGTGGGGGGAGATGGAGTTTGGCCTAGTGTAGAGTGCTTGCCTAGCATGTATGAAGACTGGGGTTTGATTCCCCAGTACCACATACATAGAAAAGCCAGAAGCGGTGCTGCTGTGGCTTAAGTGGTAGAGCTCTAGCCTTGAGCAAAAATCCCAAGGACAGTGCTCAGGCCCTGAGTTCAAGCCTCAGGACTAGCAAAACTAAGAAGCAAAGCAACAAAACCAAGCCAGGTGCAGGTAGCTCACATCTGTCATCTTACCTGCTCAGGAGGCTGAGATAGGAGAGATCACGACTCAAAAACAGTTTGAGAAAGAAATCCCTTAAGACTTTTTTCTAGAGGTTAATTGGAGATAAGAGTCCCAGGTTCTTTTGGGCCCTGGCTGGCTTCGAACCTTGATCCTCAGATCTCAGCCTCCTGAGTAGCTAGGATTACAGGTGTGAGCCACTGCGCCCAGCTTCCCATAAGACTCTTATTTCCAATTAACTACCATGAAGGACAAAAAGGATGCTGTGGTTCAAGTAGTATAGTGCTAGCCTTGAGCAGAAAAGCTCAGGGCCAGCGTTCAGGCCCTGAGGTCAAGGCCATACCAGGACATGTGTGCACATGCACACAGCCATTCCTCGCCCTTCTTTGATTTCTCTACCATAGCTACTTCTAAGGTTGAATCCTTTTTATTTTCTTCCCAATCCCAACTTTTTCTGTATATGTGGTGCCAGAACAGAACCTCGGGCTTTGTGCACTCTACCACGTCACATTCCCAGCCCCTTGAATCCATTTTTTTTGTAGGATAGCTGTGCAGATGTGGCCAGTACCTTCCTTCAGCACTATCTCGTCCTGTTTCATGTTGCTATAAGAAAACACCTGAGCTGGGTGTGGTGGCTCACACCTGTATCCTAGCTACTCAGGAAGGTGAAATCTGAGGATCTCAGTTCAAAGCCAGCCCGGCCACTAAAGACCATGAGACTCTTATCTCCAATTAACCACTAGAAAACAAAGTGAGGCTGTGGCTTAAGGGGCAGAGTAACCTTGAGCTGAAGAGCTTAGGGACAGTGCCCAGGCCCAGAGTCCAAGACCCATGACTGACCAAAAAACAAAACCCAAACAAACAAAAAAACCTGCCTCTGGACACATCATAAAAAAAAATTTGTTTAGCTCACAGCTTTGAGGTCCAGAAACACAGAGTGGGTATCGTCCTTTGGTGAGGGCCTCCTGACAGATTGCAGGACATGGCAGGAACATGAGAGGAAGGTGAGCCCTGTGCTACAGGGAAGTCAGAAAGCAGATGGGAAGAAAGCCAAGCGGCTTTATAAAGCCCTGCCCTTGCAGCATCTGATCCAGTCCCAGACCTCACCCAGGCTTCTGGAAACCTGGCTGCCTCCCACTTAGATCCCAGCCCCAGAAGCTTCTGCCACATCTCAGTACCATTACACTTGGGATCAAGCAGTCAACACATAAGCTCTGTGGACATACTACGTCCACACCTAGCAAAGAAGCATCACATAGCTTTTATGATATGTGCACATTAACAATAGAATCTTACATTGCATTCTCATTTCAAGAGCTCAGCTTGAAAGCTGTGCTTAAATTGAGCAGAAGGAGCTGGGAGTATTATAGCCTAGTGGTAGAGTGCTTGCCTAGCCTGCAGGAAGCCCTGGGTTTGATTGCTCAGTACCACACTCCAAAAAAGCTGGAAGTGGCACTGGCTCAAGTGGTACAGTGCTAGCCTTGAGCAAAAAGTGTCCAAGGACAGTGCCCAGGCCCTGAGTTTAAGCCCCAGAACTGGCACAAAAAAAAAAAAAGAGCAGGAATGTCTGTGAATGTTCAGTTCAGATAGATAGTTCCTCGATTTGATTTCTAGGACTCTATAGAATGAGTTACAGTCTTCTGGGAAAAGGTGAATTGGGAAGAATTTCAAGACAGCCCCTGTTTATCTTTGTAAATCTTCTTTCTCTATCTCCTACTCCTCGACCGTACTGTTCATTTTTGGATGAGATATTTTGAGGATTTTTTTTTTTGGTCGGTTGTGGAACTTGAACTCAGGGTCTAGGCACTGTCCCTAACCTCTTTTACTCAAGGCTAGCATTCTGCCACTTTGAGCCCCAGGCTTTTGAGTAGTTAATTGGAGATAAGCATCTCACTTAGACTTTTCTGCTGGGGCTAGCCTCAAGCCATGATCTCAGATCTCAGCTTTCTGAGTAGCTACGATTAGAGGAGTGGGCCACCAGTGTGTGGCTTATTTTGACTTTTTAAGAGACTCCTTCCTGCAGCATGTAATGATATATGTATTTTTCATGAAAGGAAAACATTCATAGTTTTAGATCTCCCAGCCCCAACTCCAGGAATTCTACCTTTCAAGTCTGGCTACTCACTCACTACAACCCACAAATAAAAGACACAGTAAGGGCAGAGAAAGGGGGTTTATTACAAAGCACAGCCCTGTGGGAAGACTGCATGTGGGCCTATGTTCCGCTGTCTTCAAGGTGCAGACATGAGCTGTAGGCTTAAATTGACAAAGAACTGGTGGATGAGGGTAGGAGGCACGCATGCGCATACACAGTCTCCAGTCACCCTGGTGGCCTGGCTGGCCTTCACTCACTCCCTTGTTCTCCAGGATTCTAGAGAAGAGAAATTATAGTTGTCACCACTGGAGACCAGTGAATAAGTCACAGCTGCGTCCTCACATCAGGCTGGAGCTTGTGGGTGCTCTTGTCCCTTCCGGTAGGTTCCTCCATCTTTTCTGGAAATGTGTTCTCGGAGCCCAAGGTGACTGTAAAGTGATTGCAGGAGAGAATTTTACAAAGCAAAAGGCACAGAGGGGAAGTAGAGGATGGGGGGGCGGCTAAGGGGGTGCAGGGGTGAGGCTGGCTTTCATCCTGCCTTCAGTGGGGCCTAAGAAAGAAGCCAAGGGTTTTCAGGTGTTTTCTTTTGCTATTAAAGCATTCTTCTGATACTATGTCAGATATATTAACAATTGTAGCGTTGGGTGGTAGACTGGCTACCTTCTAGAGACTTCATGGCACCAAATCCTTTGCATTTCATTCCCATAAACAAGATCTTCAGATGCTTGTGATTTTTCTTGCAGTTAGAAAAGTAAACTTAAAAAAAAAGTCAAGATAGCTTTTAAAAAATGTGTGAATTATATCTCCTAAAGTAGAAAACACTTAAATACGCGTTCCCATATAGCATATTTATAGATACTGTAAAATTTACCAAGTGAGGAGAAAAAATTTAAATGGATTAAATTAAAAAATTTAAATTCCTAGCTATATAAATTCTCTGCTCACTGGAAATCAGTGCACTCTAATTATTAGTTGAGTTATTCTTCCGAGTGCTGCAAGTTAAGCATGGGCCACTGGCACAAAGCTTCCTGAATACTTTTATTAAAAATAAATCTGTACCTCAATATTCCAGTCAATGTCAGAATGGTAGGAGGTACTTCAGAATGGAGGATTCCACTGAATTATGAAAATATATGGAGGCTGGTGAAAGACAGCACCGGAGTAGACTTTTCTCATTGGGTCCCAGATTTGCCTCTTGTTATTATTTCAAACCCAAGGATAGGCAAAAAAAAGAAAAAAAAAAAAGAAGGGAGGAACATGAAGGAGAGAGGGTGGAAGGGGAAAAAAATTACCTAGGGGCCGGGAGTTTGGCCTAGTGGTAGAGTTCCTGCCTAGCATGCACTACGTACACTCTGGGTTCGCTTCCTTGATACCACATACACTGAAAAAAGCTGAAAGTGGTGCTGTGGCTCAGTGATAGAGTGCTGGCCTTGAGGAAAGCCCAAGGATAGTGCCAAAAAAAAAAAAAAAAAAGGAAACTAATCTCTTAGATCTAGACAAGTCATCCACTGGAGTCTTTTTCAGTTTCTTATACAGCCAGAATTTGACCCTGGTCAATTCTAGGCTGAATGGCTGTGCAATCTAGTTCATAATGGCACTGGTAATTTGTTTTTGTTTTTGTTTTTTGCCAGTCCTGGGCTTGAGCTCAGGGCATGAGACCTGTCCTTGGACTTTCTCAAGGCTAGTGCCCTACTACTTGAGACACAGCACCACTTCTAGTTTTTTTCTATGTATGTGGTACCAAGGAATCAAATCCAGGTCTTTGTGCATGCTAGGCAAGCACTCTACCACTAGGCCAAACTCCTGGTCCTGGCAATGTAATTTGTAAGTCTGTGTGTTTATTTTACAGTGTTTCCCCCAGAGACCCACAGAGCTAATTTAACTGAGAAATGCATATTTGAGAGTGAAGAAATATCCCTTCACCTTTTCTTTCTTTCTTTCTTTCTTTCTTTCTTTTTTTCTTTCTTTCTTTCTTTCTTTCTTTCTTTCTTTCTTTCTTTCTTTCTTTCTTTCTGTCAGTCTGTCTGTCTGTCTGTCTGTCTTTTCCTTTTTTAATATGTTCAGCTTGTTAGGGACAAAAACCTTCCTTTGCTGCCACCTTAAAACAGACAACTAGCCAATACTGCCTCCTAGTGTCTCAGGGAGAGGCTGCATGCTAACTTGGACCGGAAGCCCTGACTGCTTAGGGAGGAGGGTTTGAGGCAACCTCACTGCCCAGCTCACACATCACCAAATTGATTCACGGATTCCAAACAGGGAACTTGGGGCTTTTCACATCAAGGATTCAAACCCAGTCTGCAAACTCATACACCTCCACAAGACTGGAATGAGAAAAGGAGTTGTGGCAAAGGCCTCCCCTGAGGAAAACATCAACTGTTGAAGTATCATGACAGCCCCCAAACTTCTGAGGACCAAAGCAGGCAATAAGGCGCTAATTGACATTTACAGAAGTTAAAACATGAGAAATGGAATTTATGTGCATGTGCATGTGCATGTGCATGTGCATGTATGTGCTGGTACTGGGACTTGAACTCAGGGTCTCAGGCTCTAGCTTGATGTTTTTTACCAAAGGCTGGTGCTTTACCACTTGAGTCACATGTCCAGCTCTGCCATTTTCTTTTCTGTCCTAAGAAGTTGCCAAAGCTGTGCTGTGGTGTGCTTCCTGTCCTCACTGCGGCTGGTGGAGCCGTCGTCATGTAACCCCAGTTACATTCACAGGCTTGGGACCTATACAAACTGGGTCCCCCAGGAAAGATGGTCTCATACTTGGCTCAATCCTGCAGTCACTGCCTTGAAATTCCTAACTTTCTCAAGCAGGGGCTCCACATCATTCCACACAAGGACCTCAAATTATGTAGTTGGCATATCTCTTCTCTTCTGTCTATTTGTTTCCCATCTAGGCTGTTCCCGGAACCAGAAAAAAAGGCTTGGTAGTGGCAATCTGGACCCAGGATTTGGCTCCTGATAGGGAGCCTCAGATGAGGAGGAATACGCATCCTGTTCTGAAGTACATGGGCTCGGCAGAACCACCCAGGTCCCAGGTTCATTGTGGTGCCCAGCCATGTGCTTCAATGCTCACCTGCCCATTCGCGTTCAGGTGGACACCCAGGCAGGGGAAAGGCAGCCCAGCTGACCACTCTTTGGCTTAGGAAGCTGTCCCACAGCAGCCACCGTAGACGACACCTGTCTCTGCTCCTTGTCCCGTCTTCTCTCCCTGCCCTCTGCCCTGTGATCTTCTTTCTGATGGTCTACTTGCCTATTTCCCTGCCATTCTCCCTGTCTGTGGACTTGCCTGTGTGACCAACCAAATGCCAGCTGTGTGCCCGACACAATGAGTAGGTACCATATGCACATATACCATCTTCCCCACAAACTAGAGCAGGACCAGTCATTTGTTTCGGCATTTTTCCGTATGAGAACACAAGCGCACAAAGAGGTTGGATGGAAATCTATCTCAGAGTCTTCTGAATCCAAAGCTCATTTTTTCTCTTATAGTGGCTCTCCAGACCAGCTCCTGGGAACTGCTTCGACACTCAGACTCCAGATCACAGTCTCAGCCTACTGGTTCTTGAAGCCCTGGGGAAGGGGCTCACAGAACTGTCTTGCCGAGCTGTAATGTGACAGCTGAGATCTGACCACTGCTCTTTGGTACCTGACTGGATCCTGTCTCCTTCCCATCTCTTGACATTCTTGCATCGGTGTGCTGAGGGGGTTTTTCAGATGAATTATACCCTTCTTCTCCTGCCCATCAGAATATGCCCCTTGTAGTGGCACATAGGACTTGGAGGCCTTTGGTCTTCTGTCTATCTGGTGGCCCTACATGCATCTTCAATTAGTGTATCTCAGACTCCCCCCGTCACATGCCCGTCTCTCCAGCCCTTCGATTTGCATTATTTCCCTTCTCTCCCATTTGGCAAGCGGAACGCCCTAGTTCTCTAACTCTTGTTTCTTTTGCTCTTCCATGTGTATTGCTTTAAAAATATATTTCATTAAAAGCTATAATCCTACCAACGTGTGAGGCTGAGGTCTGAGAATCTCAGTTCTGTGCTAGCCAATTTTTTTTTGTGTGCCAATCCTGGGGCTTGAATACAGCGCCTAGGCATTGTTCCTGAGCTGCTTTTGCTCAAGGGTAGTGCTCTACCACTTGAGCCCCAGCACCACTTCTGGCTTTTCTGAGTAGTTTATTGGAAATAAGAGTCTCATGGACGTTCCTGCTTGGGCTAGCTTCGAACTGCAAACATCAGATCTCAGCTTTCTGAGTAGCTAGGATTACAGGTGTGAGCTACCAGTGCTCAGGCCCTGGGAGACTCTTATCTCAAATTAACTAGAAACATGTGGGAAGCAGTGCTGGATCTCAAGTGATAGGGTGTTGGTACTGAACAAGAAGAGCCAAGTAAGATCCTGAATTCAAAGCCCAGTACCAGAACCAAAGGTAAACAAAATAAATGAGACTATTTTATGAATCCCACCCCACAGTGTTCACCCATCTCCATTTCTTGTAGTTCCTGTCTTAATTTCATCCAGTCTTGAGAATGGATACAAGAGTTACGGCTCAGCAGAGAAACTTCCCAGCTGGCCATCTGATCTCAAAAATAAGTCATCTGCTCATCACCCTTCCACAGCCCTTTATACTTCCTTTATGGCTTCCTTGAATGATGCCGTTTGTGTGCCTGTCGGACTGGATGACACAACAAGAAAATGAGGCTGTTTCCATGAGCCCTTGAACACAATCCACTTAGGGTTTCAAACTATAGGCATCTCTATGTGTTCACTAGCTGATTAGACATTAACACTGGGAGAGAATTTAAGAAGCATTAACACTTTTACAGGTCGGTAATGAACAATCGCAATGACCCAGAAAAAAAAACCTCTTGGTAACCAGCTCCACTTCTCAGTGGCTACAATAGCAAAGCCTTACAGTTGGCAGCAAAAGCTTCTCTAAGGACCTTAGAATCACTTTTGGAGACATTGCCTTGAGGCCAATTTAAATAGACAGATTCCCAAGGTTGGGCCCCTAATGACTCAATCAGCACCTCCCTTCTTGTTGAGTGGGATTCATGAAGCCCTGGGTTTCCAGGAGCTAAATGCAGTCCTTTTGTTTCTGGCTGAGTAATAAATACTTGAATGGCACCTTTCTCCTGCCACCCATTGGATTCGCTTCAAATGACCTCACACCACGTTTACACACCAGCCAATCAAGCTGATGTCATGACGGCCTGTGAAACCACCACTGGCTCCCAGGGACGATCTGCTTCTCCCAAATGCTTCCGTGTACAATGGTCTTTCAAGCTCTTTGTTCTAACTTCTTTTTTCAGGACGATAGGACTTGGCATTGTGTTTCCCTGTCGACATATTACATCTTTTAATTTCTTAGTGCCTTGCATACAAAACATTTGTTGAGAATAAGCTACCCCTTCTTTTCCAGTTTTTGGTTCAAGCTAGCTTCTAAGAATACTAAGGTATGTATTCAAAATCCTAAGTTCAAGAATGAGTCTGTGCTGGTTAGAGCACAGCAGTCAGGGTTTCTTACTGAGGAGTTATTAAAAGCCACACAAGGGCCGGGAGTTTGGCCTAGTGGTTAAAGTGCTTGCCTAGCATGCATGAAGACCTGGGTTCGATTCCTTGGTACCACATATGTAGAAAAAAGCCGGAAGTGGTGCTAAGGCTCAAGTGGTAGAGCTCTAGCCTTGAGAAAGTCCAAGGACAGTGCTCAGGCCCTGAGCTCAAGGCCAGGACTGGCAAAAAAAAAAAAAAAGCCACACAACACCTGCCCTGGCCCTGCTTCTCATTCTGTCTTGCCAAAGCACTGTCACCAGTGGGACCTCATTTGACCTTCCCTTCACAGGTGTGACCTCACCAGAGCCTCTACTATTCCTTTCCAGAGAGAGGAAGGCCTTGCTGGCTGAACTCTGGGGCATCAAGGGCAAGTGTACTGCTTGGTGCCAGCTGAAGTTCCAGAATATGATCTACTTAGGCAAAAGGTTGTCGATAAGAAAAGTTCCTAAACGTGGGTAAGTAATACCTTAAACTTTTGTAAACTAGTCTGGTGATGGTAGGAAATCTGAGAAACACAAGCTAAGGAGAGAGGAAGGAGAAGGAGAGGGAAGGAGAGAAGGAATTTGAATTTGGAAAGATCCCTATTGTAGATGAGCTCTTGAGATCAGGGCGAATCTGGTGATGCCCATTAACCAACCTAACTCTGCTTATAGTCACTGACTTTGAACATCGCCAGTTTTAGAGGTCATGTGACTTAAGTGATACAGCTTTAGATTCCCACTGGCTTTGCTACAGAAGACTTCTCTGATGTGGGGGCGAATCTAGCAGTTGCCCACGTGAGTTTTCAGAAATGCAGAGGCTGCTTTGTCTAGCTCAGCTCCACCGAAGTCACCCACCCTGGTATGTGAACTGTGCAGGGGACCTTTACGAGACACAGACCCAAACCCTCAGAGCAGGGGACCCTGCCGTTTCCAGGGCGTGCACACTGAGATTCATCCACTTGAGGGTAAGGCCCTAGGATCCACTCCGGACACCGCGCAGGCGCGTACGCTGCCATCTTTCTCCAGTTACCTTCACATAATTATTCGCCCCTCATTCAGTTCTCCAAAAACACTACTAAAAGCAGTGTTTTGTTTTGTTTCCTCGGGGGAAGGGGGGGAAGCCACTGTGAATGAATGGTGATGCACTTTGCCATCAGGAAACAGTGTCCTGTTTTAGTGGAGATGGTTGGATTTGTTGTTTTCTTTAGTTCTTCCCTCCCCACGTAGTATTGTGTTCTTTTGTATGGAGCTAGCCTCAAATGAAATTCTCTTACCTGCGACTTCTCCAGTAGCTGAGAGGACAGGAATGTGCCACCACACTCATCTTATTGACTGGGATGGGGGCTGGCTAACTTCTTGCTTGGGCCGGCTTTCGGCTCATCTCAAATGGGAACTCTCCTGATGGCTATCTCCTGAGTAGCTGGAATTACAGGTGTGAGCCACGGAGCTAGGCTTGCTTGGTTGAATTTTATTTATGTCCTTGTAGGAGTTCATATTATTCAACTGGTCTTTCAGTGTTCCATTTGTCCATCTAAGACACGGACCAGCACTAGAGTGTGTGTATTACCTGACAGCTATCAACCAAGCAGCTAACGAGCTGTAGAAGACAATTATGAGTAAAGCTGTCAGTCCTCTCTAATTTTCTCTTCCCGTGGACTGGCTGTTGTGGTTGCTAGATGAAGTGAAGCAGAAGATATGGAATATTTTGACTTTCATTGAGTATTTAAGTTTCATATTATGAATAACACAGTCAGCCTTAGTTATTACTTTTTAAAA
This sequence comes from Megascapheus bottae, assembly GCF_031878675.1. Classification (NCBI taxonomy): domain Eukaryota; kingdom Metazoa; phylum Chordata; class Mammalia; order Rodentia; family Geomyidae; genus Megascapheus; species Megascapheus bottae. Next base: position 82,963,444 of record NC_143513.1, read on the forward strand.
ATATTTTAAAAGATAAGAATGCCTTGGGGGTATTTCTAGATGCTATTGTGTTTCCTTAGCAACACACACACATACACACACACACACTCAGACATGACCAACTTAACTTGAATTGAGCTCTAAGTTCATCTTACACTCAGTACTTTGAACTCAGAACATCTTTTTCCATGTAAATGATGCTAGAAGTCAGGCCCCGGTACTCAGTCCTCTAATTCTAGCTACTCAGAAGGCAGAGACCTGAGCCAGCCCTTTATGAAGTCTGTGAGACTCTTGTCTGCAGTTAACCACACAAAAAGCCAGAAGTGGAAGCATGGCTCAAGTGGTAGAGCACTTGAGCAAAAAGCTCAGGAACAGCACCTAGGCCTTGAATTCAAGCCCCAGGACTGGCCCCCGCTACCCACCCAGAGAACATTAGATAGTCTATCAAATCACCACACTGCTGCTATGTTTTAGAGGTGCTAGAGATTAAGCCCAAGACCTGGTAAGGCTCAGCATGAGTTGTACCTCTATACTGTGTTCTGGCTTCTTCCCCTGCCCCTCACTTCGCCAACTCCTAGCGTAAGTAGACCACTGACTGGCTGCATTGCATCCTGGGAGCCAGCATGGAGGATGGGGGTAAGGGAAGCATCCACAGCACCCCCAGACTTTCTCCTAAGATGCCCTCCAGCAGCCCTCAGCTTTCTGCTTCAAGAATTCAATTACACTTCTGCAGTGGTAATTAAATATTAAATGCTTCTGGCAGTTCTCCAAACTTCCAAAAAATAAACACCCCTCTTCTCCCCTCCCTCTCCTGCCCTCTGCACCCTGGATCTTCAGTTACTGGCTCAGGAAATAACCATTAATTTATAATGCTATATGCTTGCCCCGTGTCGCTTCACTTTCCCGGAGTTGTTTATTTTCAAAGATGGGACCCAGAGTTTCCGGCAGTGACAGAGAGAAACTGTGGACTCTGCCTCCCTGGGGTATGGATCCTTACCACCTCATAGCTGCCCTCGTGGGGTGATTCGCTTCTCAGACTGGACATTTGCCCTATCCATTTGCTTACACCGCACCTTTGCTGCTGAAGGTACTTTGAGGGCGACCAGCTACCCGGAAGTTCATCTAGGGTCATCCCTGTTTTTCTTCACTTAGTTTCTTTTTTTTTTTTTTTTTTTTTTTTGCCAGTCCTGGGCTTGAGCTCAGGGCCTGAGCACTGTCCTTGGACTTTCTCAAGGCTAGAGCTCTACCACTTGAGCCTTAGCACCGGTCTTCATGCATGCTAGGCAAGCACTTTAACCACTAGGCCAAACTCCCGGCCCCTTCACTTAGTTTCTTTTTTCATTTCTGGAGCCAGTATTTCTAAGAGCCCTTGGGGTCTGGGGAGAGTCCTAGATGGAAGGACTCTGTAAGCACTGGGGGTGCAGAGGAACCGCTGAGGGGGTCTGCCCTTGATAGGTGCTGTCTGGGCTGGGTACCCACTGATGGGATGTGACAAATGTTGCCAGTCACAGAATGGGTGCCTCTAGATAACTGATGACTGAGGCACACAGATTGACCAAGCCGGAAGTTGGGACACAGATTCTGACAAGTACAAATAAATGTATGGGGACAACAGGACCAAATAATTGAAACTGGGAGGTATGCCAATGCCTGGCAACAGACACAGCCAGGATGGGGAAGAGGGCCGCGCCCTGGCCCTGTGAGATATGGCCATGATGACCCTGGGAAACTGCCACCATAGCTGTCCAGCTAAGTCCAGCAGCCAGCCTCACCCTCCACAGTTTGCCTACAGCAACACACAAATTCACACATACATATGTAGTCATAGACACACACAGATACGCACACACACACACAGACACCCACACAGACACCCAGAGATACAGGTGCGCTTGCAGGCATTGATAAACTCTATCTCTTTCTCTCTCTCTCTCTCTCTCTCTCTCTCTCTCTCTCTCTCTCTCTCTCTCTCTCACTCACACACACACACACTCACATACACACACACACACACATATTTGCATACATACATGCACACATTTCCCTCTTTGGGTATTTATCGTCCAGAATAAAGTATAAAGGTCATAGAACCAAACTGACATGTCTTAGAGTCTATGCTGCTGTATAGCAAAATAGGCACGGTAATTTATAAATACATGGGTACTTTATAAAGAACACAAACATAATTCTTACAGTTCTGGAGGCTGAGATCAAGGCATTAACTAGTAATCAGTATACTGGGAGTTGTTCTTGGCAGCTACTTTTGCTTCTCTACCTTTGCTTGACTTTCTAAATTCTAAAGAAATGCCACATTTAAACAATGTTAACTGCTAACTAATCTTCCCATAGATTTATAGAATCCACAACATCTGGGTGACTTGAAGAAAACACCAGGATGTGAAACACACTTTATTCTTTAATCCTGTGCATCAGCTCACACAAAGCCTGTAAGCAGCTATATGTTGAATTAGGTTTGTGTGAAGAAAATGTAGCAACTAGCTCAACGTTGACTGCAGCTGAGCAGAGTCACACTCTCGTTGATCACCACCTTGTTCAGATCATGGATTTTCTGCCCATCTTTGCCTGTATCCCGTGGAACCGCTTGGTGTGCCCGAGTTCCCTGGGATGGGGCTTAGAAAGTGACAGGCCCCTCCATCCGCCTGGGGGCCGGCCCTCAATAAACCTACTTTCTTCCCACCACCTCTCACTTTCTGAGTATTGGCTTTGGAATGGTGAGCACTGGCCTTGGGTCCCATAACCAAGGTGTCTGGTGAGGGCTGCTTTTTGCTTCCATGCTGGAGGCTCAGTTCTGTGGCTTTAGAGAGAATAAGTGCCATGTCTTCATATGGCAGAAGGGAGAAAAGCTAAAGAGATTGCTTACAGGATGGTCCCAAGGAAACCACAGTTTGGGGCATGTGGGTGGGGCCGAGCAGCTACCCTTCCACTGGCTCTGCAGCTGGTTGAGACCAGCTCAGCAGCAGACAGCACCTGCTAGTGTTGTGGATTTACCATTGACTGCTGCTGCCATTGCCTTTTGGGATTCTTTTTCTTTCTTTCCTTTTTTTTTAAAGGTTTTTCTTTTTGGTGGGGGTGGGGGCAGGCAGGCTGAGCTCTTCAGCTCAAAGCTTGTGCTCTTCCACTTTGAGCCACAGTGGCACTTCCAGTTTTTTCTGGTGGTTAATTGGAGATAAGAGCCTCATGGACTTCTGTGCCCAGGCTGGTTTTGAACCGCGATCCTCAGATCTCAACCCTGAGTAGTTAGGATTACAGGTGTGAGCCACCAGCACCCAGCTTCTTTCCCTTTCTTACTGTTATTACAAAGGTTATGTACAGAGGGATTAAAGTTACACAAAGACAGGTAAAGAGAACATTTCCTTTTGGACAAGGTCATCCCTTCTCTCTTTCTCTTCCAGTTTTTCCCTCCGGTCTCTACCCACAAGTTGTATGGTTCATTTTCAACACAGTGTCTAGGGAGTACTGCTGCTGCATCTGTTCAGCCTTTGTCCCTCCATTCCTGTGTCCTCGTACCCTCCCAAAGGCAGATACACAAGACAGAAAGAAAACAAAAACATCTCTTTGCTAGAATTCGTTTCAGTAAGTATTACTTTAAATGATCAGAGGTGCAGAGACATTGTGCCTCTGTGGTATTCTCTAAGAATATCCTTCCGTCTCACTGTGTGTGGACGCATACAGTCCTGTATAATTTATCACATCCTGGTGTACTTTAGGTCTACTTTCTGTATATAACAGAAAACATGTGCTGGTTGTCTCTCTGAGCAGCTTACCTTTTGGGATTCTTGTGTCAAATATTTGACAAATGAAGCCTGCAGACAATAAGGATGAGGGAGTAGAACCTTATCCAGAAGACAGGTGTCTGTGTTGAAGGCCACTGCTGTCTTGAAGTATCTGACTCTAGGGAGTCTAGGGGGGTTATTCCCTAGACTGTGATCTGCTGGGTTGATTCTAGTATAATTAGATAGCTGAAAGTAACTTTTATTGGGGTTTTGCAACCATTTTGATTGTTTATTAATTTTCAATGGGACCCCAATTTCCTTCTCTCTTGGGGGTCATAGAAGGTTACGGAAGATATCATAGAAGGTTAGGGAACTAGATAACTACAAGAGGATAGGGCAGGCAGCAATTTCTTTGGAAACAATGTTGTATCGTTTGTTCTGGTTTCATTTGACAGGACAAGATGGTATCCAAGAGCCCTGGGTTCTAACTAATCTATCCTTACCTAATTGTTAAGGTTGAGTTTTCTTTCTTTTTCTTTCTTTCTTTCTTTCCTTTCCTTTTCTTTTCTTTTCTTTCTTTTCCACTTGTGGGGCTTGAGCTCAGGGCCTGGGCACTGTCCATGGACACTTTTGCTCAAGGCTAGTACTCTGCCACTTGAGCCACATTACTACTTCCAGCTTTTTCTATGTATGTGGTCCCGAGAAATAGAACCCAGGGTTTTGTGCATGTGACGTGAGCACTCTACCGCTAGGCTACACTCCCGGCCCTAGGTTTAGTTATTTTTCCATAGACATAAGGTTGCCATTTTGAAATGACTGGAACTTTTTTTTTTTTTTTTGGCCAATCCTGGGGCTTGAGCTCAGGGCCTGAGCACTGTCCTTGGGTTTTCTCAAGGCTAGAGCTCTACCACTTGAGTCATAGCACCACTTCCATCTTTTTCTATGTATATGGTACTAAGGAGTCAAATCTAGGTCTTTGTGCATGGTAGGCAAGCACTCTACCACTAAGCCAAACTCCTGGCCCCTGAAATGGCTTTCTAAAATTTTTTTGTTTTGCCAGTCCTGGGGCTTGAACTCAGGGCTTCAGCACTGTTCTTGGCCTTTTTCAAGACTAGAGCTCTACTATTTGTATCTCAGTACCACTTCTAGCTTTTTCTATGTATGTCGTACCAAGGAATTGAACGTGTCTTCATGCACGCTAGGCAAGCACTCTACCACTAGGCCCTGGAATTTTTTTTATTTTTTATTAATTTATTTTTGTGGGTCATGGGGCTTGAACTCAGCCTGGCTGGGCATTGTCCCTGAGCTCTTCAGCTCAAGGCTACCTCCCTATCCTTGAGCCAAGCCCCACTTCCCATTTTTTAAAGGTTAATTGGAGATAAGAATCTCAGGTCCTTTTGTGCCTGGGCTGGCTTTGAACCTTGATCCTTAGATCTCGGCCTCCTGAGAGGCTAGGATTACAGGCATGAGCCACCACGCCCATCCATGGAATGGTTTTTAATGGTAGATTTTAAATAGACAAGTGGCTTAAAAACTAGTGATTAATAAGTTCAACCTGCATTTGATGCACACATAATAATAATTATGAAATCACTTTAGTAGCAGCAACAGCAGCAGCAGTAATGGCTCCATCTGCTGAATGCTTACTTTAGGTCTCATACTTCTAAGCAGCATTGTGGAGTTGCTGTTATAATTTCTTGAATTTTATGCAGATAAAAACAGAGGCATAGAGAGGTTAAATAATTTGCCTGAAGTCACAAATGCATAAAGTCAGAGCTAAAATTCAAACCAAGAACTTTGGCCTCAAAGCCAGTGGCTTTTTACCAATGGGGACCTTAGTTCTGAATTACGAAGTCATTGGCACTATGACAATTACGGATCTTTTGTCACAAGGGAGAACTATTAAGAGGATATGAATCATTCAACATAGCCCTTGGTGTGGGCATATCTTATATTCAATCCTTTTAACATCCTAGTTACAGTCTGTGTAATCAGAATAGAGCTGGGTGGTTTGAGCCATACAAATCTACAATTACCACTATTATTGCTGTCAGATTAAGACAGGAGATTTGTGAACAACAGGCCACAGCCTTAGTCACAGACTGGGGGAATGGAGAGAGAAAGAGAGGGAAGGAAAGAGGGAAGGAAGGAAGGAAGGAGAGGGAGGTGGGGAGGAGAGGCAGGAGGAGCTGGAGAACAGGAAAAAAAAAGAGAACTAAAAGCAGATACTGAATGAAGCTACTAATGATTTCCAATGCTTCCCATCTATCTGGTAACTTTATACATCAACTTTGTAACTCATAGAAAGCCTTTCTTAAAATGATACTAAATGACACATGCAAAAACAATTAGGTGTCTGAGATAAGATTTGAAGATATGGGCCGGGAGTTTGGCCTAGTGGTTAAAGTGCTTGCCTAGCATGCACGAAGACCCAGGTTCGATTCCTTGGTACCACATAGACAAAAGCTGGAAATGGTGCTGAGGCTCAAGTGGTAGAGTGCTAGCCTTGAGAAAGTCCAAGGACAGGGCTCAGGCCCTGAGCTCAAGCCCAGGACTGGCAAAAAAAAAAAAAAAAAAAAAAGATTTGAAGATATGTTTGAGAGATTTCAAACTATTGGCTCTTTCTATAGTGAAGTAAATAAGAAAAGTCACCTTTACATACTTTTCTTCCTAAAAATTAACATAGCTCAAATATTTCGAATAAGAATAGTTTGTCATCAGAGGTAAACTGAGAAAGAACAAAATCTTCTCAGTGTTATAGGTTTATTGCTGATTTGCTTAACCTAGGCATTGCACATTTAGGTAAGTCTTTCATTCTGTATGTGATTACTAGTCACAAAGACAGGGGATAGAAAGGGGATTCTGTAACTTATTTTTCAGAACTATTAGATGCTGTCACAAATGGATTTACATTTCGAAAATGAAGCCTATTTCTCTTCAGTTTTTACAACAGAAATAGCTATATCCATCAAAAAGTCATTGTCAGTCATTGAAGGATTTAAAAATCAACTTTCTTCCTGGAATCACTCAGTATTATAGTAAACGTTGTCCATCTGGCGTAACTGATATAGCCATCTAAGACAGAAGACAGAGGGGTATAGGCTTCTATCTTTACTATAGCTACCAACCCAGTAAACATTCCATTTGTATGTGTGGCAGGGTGTGGTCCCTATGTTAAGTATATATACTTTACATTTCATCACTGCTTTTTCTTATTCCTTTAAAAGTTGTAGTTACTAATTTTTTTTGTCTGTCATGGGACTTGGATTCTGGGCCTGGGCACTGTCCCTGAGCTCTTCAGTTCAAGGCTACTATCCTACCACTTGAGCCACAGCACTACTTCCAGTTTTCTAGTGGTTAATTGAAGGTAAGAGTCTTATAGACTTAAGTGCCAGGGCTGGCTTTGAACTGTGATACTCAGATTTCAGCCTCTTGAGTGTCTAGGATTACAGGGTAAGCCACCATGCCTGGCCTGGCTGTAGTAACTATTTATGAGGCCGGGAGTTTGCTGTAGTGGTAGAGTGCTTGCCTAGAATGCATGAAGACCTGGGTTTAATTCTACACATGGTACCACATACAGAAAAAGGCAGAAGTGGTGCTGTGGCTCAAGTGGTAGAACTCTAGCCTTGAGAAAACCCAAGAATAGTGCTTAGGCCCTGAGTTCAAGCCCCAGGACTACCAAAAAATTGTAGTTAACTATTTATATAGGAATCCATATAAGTAGGCTAGTGCTTTACCGCTTGAGCCACAGCTCCACTTGCAGCTTTTTGGTGGTTCACGGGAAATAAAAATCTTACAGATTTTCCTGCCTAGGCTGATATTGAACAGCAGTCCTCAGATCTCAGCCTCCTGAGATTTCAAGCATGAGTCACCAGCTCCTGGCAACTCGATGTCTTCTAATCCTGATTGGCTCTGGTCCTGGTCATGGCATCTCCTATTAACTGAATTTCCTGCCAACTGAATTTCCCATTTCATCCCTAACTTAGACAGAAAATTCCCCAGACAGGCTTAACAGTCTGCTCCTTTTCATTGTTAGCTTACAAGATTAGGAGATATTGGAGGGACTGTCTAAATATGCTTTCTCCTTAAAATATGGGAGGGACTATTTAAATCTGTCTTTTGTTTTGTTTTGCCAGTCCTCGGGCTTGAACTCAGGGCCTGGGCACTGTCCCTGAGCTCTTCAGCTCTAGGCTACCACCCTACCCCTTGATCCAAACTCCACTTGCCGTTTTCTAGAGGTAAACTGGAGATAAGAGTCTCACGGACTTTAATGCCAGTGCTGGCTTTGAACCTTGCTCCTCAGATCTCAGCCTCCTGAGTAGCTAGGATTCTAGGTATGAGCCACTGTGCCTGCCCAGCTCAGCTTTCTTTGAGTAGTTCATTGGAGATAAGAATCTCACTGACTTTTCTGCCCTGCTGTCTTCAAATTTTGACCCTCTGATCTGCCTCCTGAGTAGTTTGGAATACAGGCGTGGGTCACTGATGCCTTGCCAGTCTTATTCCTAAAACGGCAAAGTCAAGGCTCAGGAAGTCTAGGTCACCGATGTCTGGGCAGGCCTCAACCAACTAACCCACTGAAAATCGTTGTCTATGGATTAGGAATCTGTGGATTGAAAGGACCTTGTCTTCTGCCCCAGCTCAATAGGTATAAAAACCACAGATGAAAACCATCATATTGAGATTTTTTTTTTTTGCCAGTCGTGGGGCTTGAACTCAGGGCCTGAGCACTGTCCTCGGACTTTACTGGAGGCTAGCACTCTACCCAACTTGAGCCACAGCATCACTTCTGACTTTTTTCTATATATGTGGTACCAAGGTATTGAACCCCTGTTTTCATGCTAGGCTAGCACTCAACCACTAGGCTAAAATCCCTATTTTAGAGATTTTTTTTTTTCCAATTTAAAACAGGTATTTTTTTTTTTTAGATTTTTTAACTCCCATTTCCTACAAAGAGAGCAGGAAATGTTTCTCTCTTTTTCCATTTCATTTTTTTTTTTGCCAGTCCTAGACCTTGAACTCAGGGCCTGAGCTCTGTCTTTGGGTGTTCTCAAGACTAGTGCTCTACCACTGGAGCCACAGCACCATTTCCAGCTTTTTTCTATGTATGTGGTACCAAGGAATCAAACCTGGGTCATTGTGCATGCTAGGCAAGCACTCTTACCACTAGGCCAAACTCCTGGCCTCTTTTTCCATTTCTGCCTATTTTAATTCTATTATACTAAAATAAATCTTTGTGAAAACTTTCTTTTTAGTTTTTATTTATTAATCTATTTATTTTGCTAGTTCTGGGCTTGAACTCAGGGCCTGAGCACTATCCTTGGGCTTTCTCAAGGTTTAGAGCCCTACCACTTGAGCCACAGTACCACTTCTGGCTTTTTCTGTGTATGTGGTACTGAGAAATCAAACCATAATAGGCAAGCACTCTACCACCAGGCCAAATTCCTGGCCCTGAAAACTTGTTTTTAAAACTTTTTGGTGGGTCATAGGGCTTAAATTCAGTGCCTGGGCACTGTCCCTGAGCTCTTCAGATCAAGGCTACCACCCTAACCTTTGAGCCACAGCCCCACTTCCCATTTTCTAATGGTCTTTAGTGCCTAGGGCTGACTTTGAACTGAGATCCTCAGATCTCACCCTCCTGAATAGCTAGGATTACAGGCGTGAGCCACCATGCCAGGCCTGTAATCCTAGCTACTCAGGAGGTTGTGATCTGAGGATCACAATTCAAAGCTAGCCCTGCCACGAAAGGCTGTGAGATTCTTATCTCCAATTAACCACCAGAAAAATGAAAGTGGACCTGTGGCTCCAAGTGGTAGAGCACTAGCCTTGAGCTGAAGAGCTCAGCAACAGTGCCCAGGCCCAGAGTTCAAGCCCCACAACTGCCAAGAAAAGAAAAAAAATGAAGGAATACAGTTTGTTTTGGACCTTAATGGGGACTTTTTTACACTTTGGTGAGTACAGACAGTGGTAAGATAAGATCAGGATACCTGCTGGACTTTCATGTTTCACTTCCAGGTAGATCTTGATGCATCCAACATTTGGGCTAGATATAAAGACTAAAGCTAGCAGGTATGGGGCTCTGACTCACTCCCATCTTACCTGTGAGTTGTGCTCAGTTGGTCAGCTCACTCACTAAGCTTTCTTGGTCCAATTCTACTCCAAAAAATCAAGTCAATCTCCAGTGAAGATATTTTTTGAAACATTTTAGTTTTATTCACTCTAAGAGAGGAGAGACCACTACAAAATCAGCTCACCCAAACCCGCTGCTTCTAAGATTGCACAATGACAAAAAATACTGGACCTTGCTTTTGGCAGGACGTGCTATCTGGACTGCTTGGAGTTGGGTTATGCTAGGCAGCAGTTTAATTCTGTGTTGCTAAAAGTGTTCTTTCTGTTGGGTATTACTCAATGTCTAGAACATATTGTGATTGTTTGATGGAGGTTCATACACATTTGTTGCTAGAAACAGATAACATTAAAAAGTAAAGAGCTTAAATATAGAAAAGTACCTTTGACATGATCAAAGGATTGGGTGAGTTTGAAGGATTTGGTGGCTGAAATTCTGGCCCTAACTGATTTTATACCTGTGATTCTCCCATGATGTTGTTTTTCTGTTTTCTGAAGAGATCCTAAAGAAAATTCTCAGAAGGAAATTAAATTTTAATCTATGCTAATTTTAAAAGTGTGAGTCTTGGTTTTTTAATTTGCTTAAAAGAATTATTTGCAGTATCTATCTCATGGAAATGTTCTAAAGATTAAATGTGATGATATACTGAAAAATGCGTTGTAAGTGAAGATAAGGTAATTCAATTCTTCACAAGAATCAGATAGGAAATTGTTACAAATAAAAGTGGAATCCTGTTTTGCATAATAGAAGAATTTATTACAGTGCATTTCCCCAGAGTTAATCTCTGGATTCTGAGATGTATAATTAGTGAATGATGCTGAGTGTAAGGAAACATCCAACTTGTTTTGTTCAGTAAACTTGTAGTAGGGCTGTGTGAATTGAGATAGGAAGACTTGAGTAAGCTTTGAGTAGTCTTTTTTTTTTTTTTTTTTTTTGGATCATGGGGCTTGAACTCTGGGCCTGGGTGCTGTCCCTGAGCTCCTCAGCTCAAGGCTATCACCCTACCCCTGGAGCCACAGCCCCATTTCCCTGTTTTCTAGAGGTTAAGTGGAGATAAGAGTCTAAGGTTCTTTGATGCCTGAGCTGGCTTTGAACCTTGATCCTCAGATCTCAGCCTCCTGACTAGCTAGGATTATAGGTAGAAGCCACTGCACTCGGCCCATCATAGATTTTTATGTGTATGTAGTTATATTTATATCTCCAAGACCATGTCAATGACCTTTGGTACCCAAATATTGAGTCCTTGCTCTTGTACTGTTTGGATCTAATATTCAGAGATTAAGGAGACCATTTACCTTGTTCCTTTGGTCTTGACTTATTTCACTCAACACGATTCGCTCTAGTTTCATCTACTTCCCAGCGAATGCCATTATTTTATCTTGTCTGTTGGCTATGTAGAATTCCATTGTATATATATCTATATCTATATACATATATATATCACATTTTTTGTATCCATTCATCTGCACTAAGGCATCTGGGTTGTTCCCATCACTTGGCTACTGTGAATAGTGCAGAGATGAACATAGCTGAGTAGGTGTCCTTATCATATCCTGGGTTACGATACTCAGGTTAGATACCCAGGAGTGGTATGGTGGGATCATAGGGAAGGTCTATTTTCAATTCTTTAAGAAATCTCCACACTGCTTTCCAGAGTGGCGATACTAGTTTACAATCCCACCAGCAGTGCAGTAGGGTTTCTCTTTTTCTACATCCCCCCAGCATTTGTCATTGTCTGAGTTCAGAATATTGGCCATTCTGACTGGAGTAAGGTGGTATCTTAGGGTTGTTTTTATTTCCTTTATGACCATGGATAATGAGCATTTTTTCATATGTTTCTTTGCCATTTTAACCACTTCTTCAAAAGTGATTGGTTTGTTGGATTTGGGGGGGGGGATTATTTTCTTGAGTTTGTTGTAGATATTGGATATTAAGCATTTGTCTGATGTATAATTGGTAAATATAAACTAAAGTTGGATCCTTCTTTGTCACCTTGCACTAGAATTAACTCCAAATGGATCAAAGACCTGGAGGTAAAAGCTGACACACTGAAAACTGTACAGGAAGGAATAGGAGATACACTAGGCCTCCTTGGCACAGGTAGAAACTTTCTTAATAAGGACCAAGAATCACAACAAATCAGAGAAAGGCTAGATAAGTGGGACTGCATTAAACTGCAGAGCTTTTGTATGGCAAAGGACATAGCTAGTAAATTAATTAGGAAGCCTACAGAGTGGGAGAAGATCTTCACCAACCAAACAACGGACAAAGGCCTCATATCTAAAATATATCAACAACTCAAAAAATTGAATCACTCCAAAACTAATCTCCAAAGTAACAACCATCTCATTAAAAAATGGGCCATAGACTTAAAGAGAGTCTTCTCTGAAGAAGAAACAAAAATGGCCTATAGACACATGAAGAAATGCTCAACATCTCTGGTCATAAAAGAAATGCACATGTGAAAGGGTATCAATGTATGTGAATTAATGCACCTTCTATCAGGCAAATATCATGTAACCCTTTTACTAATTACAATAAAAAAAAGAAATTAAAATTAAAAAAAATAAAAAAAAAGAAATGCAAATCAAAACAACTCTAAGATTCCACCTCACTCCAGTTAGAATGGCCAGGATCAGGAAAATGAATAATAACAGATGCTGGAGGGGATGTGGCCAGGAGGGATCACTACTACACTGCTGGTGGGAGTGCAAACTCGTTCAACCACTATGGAAAGCAGTGTGGCAGTGCCTCAAAAGGCTAAACATAGAACTCCCCTATGACCCAGCAATTCCACTACTTGGCATTTACCCAACCATCCAGAAACAAGGGCATACTAAATCCACTAGCACAACAATGTTCACTGCAGCACTATTCACCATAGCAAAGATATGGAACCAACCTAGATGTCCCTCAGTTGATGAGTGGATCAACAAGATGTGGCATTTGTACACAATGGAATTCTATGCTGCTGTCAGAAAGAATGACATCGCCCCATTTGTTAGAAAATGGAAAGACTTAGAAAAAATCCTATTAAGTGAAGTAAGCCAGACTCAAAGGAACTTAGGCTCAATGGTTTCCCTCATTCGTCATAATCAGTAGAAACCTTGGGCTCTACTAGCAGAGATCTGCAATAGAGCAAAATCTTGATACATAAGGCCATATAATGTGAAGCTAATTGAAAGGACCTCCAGGATATTGAAACAAAAGCCATATAACGAATGACTGTTGTCCTTAATGTACTATGTTGTCTCTCATCTCCTTTGCTGTCCCTTGGTTATCTCATATTGTTACAATATCTCACTTTGTTATCTGATATATTGAATTTATTTGTATTTGGTTATTTGAAATTTGATAGGGAAGGGGGGAAAACCAAGACGGGTGAGGGGTGTGGGGGGGAGGGTAATGGGTACCAAGACATGTGAAAGGGTATCAATGTATGTGAATTAATGCACCTTGTATCTGGCAAATATCATGTAACCCTTTTACTAATTTCAATAAAAAAATAATTGGTAAATATAGTTTCCCTGTTGGTTGGCTGTCTTTGTACTTTATTAGCTATGCCTTTGTGCAGAAACTTTTTATTTTTAGGTAGTCCCATTTGTTGAGTCTCTCTCCAATCTGCTGTGACTCTGGGACTCTGTTCAAGAAGTTTTTGCCTGTGCCTATGAGGTCCAGTGTCTCTCCTACTGTCTTGTGCAGCAGTTTCAGTTCTGATATTGAGGTTTTTGATCCATGTTGAGTTAATGTTTGTGCATGGCACCAGGCTGGGATCAATTTTTAGTTTTCTGCATGTGGCTGCCCAGTTTTCCCAACTCCAATAATTGAAGAGGCTGTGTTTATTCCACTGTTTATCTCTGGCTCCTGTGTCAAATATACGTTGACTGTAGGTATGTGGTTTTATTTCTGGATCTTCTACCCTGCTCCAATTATCTTCTGGTCTATTTTTGTGCCAATACCAAGCTGTTTTTGTTATGGCTCCATAATAGAATTTGAAGTCTGGTATTATAACACTACCTGCATTGCTCTTTTTGCATTGCTTTGGCTATTTAAGGTCTTTTGTTGTTCCATATGAACTTTGGATTACATCCTCTATTTCAGTAAAGAATGTCCTTGGGATTTTTATGGGGATTGCACTGAAACTGGATATTAACTTTGGCAGTATGGCCATTTTTACTATGTTGGTTCTCTCTATCCATAAGCATGGGATTTTTTTTCCATTTCCTGGTATCCTCTTTGATTTCTTTCTTTAGGCTTTTACAGTTTTCATTAAGTAATTACTTTACTTCCTTGGTTAGGTTAATTCCTAAATGTTTTATTCTTTTGGGGGCCACTGCAAATGGCATCATTTTCTTGATTTCTCCTTCTGTTTGTGTATTATTGGGGTACGGAAAAGCTACTGACTCTTAAAGGTTGATATTGTATCCTGCCACTTTGCCAAAGGGATTTATTAGTTCTAGGAGTTTGGGAGTAGGATTTATTGGATTCAGGTATAGGATCATGTGAGTGGCCAGTGAGAGGCTATTGACTAGTTGAGCAAGAACAACAGAAGGAATGAAAAAAATGCAGGGTAGACAGAAGCAGGAAGTGGGAAGTGGTGGGAATGCAAGCGCAGAACTTAGCAGCTGGTCAAGATTGGAGGAGAGGGCCAGGCTTCCAGTCCATAACTGTCCTAAATGGAGACAGAAATGATGCAGAGATGTGAATATGTTCAGGTCTCTGAGTAATTTCCTTAGGTTCTGGGTTTGGTCTGTTATCAATTGTCTGACTCTCTCTGCCCATTTGTCTAATCAACTCTTCTTTTATTTTTATTTTTTTGTCAGTCCTGGGGCTTGAACTCACAGCCTGGGCACCATCACTGATATTCTTTTGCTCAAGACTAGCACTCTACCACTTGAGCTACAGCATCACTTCTGGCCTTTTCTGTGTATGTGGTACTGAAGAATCAAACCCAGGGCTTCAGGCATGCTAGGCACATGAAGCCACATTCCCAGCCCTGCTAATCAACTCTTGCTTGGCCCGTTTCCTCTTGCTGTTGCCAAGGGAGCAGGGTGGTCCATTGGGTGAAGTGACAGGCCCTTTTCTTAAAAGAGAACATTGGCTGCTTTCAAAGGAATGTGTTCTAAGTTTTTGTTTAAAAAATTTTTTTTTTGCCAGTCAGGGGAACTTTGGGCCTGAGCACTGTCCTTGGATTTTCTCAAGGCTAGAGCTCTACCACTTGAGCCACAGCACCACTTTCAGCTTTTTTCTATGTATATGGTACCAAGGAATTGAACCTGGGTACCAAGGAATTGAACCCGGGTCTTCATGCATGCTAGGCAAGCACTCTACCACTAGGCCAAACGTCCGGCCCCTTTTTTTTTGTTATTTTTGTCCTCCTTTCTCTGTATCCTCATAGCAGCAAGGAACATGGAGTCCACTCCTGCCTACAGATATAAGATGCCAGTGGGGTTCACAGAGCTGCTGGGTGGCAGTGAATAAAGTATTTAGTTTTTGTGTATGTTCTTTTTCATTCTTGGCCTAATACATCTTGTTTAATGCAGGAAATAATGTCACATTGTTCAAGTACTCATGGACTACATTAGCTACACATTGTCTTCATATGCATAAAACAACATCATCACCAGCACTGAACGTTCATTTTGAGAGTTGTCTGTAGTGATGCAGTGTTCTGGAAAGCAAATATGAAACTTTACCACCACAGAAGAGATGTGGAGTTCCATACAGATACCGTTCTGGTTTCATGTTTCTGTTGTCAAGTATGAGCAAAGAGTGAACTACTGTTAGGTAGAAACACAGTAAAGAGATGCCTCTTCTCACTAATGAGGGTCACTTAATACACTTCTCTCATTACAACCTGAATGCAGGCTACTGATCAGCTTAGCTACTCAAAGGAAAAAGAAACAGGTTAATGGGCATTTAGTGGTGGGAATTTTGTCTGTATCAAGAGAACAAACCTCTGTGTACTGTTAGAGGAAGTTTGTCTAACAGAATGTGAGGTTTTGACCTCTGTGTTTTTTTCTCACCTTATCAAAACAGGCACACTTGTTTTTTTTTTCTTTCTTCTTCTTATTTATTTATTTTTTTTCTTTTTGCCAGTCCTGGGCTTAAGCTCAGGACCTGAGCACTGTCCTTGGATTTTCTCAAGGCTAGAACTCTACCACTTGAGCCTCAGCACCACTTCGGGCTTTTTTTCTATGTATGTGGTACAGAGGAATTGAACCCAGATCTTCCTGCATGCTAGGCAAGTACTCTACCACTAGGCCAACTCCCAGCCTTTTTTTTTTTTTAATTATTCCTAGGTTGTGGGGCTTGAACTCTGGGCCTGGATGTTTTCCCTGAACAATTCAGCTCAAGAGTAGTGCTTTTACCACTTTGCACCCCAGTTCTACTTCTGGTTAATTGGAGGCAAGGGTCTCATGGACTTTTGTGCCTGGGCTGGCTTTGAACCCCACCCCCCAGATGGCAGTGTCCTGAGTTGCCAGGATTACAGGTGCCCGGCTGATCAATATTATTGTATACACTCAGAGGCACAGGTGCCTACTACTGCCAAAAAAGGCAATCTTGAGCTGAAACACTTGTACAAGTATTTAAAGATAATACAACGTGACGAAAACTTAAATAAAACAATGCTATGTAAATAATCTGTGTAAGACCCCCGACTCAGCGGGACGTCTTCCAGACGGAGACGGAGCCCCCTTCCCAAGGAACAGCGAGTCCACGCAGTCGACATCTGTAATTTAGAATCTATAATACTTGGACCAGGGCTGGAAAAAAACAAAAAAACCCAACAACAACAGCTGGGAAAGGTGCAGGCAAAATGCCTAGCACACAGGTGCCTCTTGTTTGTGCATCAAATGCTACGTCAAGGCTTCAGATCCATTGTAGCCGAGTCTGCAGTGTCCGACATGGGCGATAAATCCGTAAGACAGTCAAGAAGCGCGCGAAGTAAAGCCATTTGTCTCCATGTCACAAACAAGACCCACAGACGGCTGAGCTAGGGGAAGAGCAGGATGAGATCTGCCTCGCTAGGGGGATCCTGGAGACCTTCCCGTCGAAGACGCGGACACGGGTCACATTTTCGGGTCCCACCGACTGTAGGTGGTTTGGATGGAAACGAATCTTCCCAGGCTGCAGGTGGAACGCGGGAGCTCAGAAGCCTCACTGCCAGCACTAAAGATGGCGGACGCAGGGGGCGTGGCCAGAAGGGGGCGTGGCCGGGGCTGAGCGCCCTCGGATTGGCTGCTTCCGGAGCTACGTCACGCTTCGGCGGCGGCGGCGCATCCGGGCTCCGGGAGGCGGCGGCGCGCAGGCTGGCCGGGGCGGCGCGCCGAGCCGGCGGGCGGCTGAGGGGAGCGGTGCGGGTGCTCTCTCCGCAGCCAGCGGGGCCGAGCGCCGCGTCCCGAGGATGGCGGGCTCCCTGCCTCCCTGCGTGGTGGACTGTGGCACCGGGTAAGAGCCCGTCGGCGCCGGCTCCCCGCTGCCCGGGGCCCCGCACCCCGCGTCGTCCGGGGCTCAGGCCTCGGGACCCCCGGGGCGGCTCGGGGCCGGGGCCCGGCGCTCGCCGCCTCTGCCCTCCACGCCGCGCGTCCCGACGTGGTGCGGCCTCGGGCTCCCCGCCGGTGGGGCCGGCGGAGGGGCCGGGCCGGGGTCGCCCGCCTGGGCGTCCCGGGCTCCCCGCGCCCCGGCCCCGCCTCGGGAGCCTCACCCCTTCACCTGCGGGGTACAGGGGCGGTGGCGGCGCGTGCGGGCCCCGGCCCTGGTCCCCTGGCGTCCTGCCCCCCTGGCCCCCTGGTCCTGATCCCCTGGTCCCCTGGCGTCCTGGCCCCCTGGTCCTGGTCCTGATCCCCTGGTCCCCTGGCCCCCTGGCCCCCTGGTCCTGGTCCCCTGGCCCCCTGGCCCTGGCCCCTGCTCCCTGCTCCCGCTCCCTCGCAGGGATGGTCTCCTCGTGGAGATATTCACACCGATCCACCACCTTTCCTCCCTCCCTCCCTCCCTCCCTTCTCTTCTGCCCTCTCCGCTCTTCTCCACCCTCGGGTCACGCTCTTTCATCTGCATGGACTACCCTTTCTCTTAAAAAGATGTGTCTTAAACGACTCCATTGTGAAAAAAAATCAAGTCTAAATTTGGCAAAGCCTCCCTCCCTTTGCGTGTGATTGCCTCCCCCAACCCCTTCTTTTTTTTAAATCTCTCACGTGTTGAGATCAATTCAGAAAAGCCTTTAAGGGAACATGCCCTGAATTTTCAGTGGATTGCTGAGTTCACCTAAGTGGGAGTTTGGAAATCCAAGCTCTCTTGCATGTGGTTGTATTATTTAGTAAAATCGCCTCAAAGTATATTTGTCCTCCTAAAAGATTTTTTTTTTTTGCCAGTCCTGTGGCTTGAGCTCAGGGCCTGAGCGTTGTCCTTGAGCTTTCTCAGGCTAGCACTCTACCACTTGAGCCACAGCACCACTTCTGGCTTTTTCTATGTATGTGGTGTGCTGAGGAATCAAACCCTGGTCTTCGTGCATGCTAGGCAAGCACTCTACCACAGGCCAAACTCCCAGCCCCAAGATTTTTTTTTTTTTTAAGAAAGGACTTTAATCATTTTGTGATACAAAATTTTGTGGCTTTTAAAAAAAAAACAACAAAAAAACCCCCCGTGATTCTCTTCTGTAGAAAGATGCAGTTGGTTTGGTTTCCTTGACAACATTGTGGGGGTGTCCTCTGAATTGCCACAACCCCTGTCTTACTGATGTGATAGTTCTTTTGTTTTGTTACTAAGGGATGGCAGTGAGCTGGAAACAACTGTATCTTTCTTTTTGAAATACAACATTGTAGGGAAGGTGTATCATTATTCCAGAAGTTGCTTTGCAATTGCCACAATATACTTCCCCCAATTCTTCTCTCTCTTCTGTTGTCTCAGGTGCACCCCTCAGACCTAGTAGTGTCAACAGGAAGGTAGCATGTAAAAATATTTCTCATTTCCATATTTGCTTAAAAGACTTTTGTATTTTTGGCATCGCACAAAGTATTGAAATACAAAGCATTTCTTGGTGGTTGTGGTAAAACAACACTTTTAGAATGTCAGACCTTTAATATTAGTAGGATGAGAATCTTACTCATCATTTTGCTATTAATAACTAAAATGTGCTCAGTTTTGACCTTTTGAGGTTAATGATTAATGTAATTGCCTGCTGGGAAATTCACCTTCAGTATATTGTTGTAGCTGAATTTTTGCACCGCTTTGGGAACAGCTCCAGGGGAGGGTTTCCTATGGATCCAGTCTGCATTGGAAGCCCCCCCCCCCCCACTCTCCTAAATCCTCTGGCCAGAAAGAGTATCCTGGAAGAGTCTGTGTTTACCCACTATATTAGTACTCCTTTATATTTCCCACAGAGTTAAATGACATTTGCATTGTGTTTTGCCTAAAAATAGAACAAAGAAATGGTAACACAAAAAATAACCAGGGCAAGGAAAAGAATGAATTGCCCTGAACTTGAGACCAGTGGTTGTTTGGGGCTGGTCCATACATTTAGTTTCAGTCTGACAGTATTATAAGAGAATCATTGTAACTCCTGTCATCAGGAAGGAAGAAAAATGGTTTCTCAGATGAAAAAAGTCAGCTGGGCATGGTATCTTAGCCACTAGAAAACTGGAAATAGTGCTGTGACTCAAGGGATAGGACCGTAGCTTTGTGCTGAAGAGCTCAGGGACAATGCCCAGGCCCAGAGTTCAAGCAAAGCATAGTGAATCCCTAACGACTTAGTAAACCATGT
This sequence comes from Megascapheus bottae, assembly GCF_031878675.1. Taxonomy (NCBI): domain Eukaryota; kingdom Metazoa; phylum Chordata; class Mammalia; order Rodentia; family Geomyidae; genus Megascapheus; species Megascapheus bottae. The sequence goes on from NC_143513.1 coordinate 82,983,041, forward strand.
AATGTATGTATTAAGCAGATTTTTATTTTATTTTTTGTCCTGTGCTGAGAATTGAACTGAGACCCTTTCAACATACTAGACATGTGCTTTTTCACTTCTAGCCCTAGTGTTTTTGTTTTAAAATTTTTATTGTCAGGTTGATGTGTAGAGGGCTTACAGTTCCTAGTGCTTTTTTTTTTTTAATAGCAAATAAAATTTTGTCCTCATAGCCTGGTTGATTCTCTGATCAACCCTGAGGCCAATTAAGTGAACACAGTTCTGGGGCCAGGATAATAGGGACAAGGAAATCTGCTGAGTCCAAAAATAAAGTTTCAGCTATTTAAAGGAATGCTAGGCTGCATAGCTTTCAGAGAATATCTGCAAATCTGTCTTACTTCTTGACTAATTAATTAAACCTTCCTTACATTTTAAAATTAATTTCAAATTTACTGAAAATAACACAAGTCCAACTACTGTATATACTCTTTTTCAGGTTCACTAGTTGTCCATGATTGTCTTATTATTCTCTCTGTGTACTTATAATACTATTATTAATTTTTTGGTATTTGAGAGAAGGTTGCATGCATCATACTCCTTTATACAGAAATACGTTTAATAGCAATAAGTTTTATGAGTGTAAACCAGTTATTAAAGTCAGAAAATTTAAAATGCTGTAGCATTGTTCTGTATGCAGTCTGGATTTGTGTGAACAGACCTGTCTTTTATGAAATCCCATCCTCTTTCTTGTCAGTATCATTTGGTGATCATGTCTTCTTTTTTTTTTTTGCCAGTCCTAGGGTTTGAACTCAGGGCCTAGGCACTACCCTTGGATATTTTTTGCTTAAGGCTAGCGCCCTGCCACTTGAGCCACAGCATTACTTCTGGCGTTTTCCATGTATGTGGTACCAAGGAATTGAATCCAGGGCTTCATGCATGCTAGGCAAGCGCTCTACCACTAGGCTAAACTTCCTAGCCCTTATTTTATTTATTTTTTTGGTTGGTTGTAGGGCTTTAACTCTGGGCTTGGGTGCTGCCCTTGAGCTCTTCAGCTCAAGGCTACCACCCTACTTCTTAAACCACAGCACTACTTCTGGTTTTCTATTGATTAATTGGAGATAAGAGTCTCACGGACTTTAATGCTGGGGCTGGCTTTGAACCAAGATCCTCAGATCTCAGCCTCCTGAGTAGCTAGGATTACAGGCGAGAGCCGAGGCTCCTGGCATCTTCTTTCTTTTTTAAGTTTTATTTTGAAATAAGGTCTCACAGTAATTTCTAGGCTGTCCTTGAACTCACAATCGTCTTGCTTCTACCCTGCTGTCAGGCGGGACCATGAGTGTGTCATAATGTTTAGTTGGTCATTGTGTATTTTAAGTTTCTTATAATTGGACAGTTCCTTCTATATCCTGTTTTGTCTTTCAAGATGCCGGCAGTTTGGACAGTTATGTATAGTTATGTATAATGTCCCTTGTCTGGTGTTTCTCTGTGGCAGATGGAGGTTATGTATTTTTGTCAAGACTATCTCAGTCAAAAAGTTGATCGCCTCAGTACCGCCCATCAAGAGGCTTATAACACCCACATCTCAATGATGTTCCTTTGCATCATTGCAGAGTGTTGGACACCCAGTCTCTTCACTGTACAGTTACTGGAGTTCCCTGTAAATAACTCATTGCAGGGACATTTTTATGTAAGTGCCCTGATTTTCCTGAAACTATCTATTGATAGATTTTTAGGGATTTTTTCATGTGTGTGTGTGTGTGTGTGTGTGTGTGTAGTGTGGGGGTTTTAAAGCCTCCAACTTGCTAGGCAGGTGCTTCACCACTTGAGCGTGTGCACACCCCTACTCTTCCATTGCTGATTTTTTTTTTTTTAACTTTGGTGCCAGTACTGGGGCCTGAAGTCAGAGTGTGGTTGCCATCCCTTACTTAGTTTTTTCAAGACTGGTTCTCTACCACTTGAGTGGTACTGCTGCACTTCCTGTTGGTGATTAATTGGAAATAAGACTCATGGACTTTCTTGTGTGGGCTGGCTTTGAACCTCTGTCCTTAGATCTCAGTTTCACCCACTGGCTGTTTGGGCTGGCTTTCATCTCAGTCTCAGATCTCTGCATCCTGAGTGGTTAGGATTATAGACCTGAGCCACTAGTGCCCAGCAAAATAGTGACATTATGAGGCTCCCATACATTATACAGGAGTCCAGTATATTTGGCTTCCATTTATTTAATTGTAGCATATATGGATTGTTGTTTATTATAAAGTTATCTGTTATGGGCTCAGCTTCCTGACTAGGTAGGATTATAGGTATGAGCTGGCTCCAGCTTTTTGCCATTACTTTGATGTTTAAACTTTTCTAACTGAAAATGAGTCAGCTAAAGCTCCTTTAGGCTGTCTCCTATTTTCTTAAGACTTACTAGTATTTTTAACATTTTGTCACTGTCAATGACATTTGTTTATTCATTACTTTTTATTTGCAGTGCTAGGGGTCAAACTCAATTTTTTGTACATCCTAGATAAGCATTCTACCACTGAACTACATCTCCAATTTTTTTTTTTTTTTTGTGGATCATGGAGCTTGAACTAGGCCTGAGCGCTGTCCTTGAGCTCTTCAGCTCAAGGCTACCGCCCTACCCGTGGGCCTCGGCAGTGTCCCTTAGCTCTTCAGCTCAAGGCTACCACCCAACCCTTGAGCCAAGCCCTGCTTCTTGTTTTCTAGTGGTTAATTGGAGATAAGAGTCTCAGGTCCTTTTGTGCCGGGGTTGGTTTTGAACCTTGATCCTCAGATCTCAGCTTCCTGAGAAGCTAGGATTACAGGTGTGAACCACTGCGCCTGGCCAATTTTTCTTTTTGTATTTCTTGCCAGAATATCTTCAGAATAAATTTGTGGGTAAAATGGCAAATGAATATATAATTTGCTACATAGTCAAACTCATTCCAGTGGTGTGTTTCCCCAGGAATGTTCAAGGGGGTGTTTTTGTGTTGTATCTTACATACTTATCATGAGTATATTGCCATTAACAAATATGGAAGATAAGAAATTATATTTCAATGTACTTTTTATTTTTTGTGCTGATTCTGGGGATTGAACTCAGGGTCTGGGTGCTGTCCTTGAGCTTCTTTTGCTCAAACCTAGCACTATACCACTTGAGCTAATGCTCCATTTCTGGCTTTTTTGATGGTTATTTGACCCATGATCTTAAGATCTCAGCCTCCAGACGCTAGCACTACAGGTATGAGCCACTGGCACCTGACTCTGTAATTTTAGTTTAAATTTCTTTTTATGTGGGAAGCTAAGCATCTTTTCATATGGTTAAGAACCATTTATACTTCTTTTTTCCTCGTCTTGATTTCTGCAACTTATGTTTCTTTGTGTGTTTAGCATCCTGCTTTATTTTTATAAGCTTTCCTTGTACTGAGATGTGTGTTCTGTGGAGTGGATGTCACATAAACCGAAGTTCAGTGATTTGCTAGGAGGATTCAGGACTACTTACAAAGGAAAAACAGCCTTTGGGGAGTGTGTGTGTGTATGTGTGTATGTGTGTCTGTCTTTCTGTCTGTCTGTGTGTAGAGTCTGGGGGAAACTCGTGGTGCAGCCATACCGCGTGAAGTTGTGCCACTATGTGTGCAGTGTAGGTTACTGGAGATGCTTATTGGAGACCCAGTGCCCAAAGTTCACTTGGGGGACAGTTCTGCAGTTATCCCCTTCATAGCATGAAGCAAAATTCCAGGTCACAGGAGAAGACTGGTTTTTTAAACTTAATTTTTTTATAAGCCACATTGTGCATAGTAAGATGAACTGCTCATTTGTTTTGTGTCTCTTGGGAGTATTATGCTTCCTCAGGCAGATTCCTTCTCCCCCTTCTCTCTCTTGTTCACGCTCTCTCTCCCTTCTCTTACTTCCTTTAGAATATTTTTTTAAAGCAAATTGGTAGTTTATTAAAATGATATCAAGAGAAGCAATCATCAAAATGCTTCAATATGAATGAGTTTTATCTACCATGTAAATTACTCGGTCACGGGTCTAATTCTTTTCAAATGCTCTGACAGTTTCCTGGGCATCTTCGCAGCTATCCTTCACTGTAAAGTTCCTATAGAGCTGAGGCTATAGCTCAGCGAATAATAGAGTGCTTGCCTAGCAAGTAGAAGGTACTGAGCTTCCTGTCAAATGTTAGCAATGTGGGATTAAGAGTGCTTTACTGAGAAGTTAGAAATAAAACATCATTATTGTTATAAAAAAATGTCTACTTGGGGCCGGGAGTTTGGCCTAGTGGTTATAGTGCTTGCCTACCATGCATGAAGACCCGGGTTCGATTCCTCGGTACCACATACATAGAAAAAAGCTGGAAGTGGTGCTGAGGCTCAAGTGGTAGAGCTCTAGTCTTGAGAAAGTCCAAGGACAGCGCTCAGGCCCTGAGCACAAGTCCAGAACTGGCAAAAAAAAAAAAAATGTCTACTTATGGTTTCATGTAAGCTAAACAGCCCAACACCAAGAGTAAATGGAAGGGGGTGAGGGGTGTGAAGTGGTATACTATGTAAGCTCTTTTAGTGTCCCCAAAGTTGAATGTGGAAGTAACAAGCTTACATTTAAAAAGTTTATATAAATTATATGAATTGTAATTTTCAGAATGATATATTCTGCACAGGACAAAAGATATACCTAAGCAACAAACCATGTTTGCACAAGGCCACTGAAAGTCATGGATGTTTTTAACAAATGAAAAAGCTTGGTTCTATGGTAGACCGAGCCAAGATTTCAATTTGGTATTCTATAAGCCCCAAATTGTAAACTATTCTTATCATATAAAAGCTGTAAGGACATACAGTTGGTGGGATTTGGGGTTTTTTTTGTTTGTTTGTTTTAAAGGAACTCTTGTGCTTCTGGTTGGCACATTATCTACTTTCTAATATGTGAAGTTAACACAGACTTTTGTGAAAGGTTGTGCAAAACTATTGTATTTACAAAAATGGCACAAAAATGAATGCAGTAGTCATTGCACATGCGTGCTTCATTCACATCTTCCACAGTGAAAGAGTTGTAACGCCACAAAACCAGGGACAAACTTCACCAAGCACTGAAGCCACAAAAGTTACACTGGAATGGACAAATATTGCCCAAAGGAGAGTCTACTGTGAACGCTGAGACAGGTTGAAGGCCATTCAAGTTTAAGCATAGTTATTCCAGTCTTTTGGAGCCCCATCAATTTTGAGTTATGTGATTTTTCTTCCAACTTGTGGTCTTAAACTTTTATAAAATCCAAGAGGAAAATACAAAAGAAATCAATACAACAGAGGTCTTATTAAACAGGAGTTAGTGTATGAAGCTATAATTAAGATGAAGAAAGAAGGCCAGAACATTAAAATGGTGCAACTTACTTTGTTATTTGTTGGAACCAGTCCTACATTAGAAGTTAGGTAATATATATACAATTATTTTCAAGTCGATTACTTCTGTTGCTCTAACATGTCCTTTTCATCAGTGCACTGTTAAGCTAATCAAAACCTCCCTTAAAACAGCTGCACACACTACCGCTGCCTGCAAAGCTGTCAGTCTCAAAAGACTTAGGGAATGAAAGGAAACAGAAGTGGGTGAGTAACATATTAAGGAGAAAGAATGGGAATTGGAAGATTCATGCAGTTCAGCTCTTTTCATCAGCCAGCCAGCTTTCTAGCGACGAGGGATGGTTTCTGCTGAGGAAGGCCCCGTGGAGTGGGAATGTGGTCCCCAGTGACCTCTGTCTTGTCCAGGGCTGTGGTGGGCAGTTGCTTGTTTTTCATCTTTGCTTTAGCCATGTTGTAATCTCCAGAATCAAACTATTTTTGCCCTTTCGGCAATCGTTTCCTTAAAAAATCTGAACTTCCAGGCTTTTGTCCCAGGTGAGGATATCTTGCTTTTAATTTTGCTTCTTCAGCTTTCTCTGGACTAGTCACTTTATCTTCCATTTCCTTCTGCTCCTCCGCCGAGGCCGCCTCAGGGACTTCTGCGGACATGATGCTCCCCTAACCCCATTCCTCCACCAAGATTTTTTTAACCAGTCCTGGGGGCATTGTTCCTGAGCTTATTTCTCTCTTTCTCTCTCTCTTTCTCTTGGTGGGTCATGGGCTTGAACAGTCTGGGTGCTGTCCCTGAGCTCTTCAGTTCAAAGCTAGCGCCCTATCCTTGAGCTAAGCCCCACTTCCCGTGTTTTCTAGAGGTTAATTGGAGATAAGAGTCTCAGGTCCTTTTGTGCCGAGGCTGGCTTTGAACCTTCGTCCTCAGATCTCAGCCTCCTGAGTAGCTAGGACTACAGGCGTGAGCCACTGCCCAGCTCTCCCCAGCTCTCCCCTCTCCCCCTTTCTCTCCCTCTCTTTCACTCTTTCCCTCCTTCCTCCTTCCTTTCCTCCCTTCCCCCGCCTCTCTCTCCCACCCCCTTTCTCTTTCTCATGCTGGGACTTGAGCTCAGGGCCTGGACACTGTCCTCTGGCATTTCCTTCAAGGCTAGCACTCTACCACTTGATCTCCAGTGCTACTTCTGCTTTTTCGGTTTGTGATGTACTGAGGAATTGAACCAGGGCTTTGTGTATGCTATGCAAGCACTCTACCACTAGGCCAAACTCCTGGCCTGACTTCTTAAATTTATACTGGCTTTTTTTTTTTTCAATGTGAGATATTAAACCTAGGACTTCATGCCTGTTATGCAAGCTCTCTGCCATTGAGCTCTGCTCTCATTCTCTTGATACTCATCTTGCTATTTTAAATAATATCTTTTTCATTTTTTAGGTTTTTTTTTAGAGTGCTGTGGGTTGAACCCAGGGGCTGTACATTGCTAAACTTTGTACTACTGAGCTAGACCCTCAGCTTCATACCTTCTTTCTTTACTATTTACTATATATCTATATATATATATGTGTATAATTTTAAAGCAAAAATGAAGCCAGATATATTGATCATATCAATAAATGCAAATTTACCTATCAGTGAGTGTAAATAAATCTCTTTCCCTTCCTTCCCATTCTCTTTTCTCAGAGTGAGATATTAAATTTATCATATATATATTTGGGTGTGTATATATACATATATATATATATATATATATATATATATATATTTGGGGGGGTTCATGGGGCTTGAACTTGGCCTGGTGCTGTCCCTGAGGTCTTCAGCTCAAGGCTACCACCCTATCCCTGGGCCGGGGTGTTGTCCCTGAACTCTTCAGCTCAAGGCTGCTACCCTATCCTTGAGCCACAGCCCCACTTGCCATTTTCCAGAGATCAATTGGAGATAAGAGTCTCTTAGCTTGGCTTTGTATTGCCAGGGCTGGCTTTGAAAGATCCTCAGATCTCAGCCTTCTGAGTAGCTAAGGTCTACAGTTGTGACCCACCAGTGCTTTTTTTTTTTTTTTTAAACTAGTCCTGGGGCTTGAACTCAGTGCCTGGGCTTTATCCCTGAGTCTCTGTGCTGAAGGCCAGGGCTCTACCACTTGAGCCATAGTGCCACTTCTAACTTTTTTCTGTTTATGTTGTAGTGAGGAATTGAACCCAGGATTTCATGCACTCTACCATTAAGACTCATTCCTAGCCCTATTTTTCTTGTTTTTGTTGATCAGGAGAGCTTGAAGTCAGGGCCTTGCCACTGCCCCTGAGCTTTTTCACTCAAGGCTAGTGCTCTACTACTTTGAGCCACAGCTCCACTTCTGGCTTTTCAGTGGTTAATTGGATATAAGAATCCTCTGGACTTTCTTGTCTAGGCTGATTTTGAACCATGATCCTCACATGTCAGCTTCCTGAGTAGCTAGGATTACCTATGTGAGTCACTGGCACTAGGCTAGAGGCTTAATTTTTTTTTTTTTTTTGCCAGTCCTGGGCTTGAGTTCAGGGCCTGAGCACTGTGCTTGGACTTTCTCAAGGCTAGAGCTCTACCACTTGAGCATTGACCTTGTATTGTTACAGGATAGAGAACCATTCATTATTATTATTTGTCATATAACCATCTTAAAAGCTTCATTTATGGAAAGTTTCATAAATCATTACTAGCACTAGTTTTTGTTGTTGCCAGGCCTGGGGTATTAACTCAGGGTCTGGGTCCTGTATTTGAGCTTTTTTGCTTAAGGCTAGAGTTCTGTCACTTGAGTCATGGTTCTACTTTTGGTGCTCAATTGGAGCAAAGGGTCTCATGGACTTTCCTGTCCTGGCTGGCTTTGATCCACCATTCTTAGTACCTAGGATTGTAGGTGTGAGCCATTGGTGCCCCAAACCACTGACTTTTAAACCATATATCATATATCCTCATAATAAAATGTTTTGAAGTACTTTGTTGGACATATGGTGATATAAATATACATTCTCATAACACCTTCTCCTGGAATGTCCCAAAATAAACAAACCAAATAAGAAATAGAGAACAGCTGAAATCCATGTATTTTTTTTAATGAAGTTTACAGTAAAATGTGGATCCATATGTGGGGAGGATACTGGGATGTGTTATTTCTGCCCATCTCTGGCTGGCTACAGGCATCTTAGTGTAACTGACACCCACTGAGCTTGCTGGAGATCTGGGAAATGCCATAGGCATAATGCGGCCACGATTCATTTCAAGTAGCTGAGCATGCTGGTTAAAAGAGGGGTGATGTTCTAATACTGTCTTTTTCTATAACTTGGCATGCTGGGAGATGACCAGCTTTTTTGTTTTTTTGTATGGCTACTGCCATACCCCTTGAGCCACCATGCCACTTAAAAAGTTTTTAGTGGGGGGCCGGGAGTTTGGCCTAGTGGTAGAGTGCTTGTCTAGCATGCACGAAGACTCGGGTTTGATTCTCGGTACCACATACATAGAAAAAAAGCCGGAAGTGGTGCTGAGGCTCAAGTGGTAGAGCTCTAGCCTTGAGAAAGTCCAAGGCCAGTGTTCAGGCCCTGAGCTCAAGCCCAGGACTGGCAAAAAAAAAAAAAAAGTTTTCTAGTGGTTAATTGGAGATAAGAGTCCCAGTGACCTTTGTGCCTAGGCTGGCTTTGAATCACAATTCTCAGATCTCAGCCTCCTGAGTAGCTAGGATTACACGTGTGAGCCACCACGCTGGCTTGAGATGACCAGCTTTTATCTGAGTGCACCCTGATAATATATGTGAGGAGCCATTTCCCCTTAGACCCTTTGCCCTACCATAGTGAACTTTGCTATTGGAGATGTGGTTTCAGGACAAAGGATTTTTATAGGATTACAAGTATAATATACCCAAGTTTTGGCACTGCCCACTATTCCAGGGAATTCTCTAATTCTTTAAACATCCCCCAAGGCTCTCACAGATGCAGGAGATTATATACAGTCTCTCTAAATGGAGAAGAGAGGATTTTTTTGGGGGTGGGGGTTACTGGTCCAGGGGCTTGAACTTGGGGCCTGGGCACTGTCTCTGAGCTTCTTTGGCTCTAGCACTTTGAGCTCCAGCTCCATTTCTGGCTCTGTGTGTGTGTGTGTGTGTTTAATTGGAGAAAAGAGCCACACAGACTTTTCTGCATGGGCTGGCTTCCAACTGCAGTCCTCAGATATCAGCTTCCTGAGTAGCTAGGATTACAGGTGTAGTTTTGATGTTGAGCTAGGACCAGGATCAGGGTATCAAGCAGCAAGGATCCAATATGGGCCATATCCATAGACAATAAAGGACATGACAAGCAAGTGCAGATGAGAAACACACTTTGGCAAAAGGGGTACTTCAAGATTTGGAACTAAAGTTTTAGACAAAAGCATCTTGGCTTTTAAAAACATTGATAGTATGGGCTCAATAAAATGAAAGAGTAGCCAGACACCTGTGGCTCATCAGGATGCTGGGATCTAGGATTGTGGTTCCCAGGTATAAAGTCCATCAAAGTCCGCAAGACTCTAATCTCCAATTAACCACTAATAACTGGAAGTGGCTCAACTGGTGGAACGCTAGCATTGAATTAATAGCTTAGGAACAGTTCTGAAGCCCAGAGTTCAAGCCCCAAGATCTTAAAAAAAAAAAAGACAACAAAACAAAACGGGCAAAGTAAATAGATGAAAAGAAGATAAAAGGAGCTCATCAGCTCATCAAAGTGAACTAATGTCAATATGGAAAGAGGTAAAAATAATTTCAGAATGGAAACCTTGTTGGAAGCTGGGAGAAGTAGTACTGGTGTTCCCAGACTCAATTACACAAGGACGGGCTTGGGAAACTACGTAAGTCACAGCAGGAAAGACCAGAGAGAAAATACTGATTAGAGAAAAGATAGAAGCTGTGAGAGCCACAGAGATAGAATGTAATCAGAGCTGGTATTTTGAAGAAGATAGTAAGAAAGATGAGACATTGATGAAAAGTTTTCCTGGGCAGCAAGGCATTACAGCCTGGGATTGCATAGAAAGCTGAGGCAATAAAATTAAGTTGAAGGCCAGAGTGATCTACATAGTGACTTGTAGCTGGTTTAAGCTGTGAATTTACCCTGCTTCAAAAGTTCTAAAAAAACTCCTGGTTAGCTGGGGCGCTGTGGCTCACCCCTGTAATCCTAGCTACTCAGGAGGCTGAGATCTGAAGATCATAGTTCAAAGCCATCCTGGGCACTACAGTTCTTGAGACTCTTATCTACAATTAACCTCCAAAAAACTGGAAGTAGTGCTGTGGCTCAAGGGATAGGGCGGTAGCCTTGAGCTGAAAAACTCAGGGACAATGCCCAGGCCCAGAATTCAAGCCCCATGAACTACAAAAAAAAATCCTGGAATAAAGTATGATTACATGTAGATATAAGGGCTCATTATGAACTGTACCAGTATAGTAAATTCAGTAAACGGTCTGTTAAAGTGGAAGTGTCCCGGTGAATTTACTAAACTGGAAAGATAAGGTATCCTACACATATTTAAGCAGAAGGAAATCTCAACTATGATGGAAAAAATAAACTACTTTAGTCTTGGACTATTTTTGCAGTATAACTTGCTTTAGGGCAATAGAGCAGTGTTAAACGTAGAGAGGTTGTGTGTGTATGGGCGGACAATGTGATTATATTGAAATGTCAGCAGAGTATAAGACCTCATCCAATAGCTGAGTGCAGTACTGGGTGTCTGTCATCTCATCTATGATGGGAATCTTAGAGTAAGAGGATTGAGGTTCAGGTACCATCCCAGGCAAATTCAGAGACCCTATCATAAAACAAGCAATACAAAAAAGGCCTGGATGTGTGGCTTAGTGGTGGAATGCCTGGAGGCCCTGTTACTACCAAAAATAAGACAAAAACACTGACATTTTTAAATATGCAAAAGTTCAGGAGTTCTAGCATCATAAACCTCACTAAAAAGTTGCTTGCGTATATTACCCAGCCAACTGGAAGATGAATCAGCCGGGTACTGTCCCTCATCCCTGTCATTATAGCTCTTCAGGAAGCTGAGATCTGAGGATTGTGGTTCAAAGCCTGCCCAGGTAGTAAAGTCCTTGAGACTCTTTTTTTTTTTTTTTTTCCAGTCCTGGGCTTAAGCTCAGGGCCTGAGGAGTGTCCTTGGACTTTCTCAAGGATAGAACTCTACCATTTGAGCCTCAGCACCACTTCTGGCTTTTTCTAAGTATATGGTACCAAGGAATCGAACCCGGGTCTTTGTGCATGCTAGGCAAGCACTTTACCACTAGGCCAAACTCCCAGCCCAAGAAATGCATTTTTTTTTTTTTTTGCCAATCCTGGGCTTGAGCTCAGGGCCTGAGCACTGTCCTTGGACTTTCTCAAGGATAGAGCTCTACCACTTGAGCCTCAGCACCATTTCCAGCTTTTTTTTTTTTTTTTCTATGTATGTGGTACCGAGGAGTTGAACCCAGGTCTTTGTGCATGCTAGGCAAACACTCTACCACTAGGCCAAACTCCCAGCCTGTTGAGATTCTTATCTCCAATTAATCACCAGAAAACTGTAAGTGGCCCCATGATTCAAGGGGTAGGACGGTAGCCTTGAGTGAAGAGCTCAGGAACAGTGCCCAGTCCCGGAATTCAAATCCCATAACCGAAAAACAAAACAAAAAAACAAAAAAAAACAACCAGATGAATCAGTGAGGATTTCATCTATATGACATATAGATTTCATCTATATAAAAGTGGATTAAATACTGACATAACCTTGAAAATAGGATAGCTATGCATACACAGCCAAAACTGCTGAAAATGTCAATGTAATGAATGAGGATTAGGCTGACGAGTAGGGTAAGGAGATAGCCCATCTTTCCTCATATATAGTCATAAATTGATAAATTGAAGCTTTCCTGCTACCTTTGAAACTTACAAGCTAGAAGGAAGAAAAGCAATGGAATAGAATAATAGATAATTTTAGCCGGCACTGGTGGCTCACGCTTGTAATTCCAGCTACTCTGGAGGTTGAGATCTGAGGATCGCAGTTCAAAGCTTGCCTGGCCACCAAAGGCTGTGACTCTTCATCTCTAGTTATCCAGAAAATTGTAAGTGGCATTGTGGCTCAAAGTGGTGCAGTTCTGGCCTTGAGCTGAAGAACTTAGGGACAGTGCCCAGAGTTCAAGCCCAATGACTGACACTGCCCCCCCCCAAAAAAAAATCATTTTTGGCTGGTGCTGTGGCTCTAAGCTCTGAGGATTGAAGCTAGCCTGAGAAGGAAAGTTGGTGAGACAATTACCTCCAATTAACCACCAAAAAGTCTCATGTGAAGTTGTGGCTCAGGTGGTAGAGTACTAGCTTTGAGCAAAAAAGCTCAAGCCTTGGGATCAATATATATACACACGCATATATATGCACAGAATAGATTAGTTCAGGGGCTGGGCCTGTACTTTAGTGGCAGAGCACTTGCTTATTAACATGCATGAGGCTCTGGTTATCAGCACCACAGACAACAAACAAAAATAATTGGGTAAAATAGAAAGCGAAGAGAATGGAATAGTATGCAAGTTGAAACAAGATAGAGTCTGTTGAACATAGTATGATCTCATTTAACATTGACTCAACACTTGCATTCATGGTCTTTTCTAAACTGATGTTGCTTGATGTAGGTGAAAATCTTTCAGAAAGTAAAAAGATGGTCACAAATGCAGATTAAGGTTAGAAGCACACAGCCCTCCTGTGTCACAAAATGAATAGAGATAAAGGAGATTATGTCAAGGCAGTTTCTATGGAGAAAGGTGTACACAGGTCAGATGGTCTGCTGGTTTTTGTGTTTGTCTAGAGTTGTAAACAGGTACACTGGTCAGATGGTCTGCTGTTTTTTGATTTTTTTTTTTTTGGTCAGTCGTGGGACTTGAACTCTGGGCCTAGGTGTTGTCCCTGAACTCTTCATCTCAAGGCTACTGCCTTACCCCTTGAGCCACAGTACTACTTCTGGTTTTCTGGTGGTTGATTGGAGTTAAGAGTCTCACAGACTTTAGTGCCCTGGCTGGCTTTGAACTGTGATCCTCAGATCTCCTAGTCTCTTGAGTAGCTAGCATTACAGGCGAGAGCCACCGTGCCCGCTCTGCTGGGTTTTTATTCCAACTCAAGTCTGTCCCTACTCCTTGTCAGGGTTTCAGGCTCACATCCCACTCACAATTGGTTACATACATGATAGAAGATAATACAAGGAATTTAGAAAGGAATAATCAGTTGCTCTTGTCTCTTTTCTTCCTATCTGTGGCTTAATACAGCTTTAAAAAGCTCCTTTTACTTGGTTCTAATGGAACTTTAGGGAAGAATGATGTTAGGTCATAATTACTCCACTATTTAAACAGTTAAAATGCCATATGAATTATCATTATAATTTGGAAGTTACATTTCATTTCATAATCAGAGGGGTAGCGCCAGTTCCAATCAGCAGATTCAGGTGTGATGAATGAAGACTAGGCCCATTCAATGTTCAGTCATCTTTAGTAACAATGTGGGTTGGCGAGGAATTGGTTAATGAACTGACCTGGTTAAACCAAGATGTCTTTACCCAACCTCTGTTATAAAAACAGTTCAGATTGGCCCAGGGCTATCATAAGGGCACATTTTAAGAGGTAGATAATAAGAAATTCGGAAGTAAGGTTATCAGTTTTAGTAACAAATCCAGAATACCAGCAATCACTAAGGGAGGTGCATACAAGGACTCTTCCAGTCTTGACTGGTTACGGCAGAAGATCAGTAAACAGTCCGCAGTCAGAGCTTTCCACTAAGATCCATGATACTTCCAAGCACACCAGTTACATCTACATCCAGCAGTCCCCACTGGGCTCTAGAGTTCCCACAGCCCTTCACATTTACCAAATAACAAAAAAACAAAAATAAACAACTTAGGGACAGATCAAATAGGTAAAGACTAAAGTTTAGATTTTGCATTTGGACATCCTGAACTCTGTATTCTATAAAAAGAGGTGATAGTTTACATAACCCAAGGTGAATATTTGAAAAATGGATTTCAGTTACACAGTTCACCGTGTGAGGATTATGTATTATTTAAAAGCTATCATTAAGATCTAAGCTCAGTTTTATATGGCAATCTTAGGAGGTAGTAGTGCTGTTCTAGTTGAAATTTGAGTTTGAGTCAGGATCTCACATAGGTGTTAGATGAACGTCCCTGTAGATAGAGAAATACCTTGGATAAAAGGTATAAGGAATGGGGCTGGGAATGTGGTGGAATGCCTGCCTACCATGTATGAAGCTCTGAGTTTGACCACGTACAATGAAGAAGCTAGAAGTGGCGCTGTGGCTCAAATGGTAGAGTGCTTTCTTTGAGCACAAGAAGCTCAGGGGCAGTGCCCAGGCCCTGAGTTCAAACCCCAGGACTGGCAAGGAAAAGAAAAGAAAAAGATGTCAGAAATGTACTTCTGCTTTTTGTTTCTGTGTATGTGTGTGTGTACACACCAGTTCTGGGGCTTGAACTCTATCCCCTGAGCTTCAAGGCTAGTGCTCTAGCTTTTGGGACACACCTATACTTCCAGCATTTTGGTTAACTGTAAGTAAATCGTATGGACTGCCTGAGCTGGCTTTGAACCACAATGCTTCTATCTCAGTAGTCTCAGTAGTACAGGATTACAGGCATGAGCCACTGGCACCTATTTTTTTTTTTTTTTTTTGTCAGTCGTGGGGCTTGTACTCTGGGCCTGGGTGTGTTCCCGGAGCTCCTCAGCTCAAGGCTAGTGCTCTACCACTTTGAGCTGGAGCTCCATTTCCAGTTTTCTGGTAGTTAATTGGAGGTAAGAGTGTCACGGACTGGAGTGCCTGGGCTGCCTTTGAACCACACTCCTCAGATCTCAACTTCCTGAGCAGCTAGGATTACAGGTGTGAGCCTCCAGCACCTGGCCTTTTGTTTTTGTTTTTGTTTTTTTTTGAGACAAGGTTTTTCTAGTTAGCCCTAAATGGCCTTCAACTTGCCATCCTTCTGCCTTAGCTTTCCAAATACTGGATTATAGGTGTGTGCTACCTACTGCTGACTGTGGGATTTTGTGATTCATTCCACATTGCCTCTACTCTGGAAAGCCTCTGGAGTCTGAGTTGACCTGGAAACATTTCCCTCCACGGCTATAAATCTTGGGGTAGGAGACTTGCAGACTCTCTTCCCAGCTCTGTAGTCTGTGGACAGGGAGGATCTCAGATGGGTCTCAACCGCTGGAGCCTGAACAGGAGCTCAGGTGCTGTGGAGGCTGAGAAGTGTAGCGTGTGGAAGCGCAGCTACCTTGCTTGGTTTGTCTTTCCCAAGTCTCACCATGTGTCAGAAATACTAAAAGGAGCATATGGTAAAATACATATAAAAATCATAAAAATCAATTTGTTATAATTAGAGACATCAGTCCAAAATTTAGTGTCAGGCATATTGGAATACTTTGTGAAACATAAATTCATAGTTCCTTCCACAGACTGTGAGTATTTTATTTATGATGAGGGTTAGTGCAGCATGGGGCCTAGCTATGCAGACTTCACTATTAATTAGTCTTGGTTTTTTAAAAAAAAAAAAGAAAAGAAAAGGAAGAACTGATAAGTCTCCTCAATGTACTGAAGCTTCTCAGCTTTTCCAGCAGATGGTCTGATGGTTTTCACCCCTTTTTATATTTAGGAGATTAGCAAATGCGTTTGGAACACTTAGTAGTATTTTGGCATTTGTTTTAGTAAAGACTTTTGGAACCTATCATACAGGGTATCTTGACAGAAAATGGGCTTCCTCTGAAATGAGATGATAAAGAGATACTTCTGTCAGATGAGTCCCAGGAGATGGCAGTAGCTGTTCTAGACATATGCCATGGCATTTAGAGAAAATTATATAATCCTTTTCTAACCCACTCCCCCCAAAAGTTCAGAAAGTTGGGAAATAAGTCTACTTTCTACAGAGCCAATGCCAGAATTAGCCTACAATATTTAGATTTGGGTTCTTTCTCTGCAGTTTACTAGCAGGTTTTAGGCGGCTTAATTATCTTCTCAGTGCCTCAACTTTCTCATTTGCAAAACTGGTACTGTCTACTTTTTTCTTAAGTTTTCTAAGGATTAAAAAAGAATGGAAACACTTTAAAAATCATTAGGGACACACAAATGTCATGTGTTTCTGTTGCAGTAGAAGCAGCATAATGCTTTAAGATTTTTTTATTTTGCTAGTTCTGAGGCTTGAACTCAGGGCCTGAGCACTGTCCTTGGGCTTTCTCAAGACTAGAGCTCTTAACACTTGAGCCACAGTACCACTTCCAGCTTATTTTCTATGTATGTGGTATCGAGAAATTGAACCTAGATCTTTGTACACACTAGGCAAGCATTCTACCAGTAGGCCATGGTCCTGGCCATGCTTTAAATTTTATAACCACTTTGTTTGAAGTTAGTATTTGATTCTCAGTATTTGAAATTCCCTTTTTTCACAACTCAGGTTGTAATCTGAGGCTTGATATTTTAGGACTTAAAGTGCATATGATGAAAGACATTAATGGGATGTGAATGAGAGCATTATCTAAATGTGTTGATGACTTTGTGCTTTTAGGTATACCAAGCTTGGCTACGCAGGCAACTCTGAGCCACAGTTCATTATCCCATCATGTAAGTAAAGCTCTGCCCTGGGTGTTTAAAGCCTTGTATTCCTAGCATTCTCATAGCAACCATTGCTAAGCATTCTAGTTCTGTTTCTTAAGATGTGTTAACTTATTGTCTTGTTGAAGATTGTTCTCGATACTGGGAAGATCTATTTTGCATCTAATTCCTGAATGTTGCTGTAGGCATTGCTGTGAGCTCCCTTCTCATGTAGCCATTTGCCACTGACACTGGAGTTTCATTAGGAAATGGAATAGGAGGCCCCCGCCCCCAAATGGATATCTGGCTCTAAATAAGACAAATTTGTAATTTTAAGTAAGTACAATTCTGTTGGCCTGGCAACTTCATAAGTGAGTAATATCTGCATTAATCACTCTTGTTTTTTTCTTTGGTCAAAATAAGTGGACTTAAAAACTTAAAATCATATACTATTTTTTATATATACTATTTTTAAGTTTTAGTCAGTAGAGACTCACATTTTCGCAGAAGCTCTGCCTACCCAGTCTTTAATTCCCACAGAAGTTTCCTCAAGGTCAAATGTGTATTTATAGGTAGAGTTTTATGGAAAGATCTAAATCCCAAGTATGAGTTGGAGAGAGTGTGCCCAGAAGAAAGATAAATCAACCAAAAACGAGGGAAACATGATTCCTTAGACATTGCTGCTTGGAAACAAGCTGAGATCCTAGATATTGTCAGGGATGAGTTGGAGACACAGTAGGACAGTATCTATGACCACTATTCAACTCAGAGGGAGGGTGGTGAGGTGGGAGAAGGGCTTGATGAGTCTTTATTCAAGGAAGTTTGTTCCAGATTCCTTGAGATTTAAGACACCTCTCGACTTCCTTTTCTTACTGAGTAACTGACCATGTTTTGTTTTTAAAAACCATTTAAGCACTTAGATGCCACACATGAGTTACCCCTGACAATAGACGTTATTGGTTTGCTATAGCCTTATTTTAAATTGATGATTGGGTCATCTAGATGCCAAAGACTAGGTGACTAGTGCAACAGAACTTACTTATCCCATTCCTAGAGGCTCAGAGTGCAAGGTCAAGTGCCATCAGAGTTGATTGTGTGTGTGTGTGTGTGTGTGTGTGTGTGTGTGTGATTGGGCTTGATCTGGCCTGGATGCAGCCCCTGAGCTCTTCAGCTCAAGGCTACCACCCTACCCCTGGAGCCACAGCCCCACTTCCTGTTTTCTAGAAGTTAATTGTAGATAAGGTCTCAGGTCCTTTTGTGCCCTGGCTGGCTTTGATCCTTGATCCTCAGATCTCAGCCTTTTTTCGAGTAGCTAGGATTACAGGCGTGAGCCACCATACCCGACTCCAGCCTTTCAAAAGGTTGGCGGTTATCTCAGTGGTCCTGTGTGTGTGTGTGTGTGTGTGTGTAGAAGAATTGCTGCGTTTTCTTACAAGGTCACAACTCCTGTGGGCTTAGGACTCTACCCTAATCACCTCCTGTCTTCATGTATACTCATGTTGGGAGTTAGGGCTTTAGCATTTGAGTTTTGTGAAGATACAGTTCAGTCTTTTAACAGCGGATATTCTGTAGGATGAATACGTTGTGTGAATTTTATTAGTGAATGATCATTTCATGTTGAGTTGTTGACAAGTTGCACTTCCTGACTTTTCAGAGAAGAAGATTAGATTTTAACCTTAACTACATCAGTGAAAATTTACCTTGCAACTTTTTGCTTTAATATGATGCCATTTACATCTGTCAGAAGCAGTTAGCTGGCTATTCCCTTTCACCTGTCATCATTGTAGGAGAATTGGAGAAAGATTAGCAGGATTTCATTCACTATCAGGTGAACTTGCAGACTGGCCTATCAGAATCTTAACAGTGGCAGAAAAATGTCAAGGAGGTTGGTGTAAAGGGGCACTTCCACTGTTTGCCAGACATGTTTATAAAAGGTGGGTTTGAAGATGTTTGGGCAGAAATGAGAAGGATAGAGATGTTTGGCCTTAGGACAGGTGGAGGGCCTTGGTTACTGTGGACAAGTAATTGGCCCTCTATTTGGCTTAGTGCTGAGAGTAGCTCCATATATTTTTTTCACTAAAGAGAAAAAAAGACTTTGGTCACAGAACAGATTCAGGGACATATTTGTTGAAGTAGCATCAAAGGAGAAAAGCAGACAGGAGCTGAAGCCCAGTGGTGGAGGGCTTGCTTGGTATGTGCCAGGCACTGTGCTTTATCCCTGGCATCACAGTAAACAAAACAGAGAGAGAGAATGACAGAACTTTTTGTGAGGTATGTGAATGTGTGTTGAGGGCCTGCCTCAGGTGCCTGGGACTGGGATTAGATTAGCTTTAAATCCAGTTTTTAAATAATTTTATTTATTTATTGCCACTCCTGGGCATGGGCTCAGGGCCTGAACACTGTCCTTGGGTTTTCTCAAGGCTAGAGCTCTACCACTTGAGCCACAGCATCATTTCTGGCTTTTTTCTATGTATGTCGTACCGGACCAGGATCTTCGTGCATGCTAGACAAGCACTTTACCACTAGGCCAAACTCCTGGCCCCTCTTTGAGGTTTTTGCATTAGTGTTCAAAAATCTATAATAATTTTAATTTCTTACACCATCTTGACTGATCTATATATTATGATTATACTAGTATTCCGGTATCACAAAGTGGGATTGTTAGTTTATTTTTATTTTTTCTGGTTGTGGGGCTTGAACTCTGGTCCTGGGCCCTGTCCCTGAGCTCTTCAGCTCAAGGCTACTGCCCCACTCCTGGAGCCGCAGCACTACTTTGGTTTTCTAATGGTTAATTGGAGATAAGAATCTCACAGACTTTAGTGGACTTTAATGACCTGGCTGGCTTTGACCCATGATCCTCAGATCTCAGTCTCCTTGAGTAGCTAGGATTACAGGTATGAGCCACTGTTCCTGGCTTTATTTATTTATTTTTTTTGG
Organism: Megascapheus bottae; assembly: GCF_031878675.1. NCBI lineage: Eukaryota > Metazoa > Chordata > Mammalia > Rodentia > Geomyidae > Megascapheus > Megascapheus bottae. The sequence continues at coordinate 83,002,858 of NC_143513.1, forward strand.
TTGGTTGATCATGGGGCTTGAACTCTGAGCCTGGGCTCTATCCCTGAGCTCATTAGCTCAAGGCTATTGCCCTGTACTTGAGCCACAGCACCACTTCCAGTTTCCTGGTGGTTAATTGGAGATTAGAATCTCATGGACTTTTGGACTTTCATGCCAAGCTGGCTTTGAACTGTGATCCTCAGATCTCATATATGTGGTACCGAGGAATCTAACTTGGGTCTTTGTGCTTGCTAGGCAAACACTCTACCACTAGGCCAGACTCCCGGCCCAAACACTATCACTTCTCTTTTGCATATATTAATTGTACAAAGAGATTTCATGGTTTCCTCCCTCCCTTCCTCCCTTCCCCCTCCCTCCTCTCTCGTTCTTTTCTTGTTGTTGGTTGTGGGGTTTGAACTCAGGGCCTGGGTGCTATCCCTGATCAGTTTTTGTTGTTGTTGTTGTTGTTGGTCATGGGGCTTGAACTAGGCCTGGGCACTGTCCCTGAGCTCTTCAGCTCAAGCCTACCTCCCTACCCCTGGGCCTGAGTATTGTCCATTGAACTCACCTAGGCCGAGTTCAAGCCCCATTACCCACAAAAAGAAAAAGTCTTATGGACTTTTCTGTCCAGGCTGGCCTCAGATACCATTATCCTGAATATCTAGGATTATAATTGTGAGCCAGCAATGCCTGTCCCGCCCTTCCTTTAGACAACAGAATCAACATATTAGCCACCTTCTTTTACCTTCCTCTTATGATTGGATACCCCCCACTACAGTCACTGTTGTATACACATTACAAACATTTTCTTCCCTCCCTCCCTCCCTCCCTCCCTCTCTCCCTTCCTCTCTCCCTTCCTCCCTTCTTCTTCTTCTTCTTCTTTTTTTTTTTTTTTTTGACTCAATTCTGCTTATGAGAGACAACTTGTAATCTTTGTCCTTTGAGCTTGGCTTATCTCATGACATGATGCTCTCCTGTTCTAACCCCTTTTCTTGCACTTAGGCTGATTGCCTAGTCTGCCTGTTGTGATGAGTGCTGCTGTAGACCTCGTGTGTATCTGTATTGTATATTCCAGGAGTGGTTTAGCAGGATCATATGATGTAATTCCTCCATATGGATTTCTGGGTAGCTATGCAATTTACATTCCTACCTCTCCTTTTCTCCCCATCTTTGCCCATCTAAATGTGCTGATTTATTCTTGATGGTTGCCTTTCTGAGATGTGAGATAGAATCTCAGTATTATTAAATAATTTTTGTTGTTGTTGATCTTGAGAATTGAACTTAGAACCGAGGTGCTGTCCTTGAGTGCTTTTGCTCAAGGCTAGCATTCTACTACTTTGAGCACAGTGCCACTTCTGGTTTTCTTTTGGTAAATTAGAGATACAGAGTCTCACAGACTTTCTTGCCTGGTCTGGGTTTGAACTACTATTTATTTATTTTGTGGGTCATGGGGCTTGAGCTTGGCCTAGATGCTTTTCCTGAGCGCTTCAGCTCAAGGCCACCACCCTACCCTTGAGCCAAGCCCCACTTCCCATTTTCTAAGGGTTAGTTGGAGATAAGAAGTCTCAGGTCCTTTTGTGCCTGGGCTGGCTTTGAACCTTGATACTCAGATCTCAGCCTCTTGAGTAGCTAGGATTACAGGTGTGAGCCACCGCGCCTGTCTTAAAAAATAATTTTTATGTTGCCTGTCTTAAAAAATTAATTTTTATGTTTAGTTCTGGGAAACTAACATATTTGTTTGGTGCTAGAGTGCTGTGGTTTCACCAAAAATATATTAAAGTTTGTAGTGAGATTCTGTTAACATAGTTAAGGAATTAGGTTTATGTTAGGATTATTTAGGTGTAGTTTAAACATTTTCCAAATCCACAGTAAATGTTTCAGTGGAGTGGAATGTTAATTTGACAAGTATTTCTCTAATCCCTATCCTAGAGCAGGCTGCCTGGCTTTGGCAGGTCTCAGATCTGCATGGCTTTGATCATTAAGGCCCCCACTCCCCACCAAGTGGCTGTTAAGCACCTCCCTTGGAAACTATTGAGAGGACAAAGTGTTTACAAGAACAGTTAGCAAAGTGCCTGATAAATGTGAATAGTTACTGTTTTACTAATTGATACCCATGCCAGGTACTGGAGAACTGATATGACACTGAGGTTATCTGACAGTCTCCATGGTAAACTGCTTTTAATGACTATGATTCTCAGAAAAATGCCACGGGGCAATTTTCTGAAAGACTAGTGGATACACAGACCGCCCCCCTCCCCTCAACTGCCAGGTTGGCAGGGAAAGACTTTTGTCGGGTGGGAGTAAGGCTTTTGTGGGATGGTAGTGGCACTTGCTCAGAACCCTCACAATGAATTCTCCAGAGCCACAAGTGGGTCAGAGCTTAGGATGTAAATGGCAAACCGAATCTTTGCAAAGCCTTTTATAGCTCATTTGATGCTTAATTCTGGAGTGAAGTTTATTTTAGATTATTATAAATGTACTTCCAAATATTTAAGATCTTTGCCTGTAAGCCTAGCTGTTCAGATGCCTGAGATCTGAGGATGGTGGTTTGAAGTGAGCATGGGTAGGAAAGTTGGTGAGACTTACCTTCAACTAATCTGCAAACTCTGGAAGTTGAGTGACTCAAGTGGTAGAGAACTATCATTGACCAAAAATGCTCAGGGACCGTGCTCAGGCTCAGTTCAAGCCCCAGGGCTGGTATACATATAAATAACAATGTATAAAGTCTGATATTCAATGTGCTATATAATGCAATTGCTTGTCCTTTTGCCATAGATACTAGCAACAGCCATTTAGGTTTTTTTCATATATTTTTTATTATAATTAATAGAAGGGTTACATCATTCACCACATAGAAGGTGCATTACTTCACATAGCCATTTAATTTTTTTTCATTGTATGTTACATCTCTTTTTCCATAAACTGCTCATGTATAATCCATGGACATCTCATTCATTATCTTGAGCTTTTCTAGGTGAAATTGAGAAACTTAATAACATTGCTTCTATGTTAATACTAAAGACAGGCCAACTAAGTTTCTTTGTGTCACAGTGAAAATAATACTTGAAAACAGTAACTTGTTAAAGTAGTACTCTTTCAGCCCATTGACAACTTTTCTTGTGTACACTCTCAAAGAAAAACTTGACATTGAAAATTTGCTAGTGTATAGGTAGGTACTGAACTCTTGTATGAGCATAGGGATTGCACTATTCTTTCAGCTTTGTGTGGAGAGTGATGGAAATCTGTGCTTTTATTTTGTTTTAAAGGTATTGCCATCAGAGAGTCTGCAAAGGTTGTTGACCAGGCCCAAAGGAGAGTGTTGAGGGGAGTTGATGACCTTGACTTTTTCATAGGGGATGAAGCCATTGATAAACCTACCTATGCTACAAAGGTAAACTTCCCAAGAACAGAGCAGTAGATGAATTAGAAATTATCTTCAGAGTTGTGGAGTGGGATTCTGCTCTTAGGCATGGATGACAGTGGGTAGGTGAAAAGAACAACAGTAGGCTGTTTCTGAATAGGTATATTTCAAGTGAATTAACTCTGGAATGCAGATTGACCCAGGGAGTATTGTCACCCATGAAAGCAAAATTGCTTGCTAACTGTTGAACCTATTAGACACGGGAAATTGCAGTTTGAACACTAACATTATTTGAACAGATACTTCATCCAAGAAAAAAGGAAAGGAAACACTTGATTCATTTGCATGATAGACGAGACAGATGCCTCTGCTTCTCACTCTTGAAGTGGCTCTTTGTAATTAGAGGGGGGAGGCTTAGCAGATATAAACAGTAAGCAACTCAGTCTTTCTGTTAAAATGCCCCTTGTTTTTCTCTGCCTGAGGCACTGACTTCAGGAGGATGCCTTTCTGTGGTTCTCTGTGCCTGTGCTGTGAAGCTGTTGCTCTTACTCTTCTGAACTGAAGTTGGGCATGTTTTGGTTGGTTTCTCTTGCTCCAGTGGCCTATACGCCATGGTATCATTGAGGACTGGGATCTTATGGAAAGGTTCATGGAACAAGTGGTTTTTAAATATCTTCGTGCTGAACCTGAGGATCATTATTTTTTAATGGTGAGTAATTGGACTAAGAGGCAAATGTTTCTGTAAATTCTTCTTGCTGAGATTTCTAACAGCTTGAAATTCAACTTTTCAACCTAACAAATTTAGAATTCCTTCTGAAGACATTCTCATGAGTCTGACTGCTTCTTTTTGCAAATAACAGAAAGCTCAGTAATCATCCCGAAGTGAAAGGAGCCCATTATCTCCAAAGCAGGAAGGGAGGCCTGGCAGTTCTGGGCTGCGTACTCTAGCAGCTCTGAGGGGGACTGTCCGTTAGCATGACATCTTCTGTTGACTCCCCCCTCAGGATGGCTGTTGAGTTTCTGTGTTACTCTCCAGGTATTTCTGTTCAGTTGGATCTAAGAGAAGGTTTTCCTTGAACATTGCCTTTTAAGAATTTAGAAGCCCTTTCCTAGAAACTTCCAGCAGGTTTACCCCATCTGCCTGAGCCTGACCTGGTCAGCAGAGAGGAATGGAATAACCCTAACCGATGCAGATTAGTCAAGATCTCTCCCTGGGATGGGGAGGGTTGGGACTGTGGCTGAAGTCTGGGACTCTGGGAGAGAGGGAGGGTGAGGACTCTAACTATAAGCACCGGAGAAGCAGGCATGGTTTAGCATAGGAGGATCTGAGGATGGTAGTTCAAAGCTAGCTTGGGCAGGAAAGTCTCTGAGACTCATTTCTCCAATTAACCAGCAAAATGTCAAAAGTGGCTCAAATAGTAGAACACGAGCAGAAAAGCTCAGGGTACGTACCCAGGTCCTGAATTCAAGCCCTACGACCACCAAAAAAAGTAAAAAATGCTATATAGGGTGCTATATAAGGAGTAATTTCACATTGACTTATGGCAGATTGGGTTATCTTTATTCTGCTGATTTATTTTAACTCACCTTTCTATTTTTCTGCATGCATGTATGAACTATAATTCAAAACTTTATTCTTTGCTTCTCTTTTTTGGGAAGGAGTAGCAGCCGTGGGCAGTCTTGGGGCTTGAACTCAGGGTCTGGGTATTGTTTTTGAACTTTTGTGCTCAAGGCTAGCATTCTACCATGTAAGCTACAGCTCTACTTCTAGCTTTTCGGTAGTTAATTGGAGATGTGTCTCATATGCCTTATTACCCAGGTGGGCTTTGATCTGTGGTCCTTGAATCTTAGCCTCCTGAGTACAAAGCTGGATTTTTTTGGGTCAGTCATGAGGCTTGAACTCTGGGAATGGGGGCTGTCCCTGAGCTCTTCAGCTCAAGACTACCACCCTACCCCATGATCCACAGGGCCATTTTCAGCTTTCTAGTGGTTAATTGGAGATAAAGAGTCTCAGGGACTTTAGTGCCTGGCTTTGAACCTTGATTCTCAGATCTCAACCTCCTGAGTAGCTAGGATAACAGGTGTGAGCCACTGCGCCTGGCAAGCTGGATGATTTTTAAAATCACCTTATGTGTAGTTTGTCTGTAAAACTAGCAAGTTGTACAATGTCCTAGCTGCTTATGTTAGCTTTTGTATACTTCTAATGTATTAAATTTTTTTTTTTTGCCAGTAATGGGCCTTGAATTCAGGGCCTGAGCACTGTCCTTGGGCTTTTTCAAGGCTAGAGTTTTACCACTTGAGTCATAGCACCACTTCTAGCTTTTTCTATGTATGTGGTACCAAGGAATCCAATCCGGGTCTTCATGCATGCTAGGCAAGCACTCTACCACTAGGCCAAACTCCCAGCCTTCTAATGTATTTTTTTAAAAATTTTTTTAAATTGTTGGGATAATGTATAGAGGGGTTACAGTTACATTCATCAGGTAGTGGTACATTACTTGTTAAACATTGATACCCCTTCTAATGTAATTTTTTAAACTTTTGGCATATGATTAATAGAATGAATGTTTTCTTACAGACAGAACCTCCATTGAACACACCAGAAAATAGAGAATATCTTGCTGAAATAATGTTCGAATCATTTAATGTACCAGGACTCTACATTGCAGTTCAGGTAAAAAAAAAAAGAGAAAAGTTTTTATTTTTGTGATTTCTAAGGAATCTTAGCTATTTAGCTGTGGAAGAAAAGTACTTACAAAGAGTTTTTGTTATAAGGTTGTATCATTCTTAGATCCATAAACATGCATGTACATTCACACCATTCAGGCTGAACTAGAGCACTGTAGAGAATATAGTCTATGACTTTACATAAGTGTTACTGGTATAGACATGGTAGGCCTTTTCCATATAAACAAACCCTAGGGACTACAGAAATCTTTTTTTTGTGTCAGTCCTGGGGCTTGAACTCAGGTCGACAAGGTACATGTAAACATGTGGCTTTCTTTTTAGTTTCTTTCAATTCTGATCAGGAAAACAAAAACAAAAACAAAAAAAAAACCAAACCCTAGAGAAATCTTTTTTTGTGCCAATCCTGGGGCTTGAATTCAGGACCTGGGTACTGTCCTTGGACACTTTTTGCTCAAAGCTAGCACTCTGCCCTTTGAGCCACAGAGCTACTTCCAGCTTTTTCTGTGTATGTGGTATTGAGGCATCGAATCCAGGGCTTCATGCATGGTAGGCGAGCACTCTACCACTAGGCTACGCTCCTGGCCCTGGAGAATCTTTTGAAAGGAAATGCCTTTGGAGGTCACTACATTAATCTGAGCCAATTAATCCCAGTAACTCTTGCTTCTGAGAGATCCTGCTTTAGGGAGTTCTGTGTCTGCCACTTTGTACAGATGAATTAGCTGAAGTTTTAGTGGACAGATGAGATGGAAGTTTTCCCCACATGTTCTGCTTAGTCCTTTCTAAGAAAAAGGAAGAGGAAGAGCTCAACAGGGAAATGGATGTGGGGACTACCGTGTTCTAGTGACTGACTCACATGCCTGCTAGCATAGTGAATACTCTGATAATCTCAAATCTGAGAAAAAAGATACACATCCATTCAACTCTAACTATTCCTCCTGTAAGGTAAGTATGTCCTGTGTTAGGGGAGACACTTTAGAAAACCCTACACTGAGCAGTATCAGAGTGTCCACACATTCAGGTCTTCATTTATCTGAAGAGTTTTTTTTTTTTTATTTTTTTAAAGTACAGTTTTGCTTCATTCCTAACCAGTTTGTGCCATATCTATACTCTGCGCTGGACAGTTCCCTATAGAGTGTCCTGTGTAGTGTTTGCCGGCCTTTGTTGTTTGTGCTGGACAGTTCCTATCAGCGGCCTGACCTCCGCCTGCTGAAGAGCTGCCTGCAGCCTTTACTCCTGCGGTAGTGATAATGGCTGTAGATGCTGCCCCATGCAGCAGTTGCCCTGGCTGAGAACCATTCTGCTACATTTCTCTGGCTAAAATTTCTGGCTGGGACCTTTAGTTGTCTGCATTGTAAATAACTCCAGCAGTGATTTTATGTTAGCTGTTCTGTGACGCCACAGGGAGAGTCACTGGGTTAGAAATTATGATCTCTGAGTGCATGCATGAAACCCCGGGTTTAATTCCTTGCTACCACATACACAGAAGAAGTTGGAAGAGCTGGGTGCGTTGGCTCACACCTGTATTCATAGTTACTCAGGTGGCTGAGATCTGAGAATCCTAATTCAAAGCCAGCCCTGGCAATACAAAGCCTGCAGTACAAAGCCAGGAGACTCTTATCTAGAATTAATCATTAGAAAACGAGAAGTGGGGCTGTGGCTCAAGGGTAGGGTGGTATCCTTGAGCTGAAGAGCTCAGGGAAGCGCCCAGGCCAGAGTTCAAGCCCCATGAATCCCTCCCCCCCCAAAAAAAAAGGAAAGAAAAAGGAAAAAGTCCAAAGTAGTGCTGTAGAGTACTTGCCTTGAGAAAGCTCAAGGACAGTGCCCAGGCCCTGTACTAAAGCCCCAGGACTGGAATAAAATAAAATAAAATTGTGATCCCTGATTCTATAAAAAAAAAACCTTTTTCAGCCAGGCACCTGAGACTGATGCCTGTAATCTTACCTTTTCAGGAGACTGAGGTCTGATGATTGTGGTTTGAAGCCTGCTTGTGCAAGAAAATTCACAAGGTTCTTATTTCTAATTAACCACCAAAGAGCCAGAAATTGAGCTGTGGCATATGTGGCAGACAGCCTTGAACAAGGGAATCATAGTGACAGCACCCAGTCCTGAGTTCAACCCTAGTGCTGGCACAGAAAGAAAAAGAAGCCTGGTGCTGGTGGCTCATACCTGTAATACTTGCTGGTCAGATGGCTGGTATCGTGGTTGGAAGCCAGCCCAGAAAGAAAGTCTATAAGACTTTTTTTTTTTTTGATGGGTCATGGGGCTTGAGCTTGGCCTGGGCCCTGACCCTGAGCTCTTCTACTCTACCCTAGAGCCAAGCCCCACTTCCCATTTTCTGGGGGTTAATTAGAGATAAGACTCTCAGGTCCTTTTGTGCCAGACTGGCTTGGAACCTTGATCCTCAGATTTCAGTCTCCTGAGTAGCTAGGATTACAGGCATGAGCCTCTGTGCGCAGGCCTGTGAGGCATTTATCTCCACTACGGCTACCAAAAAAGCTAGAAGTGAAACTGTAGCTCAAGTGGTAGAGCACTAGTCTTGAACACAAAAGCTCAGGGATAGCACTCAGGTTGAGTTCAAGCCCCAGGGCAGGCGAAGGTTTTTTTCCTTTTTTTATTTCATTTTATTTTATTTATTTTTTATTTTTTGCCAGTCCTGGGTTTGAGCTCAGGGCCTGAGCACTGTCCTTGGACTTTCTCAAGGATAGAGCTCTACCACTTGAGCCTCAGCACCACTTCCGGCTTCTTTTTCTATGTATGTGGTACTGAGGAATCGAACCCGGGTCTTCATGAGTGCTAGGCAAGCACTTTAACCACTAGGCCAAACTCCCGGCCCCTCCCTTTTTTATTTCATGCTGGCTTTTCTTTGTAAAACTTTAGAAGTCTTAGTTGAAAATTTGGGACGCCTTCATTTGAAATATATGACATTCACATGCTAGATTTTTAGGGTGGAATAGAAATCTTAGAGAAGGGAGTTGCAGGATAGGGAAAGAAAAGTGTTTCTTAGCCTTGCTAAGTAAGAGTCATTGAACTTGAGAGCAAGCAGGCTGACTGCTGTAGAGAATGTTTTGTGTCTTCTCTGTAGGCAGTGCTGGCTCTTGCAGCTTCTTGGACCTCTCGACAAGTTGGGGAGCGCACGTTGACGGGGACAGTCATTGACAGTGGGGATGGCGTCACCCACGTCATCCCAGTGGTAAGCACAGTGGGCCATCCTCCCTTCTGATCTGAGGTAAGGGGAGAGCGCCAAACTCCCGGCCTGGTCTTTACTCTTTAACCTGTACATATCTTTGACTTTCCTCTTGAAGTATTTCACCAGTACAAGCTGGGTCTTTTACAGAAGGCCCAAATCTTCTTTGAAGTTAAGTGCTTCAGGAAAAGCTAGGAGGAGCTCAGAACTAGTCACTGCAGCTTCACGAGTGCTCCAGAGTTGGGTGTGATGGTTGAGTCTACACCTCCACACCCTCGTATCTGTCTCTTGGAGGTTATGACCCAGGGGCTTGATGTGCTTCAGTGTGAAACCTGACGGTTGCATTGCCTTCCAAATCTGCCTACCTGCAGGAATGCTGGCCAGAAGCCCTCTGTGCTCAAAGAGGCCTGTGAGGCACCCTGGAACCCATCAGTACTCGGGACTGTGACTAGGTACCAGCCCTACTTGGGAGTCCCAGGCGCCTTGCTGACATGCCTGCACTGGCTCAGGAAGGCAGGAAAGGATGCAGACTCTCAAGTCAGGCTGCTCTTCAGACAGCATAGTGACTAGTTAACTCACCAGAGCTTCTCGGCACCTTTGCTGGGACCATTCACTGCACACTGTAGTTCTGTGTGCTTGACCTACAGGACTGCATTCGCAGTGGATGAGGGGCTGTGGCTGAAGCACACTCACCTTGGCTAACCACTTGGGACCTGGACATTAATTCAAGCTATTAGAATTACACTCTTTGGGCCTGGAGTTTGGTCTAGTGGTAGAGTGCTGGCCTTGCATGAACAAGGACCCGGTTTGATTTGTCAATACTACATACATAGAAAAAATGGGAAGTGGTGCTGTGGCTCAAGTGGTATATATAGTGCTAGTCTTTGGAATGCCCAAAGATAGTACTCAGGCCCTGAGTTCAAGCTCCAGGACTGGCCAAAAAAAAAAAAAAAGAATTAAACTCTTATGTACTTCACTATATTACCGACTTTTACTATAGGTCGATTTATAGTTGTTTTAACAATTCGTAGTACCATCTTTTCCTTTTTGAAAAGAGAGACTCCCACTATTGCATTTACTGTTCTCACAGGTAGTGTTACCTTCTAGAAGTGAAATAGCCCATACAGTTTTCTGGAGAACCACACTCCTAATGAAACTTTTTGGTTGCTTATGATCTCATGTTATTGAAGTAATTTACAACTTGAACTATTAATGAAACCTCATTTGCTGCAATTTAAAAAGACCTCCAGCACTGAGCTTGCATTCAGTGGGAGCCAGTAAATGGTGGCTAGTGACAGGCTGGAAACCTCCTGGGCCGGGTTGTTGAGTGCAGATGATTGATGTGGACTGCTCTTCCTCCTCTTCTTCTCCAGGCTGAAGGTTATGTAATTGGAAGCTGCATCAAACACATCCCAATTGCAGGTAGAGATATTACGTATTTCATTCAACAGCTGCTAAGGGAGAGGGAGGTGGGAATCCCTCCTGAGCAGTCACTGGAGACCGCAAAAGCCATTAAGGTAAAAAACAGATGGAAACTTGAGTGGTTCGGGAGTGAGAGAGAACGGGTGCCTGGATACTTCCCTGGATGCTATCCTCCCTGCTCCTACCTTCCCTCCTCTCCCCCTTGTGAGTGTGGGTCTTGGTTTGTTTGCCAGTGAGTAAAGTGGGCTGGGGCTTAAGGTTCAACTGCCTCTTCTCAACAGATTGGGATTGAGCCAGTGAGATATATAGTCCAGCATTGTTCCACAGGTGACTAATTAGACAGCTTAGCTGTGCATGGCTTCTACCCTTCTTGTGCCTCAGCCTAGAATAAGGGGATAAAGTCACAGCAGGAGCACTGGGTGTCAGGAGCCATGGGAGTCTGCCCTTGTCCATGCATCATGAGTATACTTGTGGACCATACCTTTGCAGGAGCAGAATATGCAGTCAGAATTCACTATATTTTTAGATTTTAGTTACTGAACCAGAAAAGGAATGGAAGGTTTAGAATTTAGTAAGATTAGAAGATAAGAGGCTCCTTGGACTTTTTATTTAAGAATGTCCATGTGACCCAATTTAGTAGTCTTTGTGTTAGGTTGTACAGGACATTCACAGACCCAGACCCTTTCAAAGGAATTCTGTTTAGGTTGCAAAATGAAGACAGGTTTAAAAATCAAAAGGCAAGAGGTGTCTAACAATCCTGAAGTTAATTTTTCCATGGATGAAGAAGGAAATATTTTGGAGAAGACTTTGAATGTGGAGGTGTGATAGGTGCCTTTCTCCTACATTTGACAGATTTGGAGCTGTAGGACAATTGGAAGATAGGCAATTGAATGAAAGGAAGCACTAGAAATATTTCCCATTTTACTTGATACTCGTGGAGATGGGTATTTTGAGGACAGGGCCAGGAGTTGGCAGACTCCTGCAAATGGGCTTCCACTTGTCCTAGGCCTGGAGTTTCTAGAGATCCAGTGTTTAGTGTTCAAGTGCTGTTGGGAAGAGAGGTTTCTAGAAGTGTGGTCAGATGAAAATATTTTCCCCCATTTCTTTTCCTTGTTTTTTTTTTTTGCCAGTCCTGAGGTTTGAACTCAGGGTCTGAGCACCATCCTTGGGCTTTCCTCAAGGCTACTCTTGAGCCACAGCACCACTTCTGTTTTTTATTTTTCAGTGTATGCGATACCAAGGAATCGAACCCAGAGCATCATGCATGCTAGGCAAGCACTCTACCAGTAGGCCAAACTCCCAGCCCTCTTTTCCTTGCTTTTTGTAAGTGAGAGAAAACTGGATATTTGATGCAAGCTTCCTTATTCTCTCAAAATCTGTTAGAAGTGCAAATCAAAATTGTGCGCTTGTTTCTGGTGCCCTTGTCACTCTAGGAGTTTTGGATATCCCTTTCTGTGTCAGGATCCCCATGGGGGCCTCCTGTGAAGTGTCTTTCCCTAGTCTCATTTCAGTCACTTAGTTTACTCATTGGCTAGCCATAGTCCATTTCTGACTGTGCAGTCCAAGAAGCACACTGGTTATTTTTGTGTTTATTTTTAAATTTATTTTTGTGCTTAAGGTTGAGACTACCAGTTGAGCCACAGCTCCATTTCTGGCCTTGATGGTTAATTGGAGATGAGTTTCACAGAGTTTTGTGCCTGGCCTGGTTTTGAATGTTGATCCTCTGATCTCAGCCTCCTGAGTAGTTAATATTATAGGTGCCCTGCCATGCTCAGCTTTTGACCTTATGGCCCATCTGTGAAGGTTGGGAGTGAAGACTCAAAATCAGCTTCCCTGCCCTGTGTGGGGTCAGCCCTGCCACCTACATTTCACCTCTGCCTCATGTCACCGCTGAGATCTCCTGTAGTTAGGACAGGCCTGAGGGGGTGGGTGGAGAACATGTCATCCTTGCACCTGGATCCAGAGCCTCAAGATGAACATTTTCATGGATGTACTTCCTGTTATGAGTTAAATGAACTAACATGCTGGAGGACATTGACCTGGCTTTTTGGGCACAACTGAGTGATTTTACCTTCAAACAAGCTGACCCCCAGGGGCCAGAGGACTCCAGGTGAAGAACCAGCAGGTGAACAGAGCTGACTCCTTTAGGTACCAGTTAGATGTGGACAGTTAGCAGGCTTAATAGAGTTAGTGTGGCTTGCTAACCCAGAGGTAGAAAGCCTCGAGGTACAGGCCCTCGCTAGGAGACTGAGAGGACATGCAAAGATGATACAGGCAAGGGGCTGACAGAGACTAAAAGCTGGGATTTGAAGCTAAATTGCAGAGGAAGCAGACATCCCCAAGTCTAAGTGCAGCCACAGCTAAGGTGAAAGTTGATGGAGTACCTACCAGCCGACGGCTTGGTAGCACATACACATTAGAATGGCAGTATGGGCAGTCCCAGTTCACAGGTGTTTAATGCAGGGGGGCCCTGTGTGTTTGTCAGAGGCAGAGAAGAGACATGGGGAGATTCGTTGTTAATGCGTGGTGACATCTTTCTGTGTACACACAGGAGAAATACTGTTACATTTGCCCTGACATAGTCAAGGAGTTTGCTAAGTACGATATGGATCCTCGGAAGTGGATCAAGCAGTACACGGGCATCAATGCAATCAACCAGAAGAGGTTTATCATTGATGTTGGCTATGAAAGATTCCTGGGACCTGAAATATTCTTTCACCCGGAGGTAAGTTGCTGCCCCCAGTGTGCACCAGCTGTATGTAGTTCTTAGTGATACTCAGGGAGGAGGGGTGGAGGTGTCCTAGGCAGTTGTTTGGTTTGTCTCACTACTGACTTACTTGAAGGAAGGAAGCCAGGTGCTAGTGACTCACACTTGTAATCCCAGCTACTCAGGAGGCTGAGATCTGAGGGTCACAGTTCAAAGCCAGCCCTGGCGTGAAAGTCTGTGAGACTCTTATCTCCCATTAACCACCAGAAAATAGAAGTGGTGCTCTGGCTCAAGTGGTAGAGTGCTAACCTCAAGCTGAAGAGCTCAGAAACAGTGCCCAGACCCAGAGTTCAAGCCTCATGACTGACCCCCCCCAAAAAAAAATTAAGGAAGGATTATTCCTGGAGAGGTTTGGAACAAGTTTTATGTGCATCGGAAGACAATGGGGATGAGATTGATCTTTAGGGATGGCATGTGTTAACAACTAGTTAATCTCAAGAACTGAATACAGGTTGCCTCTAGCTAGAAAATACGATGAAATATAACCTTTCTCTCATTGTTTCGTGATTCTGAGGATTGAACTTATACTAGGCAAAAGTCCATTTGTTTTTACTGATACTTTGAACTGATTTTGGACTCAGGATCCTATTTCCATCTCTGGGGCTCGCTCGTGCGTGCTTGCGCTCTCTCTCTCTCTCTCTCTCTCTCTCTCTCTCTCTCTCTCTCTCTCTCTCTTTCTCTCTCTTTCTCCCACTCCCACTCCCTCTCCCACTCCCTCTCCCTCTCCCTCTCTCTCTCTCTCTTGCCAATTGTCCTGGAGCTTGAACTCAGGGCCTGGGCTCTGTCCCTTCTGGCTTTTTTTGCTTGTGTGGGTACTGAGGAATAGAAGCCAGGGCTTCCTGCATGCTAGGCAAGCACTCTACCACTAAGTCACATTTCCATCCTTGAGCCTTTTGTTTTTACTGACTTTTTGCCTGGGCTGGTTTTGAATTCATGATCTTTCTATTTTCTTTCATTTCTGGTGTGCATTACCATGTCTGGCTCTAATCTTTGATTTAGTGTCCTTCCTTTTTATTTTTATTTTTGGGGGGGGGGGTTGCCAGTACCAAGGCTTGAATTCAGGGCCTCTTGTTCTTGCTCAGGTTTTTAATTCATGGCTAGTGCTATAACACTTGAGCCAACTTTCTTTTTTTTTTTTTAATTGTATTTATTTTTAGAGGGGTTACAGTGACATTCGTCAGGTACATTACTTCTTGAACCTTGACACCCGTTCTCATGTTTTTGTCCCCTTTACCTTCCCCTACCCCCTCCCAATAATCTTGTTTTCCACCTTCCCTTCCCTATTTCAAATAAATATATATACAGTATACCAGGTAACAAAATCTTCCTTTCATTTTTATGATTAATTGGAGATAGAGTCTCCTGGACTTTTTTACCCGGGCTAGCTTTTTTTTTTTTTCATTTGGTTAATTCTGGGACTTGAATTCAGGGCCTGAGCACTGCCCTTGGGATTTTCTCAAAGCTAGACTTGAGCCACAGCACCACTTCTGGCTTTTTGTATGTATGTGGTACCGAGGAATCAAACTTGGGTCTTTGTGCATGGTAGGCAAGTACTCTACCACTAGGCCAAACTCCTGGGCCCAAGGCTGGCCTTTTGAGTAGCACAGATTACAGATAAAAGGCACTGGTGATTATCCATCCTATTCCCAATTTCCTACTGTGCTCCTTGCTATAATTTAGATAACAGTACCTGGTGTAGGCTACCAGTTTTGTTTTGTGAACAATGTGTAAATTGCTACATTGCCATGGGGATGGTTAATAGGTTTGTAGAACGCAATCATGAAGAGGCGCTGCTTCAGGTTTATATATAATGCATTTTATTTGTGTCTTGGTATAATTGCCTTCCTAACTTAGTTTATATTTAATGGATAGATTACAAACTGCTGTCTTATTTTATACCCATATGACCAGTTTGTTTGGCATAAAAGTTGTCTTACCAGGCCAGGAGTTTGGCCTAGTGGTAGAGTGCTTGCTTAGCTTGCACAAAGCCCTGGGTTCCATTCCTTGTTACTACATACACAAAAAAAGCCAAAAGTGGTGCTGTGGCTCAAATGGTAGAGCGCTAACCTTGAGAAAGCCCAAGGGCAGTGCTCAGGCCCTGAGCTCAAGCCCAGGACTGGCCAAAAAAAAAGAAAGTAATCTTACTAGTAATCTAATGAATAATTATGATCATCTGATGAATAATAATAAACTAGTGAACGTACAGGCTTTCCTCAAGAGCCTCAATGTGAAATAAACACGAAACTACTCAATACATGCATGTGCTGCATCATTGCTCCCTTCCTCTGAAACTATAACACGTTCAAGATTCCCTTGTCCTTTAAAATTGATTTCAAATGCAGTAGAGTTGTTTGTATTGTGTATTTAACTCATGGAATTGAATCTAAGGCTGTTTATCCAACATGGTTGTTTTATGGAGTTTTTTTTATCATCAATTAAAGCATGTCTGATTAATCTCTCATTGAACATTTCTTTTCTTTCTTTCTTCTTTTTTTTTTTTTTGTGGGTTGTGGGGCTTGAACTCAGCCTGGGCACTGTTCCTGAGCTCTTCAGCTCAAGGCTACAACTCTACCCTTGAGCTGAGCCCCACTTCTGGTGGTTTTCTAAAGGTTAATTGGACATAAGAGCCTTAGGTCCTTTTGTGCCCCGGCTGACTTTGAACCTTGATCGTCAGATCTCAGCGTCGTGTGCAGCTAGGATTACAGGCATGAGCTACTGCGCCCGGCTGAACATGTCTTTTCTGGGCTAGATTTTTTCTTTTAATGTGTGTGTAGTTTTAATAGTCACAGTTGTTTGTTTTGTCACTGCATGTTTTAAAGCTTGTGTATATGCTTTTTCATTTCCCTGATTGTCATGAATTGCTGTGCATTCATGATATACAGCTAGCCTGTCCCTTCCTACTAGATATCTTTCCTTACAAACCTACATATTTTACCTCTAAGAGGCAAGTGGTCAGTTATACTGACATACCCTCACTCTAGTATGATGTGCTTTCACTTAGAGTGAATTGTGCACTGGCTAAAATTACTTCTAAAAAATTAATTAGGGCCTAGTGGTAGAGTGCTTGCCTAGCCTGCATGAAGCCCTGGGCTCAATTCCTTGGTACTACATACACAATAGTAGCCCTAAGTGGTGCTGTGGCCCAAGTGGTAGAGCACTGGCTTTGAGAAAGCTCAAAGACAGTGACTAGGTCCTAAGTTCAAGCTCCAAGACTGGCAAAAAAAATTAAGTAGTTGTTCAAATAGGTTTCCTCCCCTACAGTTGTGGGGCTTGGACTCTGGGCCTGGGCACTGTCCCTGAGCTCTTCAGCTCAAGGCCACCGCCCTACCCCTTGAGCCACAGCCCCACTTCTCTTTTTCTAGTGGTTAATTGGAAATAAGTCTTACGGTCTTTGGTTCCCAGGCTGGCCTTGAACCATGATCCTCAGATCTCAGCTTTCTGAGTAGCTAGGATTATAGGTGTGAGCCACTGCACCCAGCTTCAAAAAGGTTTTCAATTCTGTAAGTCATGAGTACAGTTCAATGATCAATGCCGTTCCTTCCATCATTTTTCTCCTCTCCTATCCCTACCTTTAAGATATGTAGTTCAGGGTCTGGGAGCATAGCCTAATGGTAGAGTGCCTCCCTAGCATCCACAAAGCCCTAGGTTCGATTCCCTAGTACCACATACTCAGAAAAAGTCAGAAGTGGTGGTGTGGCTCCGGTGACAGAGCACTAGCCTTTTCAGTGCCCAGGCCCTGAGGACTAGCAAAAAAAAAATAGTAGTTCAGTATTTACACCATTGGATATGATGACTGCAGTTTTTACCCTTCTTCCATTCTAAAGTCACTTTTATTTTTAGAATTTCATTGCTATTATACAGGTCATGTTCAGAGGGATTACATTTACATCAGTCAGGTTACAAGCTCTTCCTTTTTGGATGTTGTCTTTAGTAAAGTTACTTTTAAAAAAGATTTTTTGTGATATTTGAGAGAAATGTATGATTTCATTTTTATGTCATCTAGTTTGCCAACCCAGACTTCATGGAGTCTATCTCGGATGTTGTTGATGAAGTAATACAGAACTGTCCCATAGATGTACGCCGTCCACTGTATAAGGTAAAAGCTGCTTTGGTAAAGTACTTGGCTTTTTTTTTTTGTCAGTTATGGGGCTTGAACTCTAGGCCTGGGTGTTGTTCCTGAGCTCCTTAGCCAAGGATACCCCCCTACCCCTTGAGCCACAGCACCATTTCCAGTTTTCTAGTGGTTAATTGGAGATAAGAGTCTCACAGACTTTCGTGCTAGGACTGGCTTTGAACCACAGTCTCAGATCTCAGCCTCCTGAGTAGCTGGGATTATAGGTGTGACCCACCAGCATCCAGCCAGTACTAGAATTTTATCTCCAAATTAAATACTCATACTCTCAGATTATTTTGTCAATGTGCGGTTTGACCTGGGCTCTGGGATGTGTTACAGGCACTATAATTACAACAAAGATAATAATAGTAATAATTATTATTTTTTGTTGGTTGTGGGCTTGAGGTCAGGGCCTGGGTGCTGTCTCTGAGCTTCTTTTGCTCAAGGCTAGTGCTATATTACTTTGAGCCACAGATCCTCTCTGAGCCTGGGCACTGTCTCTGAGCTCTTCAGCTCCAGGCTACCACCTTACCCCTGGGCCTGGGCATTGTCCCTGAGCTCTTCAGCTCAAGGCTATCGCCCTACCCCTGGAGCCACAGCCCCACTTCCCATTTTCTAGTGATTAATTGAAGATAGAGTCTCATTTTCTTTAGTGCCCAAGTTTTGGCTTTGAACCATGATCCTCAGATCTCAGTCTTGTGAGTAGCTAGGATTATAGAGGAGAGCCTCCGTGCCCTGCTCTACTTAGATTTTTGAGAGGTTAATTGGATATAAGAGTCTCAGGGGGACATTTCTGCCTAGGGTGGCTTTGGACTGCCATCCTCACATTTCATCCTCTTGAGGAGCTGGGATTATAGGCATGAGCCATTGGTTCCCGGCTCAGGCACTGTCATAAGAGGAGATGACTTAAAAGTTAGGATATATGATATAGCTAACTGGAGGGATTTAGTTTAAATATTGTACCATTTTGTTATAGGGAAAGCTGTATTTGAGACTGGACAGTGTTAGGCATAGGATTGATTAATAAGATGAAAGTGGTATCTGTTATTCTTTGTATAAACTGGTCTGGTTCTATTCTTTTTTTTTATTGTAATTAGTAAAAGGGTTACATGATATTTGCCAGATAGAAGGTGCATTAATTCACATACATTGATACCCTTTCACATGTCTTGGTACCCATTTCCCTCCCCCCCCCACACCCCCCACCCGTCTTGGTTGGTTCTATTCTTATTCTGGGTGAGTACATTGTGCAGTGGGCAGGGAGAAGTTAGAGCGGGGGTGGGGGAGATAGTTAGAATGTGTTCATGTGATGATTCTCTGATTGTCTGGAATTCTGAAACTTGGAACAAGAAAAATCTAGTCCATTTCTTGATGTATCCCAAGATGGTAGGACTTATTTTTATCCCATTTGGAAGAAAATCCTGATGGCTGAGAAATCTAATTGTGGGGTTCTTGTCTTTAAAGCTGACAATAAACTAGAAATATTGAAATAACATGGAACCACTGCAAGATTCTTGTCATTAAAGGGAATCAAGCAAATTGAGAGAAGGGCAGATTACACTTGCAAAAAAGTGTTACCGGAGCCCAGTCAGGCCTGGCCTTTGGTGTTGGGGAGGCCAGCCTGTACAGGGAAGGTCGTGAGCACTGGTAGAGTGGGGAGCTGGGGATGTGCAGGGAATTTGTTCCCTACAGCTGTGGGTGGAGTAGAAGGAATGGGAGGTAGAAGGAAATGAGTTTCAGAGGGAAGTAGATCAGCAAGAGAATGTCTTTAAATCTGTGTTAGCAATGGGCTGGAAGTTGTTAGAAATTCCCGCTCATTGTGTTTGTCAAGAAGATGTGAATATATCTCAGTATAGTTCACGGTTGATTTTCTGTAATTGCTTGAATTGAGAATATATATATATATATATACATATACATACCATATGTGTGATATATATAGATATGGACATGTATATAATTTTCTCATTGCCTTTTAAATCAGAAAACACATGTTGCAAAGCAAATGTGTGTGTATATATAATTTCTTATTAATGTTTAATAGGTTCAGATGTCTTTAATATTTGAAACAAGATTAGATAAGTTTATATAATTGATTTGATCCTTTCCCTTTCCATTTTTCCTTTCCCTTTTATGTGCTAAGAATTGAACCCAGGGCCTTCTGCATGCTAAGCAAGACTACCTTAGTTATATCCCTAACCTCTTATCTTTTTCAAATAGGCCCTTTGTCAGCTGAAATCCTGGTTGAATTCTTGAGCAGATGAAAGGTAGCTGTTCTGGTCTGGGCAGGGTAGCAGGTAGAGCACTCTCTCTCCCTCTCTCCCTCTCCCTCTCTCCCTCTCCCTCTCTCTCTCCCGCTCTCTCTCTCTCCCTCTCTCTCCCTCCCTCTCTCTCCCTCCCTCTCTCTCCCTCCCTCTCCCTCTGTCTCCCTTTCTCACTCTCTCCCTCTCTCCCCTTCCCTCTCCTTCTCCCTCGTCTGAGCCAGGATTTGAACTCATTATTTGTTATTTGCTTTTGCTCATTGGCTAAAACTGTACTACCTGAGCAATGTCTCCAACTCAACGAGCCCCCCTTCCTTCCTCCCTCCCTCCCTCCCTCCTACTTATTTATTCATTCATTCATTCATTCATTCCTGGGCTTGAGCTCAGAGCCTGAGCACTCTCCTTGGGTTTTCTCAAGGCTAGAACTCTACCACTTGAGCCACAACACCACTCTGGCTTTTTGCTACCTCTGTGATACTGAGGAATAGAACCTGGATCTTTGTGCATGCTAGGTGAACACTCTTCCACTAGGCCACACTCCCGAACCCTTCCTATAACTTTTAATGGATACTTCTTAACTACTGTCATAAATGGAAGATTTATTTTTTGACTTACTGAGAGAGAAACCTGGTGAAAGCTATGTGTTTGCCCAGTGGAGAACTTTTTTGTTGTTCTGGTACTGTCAAGATCTGGGTGTTGTCCTTGAGCTTTTTTGCTCAGAGCTAGTACTCTATCACTTGAGTCCCAACTCTGCTTCCAGCTTTTTGGTAGTTAATTAAAGGTTAGAGTCCCACAGACTTTCTTGCCTGGGCTGGCTTTGAAATGTGATTCTCAGGTCTCAGCCTCCTGTGTAGCTGGGATTACAGGGCGTGAGCCACTGCACTGGATCCCCAGTGGATAACTTTTTTTTTTTTGTCGGTCATGAACTCTGGGCCTGGGTGCTGTCCTTGAGCTTGTTAGCTCAAGGCTACTGCCCTATCCTTGAGCCACAATGCCACTTCCCCCAGTGGATAACTTTTAAGGGACTAGTGCAGCCTGATCATTGGTGGCTCATGCCTGTGACCTCAACTGCTTATTAGGCTGAGATCCAGAGGATTGTGGGTTGAAACCTTCCTGAGCGGAAGAACCAGAATCCATCTCTAATTAATCGGTAGGATGCCAGCAAGCCAAACAAGCTCGAAGCCCTGTGTTCAAACCCTGGTATTGATAAAAAACAAAAACAACCAAAAGGCCTCCTGTAGTAAGTGAATGATAAAGGCGTGATGGGTGATGTGCCAGTGCCTTGACAGCCCTGAGTCTGGAGCACTGCAGAGCACCAGACGGGCAGCTGCATGCTGTGGGCGGGGGTGGGGGTGTGAGGAGTGGACTGGCATTGTAGGAGACTTCTTGGGGCCAGTGTTCTACATGCATGCCGCATTGGTGGCATCAGTCTGCTGCACCAGTCATGTGTCATGTTTAGTCTTTAAACTGAACCGCAGCATTTAAAACATTCCTTAATTTTAATTTATACCCGTGTAAGTGGCATGGATGACGATGCTGTGGGACAGCTCAGCCCAGGACTGGAGGTTGGTGTGGTCTGTTCAGAGGGAAGACAGGGATTCTAGGCAGTGGAAAGAGTCTGTGGAGCCAAGGGAATTGAAAGGAAGGAAATGGAAGGAAATCCAGCATCACTGTACCTAATCTTTGAACATGGAATGATACGTGCTGGGGGCCAGATGTTGGGGGACACACAGGAGGGGGCATGGAAGTCACTGTGTGCTAGCTGGGATTCCTAGACCATCTAGAGTGGCCTCACGTAGGAGGACATTGAGGGCCTTAGGCAAGTATGGAACGCAACCTGATAGGGGTGTAGAAGGGTGCTTGGGGTATCAGGGACTTGAGTGGAGCCTGGAAGAGCAGTGCCAGGGCCTATAGTATGTCCCCAGTGCTGGGGATGGAGCCAGGAAGCTTTGTAGCATTGAGCTACTCCTGTGAGCATTACCATCGAAACTGTGGTTGCACATAGTGGCTGAAAGGTGGCACTGTGTGTCCGTCAAATGGAATCAAGAAGTGCACCTGTAGCACAAAGTGCTCCTAACATTACAGGAGAGGAAAGCACCATATTAGATAGATTTTAGTGAATGAATTTGCTATTGATGTACATTTCTTTCTTTCTTTCTTTTTTGGCCAGTCCTGAGCTTGAGCTCAGGGTCTGAGCTCTGTCCTTGGACTTTCTCAAGGCTGGAGCTCTACCACTTGAGCCTCAGCACCACTTCCGGCTTTTTTCTATGTATGTGGTACCGAGGAATCGAACCTGGGTCTTTGTGCATGCTAGGCAAGCACTCTACCACTAGGCCAAACGCCCAGCCCCCAGATTTTATTTTAAATCCTTTTGGCGTAAATTTTAGTAGACCCATCTAGTTTTGTGTGGTATTTATGATTGTATGTACTATGGTATTCTTTATCAGTATAGAGACAGAGATTTGCAGAGTTGACTTAAAACAAAAACTTTTATTTAATACTATAAAGTACACATGGACACAACAAGGTAGGTCCTGTCGTAGTCATTGAGAACTCCTGAAAACTACTTGGCAGCCAGGCGCTGACAGCTCATGCCTGTACTTCTAGCTACTCAGGAGGCTTATATCTGAAGATCCTGGTTCGAAGCCAGCCCTGGGGCAGGAAAATCCATAAGACTGTTATCTCCAATAAACTACTCAGAAAAAACGGCCAGAAGTGGCACGGTGGTTCAAGTGATAGAGAACTGGCCTTGAGCAAAAGAAGGTCAGGGATAGTACCCGCACCTCAGAGTTCAAGCCCGAGGACTGGCAATTTTTTTTTTTTTAACGCAGCATATGAACTTAATCAGTTCATGACATCTTTGCAGCAAGATGCATTGTAAAAACCAGTATAGGAGAGTTATACTCAGGGTGAGCAAAGATCATTAATTCTGCTTGAAAATGCATGTTAGGCCGGGAATTTGGCCTAGTGGTAGTGCTTGCCTAGCATGCATGAAGATCCGGGTTTGATTCTTCGGACCACATACATAGAAAAAAGCTGCAAGTGGTGCTGTTAGCCAACCGGTAGAGCACTAGCCTTGAGAAAAGTCCAAGGACAGTGTTCAGGCCCTGAGTTCAAGCCCCACGACTGGCAAAAAAAAATGCATGTTGAGTTTAGAAAACTTGAGATAGACCACAAGCCTTAATAAAGATAGCAGAAGTCTTTCTGTTATCATTTACTGTCAGTTGTTACTTTTTCTTTTATTGTCTAGAAATGCAAAGATGTAGATGGATATATTTTATAACCTTTGCGTTCACTTAAAATTATTCTGTGAGCACTTGGTTAGTAATTAAGACTCCAGAAACATTTTCTTTTTCTTTTTTTTTTTTCTTGTGGGTTATGGGACTTGAACTCTGGGCCTGAGCATTATTCCTGAGCTCTTCAGCTCAAGGCTACCGTCTTACCCTTGAGCCAAGCCCTGCTTCCCGTTTTCTAGAGGTTAACTGGAGATAAGAGTCTCAGGTCCTTTTGTGCCCTCGCCAGCTTTGAACCTTTATCCTCAGATCTCAGCTTCCTGAGTAGCTAGGGTTACAGGTACGAGCCACCACGCTCAGCTTCCAGAAACACTTTCTAATGAGCGAGTGTGGCCTAATGAGAGAGTGCCTGCCTAGCATGCATGAAGCCCTGGGTTCAATTTCTTGGTACCACATACCCAGAAAAAGCCAGAAGTGGTATGGTGGCTTGAGAAAGCTCAAGGTCAGTGCTCAGGCCCTGAGTTCAAGGCAGGACTGGCAAAAATAAAAATAAAAAAGAGTTTCATGGATATTCCTGTCTAGGCTGGCTTTGAACCTTGATCCTCAGATCTTAGCTTCTTTTGAGATGGGGTCTTCTTGCTTGAGCTGTGATCATCATCTTCAGACTTCCAGTTATTGCTGGCTTCACAGGCTCATGCTACCACATCCCACTTCCCTTCATAGAGATGGAGTCGTGTGGACTTTTCAGCCTGATCTCAGCTTCTCACATAGTTGGGATGACAGGCATGTATCACTGAGCCCAGCTATGACTAAGCAGGGGTCTCATGAATTTTCCTGCTCAGGCTGCCTCAAACTGTGGTCCTTCCTAGCTCAGCCTGCCATTTAGCTGTGAGATAACAGCAGCTGCTGCTGGTGCCCAGCTATGATACCATTTTTAAAAGATTGCCTTAGGAAAATGTTTACTTTCTCTTCCATGTGGAAATGGATTAAGAGGCTAATGGTCATAGAGTCATCAAGCGCTGTTGCTTTACTTTGAAATGAAAATAGAAGAGAATATACTATTGGTAATTTCATTAGCTTTAATTTTTTTCTTTTATTTCTCCCCCCTCCGCCCCCTCCTTCATGATACAGTACTAATAAACCAGAGCAAGTCTACTGGACTTGAATTAAGTAGCAAGTTCTAGGAACATGTTGATATCCATAGAAGACTAGTGAGAAAACAGGTCTTACTTTCATGCAAGCTAGCTATATGGTTGGGTTGAGGAGGAATGGTGGGAATGTGTTCAGGAAGAGTGTGTTTTCTCCTCACCCTGCTCTCTCTCTCTTGGGAAGGTCTGACAGGCTTCAGGCTAATCAAGCATGTTCCCTGAGAGTCAGCCAGTGTTGGTAATAATGCCCCTGCCCCTGTAGAGTTGGTGGAGGGGCTTTGGGTGTGGTTGTGTGTGGTTTATTTCTTTTTCTCAAGTACCAGGAACAGGGTCCTAGCAGGAGAGAGTTCAGAGGGCAGAAGCAAGGTTCTTTTCTTCCCTTGTGGAAAACTTTCATAAATTTGGATAAAGATGAGAAGGAAATGGGTGCTTTTATATCTAAATATTGAGAGAAGAAGGATTTCTCTTGTTTTGGCATTATAACCTCAAAATTGTGACTATATTTTTTTATGTGCATCATGATGAAAGGTAAAAATTTGTTCCTTTTCAGCCAGGCGTGGTGGTACACGCCCGTAATCCCAGCACTTGGGAGGCAGAAGCGGGAGGATCACAAGTTTGAAGCCAGCCTGGACTACATAGTAAGTTTAAAGGCCAGCCTGGACTACATAGAGCAAGTCCCCTCCACCCCAAAAAAATTGTCCTCTTCCTTCAAATACTTAAAAAAAAAGTACTCATTCTTCCTTTCCAGACTGTTCTGGGTGTAGAAGTGTTTAAAGCACAAACCGTGTCTTGTTCTGCTAGGAGATGGGAGATTATTTTTCCTAGACTGGCTTCCAGGGGCAGGGTGCCATTTGGCTAATCAGGGTTTATTTAGGGTACATGCAGCTGACACGAGTGGGGAAGGGCTGCTCTCCTGAGGCAGGGCCACATAGTGAGAGGCTCACTGTTGAATTTTGAAGTCTGTTCACAGGAAGCTGCTGGAACAGGGAGAGGTCTAAGAAGATGTCCTAGGAGAAATGAGAGAGAAATAGCATTGTCTGCCTTGGCTGCCCCGGAATGTTTGATGGTGCACAGTGGTGGTCTCCCAGAGTGAAGGTGAAGGTGGTTCTTCATTTACTCCACAGCTGCTTGGAGACCCAGCTCACTGTACTCTGTGTACAGTGGTGGGGCTTAGGAAGGGGCGAGATTGGGTACAGATCTCCTCTGCTCAGTCCTCCTGTGGGTGGATGGTGAGGTGAAGTGGGAACTCAGGAGGGTTCCGATGTCGTGCCTCTGGTTCCCATTCTGCAGTGTGACCCTGGGCCGGGGCTGACTATGCAGCACCCGTGTAATTTCTTTCCAAGTTCTTTAGGAATGTGATTGTACAGTGGAGGTGACTGAAGCCCAGAAAAGTAAGAAATGCTTACCATTTGCTTCAGATCTAGAAGTCCTGAGTGATAGAGAATGTCAGCCACCTTTGGACTTTTCTGCCTGGCACTGGTGAAACCAGGTCCAGGCTGAGGTCCATATGTGGAGAACGGGGTTATGTTGTGTGGAGCAGGACTTTAGGCCTCCCTTCGACCCTCCTTTCCTCTCCCTTTCCCTTCCCTCCTTTTTCCCCTAGGGTGTTTGAATTCAGAGCTTTGTGCTTGTTAGGCTGGCAGCCTGCCACTTACACTATCCCTCCAACCCTCTTTTTGCTGGTTATTTTGGAGATGGAGTTGAATGAGCTTTTCCATCCAGCTTGGTTTAGAATTACCATCCTCCAGATCGATCTCCACCTTTGGAGAGCCTTGTATTATAAGCAGGAGCCACTGTCAGCTGGCTAGGTCAATGTTTCTCTTTTTTATTGCCTAGGGTTTTTTTTTATTGTAATTAATAGAAGGGTTACATGATATTCGCCAGATAGAAGGTTCATTACTTAGCAATCACTGCTCCCCCTTCTCATTTTTTTTTTTTTTTTTTTTTTGCCAGTCCTGGGCTAGAGCTCAGGGCCTGAGCACTGTCCTTGGACTTTCTCAAGGCTAGAGCTCTACCACTTGAGCCTCAGCACCACTTCCGGCTTTTTTCTATGTATGTGGTACCGAGGAATCGTACCCGGGTCTTCATGCATGCTAGGCAAGCACTTTAACCACTAGGCCAAACTCCCGGCCCCCCTTCTCATGTTTTTGTCCCCATTTCCCTCCCCTAGTTAAATGTTTCTTAATCTTTTTTTTTCCTGCTAGTCCTTGGGCTTGAACTGAGGACCTGAGCACTGTCCTTGGCTTTCTCAAGGCTAGAGCTCTACCATCTGAGCCACAGTACATTTCTGGCTTTTTCTATGTATATGTGATACCGAGGAATCTAACACGGGTCTTTGAGCATGCTAGGCAAGCACTCTACCACTGGGCCAAACTCTCCGGCTCTTAATCTTTTTAAAGTTACCTTGTACTTGTTTCCTTCCTCATACTTCAGATTTCTGGCAGGCAAAGCCATTTCTTAGAGCCTGACTTGGTGCAGTATACATTATGGTTAGTAAGTATTTGCATAGTTCTCCTGCTTGCTTCTGATGTATACAGGATCCACGCAGCTTTGTGCTCTTCCGGGCCTCAGGGCTCACTGTGTGTACTACATGGACAGCAGCCATGGTCCCTGCTCAGGGGACCAATGTTGACCAGAGCAGTTACATGCCCAGGGCACTGACACTCTCCTCTTCCTCCTGTGTGGAAGAGAAGATCCACTGGTCAGCAGAGCTAGAATTCATGGGACAGCTTCTTCCAGCAAGACCCTGTGATCTGTTGACTTTGCTGGTTCACATTGACATTTGGGAACTCAAAGCCATAGCAACTCTTAGAGGTTAAATGTTAAGGGTGTTAAATTGGGTGGTTTGTTTATTATTATTATTATTATTATTATTATTATTATTATTATTATTATTATTATTTTGTGGGTCATGGGGCTTAATCTCCTGCCTGGGTACTGTCCCTGAGCTCTTCAGCTCAAGGCTACCCAGGTGGTTTATTTTGATCTTGCTTCCTCATAGTGGTGCAGTGCATTAAGAAAATGAGGTTAGAGACCATGGACAGCTGCAAATGTGTGAGCAAACATATGAAGAAGGGCTTCCTTCTTGTCACTGCCCACAGTGCAGTGTTACCTCTTCTATGAGGTCATGCATTATCAAGAGTTCATCTTTGAGATGCAGGTTAAGCATATCATTCAGTGAGCCTATTTGAATAGTTTAGAGAGAGTTCGCAAACAACTATAGGGATAATGAACATTGTAGGGTTAGGGTGTAGGACATGGCTGCTTTGGATGTTGAAGTATACTCCCCCTCTCACCACTGCCAGCAGCTCCTCCCCCTGCCAGTCTCTTCCCTTCCCCAGAGCAGGAGTGCTCTGGTGGGATCCCTGCCTCTGGGAATGGATCCAGCTTCCTAGAGTTTTGTATAGATGGGATCGCACAATGTGAGCTGTTTTTTTTTGGCTTGTTTTACCCAGCTGGTACTTTCTTTAATTGAGGAGCACCATTCCAGAGTATGGGCATAACACAGAGTATCCATTTTCTTGCTGGTGGCGATTTTTGTGTTTCTAGTTTTTGAAAATGTGTTTTGGGAATTTGGACGTCTATCCAAATGCTATTAAGTTTATTTTCCTTGAGTAAATACCTAGGGATGCAATAGCTCTTTCACATGATTAAGAGTATGGTCATTTTTTTTTAAATTTTTGGGTCATGGGGCTTGAACTCTGGCCTTGGTGCTGTTCCTGAGCTCTTCAGCTCAAGGCTACCACCCTACTCCTGGGTCTGGGCGCTGTTCCTGAACTCTTCAGATCAAGGCAACCATCCTACCCTTGAGCCAAGGCCCACTTCCCATTTTCTAGTGATTAATTGGAGATAAGAATCTCACTCTCACTTGGTTTTGTATTTTTGTATTGCCCGGCCTGGCTTTGAACCATGATCCTCAGATCTCAGCCTACTGAGTAGCTAGGATTACAGATGTGAGTCACCACGCCCAGCTGAGTATGGTCAATTTTATGATAACTGTGCATCTTTGTTCAAAGTGGTTATACCATTTATATGCCCATTAATAATCTATAAAAACTCCATTGTTCTGATCTTAGCCCAAATTTGGTAGGCGGTACATTATGTTCTTGCGATTCCAAATACCAATATTATCAATCATCTATTGTGTACTTATATCTTCTTTATCTTTTTATTTTGTACCATTGATGAGACTTGAACTCAGGGCCTTGTATCTTTGATGACTTTTTTGATGACAGTTGGCAGTTTGCCAGTTGAATTACTCCTTCACACTAGCTTTTTGCTGGTTAATTGGAGATGAGTCTCTTGGTTTTGATCACCTGAACTGTCTTCAAACTTTGATCCTCAGATGTCAGTCTCCTGAGTAACTAGGATTATAGACCTGAGCCACTAGGAAGATAACCTGTATGATCTTCTGCCATTGCTCATTCTTCATATTTTCTAGAGTAGTAGGTGCATTACTTCTCAAACATTGATACCCCTTCTCATGTTTTTGTCCCCCTTTCCCTCCCCTACCCTCTCCCAATCATCTTGTTTTCCCCCCTTCTCTTCCCTATTTCAAATAAAAAAAATAAACAGATACAGTACAACATGAGATTAACCATAAGGGTAAAAAAAAGGGAAGAGAAATAACAGTACATTAAGAACAACAATCACACATGATAAACCTTTTGTTTCTATAGCCTAGAGTTCATTTCATTTAGTCTCACCCTATATGACCTTATGTACATAGGTTTTGAGCTGTGGTACAGGTCTTTTGTCATATGTATATATGACAGATATGTTTTTCCTAGTCTGTGACTTATCTTTTCATTTTCTTACTTTTTTCCCCCTTTTCTCTTGTGCTGGTACAAAAAAGCCTTGTGCTTTGTTTTTCACTTAAACTTTGTTTTTAATGGCTAATCTGAGATCAGAGTCTTTGTGTGCCCCAGCTGTCTTCTAACTGAGATCATCAGGCCTTAAGTCACCTTAATAATTAGGATTACAGATATGAGCCACCGGTGCTCTATCTTAGTTAATGTCTTTTTTTTTTTTTTGCCAGTTCTGGCACTTGAACTCAAGGCCTGAGCACTGTCCTTAGGCTCTCTCAAGGATAGAGCTCTGCCACTTGAGCCACAGAACCACTTCCAGCTTTTTCTATGTATATGGTACTGAGGAATCGAACGTGGGTCTTTGTGCATGTTATGCAAGCACTCTACCACTAGGCCAAATACCTGGCCCAAGTTAATTAACGTCTTTTGGAGAAAGGAAGTGTTTTGGAGTATTTATGAAGTCCAACTTATCAATTTTTTCTTTTGTATGGTTCATGTTTTTTATGTAGTACATAAAAAGTTTCTGCCTGTCCTCAGTTAGTTTTAAAATACAGTTTTAGAAAATCTATAGCTTTTAAACTGTACTTTTACTTACCCTGTCCATTTTGAGTTAATCTGTGTATGTGAAGTAAAGTAATAAGTAAATGTTCATTTGTCTCCCCTGGATATCTATTACTCTTGCTCAAAGACTGTCTTTCTCTGCTGGAGCCCATTGCAACTGGGTCTGAAGTTATTTTACTGCATATGCATAGTGTTACCTTTATGATTGTGAATACACTAAAAACACAAATCTTGTGTACTATATCTTTGAAGGTACTAAAGATCTTGCATTGCTTCAGAAGTATAGTAATGGGTATTTTCATACGCCAATGAATTGTTTTTAAAAAATGTATAATTTTTTAAAAATTTAAGTTTCTTTTTCAAGTTTTTTCAGCAAATTATTTTTTTGTTTATGTGGTACTGAGAATCAAACCTAGGACTTCTAAGCCCTGAATTACGTTTTAATTTTAAAAAAATCATTGCAGAAGTATGACAAGTAATTGTAAAACCTAACTGGATCATGGAATGCAGAGAAAAAAAAACAAAGTAATATTAGTAGATGAAATATCAAGATTGGAACAGCAGCAGTGGTTTACAGTTTGATACTCATGTAGCCATGAGATTGTCTGGGCAGGGTCTTATTCCAGCCACCCTCACCTTCTGGTGACATCAGTAGCTAGCCCTAGCAATTCGACTAACAGCTAACATTACTGCAGGACACTTATTAATTCACCTGATTGGAGGTGCCTCACTGGAGGGCCACCCCAGGACTGAGTGTCTGCCTGATGTTCCCTTGGCCTCCTTGGGCTCTGACAGTCTCATGTGGTTTCTAAGTCATTTCCCACATGGCAACAGAAGACAGCATTGCTCATCTCTAGTGTTGATCTGGGGATGGGCTATGGGCGTGGAGGACCTAGATTTAACACTTAGTCAATCAGTAGTGCTCAGGACCCAAGGCCCAAGGCATCTGGGTAATGGGGACTTCAGAAGACCTTGTTTCCAGGAAAGACATTGGCAGCAGCCAGTATTCTCTCAGGGCAGTTGGTGGGGGAGGACTGATGGGCACTTCTGGTAGTGGAGAACCATCGGCAGGTGTGTTGAATGTGTCTGAGGGTAGGAAGGCGCTGGCTGGAAGGGCCCACTTAGGGGCCCCTGTTCATCAGGGTTTCTTTGACTAGCTGAGGGAAGCTCCAAGAGACCAGTCAGGACTCCAGCTTCCCGAATCCTGTAGAGGCCAGGAAGGTTTGTCTAGAACCAGCCTCTCCTGAAGGCCAACCCCAGGCCTCCTTTAAGGAAAAAAAATGCCTGAGGCCACTGTCAACCACTTGACAATGGTCATTTCTCTTGGCACAGGGCTCTTGCAGAGCTTCATTCTGTGACAGTCTTCTTGAGCTCAGTGACTGGAGCCGGTACGGCTTGTGTAGGTCTCTATGGGGCAGGAGAGCTGATCTGGTGGTGTCCCATGGCCCTACTCCTTCCCTGCCACTTGTGCTCAATCCTACATCTGGGCCTGGGGCCTGTGCTGCTGTTGCAGGAGTCCAGGGAAAGGATCCTTTTGTCCATCTGTGTGTGTGTCTTTCCTGAGGGCTGCAGTGCACAGGCTGGGCCTTTCCCCAAATCCTGGACTAGGTTCCCAGGGGAGCAAAGTGTTCTCTCTGTTCCGTTGTGTTCCTCTGTCCCCATAAATGTAGTGAGGGCTTGCTGGCTGGGAGGGTGCTGGCCTTGGGCAGGGCTGTAGTCCCTCAGGGCTGCTTCGAAGGTAGGCAAGGGCAGGGCTTGAGGACTGTGAAGAAGGCTCCCTCAGCTACTTGGACAGTGACTTTTACATCCTTCGTTTTTCTCAAATGGCATTTTCTGTTAGAGAGCTCAGTCAGAGTGGTATCATTTTCCTTGTTTTAAATGGCCTTCAGTAGAATACAGTGCTCCTCAGCGTCGGATGGGTGATGGTCATTCAGGTGGCCACGTGGCAGAAGCTGAGTGTTCTGGGTGAGGTGGGCAGTGTCTGAAAGTATTTCTCCAGGCATTTGGAGTAAAGACTTCATCCCAGTAATTATTAAGGTAAGACATATAGAAGGTCTAAGTCAGTATGTCACAATTTGCTTAGTACGTTTAGGCTTTTGGTCATCTTTGTAGGGGTTCTGCCTAGCCCAGAGGAGCAATGGAGGAAGTGGTCTTGGTTTCCACTCTGTTATAATCGAAGAAAAACGACAGCCTGTTGTCACACTTTTCTATTCCATTAGCTGCTTTCACCACACAAGTGGTTAGATGGTTGGAAATGGGATTTCTGTTGTGAGATCACCAGGGGTCAACAGCCCATCCACAGCCACCCTCCACTTGTGTTTTGTAGAATGTCGTTCTTTCGGGAGGCTCGACAATGTTCCGGGATTTTGGACGTCGACTGCAAAGAGATTTAAAAAGAGTGGTGGATGCCAGGCTGAAGCTGAGTGAGGAGCTCAGTGGTGGCAGGATAAAGGTAGGAGGCTGTCTGTGTCTTGGTCAGGCAGCTCTCAGGAGACAGCACAGCCTAGGTCTGCTCCTGGCTGTCTTCTGGCCATTCCTGAGCGGCAGCGCCCATGTCTTGCTGTCCCAGTGCATGTGCCTGCCATCTTCTGTGTGGTAAGGGGTGAGGCATGCCATAGCCAGGTGCCATGGAGACAGTCTTTATATCCCACAGGAGCGGGGACTTTCAGCGTGTTCCTCCCACATGGGAATTTTCGAGGGGCATGGTTGGCTTTGGGAGGGAAGTGAGAGTAAGGACGAAGGCCCCCTGACTACCCTGGAAAAAGGGCAGTTCTTTTAGGGTTAAACAGCCTAATTCACATGGTCATAAGTTAGGTTAGGGGCTTGAAGTTGTGTTCACAGTAAGGAAATGATCTCCACTGGCCAGGCCTGCTCTGTTCCTCATCCAGAGGGCTGGAGAGTGGTTGGTGCTTCCAGAGGGCACCTTGACTGAGGGTGAGGAAGGCCCTACACCTTTCAGGTGGAAGGAAGTCGGCCTGAGAGAAAGACATTGTCTTGTCAGTGGCTGCTGTTAGTGAAAGGGATTAATGGCTCTGACTAGAATTGCTCTTTTCCAGCCTAAGCCTGTGGAGGTCCAGGTGATCACACATCATATGCAGCGCTATGCCGTGTGGTTTGGAGGTTCCATGCTTGCCTCAACTGTAAGTCCCCTTCTAGACAATTCTGTTTTTCGTTTTTCGCATTCTCTGCTGAGTTTAGATAAACATTGCCCATGAAAGTTAATAGTACTTGTTCTACTCATGTTGCTTTAAACAGAGACACGTTTAATTCCATCCCATAGAAGAAATATTTTAATGATCACTTAACTTGCACAGTTAATTTGCAATTATCCTTGCTAATTAGGGGGTCACAGAAAACCATGGGTAAGTGAAATCCAAAAGTAATTTAAAAAATGGAATAGTCATTAATCCCAGAGATTTCTCCAATAATTACAACTTTTATCATTCAAATTTGTGTGTAACAAATACATTGTTAATTTAAGGCCACCACATATATTGTCTTAAATGCAGACTGAATACATTTAAATTTTTTTATTGTTATTATAAAGTGATATACAGAGAGGTTATAGTTTCATAAGTCACATAATGAGTATCATCTCTTATGTTTCTTTTCTTGCCCCCCCCCCCTTTTTTTTTGGTCAGTCATGGGGCTTGGACTCTGGGCCTGGGTGCTGTCCCTGAGCTCTTCAGCTCAAGGCTATCACTCTACCACTTGAGTCACTTCTGGTTTTCTAGTGGTTAATTGGAGATAAGAGTGCCTGGGCTGGCTTTGAACTGCGATTCTCAGATCTCAGTCTCCTGAGTAGCTAGGATTACAGGTGTGAGCCCCTGCACCCGGCCTTTTCTTGCTTTTTGTTTTCTTTTGGCTGGTCCTGGGGTTTGAATTCTGAGCTTGAGTGCTCTCCCTGAGCTCAAGGCTAGCACTTCACCACTTGAGCCACAGTGCTACTTCCAGCCTTTTCTGTGATTAATTGGAGATAAGAATCTCACAGACTTTTCTGTCTGGTTTGACTTGGAACTGCAATCCTCAGATCTCAGCCTTCTGAGAAGCTGGGATTGTGTGTGTGAACCACCAGGGGCCATCTTACACATTTCTTTCTAAAAATGAAATAAACTCCTGTTTGGTAGGTTAGTACATCAGAGAGGTGGATTAGTGCTCTACTACAGCGGTGTAGAGGACAGGATGGGCTCTGGGTAAGGAGAATCGCTCGCGTGTAGCAATTGATTTCATCCATTTCCTCTGAGTACTTCTGTCTTGGTCTGTCTCTGCCTCTCCAGCCCGAGTTCTTCCAGGTCTGTCACACCAAGAGGGACTATGAAGAGTATGGCCCCAGCATCTGCCGCCACAACCCTGTCTTCGGAGTCATGTCTTAGCGTCATTGGGCAGTGTCATGCTGGGAACAAGTGTCCTTCAGAGCCCAGAGGAGCGTGGCTCAGAGCCCACCCTGCGGCACGCCCAGTGCATGGGGTCAGCGCAGCCTTCCTGTAAAGCCATGTCTATGTGTGGCTGCTCTGTGCCCACGTCCCTCCCATCTCCCCTCCCAGCTTCTTGTTCTCAATTAAGTTGTGAAGGAATCCAAACACAAATTTGTGAAGCATTAGAGGAAAAAGGCGCTAAGTAGTTCACCCAGGATACCCGTGGCTGGAAGCTCTTATCCCCCCAGCTCATTTTTGTAAATAAAATGTTCTAAACTTGAAATACAAATGGATGTTTATATTTCCTATCATTTTGTATCTTATGGTATTGGCACAGCTGGTTGGCACTAAGCCCGGGAGATGTTGGTGTCATGGAGTGTTGTCGTAGTTTTCCATGTGAGGCATGTTCTGATGTGTTTATAGGCAAACAAAACAAAGCAGCAAACTTTTTGCCACCTGTTTGCTAGAAAACTGTACTTTATTGGCGTTATGTAAAATCTGAACATCAAATGGTATTGTATGAGGTTATTATAGATAATGTGTCTCTGTTTTTGTTTGCGCTTTCTGAACTATTTCATAGAAGATGCTGGTTTAACATTGGTGAGTGCTGGATGAAATACTTGCTTGCACTGGTATAATAAAAGCTGTTAGAATCTTTGTAAATTCTTCCTGATGAGTGTGGTACTCCTTTGATCTCTTTTCATACTTTGTGTTTCACTCTTAATGGTACTAGGGTTGAACTCCGGGCCTTTTGCTCTCTAGCATGTGCTCTACCATGTGAGCCACACTTCTAGCCATTTTTTTTATTAAAGAATTTATTAACTTTGATTTTTACATCATATTTCAAATGATGTGTTTAACAAACAGGTATTCAAGAAGGGAATCTTTATATACAATCACTTTTTTGCTTTCATTACTTTTAAGTAGGATTATAATTTTTTTTTCCTGAGTCATCCTCAGCGGTTAGTCTCCTAGTTATGTTCCCATGTAGCTGCTTTGACAAGTACTTGCCACTATACTCAGCTTTTTATTGGTGAGAAAGGGCTCTTCTGAACTTTTTGCCAGGACTGCCCTTAAACTTGGAACCTCCTAATTCTCATCTACAGAAATGGAAAAAAACCAACTATGTGGGAAAGCAGATGTCAAATGACTTCATAGGAGTAGATAAGGAAGAGTGAGGGCTGTGGCCACAGAGAACCAAGTCAAATAAGAGAACAGACAAAGGGCTGTGGGGCTGTGGGTGTGACTCTACTGGTATAGTGCCTGCCTAGCAAGTACAGGTTCTGAGTTCAATTCCCAGTATTCTTTGGAGGGGGAAGAGAAGGAGGAAGGGAGGGAGGGAGGGAGGGAGGGAGGGAGAGAGGGAGAGAGAGAGAGAGAGAGAGAGAGAGAGAGAGAGAGAGAGAGAGAGAGAGAGAGAATGGATAAGCAGTAACACTACATTGAACCTTGGAAGTAATCAATAGACTTTTAAAAATAATTTTATTGTATTTTTTATTATTGGGGTAATGTATAGAAGGGTTACAGTTACATTTGCCAGGTAGTAGGTGTATCACTTCACACGCATTGATACCCCTTCTCATGTTTTTGTCCTCCTTTCTCTCCTCCCATCCCCTCTCTGCTTGCTCGCTCTCTTCCTTCCTTCCTTCCTTCCTTCCTTCCTTCCTTCCTTCCTTCCTTCCTTCCTTCCTTCCCTCCCTCCCTCCCTCCCTCCCTCCCTCCCTCCCTCCCTTCTTCCTTCCTTCCTTCAAGCCCCAGTTGTGGGGCTTGAACTCAGGGCCTGAGCACTGTCCTTGGACTTTCTCAAGGCTAGAGCTCTACCACTTGAGCCTCAGCACCACTTCTGGCTTTTTTCTATGTATGTGGTACCGAGGAATTGAACCCGGGTCTTCATGCATGCTAGGCAAGCACTTTAACCACTAGGCCAAACTCCCGGCCCCTCAATAGATATTTTTTAAAACAACTTTTTAAAGCTTAAATTAATAATGTGCAGAAAGGCTTGTGATATTTCTTATAATGTTCTTTGATCAAATTTACGCTTTCTATATTACCCCTTCTTAACTTTTCCCCTTCCTTTTCCTCCTATTTAAGTGTTTTTGGTAGGTTTTATTATGCTGTTTTCATACATTTATATAATATACTTTTATTGTTTACCTTCCTTACCTTCTCTTCTTTCTCCCTCCCTACCCAGTAGTCCATCTCTACAGTCTCCTTTTTATAATCATATGTTTATTACTGTAGCAATGTTTAGATTCTGCAAGTGTGAGAACAAGATCTTTCTGAGCCTACTTGATTTACAGGATAGTCTTCAGATCCATATTTTTCTGCATATGACATAATTTTATTCTTTATGACTGATGATATACACGTGTGTTTGTGTGTGTGCACGTGTGTGCATGTGTGCCACAGTTTCTTTTTCCAGTTGTTGCTTGGTGGGCACTTAGGCTGGTTCCATAGCTTAGCATTGTAAATAGTACTGTGTACAAGTATGTAAGGGGTTTTCACCATTGTTATTCTGTTATAAAGAAGTTGTGTTTTAAAGCTGCTTCCCCAGATTTCACTACATGTAGTTTCATGGACAGAAAGGGTATTTTATATTTTAGATCATGAACAGTGTTTCCTTGGTGTTAAGGAAGAGGTAGAAAAAGCTAAGTATGTAGTTACATAATATAAGCTAGTAGACCTCAGTGGACTTCAGTTACCCACACACCAGGTAAGGATGCCCATGGCTGGGCCCTGCAGTCCCGTCCCCCCCCCACCCCGCTGCCCAGGCAGCCTCACCAAATTAAAGGAACAGCTGCATGACCCTGCAGGAAAGTTGAGGGGGCCTGGGAACTGGAGATAGGAATCATGCATAGGAGCTGGGCAGCCTCACAAACTCAAGGTGTGGAGCTGAAGCAGATGTCTGTACCCCAAGACTGGCCAGGCAGCCTGTGGGTTGCTGTGTAGCACATCTGAGCGGCGCCCCCTCCACTTGCGTCCCCATCTCCAGGAATGTGACCTCCAGGAGGGATTGCCTGCAGGCCCCAGGACATTGGTGTGTTTTATGGCGGGGATGGCTCACTCCACAACTTTCCCATTGTGAATAATGGGCTCTTATGTGATGGAAGTAAGATGGTTCTGTGATTAATTCATCCTTTATGGTTCTTCCACTCTATCTCATTTGTAAAAATTACGATTGTGCCAAACAAGTTTGTGAGGTTAATCAAGTGCACAGCTTATTTCAAACCACAAGAGAGCCCTATTAAGAATATTTATCTGTTAAATAATTCTTTACTTAATTAAAGAATATTTCATAATGTTTCTTTTAAAAGTAACTGTCATGCTTGTTAAATAGAAATATAAATTGATTGGCAAAATAATTGCATGGTGTTCTAATTGGCATTTCACTTAGTTGTATGGAAATAAATCTTTTAAAAGACGAGAAGAAAATACAGCTTGATCTTTGTATTATTATGAAAGATCTTTTGAGTTTTAAAATGCTGGATTTTTAAGCTCAATGCTGGTGGCTCATACCTGTAATATTACTTAGATCTGAGGATCAAGAGTTGAAGTCAGCCAGGATAGACAAATCTTTGAAACTCTTAACTCCAGTTAACCAGCAAAAAGCCAAGACTGGAGACATGGCTCACGTGGTAGAGAAATAGCTGTGAGAGAAAAATCCAAAGAAATATTGGAAGTGAACTTTACAACTGCGGGGGAAGGGGATCAGGGAGGGGGGTAACAATGTTTGACAGGAATTGTACTCATTTCCCCACCCATGTAACTGTAACCTCTCTGGTCTGAAGAGAAAAGAATCAGAACCTGACTCAGGACTTTTAGGAAGGACTCATCACCCTTTCCCCAAAGGCTTTATGAATGCTGCAGTTCAGTGCTTTCTACTGGCTTTCCATTCTTCCTACCCCAGAGAAAAAGTTCACTTTCTATCACTGTATGTTGGCTTAAGACACATGTATTTATACTGCTGATTGGCTGTTTGACATGTCTGTGGCTGAAAGAAAATATATTGTCTCACCTGACTCTTGTGAAATTCTCCTGGCAGAGGCTAAATAAGTTGTTTCTCTAGAGGGATGGTAGTGTGTCCCAAGTGAGCGGAGGAAACACAGGATCTTTCTGATTTTAGTTTTTTTTTTAAGAATACAGGTTTATTTATTTTTAATTTTTTTTTGGCCAGTCCTGAGCTTTAGCTCAGGGCCTGAGCACTGTCCTTGGGCTTTCTCAAGGCTAAAGTTCTACCACTTGAGCCTCAGCACCACTTCCAGCTTTTTTCTATGTATGTGGTACCGAGGAATCGAACCTGGGTCTTCATGCATGCTAGGCCAGCACTCTACCACTAGGCCAAACTCCCAAACCTTTAATTTAATTTAATTTTTTTTTTTTGCCAGTCCTGGAGCTTAAACTCAGGGCCTGAGCACTGTCCTTGAGCTTTCTCAAGGCTCATGCTCTACCACTTGAACCACAGCACCACTTCCAGCTTTGTGTATGTGGTACCGAGGAATTGAGCCCAGGGCTTCATACATGCTAGGCAAACACTGTAGCACTAGGCCCCATTCCTGGCCCCACAAAGGGATCTTTGTGGCACATGAAAATAGACGGATATTCTCAGATGAGTGTTACTTTTTTTGTTTCTTTACAGAAAGAGAATTTCCTATACTTTTTGCAGTGAAGAATAACAGTCACTTGATGTGAGGGTGCTGCACTCAGTTTTGGGTTGGTGGGTTGTTAGGAACCGTCTGCAGCTGCTGAACATACCTGGGGACAGCTCTGGGTATCGCTCACCCTCTCCTTTCCTCCTCAGTGTACCCTGTGCTGGCTGCTGGGTTCTGGACCAGTAAATTAGACATTCCATGCTAACTGTGACTGTGGCACATTGTACTTGTACCCAGGAAAAGCACTATTTACAATGACTGATCTTCAAGACTCATCTTTTGTGCTTTCTGAGGAAGCCAAATGTTTTGCCTATGTGACTATAATAATGTGTGACAAAGAGTGTGGCCATTTAGGTTATCAGCCTGTTTGCCCCCCAACCCCCAAAAGAAAAGAAAAGGCAGTCAGAATATGAAGGTTACAGAGTTTAAGATTCAGTCCTTTCCCCACTGTCCTCTCTCACCCCCACCCACATCCCCACCACCGTCAAAAAATTCACTCTTTTACTCTGTATTGTTTTTTAAGGAAGCAGCTATATATTTTCAAGGTTTTTTTTTGTTTTGTTTTCATTGGTTTGTTTGAGTTTCTGTATATTATCTTCTTTGTGTGCATATAAGTAATTATCCATATAATTTTTCAGTTAGTGGTATATTTCTACTAAGCATTTTATTCTTATTGAAAGTATGTTCCTTTCCTGGTAAACTTCCCTATAACTTTTCCAAAAAAAGGAATTTTCAGTTAAGAGGTAGCTAGATAGCTTTGTTTATTTATACCTTCCGGACTTGAATTATTTAATTCTCAGTCTACTGAATTTCAAAATCTTAATGGCTTTTTTTTTTTTTTTGCCAGTCCTGGGCTTGAACTCAGGGTCTGGGCACTGACCTTGAGCTTTCTTAAGGCTAGTACTCTACCACTTAAGCATTACATCCAGCTTTTCCTGTATATGTGGAATTGAACCCAGGGCCGTGTGCATGCTAGGCAAGCACTCTACCACTAGACCATACTCCTGGCTCATAAACTTTTTTTTTTTTTTTGGTCGGTCGTGGGGCTTAAACTCTGGCCTGGATGCTGTCCCTAAGCTCTTCAGCTCAAGGTTACTGCCCTATCCCTTGAGCCACAGTGCCACTTCTGGTTTTCTAGTGGTTAATTGGAAATAAGAGTTTCATGGACTTTAGTGCCTGGGCCAGCTTAGAATCATGATCCTCAGATCTCATCTTCCTGAGTATCTAGGATTACAGGCATGAACCACTGTCCCCAAACATAACTTACAAAAATAGTTAGCTTCAAATAGTTGTGCAAAGGAATTTTTTTTATTGAATAAGCTCCCTGGTGCCTTTCTCCATATGTACTGTGAGTATTATGACTGTATTAGCTTACCATTTTTCTACCTTCCTCCCCTTAGCTAGTACTTGTCAGAGACAACATGACAGCCTCCTGATATTTATTTTGTTCAAGTGCTCAAAGGGTGCCACCATGGGATCTCACTCCTGTGCATATCATGGTTTCGTCAGTATGATTGGGCATATATGAATATGGCAGAATATAGCTTTAAATGATTAAAAAGCAGTAATTACAGATGTAGGGTTGGTGATCCAAGTGGTATTTTGCAGAGTGACAGTGGCCGTGTGCTGTGTGGTGTGTAGGGGGAGTACATTGTGGTCTTGCTGTCCTGCTGTTCCTCCTCCTTCCTTCTCCTCAGTCTTGGGGTTTGAATGCAGGCCTGATGCTTCATCATAGGCATAGTGATTCATGCCTATAACCACATCTGTCTGTGAAGTAGGAGCTGTGGCTCGGAGTGCTAGAGATAGAGCCTCTGCTAGGCAGGTGCTTGTTCTACTATGTGGGTCACTCCTTTCTTTCTTTCTTTCTTTCTTTCTTTCTTTCTTTCTTTCTTTCTTTCCTTCCTTCCTTCCTTCCTTCCTTCCTTCCTTCCTTCCTTCCTTCCTTCTTTCTCTTTCTTTCTTTCTTTCTTTCTTTCTTTCTTTCTTTCTTTCTTTCTTTCTTCCTTTCTCTCTTTCTTTTCTTTCTTTCTTTCTTTCTTTCCCCCCCTCCTCTAGGCCTGGACATTGGGCCTGGGTGCTGTCCCTGAGCTCTTCAGCTCAAGGCTACCACCCTACCCCTTGAGCCAAGCCCTACCTCCCCATTTTCTAGAGGTTAATTGGAGATAAGAAGTCTCAGGTCCTTTTGTGCTGCAGCTGGCTCTGAACCTTGATCCTCAGATCTCAGCCTCCTGAGTAGCTAGGATTACAGGTGTGAGTCACCATGCCTGGCTTGCTTTCGCTATTTTTAGAATAAAGTCTTACAGTTATGCCCAGGCTGGCCTGGACTGAGATCCTCCTGTTTATACTTGGATCTAGTAGCAACAAAAACATGCTCTGTCATATCCAACATTTTATTGGTTGAAATGATGTCTCACTAGCTTTCTTTCTTCATGGTCTATCCTTGAACCAATCATCCTGTGGGTATTCATTGGAGGACAAAGTCCCTGCACACAGGACAAGACTTTAAACAGAATGTGTGGTCAGATTTGTGCTATATTGAAAGCAGACAGGGCTGTTGCTTTTTTAGAGTTTGTATGTGCGTGCGTGTGACCACGTGCTTTCCTCTAGTCACCAGGCAGGCCCGCAGAGCCAGGAGAGATTGAGGTGATTATGGCACCTGGTAGTGGGAAGGTGGTAACTGTAGCTGGATCGGGGAGAGACCTGTCTCTAAAGCAGTTCAAGGGTCCGGAAGAGGACTGGAAGTAAGGACGGCCAGGTGCCTTGACCTTCAGAAGAATGTGGGGTTCGCTTTTCCCAGGTCAGTGTCATGAAATATACAGCTAGAGGATGAAGTTAGTTTTCAGTTTCAAAACTGAAACTGCCAAGGTAATTTTTAATTGAATTTAGAAGGAGGTTTTTTTTTTTTTTTTTAAACTTTGTTGTTTGGTAAAATAAATAACAAAGCCAAATGCCTGTGGCTCACACCTGAAATCCTAGCTACTGAGGAGGCTGAGATCTGAGGACTGTGGTTGGAAGCCAGCTTGGGCAGTAAAGTCAATGACACTATCTTTAATTAACCAGCAAAAATGCTGGAAGTAGAGCTATGGCTTAAGTGGTGGAGTGCTAGCCTTGAGCACAAAAGCTCAGGATAGCGCCTAGGGCCTGAGTTCAAACCTCAGGACTGGCATGCATGCATACACACCCGAATGCTCAGGCACGTGTGTGTGTGTGTGTGTGTGTGTGTGTGTGTGTGCAAATGTGCACATGTGTATGTATATACAAATACACACAAGAAACCTGTACTTTTGCTTAGATTAGTGGTATTTGAGAGGTATTAAAAAAGAACATACAGTACGCAGTAGAGGAACAAGGTATGAAAAGTACAGAAATGGTGGGACAGGGCCAGGAGTGTAGCCTAGTGATACAGTTCTTGCCTAGCATACATGAAGCCCTGGGTTCCATTCCTCGGTACCACATACTCAGAAAAGGACGGAAGTGGACTTGTGACTGGAGTGGTAGAGCATTAGCCTTGAACAGTGATTTTAGGCACGATGTTGGAAATGAACTATACAACTTGGGGGTTGAGGGACTGGGTAGGGGAGAAAGTGGGAGAAAATGAGGTAGGGGGTAATATCGTTCAAAAAGAAATGTACTCATTGCCTTATGTAACTAACTCCTTTGAACATCATCTTTACAGTAAAATTTAAATTAAAATAATGGTAATAATTAGAAATAAGTTAGGTAGAGAAACAAGCATGTGAAATAAAGACACAAATTAGTGCTTTCCTCTGACATCTTTTATCTTAATTAGGATCATACACTGAACTTGCAGTTCTGATTATGCAATCATTTTCTTGAGCTGAATTAGCATGTTTTAACATATTTATTCATTAGGTCTTATGTCCACAATAAATTAAACTTTATAGGTAATCAAAACATTATTACATGATATAATTACAGCTATCTGGAATTAGAGTTTAAGAAAGTTACTGCCATGCTCTGTGCAACTGGAATGTCCCCTGATGGCAAGGGTTAATAGCAGTATAAACCGTGTGGTAATGTGCAGTTTAGGCCAGGAAATTTATGGCTGGTAATGTCTGAAGAGCTGACAGCCTCCTGCTGGGTCTCCAGGTGGGTGACTCGTGTGTGTGTGTGTGTGTGTGTGTGTGTGTGTGTGTGTGTGTGTGTGTGTGTCAGTGCTAGTCTTTCATCTACCCCCAAATTGCAGTCAGCGTGGGGCCAAACTGGAGTCAGGTTATTTATTTATTTATTTACGCCAGTCCTGGGTCTTGAACTCAGGGCCTGAGCATTGTCTTTGGGCCTTCTCAAGGCTGGAGCTTTGCCACTTGAGCCACAGCACCACTTCCAGTGTTTTGTTTTTTTTTTTCCTATATATCAAACCCGGGTCTTCATGCATGCTAGGCAAGCACTCTACCAGTAGGCCAAACTCTGGCACCCAGCCCATCCTATGTGTCCTTTTTTTTTTTTGGCATGCAGAGGCACCACATGCCCAGGCCCTGGAGACCATTCACTGAGTGTTGGTTGGTGGCGCAGGTGCAGTGTGAAGCGAAGCAAACGTGCCCTGTGAGACACTTACTCAGCTGCATCTGGGTGGGGACCATGGGGTGTCAACTAAGCTGGCTCCGGCTGCCCTGCCTCGGAATCAGAAGTCTTGCCGTGTCGCAGGCTGGGAATGAGTTCTGAGGAAGGATGTCAGCCTGGTGCCTGGCTCCACAGGCCCCACTGCCAGTGTAGCCAACTCTGTGCTGGGGCACCAGGCCTCAAAGCCCCAACCTCCCCCAGCGTGTTTACTGACACCTGCCACTAAATGTGCTGTGTTCCTCTCAGAAAACAGGCCATGAAACACACGGCCTGTGGATAAATAAGCTTCTGGGCCAAGGTATTTATATATTTATGAATCTTTTTGTAAATCAAGGGAGAAAAGAAACATTTAGGTGGCAAAAAACATACTTTGTTTTATAACTGGATGTATTCAACTTCAGTGCGTGCACAGCAAACCAGGGCCCGCGGTTCCTGCCCTCGCTGCTCCTGTGGGCACCTGCCTCTGATACAGGATCCGCACATTGTGCTCCAGTTGTGTTTACTTATTGTGCAGTGTGGGGTTACTCTTCTGGGAAGTATGGGTAGTCCCGGCCCTGGGCGCCCGGAGAGTCCTTTCTGACCGGGCTGCCATGCTAGCTGGGAGCAGTCCAGGGAAGACTGGAGAACTGTAGGGATGCCCAGTGGAGACTCTGGATACCAGGCTGCCAGTATTCTGTGCCTTGTCATGTGTCTGTGCCTCAGGTGGTCTCTCGTGCCACAGGTGGTCTCGTGTGCCGCAGGTGGTCACGTGAGCCACAGGTGGCTCGGGCCCCATTTCTGGAAGCCTCCTGGAGGAGGCTTCCACACAGTCCTGTGTGACTTTTGCTATGGTTCTCCGCTGTAGCTGGGGCTGCAGTGGCTCCCTTGCTTGCAGGGGACATACTTCAAGACCCCAGAATGTCTGAGATTCCATCTTTCTAGCTGCACATCCATCTGTCCATCCATCCTTCCAGCTTGTATATTTTCCTGCACGTATCTATGA
The DNA here is from genome assembly GCF_031878675.1 of Megascapheus bottae. NCBI lineage: Eukaryota > Metazoa > Chordata > Mammalia > Rodentia > Geomyidae > Megascapheus > Megascapheus bottae. The sequence continues at coordinate 83,047,011 of NC_143513.1, forward strand.
AATTTAGTGTATCAGTTGGAGATGGCAAACGAGTAACCCAATAACTTCTAATTAATGGAAGCGTTGTTGTTGCAGTAAACCATGGTGGAGTTGCATGTGGTCTCTGTGTGGGATACATAGACGTGGTGCTGCATTCCTTGAACCCAGGCCCTGGGACACTGACACTGTTGCCTGATAGCCCTAAGAGAGCCTTGAGTGACTTGCAGAAAGTAGTGCATTCCGTGTAGGTGCTCTGTGCAGCGGGTAGTTCATACCCAGATGGCTGTAAACAGAGCTGCACGGCGGGACATTCCATTTTTCTTCTTGGAACAGCAATTGAAAGCTTATGGATTTTGTGTGGAATTTCCTGATTCAACTAATTCAGGATTTTCCAATGTGATAACTCAAAGTCCAAATGTGTGGTTGAGGCAGCTTGCTCGTAGAAGAGCTATGTGACAAATGAGAAGGGGAGCTGGACAGGAGGTAGAAGGGACAGATGCCAGGGAGAGGCAGAGGGGCAGTGAAGCAGAAGGCTTGTCTTGGTGTTGGGGTGTGGCTACTTCTGATTCTATGTAGAAGTTGCAGCTATGGGCAGGCATCCACACTGGCTGCTCCCCACCCCACCACCCTCCAAGACTTTCTTGCAAAAGAACCCAGGGCTCAGACTGTGCCACAGAGCCTGGTCTGGACATGGCCGGCCTGTGTAACCAGCCTTGGGTCTCAGCTTCTCTATTGGGAAGGTGAGAAATCTGCTTACCTTCTAGGGATGTTGAGAGAATCAAAGAAGATAACAGCAGGTAAAGGGCAACTCTTTACAAAAGCCTTCATGTTGAGATGGCAGGTGTTCCGATAAAGGAGAATAACTCTTGGAGCATCTGTGTAAGAAGTGGCTGCGGATGTAAAAAGTATGTGCTTCTGAGACAGTAAGAAAACATTTGTAGCCACAGGAGAAAGAACAGCTGATCTGTAAGTGCACAGATCAGAGACTCTGAGGGTCAAAGCCAGGTGGGGCCACGTCTCGAGTGGCTGGGCAAGTGTCTGTGGAGGATGGAGGACTTAAGCAAGACAACTTTTCTAAGTTAGGAGAGAAAATCAAGCAAGCCCAGGCACTCACTGCATCCCATCTGGTAGTGAGTCGGTCTGAGAACAGTGGCCAACGACAGGGGAAGGGTGTTCTGCAGACTAGATGGGAGGGTGCACGAGGGCTAGTTGGAGAGGCTGGAGCATGCGCTCAGCCAGGCGAGCATTGTACAGTATGCTCTCAGAAATGGTAATTAGTGATAGCAGTTGGGTTTTGTAACTTTTTCTTTTATGCAGTTCCAACAATTAACAAGTATTATTACAATTATGCATTGCTGTGGGCAGAGGCTTCAGGCAAGAGGAGGCCTATTTAGTGTTACTATTGCCTTTTAGCTTTTAACAAGAAATCAATTTATTTGAACCTATTAGGCCATTAGTGCATGTTGTATATTCCCCGTTTATCCCTTAAACTTTCTCCCACCTCCACAGTCTTTGAGGAGGAGACGTGGAGGAAGCAGGGCCACAAACTCTGTACTTGATGGTATTTCTTTTCCTCCACCCCCAAGAGCCTTTCTAGTTGAAACATTAGAATCCCTCAAGGCTTTTAGATTCTGGGATAGAGCATGAACTTTGTGAATTCCTTATTCTGTTGGTGAATGGTTTCGCTGAGCCTCTGTTGGTTGATTGGCATGGATTTCAGGGTGACCCCGTGACTGGGAAAGCTGATGGAGATGAGGGAGCACTTTCTAAAACAGCAAATGAGCAAATGACGATTCACGGCACCAGTGACAATTTTAGTGTCTACAGTGCAGGTAGTTTGGTTAAATACTAGTTAGTATGTTATGGAGAGGGTATTTTGAGGTTGTGATTATAATTTTAAGTGTAGAAGATGACCTTCTACTGGCTAGGTGGGCTTTGCTCAACCAGCTGAAAGCCTGAGAAGCAACAATTGCCATTTCCTGGGAGGAGAGCTTCTTTCTTCAGGACTTCCCCATGGAACCCTCCCTTCCCTGGCTTCCAGGCTGCTGCACGCTGCCTAGTGCAGGCTGGCCCCACGCTCCCTTAGTCTTTCCATAGACAGATCTCCTGAGGCCTCTGGAGGACTGGGTTCCCTGCAGCCAGGCCTGGGGCTGCTGGCCATGATCAGTGGGCATCAATTTGAGAGAAAGCCTGTTTGCTCCTCTAGTTCTAGGCGTTTTCTCTGTTAATCAGACTAATTGTCATTCGAGTTAATTCTTTAACACGTTCTTGTGGGCTTCAATGCCAAAGAGCTGCCTGGAGCATTCCAGGAATAACTAGGGATGGTATGGAGCAGGAAACAGACCTGCGTGGGGGAGCCTGTGGGGCTGGGGGGGGGGTAGCTGGCCAAACTAGAGGCATGCCCTCACCCTGGGAGGGAGCCCACTTGCCCCATGCTTGTGTTTTGAGCCCTAGGAGTCATCTGTGCGATGTCTTTGAGGTCATGCAGAGAAAGACAAGGCAGTGGAGTAGAGAAGATAATAGCCTGTTCCCTCCTGCCACCCCCCCCCCCGGTCATCTGCTCTGTGGTTCTGTGTGGGGTCTGCAGCACATGTATCACTGCTCCTAGTATGTGCCAACCTCGTGGGATGGGGCTGGTGACTGCTGGGAGGCAGGAGTGGGCAGCCTCCACCATGAGAGGAAAGGAAGAATGGGAAGGACTTAGGGACCTGGAAATTAGGTGGTGTCTCTGGAGTGGAGAGGGTGAGTCTGCCGGCTGGGGGAGACAAGCCAATGCCCAGCAGGAGACTATGCACCCTAGGTGGAGAAGGGGTGGAAACGTGTGTATGCTTCCCCTGGGATCCCCTCTGGACACCGGACAACCCTGTCTGGCTTTGGTTACTGTTTCCTGGCTCGCCTGTTCCACAGGTGGACAGCAGAGGGCGCCCGGCCTCCGTCACTTGACTGGTCCAGCACAGACTGGGTGGAGGAGCATGTTGAAGGGGCTGAGAGGTAAGATTTAAGCTGGTGTGTGTGTGTGTGTGTGTGTGTGTGTGTGTGTGTGTGTGTGTGTGTGTGTGTGTGTGTGTGGTAGTCAGCAGTCACCTTCTCACATGACTTTCAAGCCTCTTTTCCAGGCACAGTGGTGACATGGGGAAGCAAGCTGTTTTGTGGTTGATCTGTGGGTGAATCACACACAGCACCCTTGAACTCTTTGGAACCCGAGCCCAGGGCCAAGGGTGGGCATCATACGGGGTGCCCGCAGCCCACAGCTGTCTACAACAGGACTGAGGGTTAGCTCCAAATGGCTGGAGCCATGCCGAGGCTTGAGGTCTGTTACTCACTGAGATCTTCCCAGAGCCTGGGGAGTGGCCCTCCCTCCTCTCTCTCCCTTCCTCCTCTCTCTCTCCCTCCCTCCCTCCCTCCCTCCCTGCAGCATCTCCCCTCTGATGCCAGCATTTCAGAATCAATAAACTGGAGGTGGAGGTGGTGGCTGTACACCACTTGTGGAGATGGGGAGAAAGCTAGGGACCATCTTTGCAGCAATTCAACCCAAGGACTGGGGTTCGTGGCAGGACAGGGTGGTGTTGGGAGACTGGAGCACTCATTGTGGGAGTGGCACAGGTGTGGGTGGTGGGTCTGAGCTGCGATGGCATTAGAATGGGTCATGAGAGGTGTGGTGGGTGGTATGGGGCTCACTTAGTCCCCCCTGGGCGTTACGTAGCAGCATCTCAGGCACTGGGTTGGAGACCTTGCAGGGTTGCTTAGCTGCAGTTGGATTCTCATAAAGGTGTTCTACGCAGTGGGGTTTCCACGCTTTTGTGGGTGGTGTGAGTGAATGATGGGATGAAAAGTGTCGCACAGCCGCCTTGTCTCTTGCAGGTGGGCACACGGGTGTTGGGTGAGGGATGAGAGATGGCATGGTTGCATAGTGATGTCTTTGGTTGCATGGCTGTCCTGGCTGTCATCAGACTGGACACCCTGAGGTCTCAGCAGGTGTGACCATGGGGTCAGCCATGGGAAGGGTCAGCAGAGTTCTGCTGTCCGTGAGTGCTCTGGGACACTCTGTCAAGATACACTGGATCTTTTGGCCCATCAGGCACTGGGCCACTCGTCCTCATGGTGGAGGCCAGAGGCCAAAAGGAGTGTGGTTTACTACTGAACCTCGAGCCTGGGTCCTGAGTGTGTTATACTCCCTGGCTGTGTGCTGAGCTAGATCAGTTACCAGGCCCAGAAGGCTGTGGGGAGGGGTGAGTGGGGCGGAGGCAGCTGGTCTTGTGTGGCCTTCTTCCTGTCTGCTCACTAGCCCATGCTATGGCTTGGTGTGTCCATTGGGGGCCTTCTTCCTGCTCCTTCTCAGCCATACCTCCTGCTCTGGCTCTACAGTTCTGTTCACCCCACATTCTTGGCCCTGGCTTTGTATTGTAAAATGCATGCCTGGATTCCCAGAAACCCTGCCCTTACCTGGTGCCACCCACCCACTGACTGGACCTGTTGGTCAGAACCTGATGGCTGACCACCCACTTAGCAACAGTTGGTTTGTCAGGCGTGGAGTCTACAGATGTGAGGCTTGCTTTTCAGGAGTCTAAGGTCCTGTACAAAGGGTGCTGGCATGAACCAGGCTGGCTGTTTTGTCTGTAAGTGCTGAGATTTCTGAGAAGAAAGGAGAGTGAAAACATGGAGTGTGGCTGGACTTTGAGCAGCCTGTTGCAATGGTTGAGGTATGTATAGTCTGGTTCAGAACCTGGCAGGGCTCAGTTTGAGGGTAGGGAAGTCCTCCCTGGCGTGGCAGTATAGAAAGCACACACTCTGTCATTTTTAACCAGGGGGGAGCTGAGAACAACTGCTCAGATGCTTGTCTGAGATGCTTTCCAGAGCGGATGCCTATGTGTAAATGTGGTTGTGCGCTAGGCACAGAGGCTCTGGAGACATGGCTTCTCTTGGGACTTCAAGGCCTTCCTGAACTGTAGGATGCATCGGAGGCCTAGCCTGCCAGACATAACCTTGTGGACCCAGTAAGACACACAGCAACCAGGGTGTCCTCCCTGCAGCTTTCCCAGGTCCAGCCGGAACGTCAGTCGCTCTGCACGCCAGGACACTGCACTCGCCCTCAATAGATTATGGACTGTAACAACAGACCTCTGTTCATTCAGTTTGCTTTCATCCAGGTCTAGATTATTTTTTTCAAGAAAATTTGAAGGTTTAATGATCAGTAAACTCAATGTGGCCTGAAAAATTTCTGACACACAGAAATTTAAATTTACAACCCCAAAGAACAAATGTTTTGGACATAAAAAAGGTGTGTGATTCAATTGTAGCTCTTTCCAAAGCTCAACTAGTCTGCATTGGGTTTCAGGCCTGAGCACCAGAAGACGTGATGGGTGTGTCCTCATGGTTTGATGTCCCATGCAGAGAAGTCGGCGTGACTTTCCACGATGCTCTCCATCCCAGACCGGCAGCCTCTCCTTAGAAACTGGAGACACGAGAGTTCTTGTTACCGAAGGTGCCACAGCTGGCAGAGGCCGAGGGCAGCCCAGGGACCGTGCTGCCCTGTTTGGCTTGGCACTTGGAGATAAGAGGCTGTGGGGTTGATCTGTGGGCCACAGAGGAAAACTGATCTCCTGGAGACGTGGGAGAAGAAGCCATTTCTCGGTTAACTCCAAGGAACAAAAAAGTATCTTATTCTACGTTGCAAGACATTTGGAGTTCGTGGATAATTGGAATTTAAAGATGAGTGAGAGCTGAGTCCTCCTTGGGGAGGAGGGAGGAGGGTATTCCATGTACCACAGCAGACGGCCCCCATCTGTCAGTCCTCCATGGTGTCCCCAGAGTCCCTCTGGCTCTGTGAAGACCTGAAGTTGGAGAGCATTCATCGCCCCACCTCAAATTCTCTGGTATCATTGCTGCCTCAGCCACTGCCCATGCTGAGCTGAGGGGACAGCTCTGATGTCCCCTTTCTTCCTCCCCCCTACTCAAGCGCCCACAGCAGCTCCCCAGCGCGGGAGCGTGGGCTTTCCAAAGCAGGCAGCTGTGATCGCAGCAGCAGCGCCCAGGGCAGCCGAGCCTGCCTGCAGGGCTTAGCCTTAAAGACTTGCAGGGTTGCAGGTTTCTGGGTGGTGCTGGAGGAAGAGGCCAAGACTCAGAGACTGTCAGAGGGGAGCGAGCACCACCCCAGGTGGGGATGGAGGGAGAGGATGCAGGCTGGGGTGGCCTGGGGGAGCCTGCCCACACTGCTGACTTTGCCCTGAGCCTGCGAGGCCACGGGAGGAGTTTACACGGTCGAGGAGTATGGCATCCTTTTATGAGAAGACCACTGTGGGCAGGAGAGTCTGTATTCCAGGGTGTGAGGACCAGGTCCACAGAGGGCTGGAATTCTAGGTCTGCTCTCTGCCTCTCCCAAGGCCCCTTCAGCTATTAGAGGTGCCTGGGATTTTCCTCCCATGACCGCCTGCTTCCCCTCTTCCAGAGCAGTTTCCCAACGAGAATCTGAGCCTCCTTGATCTGTCTTTGGAGACAGCATGAAGGGGTGGTGTGCTCTCCGGCCACAACCCACGTGTGGAGGCGTCTCACCTGTTGGAACAGCCCAGCACCAGGTCAGGGCTGGAACAAACTGTCCTGACCTCCTGTGCTGCCCAGCCTGCCCACATGGTGGGAGCCTCCAGGCGTCTGCTCTGACCTGGAGCCCTGGGCAGGCTGAGGCATTCCCCACATTCCATCAATCAACATGTGTGTGTCATGGGAAGCAAGGACAACTTCCTTTTGTGTTTTTGGAATCCAAAGGGTCTACGTGCAAGGCCCTGAGTTCAAACCCCAATACCATTACCAACAGATAAACATTCACATAGGTATGCATATATATATGTACATATACACATATGTATATGGAGAAAGAAGGATGGATGGACAGATGGACAGAGACAGGGAGGCAATGGCACTTTGGCTTGGATTCTTGCCTCCAGAGTTTCTGTTCATGGTAAAGTTTCTGTTCGGGCATTCACTCACAGAAGCTCAGAATAGGCTGAGAAAGAGAGTGGCTGTGGGGAGGCTTTGGTTTCGTTCTGAGGGGCAGATGGTATTGGGGACTGAGTTCCAGGGAAAGGAGCTGTGCTGTTGATGCCACATGTTGAGATGTGTCTCTGCTTGTCACACACACACACACACACACACACACACACACACACACACACACACACACACACACACACTTCCTTCCGGTGCCAGCCCTAGCTGGTGTCCAGTGAGGACCTGGTTCCATCCTGGGCACCTTTCCCCTGGGATTGGGGCTTCCTGTGAGAGAGGGAAATGATGGGGTGGCCTTAGGAATATGTTTACAAATTTCCCTTTGCAGTTTGGAAACCATCTGTCTGTGTTACTTGGACTGTTTTTTAAAAATTAAATTACCTGTCCAAACATTCTAGTTTAGAGCTGCAGATGGTGTTTGAGTTTCAAGCTGTTTTTCTGGATGATTTAGTTAGTGCTGGATCACAGGGACTAGCTGTAGCCCACCAGGGCCCAGCCTGAGCCACACACGTGAACCAGGCCAGCCATGTTTTCCTGGCTTCTCCACACCTTGCCCCTCCCCCGCCCTCACAAGGAGGTGCCCAGGCTCTGAGTTTCTGACTGGACCAGACTCTGCTTGGCAGCTCCCAAATAAGACAACATCACAGCTCCCTTGCAGAGCTACATGCTTCTAGAGTTTTCTATTGGAAATCTTGGAGAGTATCTCTAAGAACAGCATCTCGGCCCAGGGCCTCCTTTGCCTCATCCTTCCCTCTTTCTCCACAAAGAGCCAGGTGAACGGTAACTGTGCTTCTGGCTGGGTTGTGAGTTGATTGGCGAGTTGAAGTACCATCAGCATCTTTCCATCTATACTGGAGGGGCTTCTGAGACCCCAGGTCTCACACTGCACCCCTTTCCTCTGCATTTGCTGTTTCGTTGATGTTTCTCGAGCTGGCTGCCAGCTTCTCCAGGTCTCAGTCATTCTAGCCGCTTGTAGTGCTGGGAAGGGATATGGAGACATAGGGGGCAGAAGGGGGAGGACCTGCCCTATGGGTAGTGGGGGTGGGGCTGACAGGTCTGGAGGAGGGGCAGGAGGACAGTTAGATGTTTGTGGCTCATGGTGGCGGTGGGGTGTGGCGCAGGCAGCATGTGGTCAGCTGGTGGCCATGGGAGTGTTTTGCAGGGGACTGTGGGAGTGGAGAGCAGATGTGGGAGGGGTAGGGAGTGGGAAGTCTTGCTGTCCTCTTCCTCTGTGTGAATGCTGGGCCAGGCACTAGAGAGTACTACGCTCGCTGTTCTGGACCAGGAGAACGTGTGGCTGGAAGGATGGGGCTCAGGATTTGATGGTCTTGGCCTGGGAGAGCCAGCGTGTTTTGCAGGAGGAGTTGGGTGCTAGTGCAGGTGTTAGAGTGTCTGGGGAGGTGACATCTGAGCCAAAGATTCAGGCCACCACTCAGCAAGACAGTCCAGACGAGAGTTCCTGTCCCCAGGAGTGAGAGGAAAGACGGGACCTGGCCATCAGACCTCTGTGCTCAGGCGCCTCCTGGCTGGTACCTCCCAGCCTGTCCTATCTTCTGCCCTGCTTCCCCCACTTTTCAGGGCAACATCAGTGGACAGTTGGCCAGCCTGAGAGTTACAGACAGCCCTGACCTTCCAAGGGTGGTGTGGTGACAAACAGGACTTCTGTGAGTTGGCCCAGTCTGGAAGCTGGCTTTGGTGACTTTGCCTCGGGTGCTATGGCAGTGACCACAGGTCTTCTGGTGGCTGTAGCTATCACATAGGATCCAGGCCACCGGGACCCCTGGCCAGTTTGCATGTGAGGTAGGAGGCAGCGCTGCCGGGCAACCCAGGCCTCGTGGTTATCGTGACAGGCATATTACTAGACACCCAGGCGCGTCAGACAGACTCTCCCATGGAAACTAACACAGCCCAGCCCTTCACTGACATGCCCGTCTCCCTCCACTGTCTGCAGCGATTAGGCAGTCATCATGAATGCTAAGACCATAGTCAGCACGTGGCTCTCCGCTGCAGACACCAGCATTCTCGAGAGAGACCATGTTCAAACTCCCCTTTTTTCCCTTAGGACTCTTTTTTGCCTGTCCTGGGGCTTGATAGTGCTCAGGCACTGTCCTTGGGCTTTCTCAAGGGTAGAGCTCTACCATTTGAGCCACTGCACCACTTCTGGCCTTTTCTGGGTATGTGGTATCAAGGAATCAAACCCAGGGTTTCGTGCATGCTAGGCAAGCGCTCTACCATTAGGCCACGCTCCTGGCCCCCAAGTGTTCTTTTTTACCAGTCAGAAGATCTTTGTGGGCAATTTCATCTCTTCTGTGACTCACGCCCTTCCTCTGCAAAATGGAGCTCATCATGGTAATTCTGGCTTTATAAAACTACGGTAAGAACTGATGAGTTTACATGTTGAATAATTCCTGTGTCACTGTAAGTGCTCTATAAACTCAAGAAGAGGTAAAGAAATACAGGTGCAACATCCTTTAGGATCGTAGGCTCATTGTTGGAGAATCTGAGGCTGGTGATGGGTAGTGGGTGAAGGGAAAAGGGACAGAACAAGAAGCAGAAGCAGAGGAGCGTCACGAGCCATGAGGGCAGTGCTGCCATCATCAAGATGCTGTGATAATATCATTGACACAGCCCAATGACACCAAGATAGTAGATGATACCATGGAGCCACACAACCATGCATCCACGTCATCAGCGTTGCACGATAACATCACAAGTAAGTGTGACGACACTGCGATACCATCGAGACATCATGGCAATACTGAGATATCATTAAGACGGCATTCCATTGCCATTATGGTATCATCAAGATAGCATGATGACACTGTGGTGACATCATCAAGACTGGTGCTGGAGAGAAAGAGAGCATGTTGTTTCCCAACGCTTCAAGCTCTACCATGTGCCCAAGCTTGATGGCTGCCAGGTGAAGATGGGATGTGTCTTCTCTTGGCATGACTTCAAGGCCTCCCGTGATCTCTCTCCGTGCTCCTGTGCCTCCATAAGATCAGGTGGCATGGGAAGAAGCTTTCGGTAGGACTGTAGCACTAGGGCCTCCCGGGACTTTCAGACTCCTGTCTGGCCAAGACCAGAGGAAACAGGTGATACTGCACAGCATGGGCAAAGACAAAGGCCCAGACACCAAGGAAACAGGAGGGACATAACGTGGACATTCGGGGGACCTGCTGTGTTGCTGCGCGCCTGGCTCATGGTGCACTGACACTGCAGGCACCAGACCAGAGAGTTCTGAGGCTTAAGTGAAAACCACCGGTGAAAGAAGGTTGCTGATACTGTGGGACTGAGATGCCATCACCAGGTCCTGTGCAAGGCACATGTCCTGGAAGCATGGACTCCCCAGACCCTCTTGTGTGATCCCTCCAACTGCCACTTCAGCCTCTCCTGCTTAGTTGATGGTAGAAAAGATCCAGACTGATACTCAAAGATGTTTTATGAGCTAGCAAGACAATTCAGTTTTTATAAGGGTAACTTTTACTTATGAGACATAGTTAGGTCAAAGTTACTGACAATTATAACAAGGTTGGCAAGTAAATTCAATTTTCTAGGGCAAACATTGTTCTTAACTCTAAGGGAATAGACATGACATTTTTGTAACCAATACTCTGCTGCGTACCATTTCTTATAACAAACAATAGAATCTTGAGTTAATATAGATTTAAAGGTTATAGGCAGGTAATGAGGAGACATACTCTGAGGATGGCGCTGTGTGTCGGAGCTTCTGCAGCCATAGCAGACCTGAACTATTCTTACAGCTTCATCTGGGCACTCGTGGCTCATTCCTATAATCCTAGCTACTCAGGTGACTGAGATCTGAAGATCACAGTTCAAAGTCAACCTGGGCAGGAAGTCTATGTAGTTTTTGTCTCCAACTGAGCAGCAAAAATCTGCAAGTGGAGCTATGACTCAAGTAGTAGAGTGCCAACCTTGAATGAAAAAGCCAAGTGAGACATGGGATTCTGAGTTCAAGATACAGTACTGGTACACAACCAAAATTAAACCAACTTACTGCCACAGTGAGTCAGTACTGATATAGCATGAATGGTCTGTCTGCAAGGAACAAACAGGACAACGTGGCACTAACATGCAGAAGTCACGTTTTTTCCAGAGAATTTCCTTACCATACAAACCATGAGTAAAAGAGCAAATACACTTCAAAGTACACAGAGGAAAGGTAAAAACTAAGGGGGTGGAGAAGGGAAATGGCGACAAAAACATGAGAAGGGGTATCAATGTGTGAGAAGTACTGCACCTACTACCTGACAAATGTAACTAACCCCTCTATAAATTACCCCGACAAAAAAAAGATAAACTTGAGCGCCTACTAAAGTAAAAAATAAATAAATAAAAACTAAAGATAGGATTCTAGACATAAGGATGGAAATCAATGACATGGACAACAGATATGCAGTAAAGGAAAAGTAGAGACTGATAGTTGGTTCTTGGAGACATTGTCAGAAATGACGTGTCTCTGATGGTGGAGTTAAAGTGTTTACCTGTGGTCCCCAGTCAGCAGAAGCCCTGGGACCTCTGACTTCAGGCCCATGCCTTCAGACTTGCACACTGGGGCCTGAGCAAGCATCCCGTGTGAACTCATGGCCGTCACTGAGAGTCTCGTCCCTCCAGGGACTGGGAAGTTTGGAACGAAAGTTTGGCTTTTGAAAAGTTATCAAAGAACAATCCACTGACAGCCAAGCCAGCATGCATCAGGCACACCGCGGAGGGCTCAGAGGGTCTGTTTTCTTCTTCCCCACCCTCCACACAGGGGTGACTGTTCCAGCCAGAGGTGCTTCTGGCCAGCGGGGACAGGGAGAAGCGACACGTGTCCTCTGGAAAGACTCCAGACGTCATCATTTGTACTGTCAGGGCCCAAGGACAGGGCTTGCTGGAGAACCCAGGAGAGGCTTCTCAGTGCTGGTGCCGTGTATTTCAGAGGAGCATGGATAAGGGTTCGGTACACAGCATGTCACCAAATGGGAGGTGGCTCTGCAGTGCCATGTGCCTCTGGGCTCTCTGTGGCGGGGTTTTGAAGCTGTTCTCATCTGCCCGGCTGCTTGTACACCCAGTAAGGGCCCAGCGGGGCCCTGCCAGTGTGGACCTGGGGAACAGAGGTGCCAGAGGACACTGTCGGTGTGCAAGGGCTTTGTGAGGGACTGTAAGGTTAGACTGGCCGATGAGTGGAGCCACCCAGGAATGAAAACGTCAAGGCTGCTTGACGCAGAGTCACTGGGAGCTGCTGAGCCGGCAGGTTTGGTGAGGGCATTCTCCTCTGTCATTATTCATAGCAGGCTCTATATTTTCCTGGCTGCACTGCTTCTGGCAAGATGAAGTGCATTTCTGACACACAGAATTTTCCAATAAAGATTTCATTGTCTCATTCCCCTGTGAGGAGTGATAAGTGAACTTGATATTTCTCTGTTCAACCTTCATCAATAAATTTTTTTTTCTGGTTGGGTTGTTCCTGTTGATTCTTAATGAAGTGGCATTTTATGAGGTGCCATTCAGTCTTAAACTTTGGAAAGAGTCAGGGATACATGACATGTTAAAGTGGATGCATTAAATGTCAGAATATGTATTAATGGCCATATGCATGCAGAATACGAAGAAGTAAACACACAGCGATCGGGGATTTAGTACACCTCATCCGGAAGAGGCTCTGTCACACATTAAAGCATAATTACAGGCTGGAGGTGAAAATAGATCACTGGCTAAAGCAGATTCATCAGCCCGACTCCAGTATATCACCTGCAGAACCAGGTAGGTGCCGGCTGCTCTGACGTATTGCCATCTCACGACACAGGGTGATGGATTTAGATCTAGAGCACCAATACCCTAAATCAATGGACACTCCCCGACTGAAATACGTTGTCTCCAGTGAAAACTATTTTTGTGATGAAGCACACCAACGGAAGATCAACTCTTCTGTGAGCTGCTGCACCCGGGACTGCCCGGCCGGCAGGGCCTCCCTGGACAGTGAGGGAAGCAGCCCTGAATTTGAAGACAGGAGGCCACTGTACAGGGGCAGATTTTACTGCATACTTTGTACACACCCTGGGACACCTTCTTTCGTCTTCTGACATTAATGGCATGGGGATGGGCAGAAGAGTGCCTTACTTGTGCCTCTCCAAAATGGCTCCGAGAGCTTCCTTCTTTTTTTTGTTTTTGTTTTTGTGGGTCATGGGGCTTGAACTCTGGGCCTAGGTGCGGTCCCTGAGCTCTTCATCTCAATGCTACCGCCCTACCCTTTGAGTCACAACCCCTCTTTCCCTCTTGTAGTGATTAACTGGAGATAAGAGTCTCACAATCTTTAGTGTGTTTAGTGCCCGGGCTGGCTTTGAACCTTGATCCTCAGATCTCAGCCCCCTAAGTAGCTAGGATGACAGGCGAGAGCCACCGCACCTGGCAAGAGAGCTTCCTTCTCCCCCAAGTTCTTCTAGGGGGAATCCTGTGTGTGTGCGCGCGTGTGCGTGTGTGTGCGTGTGTGCGCGTGCACGCGCGCATGGGATGTGAGTATCTGTGTGTCTGGCTACTTCAGATGTGATTGGCTTCATGTTGTACATCTGGGTAGACAGTCTGGCGAGACTGGAACTGAGGAACGTGGATACTTGGGAGTAGAAGATCAGGGGTGGAGACCAGGGCTGCAGGGCCTCTTAGGTTTTGTTTGTAAGTGAGTGAACTGTGTAGCACACAGGGTTGCAGCTTGGCCATGGGCTGGCTTGTTTGCGGAGAACCAGGCTGTCAGGGTCCTCAGGCCAGTTGAGAGGCCATGGCGCCCCTTGAGCCTTCAGAATGAACCCAGTGTGCACCTCCTGTGAGGACCCGAGCTCCAGGTGCAGGTGAGTCAGCGCGGGCCGCCGGCCAGGCCGCAGCAGGTGAGCTCGCCAGCAGGTGTTTGTGGAATCCGGAGCCCTGGCCAGGGAAAACTGTCTGTGGTGGATAACCTACAGCCGGCTCTAATTGCAGGTCAGAAGGAGGATGAACACACAGGAAGGAGGCGACGACCTCATGGAGACGACAGGAGAGTCTGTGCGAACTTCATTGGTCCCTGAGATGAAAGAAAGCCACGCAGATCACGGCGGCCATGCAAGGGGGGGTTTCCAATTCACACCTCGTCGCCACTGTAAAGAGGAGACGGCAGCAGTGCACACGTAAAGTACTGACATTGAAACGAGGTGTTCACGGTTAGAACTCAGTTACAATGGTTATTGCTCTCTGGTCCCTTTCATTTTCTTCCTCTTCTTCCCTTATCCTCCTCCTGTCCCTCCTCTTTTCTGCCTTCCCATCCCTTCCTTCCCTTCTGGGTCCCTCCTTTGCCTCAACCTCATCTTTATTCGTCCCTCGCTGAGGGAATGATTGCTGGCGTGAGTGGTTAGAAGTCAGGAGGTGTCCCAAAGAGACCAGCTTCTCCTGCCCTGTTACCGAGGACGCAGTGCCTTCTCACATCCAGAGTGGTGGGCACTCTTGACGTGCCTAGTGCTTGGAAAAGGCAGAGAGAATGTGTGGCCTCAGGCCAGGAGTTCTGCATGGAAAGGGCCCCTCACGCACCCTTCCCTGGGTGGTAACTGAAAAGTGAAGCCATGTTCAAGACTTGGTCACTTCTGTCCCTTCCGCTCTTTCCCAGATAAACACTCAGTGGCAGGAGAGGTCGTTGGAGCCAGTGAGCCACTACTGACGGGGGACTGCTCACCCAGGTCCGTGCTTCTCGGGGCCAGCAGCCCTGGTGATGGTCAATGTGGGAGCTGGACACGGTGTGGTGGACGCATCTGGGACAGTGACGCACGGGACGGGCTCACTGCCCTTGGAGTTCTCTCCTCCGTCAGGTCCTCTCTCCCTCGCTGGCCCCAGCACCAAGGATTTAGGCTTACTGCCTCCAGGGCTCGCACAGTGGGAATGAGTCTGCAGCCTTTGCAGAGAGGCCTCTTGGACTTGGCAATAAAGCTCGAAGAGCATCCTCCATGCCATGGCTTGACAGCTTCTTTCCTTTTTAGCACTGAATAATGGATGTGCCATTTGCTTGGATGTACAGTGTAGCTATCCATTCACCCTCTGAAAGAAGTCATCTTTGCCCCCTACTTTTGCTGTTTTTGTGTAAATCGATGTCAATTTCTGGATATAAAATCTGAGTCCATCTGGGCAAATCCTAAGCTGTCTGATCGCAGGATCACATGGAAAGTCTGTCCAGAGTCGTGGGAAGCTGCTGAGCTGTGTTCTGCCCTCCAGTTCCCCAGGGAGGAGCGAGCTCCTCGGTTCTGGATTCCAAGCTGCCAGGATCCAGGGGTGCAGGGTGCAGGCCTTGTTGCCAAGGGTGTTGAATGGACTTTCCATGAGGTTCTTTTCATCTTGCCACCTGTCCTGGCTGCCCATGTCCCTGCTGTCCCCTGCTCCCGGGTGCCTCATCCAGTCACGCTGCCTGTCTTGTAGACCCACACTGCATTTCCTCATAGCTGGGGATGGAGGACCTACAGGATCCTCAGCCTTGTGGGCCTGGAGCACATGGCTCTCATTAGCCCCACCCCAGCAGTGCCTCCTCAGATGGCCTTGGAGGCTGAGGGGAATGTGACACGCTCAAGGTCACACAGCCAAGCGAGAGAGTGGCTGAGCCTGGATGACCCTGTCCCAAGAGAAGCACCTCTCTTTGTTGTGTTGGAGAGATGGTGACATGGAACCCTCCTCCACTGCTGCTTCTTCTGTGGCTCTCATGGTGGTGGCACTGTCCCTTCAGGCCTGTGATGGGTGTTTGGAGAATGTCCGGACACATTGGAGCCCGTGTTGGCCGAGGGTTCTGTCCTGGAGTTCTGAGTTCCTTTTGTCTGGCGGCTTTCTCCTTTCCACTTGGCTTTTGAAGGTCAGTGAGTAGCCGATTGCTAAGGTCCTGCTTGGTGATATTTTATCAAGGCTGTGCATGGATCTCTCTCTGGACCTGTCACATTGTTCTTTCTACTTTAAGGTAGACAGCACATTCCGGAAAGGTACATATATTCTTTTCCAATTGATTTCTTGTCAAGTCTAACAAGATCAATCAAATCATATGGCCAATAAAACTGATTTAGTGTTCATAAAATTCTGTGACATCTCCTATGTGCTGAGGATGAATGACAAAGAGGCAGAACTTCCCTGTGACTCTTCCCCTCTTGGTCACGCCATGTTGTATCTGCGTGCTGCCTGCTGGAAGGGGATGGAGCCAGCGGGGAGGCCCAGGCCAGGTATTCTTCCATGCTCACTGAAGGCTGGGGAGACTGGATTCCTGAGCTAGCAGGCAGCGGGGCCATCGGACATGGGGCTAACTGAAATGTCCTGGAGACATGGAACAGGAAGCAGTGCTACACTTCCCATTGGGAAGTTCTGCTCTTCCCACACCCCAGCCCCCAAGAGGCATTTGTGCAGCAGAATTAGGCTGTGTCTCTTGGCCCCTGGTGCCTCCTGGTCCCTGGTGCCTCCTGGCCCCTGGCGCTTTCTGGTCCCTGGTGCCTCCTGACCATTGGTGCTAGTCGAGAATGAGTGCTGCATACAGCATAGGCCAAGACAGATCCCCTCGGGATGTGAAGACAGCCTAGAGCATAGGACAGAGAAGACCCCATGCCAGTAGCTTGTCTGTAGGTCACCAGGACTTTTTGTCCTGGGTCCTGGAGATGTCCCTGCCCCCATTTTTCTAGGTTTATGTTTGTGGAGAGTGTGTTCCCAACGCCTTATAACAAGTGCATCATTTCCAGAGACAGCCTTCTTGTCCATCTGCCTTACCAACACCCCAAGATGTGGAGGGCTCTTTCTTTGAAGGTGATAAAAGGTGTTTCTTTGGGGGATGATCCTCCAGTTCTTCCAGAATTCAGCCTCAAGATTGTGGGTCATATGGGAGAGCTCCTGTGCATGGCACTGGTAAAAGTTTTGAATGTTTTGGGGCCAGTGGTGGGGCTTGAACTCAGAGCTTGGGCACTGTTCCCGAGCTCTTTTGCTCAAGGATGTTACTCTACCACTTTGAGTTACACCACCATTTCTGGCTTTTTTGGTGGTTAATTGGAGATAAGCAACTCATAGATTTTCTTGCCTGGGCTGGCTTTGAACTTCAATCCTCAGATCTCAGCCTCCTGAGTATTTAGGATTATAGGTGTGAGCTACCAGTGTCTGGCTTGAGTGTTTTCAGTTGCTTGTTTTTGGGTGGTTGTGTAGATGCCAGTTTATCCCAGCATTTCTAGACCCTGAGTGCTTCTGGCCTGTAGCTCTAGATGGATCCTAACCTTTCTACTTCACCGAGAGGCGTGACGACTTCTCTAAGGCTACATGTGCAGCGTTCCCACAGCAGGGGATGGAGTGGAGACGATCCTGAATGTGGACGTGGTGTGCTGGGCCGGTGCAGGAGTCTGCACAGTTCAGAGTCCCCACAGGAGCCCAGTTTAGTGCTGGAGGTACAGAAGGGGGCAGGCACAGTCTTCCTCTGGTCGGCTCACAGCCCAGTGGAGAGAGACAGCAGACAGCCCTTCATTATATTGCGTTGCTATACTATATCAATTATATTATATTTATATGAGTAAATGTAATGGAAAAAATAAGGCAAAACCCACCCACCCACCCACCCACCCACACACACACACACACACACACGCACACACACACACACACGCACCCGTATGGCTGTGAGGTGGCCTGGGCTGCTGTCGAGACCGTGAACACACTCGGGAGGCTGGGACTTCGGAAGGGGAGCGTGGCTCACTGACACCTTCTCTGTGCCTTACACAGCTGGCCTGTAGCACCGTACAGCTCCCAGAGCCTGAGTGCACATGGCATCCGCCATTACCCTGTGCCACCCGCTTTAGCTCAGCATCTCTGCAGGCACGGAGGCCTTTTCCTTACCTTACCACTCTTGACATTCTGCAAAACGAATGTTCACAGGACATTTAGCAAACTGTCACTCTGTTCCATGCAATTTCTAATAATCACAGAGGAAAGTAGAGATTGAGATGTAGGAGGGATTTCAACCAAGCTTCTCCCATCTGCCTGGCCGGGGGCGGGGGAGGGGTGGGACCATTCATTCATTTCAGTAGTGGAGCCTGCTTCACTGACTTGGTTTATCCCACTGGGGTTTGTCCGAGTGGCCTTCGAGACTGTCTCTCTGGGGAGATGGCATCACAGGATCCGGGGATCTCAGGAAATCTCAGGTAGGGAGAGGAGGGAGGCAATGGTTCGCAAGGACTCCATTTTCTGTGGAGTCGAGGTGTTCATGCTGTAGCCTCTCCCCACCCCTTACTATTCCAGAGACTTCTGGTGAGTCATAAGGCAGCCATGAGTCTAGAAAGCTCTCCAAGGCAAAGGCTTGCATATTTCTCCTCCCTCCAACTGTGGGTTTTTGAGCTGTGTTGTTTTCTAATGCCTGCAAAGGCCTGATTTTACAGCTTTGGGGACCATAAAGGATGAGTAGTGCCCAGAAGATATGGAAGGACTGTTGTTCCACACAGGGTTTAAAGGTTTTCTGGAGAGTTCCTTATGCTTCCAGCACTCTGGAGGGAAGGATCATGAAGTCCTTTCAGCCCTCAACCCATCACCTGAATCTGGTGAGTGGCCCTGGACCAGGCCTGTCAGGATCTCATGTGCCCAGCTTTCTTCAATTTTCCCTGATTATATCCTTCTGCCATCGAGCCCATCTCCCCTGATCTATGGCTGGAAAGTGGGAATGCGAGCGAGGCGAGCTAGCCATCCATCCCAGCCACTCCTTGGTGAGTGTCACCTGGGGATGATATGTCACAGAGGTGCATGGCACTATGGCTGCTGAGGGCCACACAGGGCTGGGGTTGGTTAAGCCTGACTCTGTGTGTGTGTGCTAATAATTGGGAGGCAGCTAAAGGGCAATGGCAGAATTGTAAATATGTGAAAACGGAAGAAATCTCTGCTTCCTCACAGCTTCTCCCACAGTGACAAGTGAGATTTATTCACCTGGGCAAATTATTTTAATTGATAAACAACCTGTAACCTTTTTTGATTTTTTTGAGTGTGCGTCAGTCGTGGGACGTGAACTCTGGGCCTGGGTGCTGTCCCTGAGCTCTTCAGCTCAAGGCTACCGCCCTACCTCTTGAGTCGCAGCGCCACTTCCAGTTTTTTGGTGTTTAATTGGAGATAAGAGTTCAAGTCCTTTTGTGCCTGGGCCGGCTTTGAACCACGATCATCAGATCCCAGCCTCCTTAGTAGCTAGGATGACAGGCGTGAGCCACTGTGCCTGGCTAACCTGTCACTTTTTGAAGACCACCAGCCACAAAATATATGCTGTAACAGTTCTTAGGCAAGGCCCACTGACAAATGCACATAATTTGTGGCACCAACATATAAGAATCCCGTGGCCTCCAGCTCCAGCCCAGGGCTGGGACACGAGCACACCTTCTGCAGTTAGCAG
Organism: Megascapheus bottae; assembly: GCF_031878675.1. Lineage (NCBI taxonomy): Eukaryota > Metazoa > Chordata > Mammalia > Rodentia > Geomyidae > Megascapheus > Megascapheus bottae. Next base: position 83,066,374 of record NC_143513.1, read on the forward strand.
CTGCTTCCTATGGAAAAAAGAGCATCTCCAGTTGCCAGGCACCTGAGGTTTCCACCTGGGGTCCGTTAGTCTTCGGGACCCTTGTGTATAACCCTGGGCAGTGAGATAGAACTTGAGGGAATGGCAGACCCATGTGGGCACATGCACTGCACCAGATCCTCTCAATTACATGTAACCAGAGGAGGGGGCATTGCATGTAGAGGCGGGGCTGTCGTGTGGCTCAGCCCCTCAGATGGTTAGAAACAAGATAAAATTTCAGGGGAGCGTTTCCCCCGAGTGCCTGGCATCTCTCACAGGACGCAGGTAAGATGGGGGGCTGCAGCTGCTCACCCACAGCCTTGTGTGGGGGAGCTGCCAGGGGTTGGCTGGGCATCTGTTTGTGGATAAACTTCTCAACACATGAGTCCTGGACTGGCACGTGTGTGCCCAGACCCCTTCATTTCCACTCCCTCACCCCGGGGTCTGAAGCGCCCGAGGCCTGGCCCAGGGAGCCGTCCACCATCTGCCCTCAATGGGGATGACACCACTCGGCCACCGGAAGTGCTGCGCTCGCTGGAGACCTGCCCACGTGCCACACAACACCACTGTAAGAGACCAAGTTTTATGTTCAATTTACAAATGAAGTTTAAGGGGCCGGGAGTGTGGCCTAGTGGCAGAGGGCTTGCCTAGCATGCACAGAGACCCAGGTTCCATTCCTCGGTACCACATAGATAGAAAAGCCGGAAGTGCTGCTGTGACTCAAGTGGTAAAGCTCTAGTCTTGAGAAAACCCCAAAGACAGTGCTCAGGCCTTGAGTTCAATCCCTAGGACTGGCAAAATAAAATGAAAATGAGGTTTTGGATTCTGGTAGCCCAGAATCCATGGACGTGGCACAGACTCATGGGGCTTACGAAGCGAGAACTGAGTTTTCCATCAAGAAGGATCATTTCCTTGCAGCTCTAGAAATGTCTGTGGAAACAGGCGCAGAGGGACTTTCCCCACACAAAGCCGAGACCCTTAAGCTTCCCCACTGCACCTGTGGCTTGAGGGTGATCTCGAGGCTCCTTCTGCCCAGAGGACCGCTGGACGTGGTCTTAGCAAAATGCTCATCTTGCTCTGCCTGGCCTGGTCCCTGAGCTGTGGAAATGCATGCAGAGGGCAACACGGCAGGCATAGCCCACGTGACCCCCACAGGGGATCAGGTGCTGGAAAGGACCATCTGACAAGGGAACCCCTCCCAAAGGACCCTCCCTGCCTTCTGCAGAGCAGAGCCTGTGGCCAGCCCCTTTTCTTTGCTCCCCTCTCCTTCCAAGGAGTCTTTGTGGGTGCAGTGAGATAGAAGCAGTTGAACAATTAATATGAAGCATGGGCTCTTCGGAAGCTCCTGGGGTATTGACTTTTCCTGTGAGAATACGTTGTCATTCTCTCTGACTTTGCCAGGATTATATTTCACCACTAATTAAAGTTCACTCAGAGAGTCTTCACTTGAATGTAAAGAACTTGTGGACTCTGGCAGATTCAAGAAGCAGTGTGTGCAAAGGAGATCCAGGGCCTCTTGGCTGGGGAAGTCTGGTGCAGCAGGACAGCAGGGTCCGGGCCTGCAGGCCGCTAAGCAGTCCTGTCACAATCATGTACCTCTGCTTTCTTTAGATCCCCCAGACGCCATCCAAGTTAATAGAATGGACACAGTGTCCTGAGAGCATGGGGGATTTTCTTGGCCCTCAATCGTTTGAGGTTGACTTCAGTGTTGATAGAAAGCAGACCGCTGGGTATTTTTCATTAATGGTGTTACAATCAAATCTAATGGAAAACACAATGCAGTTAGCCATAATTTGTGTGGACCACAGACTGCCGCGTTATTTGGAGGATAGATTGTTCCAAAGAGCTAGTCAGAGTCGGCATTGCCCTCGGTTTTGTGATGTTGGTGATCTTGCCTTGATGAATTTTAATATCAGTTGGTTTAAATTCAGATGCTAAAAATAATCAATTGCTTTACTGTGGGCTGTAATGAGCACTCCGAGAATATCTCAGTATCAAGCACGTGCATAAGATGAATGTTTGAAAGAAAAAGCTTGGCATCTTATCAATTATTTCATGTAAGAGAATTAACAGGGAGAAAAGCTTGTTACAGAAAATTCCTCATCTCCAACCATAACCAAAGAGGCGTCTGTTCTCTGGACTTGCATTTTGTCCTCACTTCCCCCCTGGATGGGGTGCACAGCCCTCCCTTAGTTATAGCGTCTTCTTAGGCAAGATGGTGTATTGCTGGGGGGTGTGTGTGTGTGTGTGTGTGTGTGTGTGTGTGTGTGTGTGTGTGTGTGTGTACGCCTGCCTAAAGCTTCTTCCTGGTGAACTTGATTGCTGCTTTCCTAATCCATCTTCTCCCCGCAGGCCACCAGTGCCCACCCAACACCTGCAGCACTGGGTTTTCCCTCGGGAAGAGTTTCCGTTACCACCCCTGCTGCCCCTTGAGCCCAGACAGCCCTCTGTTTGCTTCTCCACATGTGGCTGAAGGATGGTGGGAGCCCCCAGCAGTGGCTCTGTGGACTCCTCCTTGTGTCTCTCACCACACTTGGCATCTCGGCCTGGTCCTGGCTGCAGCACACATATTCCAGCCTCATCCTGGATGGGCTTCCTCTCAAGTCTGGATGTTGCTGGCTTCCCTCCATGTACCCCAGAATCAAGCAGCCAGTGAAACAGCCAGGGTGAGTCATGTGAAAAGATAGGGATGTGTCCCCGGGGGGAGAGGTTGGGAGGGGCCACCCCAGAACAGCCTGCTGCTTAGTGGAGGGCTGGAGAAGGATCAGGCCTTAGCCTGCCGTGGGGGAGCAAAGAACATTTCAGAGCAGGAAGCGGGTGCATAAGACACCAGGCAAGGGGAGCAGAGCCTGTTCCAGGAAGCAAAGGAGGTGCTGGAAAGCGGAGAGCAAGCTAGGCTGGGCAGTTGCTTAGCAGCCTCTACTGTAGGAGTTCCTTTATGATCCCAAAGTGATGAGGAGTGGTTGAGGTGCTTTGAGCCAGAAGAAGTGGACCAATTCGAAGGCCATCGGGAGAGATGGGATGACTGGAACCAGGTTCGGGGACTACAGAGATGGAAAACCCAGTCATGGATTCTAGAGACACTTAGGGGATTGAAATCCGTGGAGCTAGAGCATGAGCTGGGTGTGGCTATAAGGAGGTAGCGGGAATGGCTGAGGAGAGATGAGTTCCCGTAGCTTCATGCCTGACCTCCGAGGACTGTGGTTCAAAGCTAGTTATGGGCAGGGAAGTCTGTGAGCCTCATCTCCAAGTAACCACCTATATATTGGGGTTTAACCTTTTCTCTTCTTCTGTGAGCATCATTCATTCATTTCCTTAAGTATCTTTTTCAGTGCTAGTTTAATATTCATACACTCCTTTAGCTTTTGCTTACCATGGGAGGTTTTCATTTCTTCTTCAGTTTTGCTGGGCAGCTTCACTGAGTAGAATAGCCTGAGCTATCAGTTGTTGTCTTGAACACTTAGGGCATCCCCGAAGGCCCACTGTGCCCCTGGCACTGTTGGTCATGGGTCTCCAGTGAGACAGAACCAAGACAGGTATGCATGCAGTTAGAGATAGGTGGATGGACAGATGATAGATGGGATGGGTAGACAGATGAGAGAGGGTAAGACTGACTCACACAGAGGCTAAGAAGCTCTGGGGTTGACCCTCTGTAAGCTGGCCACTCTGGGTGCTTGTAATATGGCTTTGTCTACGTCTGATGACCTTAGAATTAGGAACTGTGTGACTCAGTCTGAGGTTGAAAATCTGAGAGCTCAGGAGCACTGGTGTGAATTCTGGGGTCCAACCACCACAAATCCTGGACTTCCCATGTCCAGTAACACAGGAAGGAAGCTGCCCAGCTCTGGGGAGGACTGGGGCTTTTAGATGCCCGTTAGCAGGCAGTTTGGGGTACGACAGGCGCTGTGACACTATCTGATAGGTATCTTGACATGCCCTACTACTTTGTCTTAGGGAGTACCTGTGGGCTTTGGCGTCATGGATGGTTCGACATCAAGAGCTACTTCAGTTGTTGAAAGTTTTCACGCCCACTGGGTAGCATTGGTCTTGTTAATTTTAGCCATTCTGGTGGCATGCATTTTATCTCAGTGTGGCTTCAATTTGCATTTACTTGGTGAGTAATGATGCTAGTGGCTTTTGGCTATTTGAATATTCTCTTTGGTTTGTTTTTGTTCTTAGTGGTATTTCCATGTTTTATACTTTCTGTACAAGGCCTCTTTCAGATGCATGTACCTCCCACCATGTGCCTTGTCTTTTTTTCTTTTCTTTGGGCTCAGGGCCTAAGCACTCTCCTTGGATTTTTCTCAAGGCTAGAGCTCTACCGCTTTCACCACAGAACCATTTCTGGCTTTTTCCATGTATGTGGTACTGAGGAATTGAACCTGGGTCTTCGTGCATGCTAGACAAGCACTCTACCACTAGACCATGCTCCCGGTCCCCTGTGCCCTGTCTTTTCTTTTTATTTTCTTGGTGGGTCATGGGGCTTGAACTCAGCTTGGGCTCTGTCCCTGAGCTCTGCAACTCAAGGCTACCACCCTACCCCTGGGCCTGGACATTGTCTCTGAGCACTTCAGCTCGAGGCTACTACCCTACCCTTCAGCCAAGCCCCACTTTCTAGTTGTCTGGTGAATAATTGGAGATAAGAGTCTCAAAGACTTTTGTGCCCGGGCTGGCTTAGAACCATGATCCTCAGATCTCAGCCTCCTGAGTAGCTAGGATTACAGGTGTGAGCCACCACACCTGGCTTACGTACAGGCTTTCATGTTCTGTGTAAGGTTTGATTGTCTTGGGTATGAACTCAGGGCCTGGGCACTGTCCTCGGGCTGTCCTCACAGGCTAGTGCCCTTGATCACAGCACCACTTCTGGCTTTTTCTGTGGACGTGGTACTGAGGCATCGAGTCTGGGACTTCGTGCATGCTAGGCAAGCACTCTACCACTAGGCCACACTCCTGGCCTGTGTAAGAAATTTTACCTCTCTTGCGATGATATTCTGCTGTCCTTTATCCTAAAAACTTGGTTATTTCACTTTGGACAGTTAGGCCGGTGGTCTGTTGTGAATTAATCTTCACACACTGTGTGAGTTAGAGGATGCGGCTCCCCACAGGGAGGCACGGCTGACGCCAGCTCCCTCGGGGCCGCCTTGGGGAACCTGCTTGTTGTACGCATGCGTACGTGTGGTTCCTCCATTCCATCCCACAGGTGGACTCAGATAATTTATCTGTTTTTTCTATCAAGAAATCGCCCCCCCCCTCCCTCCCTCTCTCCTCTTCTTCCTTTCTGTTTCTTTCCTTTCCTCTCCCCTCCTATGTTCTCCCCCACCCTCCTCCTTTGACTCAGTATCTCCTACGTAGGCTGGGCTGGTCGAGAATTTGTGATTCTCCTGTCCCTGCCTCCCAAGTGCGGGATCCCCCATGGCCCCACACCCAGTTAGGATGTCACTTTCAGCACAGTTCATAGAGCTGTGCTCCTGGGTCTGTAAGAGGTGGAGTCTGCGGACGCTGCTCTGCCCTCACAGTGTGGGCTTTCTAACTCTGGCCGTCACAAGAACTTATGGACTATCTTTAGCTCAGCGACACCAAAGCAGCCATGTTGTCCAGAGGCCAAGTCACACTAGAGGTTTGGGTCTGATGGGTGTGGTGGGTGTAGGGGTCTCATCTGTGATTCCCGTGTGCTCTGGGAACATTTGGGGGCCATTTCTGCAATGTCACTCCGTGGCCTCCTTCCCGTGGTCCACACAGATTGTGTGCTAGGTGACTAGGAAAGGAGCAACATGGCTGGCTGTCAGATGATGGACTGTGGGCTCAAGGCAAGGAAAATGAGTGGTCCGGTTCTGCCGTAGCACCAGGCATTTCTAGTCCCATTCATTCAATCAAGCATTTTTCTTCAATCATTTTACTTTTTTGTGTTTTCTATTTTCCATCATGTTTCAAAAATTATAAAATAATAACATTTATAATTCCACACAGCAGAGCAATGTGAGATAGACATGAGAACTGGATAAATCCATCCCAAGTTAAATGAAACTAAGATTTTCTGTATCACAAGAAGATCCAAGCTATGGTCTTCTTGAAGACTGCTAAGTTGTGTGTGTGCTCTGACCACCCAGAGAAGTCCAGCACAATCATTCACTTCTATTTATTCAAGCACCAGGTATTTTGGTGGACCTGTTATCTGTGAAGTGCTGTATTAAGGCCTGGAGACAAGGGTGAAAATACATCATCCTTAACTATAAGCTTAAGAAGCTTATAGTCTTGTTGGAAAACCAGCACGTAGGCAGAGAGTGGAAAGACAATTGAAGCATTACACAGCATTATGCAACATTACACATCATTACAAATGCGTGCTCAGGGGACAGTGGAATCTTAGAAAGTCAGGTGGATCAGGATGAGTGTGGGCAGGGCAAGTTCTTGGCAGGACTTGGGTGAGGATGTGTTTTCCTGGCAGACACTTTCAAGGTGAGAAAGGGAAGGTGTTCTGCCCGTGCCGAGTCTAGCTGAGCGGGATAGGCAGGCAGGCTGACGTTTATGCTGCCTTTGTTTGGCTTCTCCCTCAAAGTTGAGGCACTGTATTGGTGCAGATAGAGATCAACAGAGAATTCTGACTTAAATTCTGTGCAGAAAGATCATTCTGGGACAGAGGGTGGGGCTCACCACATGGCCAAGCTTAGTCCTGAACCTGAAAGCCTCACGTCTTTATGTGACCACTCTAGTGGTTGATGTTTGGTCGTCTCTCAAGTTCTGGGGTTATAGGTGGATGTCATCATACCTCATTCTTGATCTCATGGTCTTTATAGGTCCTATAATCAGGCTTATTACTCCAGTCCTAAGTGGCTTTGTGTGTCAGTGGTTCTGTGTGGTCCCTGGTTCTGTGTGGTCCCTGGTTCTGTGTGTCAGTGGTTCTGTGTGGTCCCTGGTTCTGTGTGTCAGTGGTTCTGTGTGTCTGTGGTTCTGTGTGTCAGTGGTTCTGTGTGGTCCCTGGTTCTGTGTGTCCGTGGTTCTGTGTGGTCCGTGGTTCTGTGTATCAGTGGTTCTGTGTGTCCCTGGTTCTGTGTGGTCCCTGGTTCTGTGTGTCAGTGGTTCTGTGTGGTCCCTGGTTCTGTGTGTCCGTGGTTCTGTGTGGTCCCTGGTTCTGTGTATCAGTGGTTCTGTGTGTCCCTGGTTCTGTGTGGTCCCTGGTTCTGTGTGTCAGTGGTTCTGTGTGGTCCCTGGTTCTGTGTGGTCCCTGGTTCTGTGTGTCAGTGGTTCTATGTGTCAGTGGTTCTGTGTGGTCCCTGGTTCTGTGTGTCAGTGGTTCTGTGTGGTCCCTGGTTCTGTGTGGTCCCTGGTTCTGTGTGTCAGTGGTTCTATGTGTCAGTGGTTCTGTGTGGTCCCTGGTTCTGTGTGGCAGTGGTTCTGTGTGTCTGTGGTTCTGTGTGGTCCCTGGTTCTGTGTGGTCCCTGGTTCTATGTGTCAGTGGTTCTGTGTGGTCCCTGGTTCTGTGTGTCAGTGGTTCTGTGTGGTCCCTGGTTCTGTGTGTCAGTGGTTCTGTGTGTCTGTGGTTCTGTGTGTCCGTGGTTCTGTGTGTCAGTGGTTCTGTGTGTCCCTGGTTCTGTGTGGTCCCTGGTTCTGTGTGTCAGTGGTTCTATGTGTCCGTGGTTCTGTGTGTCAGTGGTTCTGTGTGTCCCTGGTTCTGTGTGGTCCCTGGTTCTGTGTGGTCCCAGGTTCTGTGTGGTCCCTGGTTCTGTGTGTCAGTGGTTCTGTGTGGTCCCTGGTTCTGTGTGTCAGTGGTTCTGTGTGGTCCCTGGTTCTGTGTGTCCGTGGTTCTGTGTGGTCCCTGGTTCTGTGTGGTCCCAGGTTCTATGTGTCAGTGGTTCTGTGTGGTCCCTGGTTCTGTGTGTCAGTGGTTCTGTGTGGTCCCTGGTTCTGTGTGTCAGTGGTTCTGTGTGGTCCCTGGTTCTGTGTGTCAGTGGTTCTGTGTGGTCCCTGGTTCTGTGTGTCCGTGGTTCTGTGTGTCCCTGGTTCTGTGTGGTCCCAGGTTCTGTGTGGTCCCGGGTTCTATGTGTCAGTGGTTCTGTGTGGTCCCTGGTTCTGTGTGTCCGTGGTTCTGTGTGTCCGTGGTTCTGTGTGTCCGTGGTTCTGTGTGTCCCTGGTTCTGTGTGGTCCCTGGTTCTGTGTGTCTGTGGTTCTGTGTGTCAGTGGTTCTATGTGGTTCCTGGTTCTGTGTGTCCGTGGTTCTGTGTGTCAGTGGTTCTGTGTGTCAGTGGTTCTGTGTGGTCCCTGGTTCTGTGTGGTCCCTGGTTCTGTGTGTCAGTGGTTCTGTGTGTCTGTGGTTCTGTGTGGTCCCTGGTTCTGTGTGTCAGTGGTTCTGTGTGGTCCCTGGTTCTGTGTGTTCGTGGTTTTGTGTGGTCCCAGGTTCTGTGTGGTCCCTGGTTCTGTGTGTCAGTGGTTCTGTGTGGTCCCTGGTTCTGTGTGTCAGTGGTTCTGTGTATCAGTGGTTCTGTGTGGTCCCTGGTTCTGTGTGTCAGTGGTTCTGTGTATCAGTGGTTCTGTGTGGTCCCTGGTTCTATGTGTCAGTGGTTCTGTGTGGTCCCTGGTTCTGTGTGTCTGTGGTTCTGTGTGTCCGTGGTTCTGTGTGGTCCCTGGTTCTGTGTGTCAGTGGTTCTGTGTGGTCCCTGGTTCTGTGTGTCAGTGGTTCTGTGTGTCAGTGGTTCTATGTGGTTCCTGGTTCTGTGTGTCCGTGGTTCTGTGTGTCAGTGGTTCTGTGTGGTCCCTGGTTCTGTGTGTTCCCTGGTTCTGCTTCTTTACTCCAGTGGTTTGGCCTCCAGGCTCTAAACTGATCCATTCACTGTGCCCATATAACAAATTACCCCACAATGTAGTGGCTAAACCTGATCGTGGGTGCACGTGAGCCTTTGATTTGCACAGGACTTGTGCAGATGATTGTACTCTGCTCAGCACCAGCAGGGAAAGCCTGCAGAGGAGAGGCTGGAATATTCCCAAGGATCCACCCTCCCACTCTTCCTCCCGCCCTCCTTCCCTCCTTCTCTCCTTCCCTCTTTCCCTCCTTGCCTCCTTCCCTCTTTCCCTCCCTCTCTCCCTCCCTCTTTTCCTCTTCTTTCACTTTTTCAGTTTTTGCTCACTTGCTCACTTCTCTCTTGCTTCTGTGGGCCACTCTGGTGGCTGACATCGGTGGAAACCTCAGCAGAGACTCTTGGATGAAGCACATTGCCTGGGTCTGGGCTTTAGGAGAATATGGTGGCTGGAGGGGGCGGGATGTAACATTCTTGCTGTAGGTTGGGGCTGTCCCTTGAAGATCTATGTGTTGCAGCGACAGTGGGGGTAGTGGAAAATCTCTGAAGATCAGGGTCAGATGGGAGATGCTGAGGGCTTTGGCTCGTTCCCTGGGAAATGATCTAGGTCTCATGGGATGCCCGAGCTCTAGAGTTGATCTAAGCCTGAGCCTCACTCCTGGCCATGCCATGGGCCGTTTCTCATGCGAGGTTGCCACGGTACCAGTACGAGCCAAGCCCATACAGACCTGACGCCAAGTCCTTGAACCTTTCCACGGTTTAGTTCCCAAAAGTAGCCCACCTCAGGCATTTTGTTATGGTAATGGCAAATGGACGGAAACGGCCTAGCAGATCTCACAGATGTACTTCTCCTGGATTTCATTGATGGAGGCAATCACAAGTCTCTCCCAGGTTCAAGGTATGTCAGGGTCTTCTCTCGATGGGGAGGAGTGCCATGCTAAAGAGCGAGAAGATTCTAGGCAATTTTGGAAAGTGCTTTTTGCTCACCTGTATTTAAGTTGAAGATAAAGCCCCAAGCCAGCAGCCAGCCCTTCCAGTCACCTCTCCTGGCTCTTGTCGTTTCCTCTCCCTCACACGTGACTGTCAGTGGCTCACATACTCAGGAAGAATGCGGAACAAGTTGTACTGAAAAAAAAATATTTGCAAGCAAACAAAGTGATCAAAATTGACAGCATCAATTGGATGGGCCCTGGTGGGAACTGCCAAAGCTGAAAATAACATCTTCAGATTTTCTTCCCTTGTCAGCAAAAACCAGATTTAGGGACTTGTAGTTAACAAAGAGATTTAAGATGTTTGGTCTAAGAAGTAAAAAAACCAAATGTCTTTTTGGGTTAACCAGGATAAATTTATGATGAAGAATTTGTGTGTGTGTGCGTGTGTGTGTGTGTGTGTGTGTGTGTGTGTGTGTGTGTAAGTATGATTCTGTGAGATGAGTGTACTTTCTCTGCTTGTAAGGCAATTTTTTCTTTTAGAAATTTGGAGTTTCTTGTCAAGGTGAAAGACATTGGTGGTGACCTTGCTTGTGACTGAGAAAGTAATATATTTGCAAAGCAAAGTTCTTCCCAGGAAGTTAGTCTGCCTCCGACTTTTGTTGCAAAGCTGCTTTGATTTATCCATAAGCCACACTTTCCTGACAGGAGAAATGATTAAACCAGCCAGAAACTGAATTATGGCACAGGGCAGCTCTGACTGGGGAAGTCACATGATGGGGACAGAGATTCTCCGCCAGAGCCTGGCGACCCTGACCAGATGCTTCCAGAAAATTGATGGGATGAATGAAAAACACAAGAAAGATAGATAGACGTTGAGGAAAAAAATACAACCTGTTTTGAAACCACAGGAAGTCAGAGTTTGCAGAAAATTCTAGCATAAAAATAAGCCAATATTGCCACACCTGCAATCCTAACAAATCTGGATGCTGAAATCTGAGGATCAGGGTTCAAAGCCAGCTTAGGCAGGAAAATCTATGAAATTCTTCTTTCAGTCAGAAAAACTGGAAGTTGAGTGGTGGCTCAAATAGCAGAATACTAACCTTGAGTAGAGAAAGCTCTGGGACAGCACCAAGGCCCTGAGTTTAAGCCCCAGAATTGGTATGCACACAAAAACAGTCAATGATGGGAATGTGGTAGACTGCTTGCCTCACATTCATGAAACCCTGGATTTGATTCCTCAGCACCACATAAACAGAAAAGATGCAAGTGGCTCTGTGGCTCAAGTGATAGAGTGGTAGCCTTGAACAAAAAGAAGCTCAGGTGCCGTGCCCAAGCCCTGAGTTCAAGCTGCAGGACTGGCAAAAAAAAAAATCAATGCCTCTCAGCAACACTATTTTTTTTTGTGCCAGTTTTGGGGCTTGAACTCAGGGTCTGAGCACTGTTCTTGGGATTTTGCAAGGCCAGAACTCTACCACTTGAGCCATAGCACCATTTCCAGCTTTTTTCTAGGTAGGTGGTACTGAGGAATCGAACCCGGGTCTTCGTGCATGCTAGGCAAACACTCTACCTCTAGGCCAAACTCCTGGCCTGACACTTTTTGAAGTGTTTATGCAAAGCACATTATTAAGCAAGTAGTATATTTGCAAAATAATGTGGAGGAATAACTAGCAAGCTTAGGGGTAATCTCTGTAACTGGAAAAAACCTGAGTAGGACAGTATTCAGCTGAGTTTGTTCCTAATTATTAATATTAGCAGACACTGTACAAGTCCTCTGAAAATAGTTTGAAAAGTAGCTCTTGCCCCTTATAATTTCATGGATGAGTGTGATTGTTTGAAAAATGCCTCCTTCAGATCTTCAGATCTGCTTGCCCAATTGGTGAGTGTTTTCTTAGACTAAAAAAGGTATTTTGCAGGGTTGGGAGTTTGGCCTAGTGGTAGAGTGTTTGCCTAGCATGTACGAAGACCTGGATTTGATTCCTCAGTACCACATAGAAAAGTCAGTGCTGGTGCTGTGACTCAAAGTGATAGAGTACTAACCTTGAGGAAACCCCAAGGACAGTGCTCAGGCCCTGAGTTCAGTCCTCAGGTGCCGGGGCCAACCGGCAGCAAACCAGGGTTCGCAGATTGGGGTTCCTGAAATAGGGGGCAAGGACTAGGAAAAATTAGAAGAGAGACAAACAGATGGGGTTCAGGAGGTCTACAGCCCAAATCAGGAGCCACAGCTTAAGAAGCCTGTCGCCCAAGACCGTTGCCCAGTTTATTTCCAGTTCTCAATCTTAAATACACATCTTTAAACTAGGGAACTGCCAGGGGCTACATTCGTACAAACAGTATCAAGTCTGAAATAGGTTGAATGAGAAGCTATCAAGTCCCAAACAGGTTAAATGAGAAGCTATTGACACAGCCCAAAATCATGATAAGAGCTTACTTCCTTGTGTACTCAATTGTGCGGGTCCAAGGTCACTGACCCCACAGTCACGGTCACCAACACTCAGGACTGCCCCCCCCCCCAAAAAAAAGAAAAAAAGAAAAAAAAAGGCACTTTGCAAATGTGATTATACTATGGGTCTTAAGATGGGAGATTAGCATAGATTTTATGGAGGGCTTTAATTTTGATCAAAAGTGCTTATTTGATTTTGGTGGTACTAGGGCTTAAATTTTAGGGGTACTAGGGTTTAAACTCAGGACCTCAAATGTGCACCCCTTGAACCAAGTGTTTTGATGAGATAAGCAGCAGGAGATATGGCTTCAGTAGAAGGTCACGTGACAGGTGGGTCAAGATGGTTGGCTTTAACTATAACCTCCACTGTACATTATTCCAACAATATAAAATTTAAAAAAAAAAGATGGCCGGATGACAGAAGAGGCCATGAATCAGAAAAAGGCAAGAAATGAGGCTCTAGAATCTAGAGAGGGCTAAGTGACTTTTCAGATGGTACTGGCTCAATGGAGCCCAGATTAGACTTCCAATCTCTTGAGCTTTCATAGAGTAAATTTTTTGTTGTTTTTAAGTTTTCAGATTTGTGATTTTATGTTATAGCAGACATAGGAAACTAAGATAGAATTTAGCAGATATCCTTACAGTGTGATTTAAAGGATGTCCAGCTGTCTTTCAGGAAACAGTTGTCATATAATTTATAAAAGACTTATTAATTTACTTAAGACTTGTTGAATAGTCAACAAGCCAGTGTCTGTGTGGTGTAATTATTTCAGTCTGTCAGTGCTCTTGCTTGAAGACTTGAATAGCAGTCTGAGAGAAGGAGAGGAGAGTTTGAGGAGACACATTTACAGCTATTCTCCATTTGGGGATGTATATTAGGTCTTGAATTGTCTTGCCAAAAAAACCCAGATAGAAAAAGATCAATTAAAGTTTATACACCCAAACAAATTTTGTCCCCATCAAATGGCCATTGGACAAATGGTGTGGTAACTGTAATGGCTTTACCATGGTCAGAAGTAAGTTAGATTCTTTCCTCTCTTGTAGCTTTTGAATATCCTTAATGATGGCAATTTTATTCTCCAGGGGAGAATTTGATTTTTATCATAATCCAACATGGTCTCCAAAGTCTAGTGATTAGGTGGGGTGTAGTTACCATTACTGTTTTGAGTAAGACAAATGACGTCTCACACACAGGCTAATCCTTACTCTGAGGGTGACCTAAATAAAAATTGAGTTTCATTTTTCTGTGTCTGAGTTCGCCTGTGTGATATTTCATGGGATTCAAGTAAGAAACTTGTTACTTTCTGTCTCACTAAGGAACAATCTGCTGACACAAAGGCATGTTTCTTTACTGGAGTGTTATATTCAGTGAAAGAGCCATGTTAGCCTAATTTATATAACAGTGCATGGAAGTTGCTTCTTGCTGGAAACTACTGACTCTGGGTCCATGAAACCCAGAGAAACCAGGAGAAAAGCCGGACGTCCCTGCCTCTGTGTTTGTATTTGTCTTTGCTGTAAGCTGAGGGCACAGTCGTTCTGTAATGCCCTGGGGTTCCAGGGAGGGCAGGACTGACTGATAACGTCTTTATGACAAGGGACTGAATCTGCTTCCAAGGAGCAAAATGGAGCCTCCTCAGTGACAGCAGTGCCCGCCAGCCAGGGAGGTGACTGGTTTCCTCTGGCCAGAGATGACAGTGTAGACGTCTTCTCCAGGGCCTCTCCCTGGACCGGCACTGAATCCATCAGCAGCGGGCTGCATTCTGATAGAAATAAGGAGACTAGGTCTAATTGTCACCATCTTGGCAACGTGGCGGATGACAGGGGATGGTGTTTGTTTAACTGGGGCCATGTTGTCTTGGGGTAGAAGAGGAAGTCCCGCCCCCAGGCGATGGCGGTGTCTGAATTCCTAGAGGCAGGGGTGGGGGCTTGGACAGTAGGTGACTGGACCTGCCGGTCCTTGCCGCGACCTCTGGAGACCCTGGAGCTCCTTGCGACACTGCTCCCGGACCAGGACCCTAATTAAGGGAACCAGCTCGGGGACCAGCTCGCCATGCCACACGCCTGCTGGGTGTCTCACGTTGGCTCTCTGTTTTAATTGATCTGGTTTGTTGGGACTCATTTTCTGTTTTTTCTTTGCTTTAATACCCTCCTGGCTCAGGGTTGGTTTTTTTTCGTTGTTGTTGTTATTGTTGTTTTGCTTGGTCATGGGGCTTTAACTCTTGGCCTGGGTGCTGTCCCTGAGCTCTTCAGCTCAAGATACCGCCCTACCCCTTGAGCCTCAGCGCCACTTCTGGTTTTCTAGTGGTTAACTGGAGATAAGAGTCTCACAGACTTTAGTGCCTGGGCTGGCTTAGAACCTCGATCCTCAGATCTCAGCCTCCTGAGTAGCTGGGATGACAGGCGTGAGCCCCTGCGCCTGGCGGTGGCTCCGTGTTTTGACAGTGTTAAGTGTAATGGAGGCTGCTCATTCCCGGGGTCAGGTGTCCATCTGCCATCACTGGCTCCTGATTTAGCCGCTCTGTTTGTCTCGGTTGAATTCCCCGTCCCATGACCAGCGCTGTGTACTCATCGTGCCTGCCTCGCCTCGCCCTGTCACGGTGCTTTGTCTGGACCATGAACAGGTCTAGGGATGAACTGAAGTGCTGTCTTCTTGTGGCTGCCTGTGCCATGTCCACAAAAATATTTTCTAACGTTTCTGAGGCAGGGAGGTGAGCAGATTTGTCCTTTGCCTGACGGCTGGTCCGTCTGGCTGAGTCTCGAATCGGGTGAACGCTGGGCTTTGTGTATCAGAGACACCCCGGGCCACTCTGAAGCCTTGTGGAAGGGCCGTGTCCTGTCTGTGATGGTGAAGCCCTCAGGCCCAGTCACCTGACGGCCTCCCCCTTAGCCAAGCACCCTGGACCTCTCACTCTAATGGGTGCATTCAGGACTGTAGAAAACCTGGTTGCAAACATGTTATCGTGGGAGAAGGGTATCTTTTGGAATCCCTGAAATGCCTTACCTCTGTTTCGGGTTGTACAGCTTCAACTCTGAACGGAGCATTTCTATGAGAGGCCTGCAGCAGCCAGCATCATTAGGTTACTCTTGTAGTAGAGATACATTACTGCTCAGAAAGGACAAAGAACCTTCTCAAGGTCAGATGCATTTAAGCACAGTGACCCTGTGGCCCACAGAAGTGTCTTTGGGATGGCTTTCAGAAACCAAATCACACGCTTGCTTACACATTCAGTACAAGAAGACAATACCGGTGCTGCCTTCTGGGTGGCTGATGATAACTATCACGAAAGCTCTTACGCATGTTTACTGGGGTAGAAGGGAATCTTTTCATATTTACCTTAGCATTTTCAAATGGCAGTTGTCGTTTCTGGACAATGGAGGATGATTTTGTTTCTTTCAGTTCTTCTCTTCTTGCTAATTTGTCCTCAAATGTTATCCCCCATAGGAATAAATTCCAGTGTTTTAAAAAGGTCTTTAAAACACTTTCATTTAAAAACCTAATTTGCAGGGACTATTGATTTAATTAGCCTGAGGTCTCATGTTGGATTACTAATGTCTTGGTATGCTGTTCTGGAAGTGAGGAGTGGGAATTATAGAGGAAAGAGGGTTTATTAGCTTAGCTCTAAGAGCTGGTAAGTCTAGGTTTCCTGGTACTTACTGTCTACTCTGCTTTTCTGTCCATGGCTCACTACCAGACCCCTCAATTTGCCCAACTCCTATGAAGCCACATAAATTATTGCTAATCACAGAAAAAAATGCTATTTAGAAGAGGAAGCATCTTAACTAGGGGGTGATCATCTTGCTTTCCAGAGCTAGCCTGGAGAAGTTGCTGATAAGATTTTTGCATGCATAAACCTTGGGTCGAGCATTTCCAGAACTGGTGTCTGTCAGATGGCCAGGACAGAGAGACAGAAAAATAGAGAGGTTGTCCTGCTGGCATGCTTACTCATCAGTGGCACAGGCAAATACAACAGCACAGGGACTTAGTCCCTGGAAGTCGCAGGTGTGCACACAGAGGAGGGCAGACCCCACTGCAGGTGGGTAGTGGGTCTTGTCCCCGGTGCGTGGCTGAGCTTCTGAAGGGCAGGACTTGGGGAGATTTGAGATGGGACATTCCTGAGGACCCAGAATCCCTGTGTTTGGAGTTTACCCTGGCCGTGCCAGGCTTGGAGGCCTCCCACTTTCTCCACTACAAACCTTGACATTTGCTTCTTATAGGTTTTTCTTTGTTGCAGAGCTTTCTTTGCTCTCCTTTAAAAAATAATTTTCACTTCCACTTACTGAGGATATTGGTGCAGAAATGTTTCCTGCACATGAAGCCTGAGAAAATGGGAGTAGCTGTGAGCAGCTGTGAGCACGAGTTTGCAGGGGACAGGATGTGTCTGATTATGTCAGGAATGTCCTCCCTCCCTCGAGACCACTGGCTTGTTTTTGCTATTTTACCCAGTCTCTTCACACTTTTTGATGGGTTGAAAAGAAAACAATTTCTGCCCATGCTAATTCTACAAGAGTTCAGAGGTGAGCCTCACAGAGTGATGGACAGGCTCACGCCTCCCTCTCCAAGGCCACTGGGGTTACCCACTGCCTGACTGGTTTTGCCAACGAATGCATTCATGTACTCAAATAGTAAAAATCAAGCCTAAGATAGCTTCTCCATTCTCTGCACCACAGAGATCTCCACAGCTTCAAGGTGATCCGCCAAGGATTAAACTCTCTGGACTGCGTGACGCCATTCTCATCTGGGTCTCGTGCTAACCTTTGCACCTGACTCTCTCAGGCATCTTCTCTGCCTTTTGTGGAATGCCAGCACCTCTGCTTTCCCCAGCGGCGCTCTTTCCCCGAATGATTGCCAGAAACTTAACATGTCCCAAACCAAGCATGTCACCACCCACAACTATAGGCTTAATTATGGTGGAATCCAGGCAAAGTTGCAAACACATGGAATAAGAGGCAGCTGACATCCCTCAGCTTGGCACTGGCCGAGTGCTGTGGACTCTTACTTCATCTTGACGCCTGATGATAGCATAGGGGTAGACTTGGTGGCTGGCTAGAGTATTTTAGGAGATTTCAAATTTCTTGGAGGGAGCTGGTATGGTAGATGACCGATTGGCTAACCCTAACAAAATAACCTGTGTGTGTGTGTGTGTGTGTGTGTATGTGAAAGAGAGAGAGAGAGAGAGAGAGAGAGAGAGAGAGAGAGAGAGAGAGAGAGAGAGAGAGAGAGAGAGAACGGGTGTGTCATGGGGCTTGAACTCAGGGCTTTGGCACTGTTCCTGGACCTTTTTGCTCAAAGCTAGTACTCTTCCACTTCCACTTTGATCTAGTTTTCTGGTGGTTAACTGGAGATAAGTGGCTCATGGGCTTCCTTACCTGGGCTGACCCTCACGACGCAGCTTCCTGAATAGTCAGAATTACAGGTGGAGGCCCCTAGTGCCCAGCTTCAAAATACTATTTAATGGCAACAAATAGGAGGTTTTAAACTTTTTTTTTTTTTGCCAGTCCTCAGGCTTGAACTCAGGGCCTGAGCACGGTTCTTGGATACTTTTTGCTCAAGGCTGGCGCTCTGCCACTACAGCCACAGCACCACTTCTGGATTTTTCTGTCTATGTGGTACCAAGGACTCGAACCCAGGGCTTTATGCATGCTAGACGAGCACTCTACCACTAGGCTATGCTCCTAGCCCTGGTTGTAAACTTGTTGAATGTTAAGTTGCACGAGAGGTTTCAGTTCCTTAAGTCAGGTTACGAGTGTAATGCATCGGGATCAACGCCACCCTCCCCTCCCCCACCCCTCCCTCTTCCCATCCACACCCTCAAGTCCCATAGCAATTCTAAAACATAGAGGCAAACATAGGGGCAAAGATGACTGAACCAACATCAGATGAGAAGCGCGGGAAGCGTTTTTGTTTGGCTGACAGAAAATTAGTTTTGTGTATCAGTAGGGGATGTGTCTGCTTTCAGGGTCTGCACCCCATCTATCACCATACATGGAAAACTGCTGTGAAGATTGCTGTCAGGAAGGGATTTCCCACGAGGCCCAGGTTAAGAAAGAATAGTGGGTTTAGCTTTCCAGAGAAACTTTTACCCAAGACAAGTAGATGGAATCATACGTTGTCAACAAGTGAACTATTGATCAAGAGACCAGTCCTTCTGAAGCATGACTGTAGCTGGAGTGTGAGGGTATGTGTGACGAGGGTGGGTAAGCATGTGTTGCCCCCAGGAGCCTGGAAAATGGCGGAGCTAGGGCCCGCTCCATCCCTGTTTTGCAGACCCCAGTGCCATCCTGCCGTCCATCACCCTGATTAAAACATGGAGGGAGGCTATGACGGTGACGTGGTAGGTAAGGAAAGGGTAACTCTCAGGTTTCTTGGAGCCCAGTCGGTAGGCCGGCATGTGGGTGGGAATCAGGCAGAGCTTCTTGTTCAGGGTGAGAGTCAAGACATCTCCACCTCTGCTTCCGTTTCCTCTCCATCTCAGAACCTTTCTGGGGAAACTGGGTAGAAATCAGGACTAAATGGTGGTGTAAGCATGGCTTTCCTTTGGAGAATGTCATGGTCCTAGTCTGGCTTTGGAGATGGGGAAACCCCAGAGTCATTAGCTGTGCTGAACACGCTTCATGGAACGCTTGGCTCTGGGATCTGTGTGATTGGTTTGTTGTGAGTGGGGCAGGCTGGCACTGGAGAGGAAGTATTGAGAAAAAGGTCTTCAGCTGGTTTCTGCATCACTAAGCTCCTTGTCTATGAGAAGCTTGCTTTACTAAGGATGGAAGGCCATTGTACAGATGGGGCGGCCATTTCCTAGCAGTTAATATTGGTGCTCTCAGGTTAACGTTGAATCACTGCAGGACGAGGATCGTAAGTTGGTACACAGATGAGATAGAGCCTTAGAGCAGCCATAACAAAGCCTCACACCTCAGTGGCTTAGAACATTTATTCCCTCCTGGTTCCGGAGACCATTAACTCCAAACTGGAATGTTAGCAGTACCATGCTCTGGGTGAAAGCTGCAGAGTGGCATCTTCCTGCCTCTCCCAGGTTCCTCTCCAGGTTCTGCTGGCTGCGTCGGTCCTCGGCATTCCTTGCTGAGACCTGGGAAACAAGCCTTAAGGAACTTGACCCAAGATGCTGATTTGCATTAATTCATGACCAACTGGCCGATGGCACTCCGATCACTCCAAGAATACTTTGCTTCCAAGCAGAACGGGTCTTTTATTATTGTTGCTGCTGTTGTTATTTTTCTATCGGCAAAAAATGTCTCGTATGGTGCTATTTGCAGCTGAGATAAATCGATGACTTAGAAATGAAGTTCAGTCCAGGCTGGCGGTGATGAATTCTGCTGGAGCAGTCCGTTGCATTTTGGCAAGAGAACTCAGCTGGGGTGAGCCCTGTATTAGCATTTTAATTGCTGGCTGATGACTTTGCCTCTTCCAGACTCAGCCCACAAAGGTATAGCAAGCAAGTTTCAATTAGTTCTTATCCTGTGATTTACTAGGCCTATAAAGAGCATCTCCCTGTAGCACTTGGAAAGTAATACCCTTAATGTACTAAAAGCAATATAAAACATTAAAGAAAACAAATTGCTTTTACCACGGTGTGGGCTTTCAGGGTCCCTAGAAAATTCCTGCTTGCATCATAGTAAATTTTCTTGGGTGGTTTCTCATGGAAACAAAGCAAGACAGGCAAAAAAAAATCCAGGCTCTTCCAAATTCTGTACTGGGCTTCAGCTTCTTAATATGCTTGTCGTAGACTGGGGTTTTCTTTGCTGGCTTGTTTTGTAATGGGAGCTAGTTCATCAATGTGACATTGGCTATTGAGTTGGGTGAGTTTCTTACATATCTCCCACATTAGCTCCTATCAGGTGTATGGTTGACAAGAATTATCTCTCACTCTGCAGGTTGCCTTTCTATTTTGTTGATTGTTTCCTTTGTAATGAAGAAGTTTTTAATCTGATAGATTCTTGTTTATTTCTTTTTCTTTCCTTGCCTGTGTTTTTCTTGTTATAGCCCCCAAAGTCAAATAACCCAATTAAGAAATGCGCCAGATTTGGTGGTGGTGGGGGGAGGGAAATAGGGACAAAAACATGAGAAGGGGTATCAATGTGCAAGAAGTAATGCACCCACTACCTGGTGAATGTAACTAATCCCTCTATATATTATCCTGACAATAAAATAAAAAAAGTTTAAAGAAACACGCCAGAGACCTCAACGGAGACTTTTTGTTTCCCCAGGAAGATAGACACATGAAAAGAGGTCAAATGTCACGACTGACCAGGGAAAGTGAGTCACATCCAAAGAGATATCACCTCCTGCCTGTCAGGGTGGCTGTGATGAGAATGATAGACAACAGCAGATGTGGTTCAGGGTGTTGAAGAGCTGGTGCTGTAGGAAAGGGAGCGCTGTTCTCTTGTGTGGGATTGTAAATGAGGACAGTAGAGGGGTTGCTTAGGAAATGAACAACAAGCCTGGCATTGGTGGCTCACACCTGTCACGCTAGCTACTCAGGAGGCTGAGATCTGAGGCTTTGTGAGACGCTAACCTCCATCACAGAAACTGGAAAGCTTCCAGTTTAACCTTCCTTGGTGACAGATCTCATTCCACAGGGGCTCCACCCTGTGTCTCCAAGGAAGAGGAGGCTGGCCGGCCAGGTTTCTGAGCAGATACTTCTTCCCTGTCCTCATCGGTCAGCTCCCACTGTGTGAGGCCAGGCGTCACTCACGCTTCCACACAAGCATTGCAGCAGGGCCTCTTTCAGCAGACGTCTTCCCGGGCTAGGCTTCTTGGCACCTCTGGAATAGTATCTCTTGGTCTCCAGGGACGCAAGCCCCTGAAATGACTTGGTCTTAACGTTGGCTTTTCTTGCTGCTGCTGAGTATCTACTGATCCCAAAGGCCTTCCCTGCAGAACTAGTTGTGGACATGGTGTGTAGACGGATCTGTAATGGAGGCCGAGGAAAAGACTCTGCACGTCTTGTGTTTAAAGTGTTCAACCGAATTAATACAAAGAGGCTGTGCTTAAAGTGATAACACACACAGACACACAGACACACAGACACACACACCACACGCACTTTTTCTTTTTAAAAATTGTCTAGCCCACTATGAAGGTAAAAGGTAGCAGGTGGCGACAGTGATTTTGCACAAGTCAGTTTTATCCAAACATTACAATGCTTTATGATATATATTAGTACTGGTTATTGGGGCTCAGAAAATGATGCTCTCAAGTGAAGGTCATGGAAGCATCCACAGCAGCTGAGTGTGTCTGTGGCCTCCTGCCCTTTCCTGTCTTGCCCCTCATTCTCCCCATGCAAACCATAGAACTAGAATTCTTCACACCTATACATATATATGTCACATTTGTTTATTTTACAAGTTTATTATAGAGGGGATGTACAGAGGAGTTACAATCACGTAAGTCAGGTAATGAATACATTTCCTTTTGAGCAGTATCCTCCCCCTCCCTCATTCTCTCCCAGTTTCCCCCTCCCAACTCCCCCTTCCGTGGTGTAAAATTCATTTCCAACATAGTGTCTAGTTACTATCACTGCTGAACTGCTTCATTCTTTGTCACACTATTTCTGTACTTTCCCTTCTTCTCCTCAAACTGGATAGACATATACACAAGACAAAGCATACAGAAAAAAATATGGCCAGAAAAGGGAATAAACCAAAGAAAGGAAGGAAGGAAGGAAGGAAGGAAGAGAAAAGAATCATAGATAGTACAATTAAAAAAAAACCTTTGGTTCTATTTCTTGGAGTTCATTTCAGTCAGCCTCATTTTGTATGCTCGTGTGTGCCGGGGCCAACCGGCAGCAAACCAGGGTTCGCAGATTGGGGTTCCTGAAATAGGGGACAAGGACTAGGAAGAAAAAGAAGAGAGACAGACACACTAGGTCCGGGATGTCCGCAGTCCAGGCAAAGACTGACTAGACTGCCGCGTTTATTTTCCCCTCCCCCTTCTTCCCTCCTCCTCTCCCAGGGAACCTCCAGGTGTTACATTCATATGGTAATTCTCAGGTCATTTACATAGAATAGGGCCAGAAAACAATAAGACAATATAGCCATCGTCTGATGCAAGTCAAGGTACAGTTTGATTCCACTCTGGCTCCCAACATGTCCCCCGTTTTTTATTTTAAAAGAAACACAAGTGCAATTTTTTACTCTTTTCTATACCCCTAATTTATCCTGTCACATTTTCCAAAAATGACTTTGGTCCCTTGGTCCAACGGGGATTTGATGGGCGGAGATTCAACTTCCGTGACTTCTTCAAGCTGACTCAGGGGCGCCGTCTCCACGCTTAACCAGGGACCTTAAGAAGCCTAGCCTGTTTTATCAAGGGGTTGCAAGGATTAGACACCAGGAACAACAATCTACTCCAAACTAGAAATCATACTTGACATTCAACAACTGCACAAACCATCCTTGGCCACAACAGCGCAGCCTACCTAGCACCCATTTGCAAAGGCTTTTTCTTGATTGTCTGGGGAACTAAATTTCTGCAACCTTAACAATGCTTCAGTTGTCAGATCTAAACAGATTAATAGAGACACAAGCTTCAGATCCACAAACTTTTCCTGAATTTGTGGCTGGTGTCAAAAATAAAAAAATTCGCTCAATTAGGACTTTAAACTACCCACTATCACAGAAGATTGACAAGTTCCTGCCCAGTTATGAAAGGCACGGGCATTAGTAAGGCATGCTTACAAACTATTCTATGACCTCCCGGCTCTGATTAATTTGAATGGCCAAGCACAAGTGACTCTAAGATCTGACACCAACTCTGCCATCCAAGCAGAGGCTTTCCTGTCCCGGTAGTGTCTCTCCACACAGGGATAAACATCCCATTGGCATTTCACTTTGTTGGTTTCTGGATTTGAACTCAGGGTCTGGGCGCTGTCTCTCAGCTCTCCAGCTCAAGGCTAGCGCCCTGCCACTGTGAGTCCCGAGCTTGGTGCTTGAGTGCTTCCCCCCAGCTTTTCAGCTCAGAGCTAGCACTCTGCCACTTCGAGCTCCAAAGCAACTCTGTCCCAGCATCCTGCTGGCAGATTAGACACCACAGTCTCACAGGGACTTTGCTTTGCCCGGGCAGGCTCAAAACTGTGGCTTTCAGATCAATGAGTCTACAAAAGGCCACTTTACTCCAATTAGAAGCAACAAGGTGGTCAATACAGAAATAGTCTCCAAGCATGATCTTACCTGGAACTTGGTGAGGGCCAAACTTACATCTGAATGAGGATCTGCTGTCCTTCTCCATGGGCCTTCTGGAGATTGCTATAAAGTAACTTACAAGAGTAAGCTGAAATAGCAATTAAGCAATTACTTTGGTAGTCCTGATTTTCCTTTTTTCTCTTTCTTTAAACATTTAAGACAATTTCACTTTCAAATATTGTTTAGAAACCCATTTCCAATGTTCTTAAAACTTTTGCTGATACTGGCTTAAACAATCAACACCTTAGCCTTTATTTGCAATTGAAAAACCTTTAAGGGCACAAAGAACTCCTTCTGCCTTCAGGCCCCCTAGGGCTCAAGTCACTCCTCTTGCCTTTTAGAAAAGGGCTTTTTTTTTTTTTTTTTTTTTTTTTTGCAGTTTAGATTACTGTCTTAAACTCCAACAACAATTTAAACTCAAATAACAGTTTTTCCCTAATGCAAGAACTATAGACATCAGTGCACCAAAAGTCTATGTCTGGACTTAGTTTCCTCTCTTTTTTTTTTTTTTTTTTAAATACACCCAATAGCATGGAGATAAACCTTTAAACATTCCTTTAAAATACTAATCACATTATCCACATTTTACCATCAGATTTGCAAGAAAAGACAGACAGGCAAAATTTCTGACGTTAATGAACAATTTCACATTTAAATCTCTAATACATGTTTCCAAACTTTAACTTAAAGTAATAAATCCCAAATTCCCTAACATCTCTGTGCTAAACAGGATACAATGTTTACAATGTAAACAGTTGTATGCCTTGCAATAAAATGCAGATTTCAGGATCTAGAAAAATATTTACCAGTTTTTCTTTAAGACAATGCAATAATCCTTTGAGACATAGGAAACATTCAAACCTACTAATTTTCTTGAAGTTTAGACTTAGATTTACCCAATTGCTTTTGTGTTTCAAATGAGCTCAACCATTGTTTTATACAGCATGCTGACAATTTAACCTTGAACATGTTCACTCACACCCATTTGTACACACATTCATACTCAAAGATCTTAAAGCGCGCAAAATTAATATCGGCCGTTCATTTTCCGGAAATTTTAGTACCATGAGGGTTTTTTTTTTGTTGTTGTTTTTTGTTGTTTTTGTTGTTGTTGTTTTTGCAAAGCTTATTCTTGGAGGTGACAACCAGGTTTTTTGTTGTTGTTGTTGTTGTTTTTGTTTTTAAACAAAGCTTTCTAACAAGGCAACTTAGCTGAAATTTATTCTTCCAGAGTTTGTTTCTGATATCAGACATATTACTTTTTGCAGATGAAAGTTGGGTGGGAGTCTTAAACCTAGGAGAACTAAGACAAGTCTGTGTCCTGTCACCAAGTGTCTCTAGACTGTCACTTCAGCAGGTTGTAGGAAAAAGGAAACTGAACGAAGCCTGCAGCTGCTTTGTCTGGCCTCTGCTCACCTCAGCTGCAGCGGATTGGGAGGGGCCATACCAGGCCCAGAAATGTTCAAATAAATAACAAGGATGTGTGCTTGAGTACGCACAGAAAAACCATAAGGATCCATACTTAGAAATGGTACCAATTTTAAAGACAAAACTGGACAAGGAAAAATATGTAACACGAACAAGACAAACGGAGACTTTTAAATAATCAGACATTGACATATAACAAGAAAATTGGACTCAATCAGATACACTTAACACAAAAAACATGAGCTCAAATGAATGTTTTCACCAAACAGTTATTTTTAGATTTAGACATGTCTTGCTGGTGGGACTCTCAGGTATGCCTTGTTATTGACAAGAAACTCAGAAGGGGAGGGGGGGTCAAGGCGTCCCTTGACCACCCAGGCCTTTGTTTTAGGCCCACAGTGCACCTTTTCAAACAAACAAACAAAAATAAAATAAAATAAAATAAAATAAAACGCTGACATACAAGGGGGTCGGCCGACTTCTACTTACCTCTGGAGGCCTTTGCTTTTCACCTGGGCATCTTTTACAAAAAATGTTATTAAGAAGAGGGCTGGTAAAGACAAAATAATGTCACATATTAAATTGTGTAGAGTCAATAAATATGTTAAAAGGTCCCTACATAATAGTAAAAGGAGGAGAAACACAGCTCATATGAATGTGTGGAACAAGTGGATCAGTAGCAGTCCCGATTGACATGCACAAATAACTCAGGTCCTTCCCACGTCGCAGGATGCACCACTGGAGGGTTGGGGGTGTAGGCCCAGTGAGTCGCTGCTTGGATGGCCACTGTCACTCTCCACGATCCGAACGCAGCGTTCAGGCAGCCAGCGGGCGTCATTTTCTCCTTGTGAAAAAACACATACATGCCCTCGACCCCAGGTTAGAACAGGATCGGGTCCATGCCAAGCACCAGTTAGGGGATCCTTCCATTTTACTAAGGCAAAAGGACGCTGTGCTCTTTTTTCCCAGAATCGCTGAGCAGCAGATAAATTATTTGAATCCAAATTCAAAAAATTTAAAACAAATCAAGCATGATTAAGTATATTCACAGGGGTAGCGGGATATGACTCTCCTTTCTGTATTTTAGCAATTTGATGTTTTAATAATCCATTAGCTCTCTCCACGATGCCTTGACCTTGAGGATTGTAAGGAATGCCTGTAATATGAGTGATATTATAGGAATGGCAGAAGGATTGAAATGCTCGGCTTGCATAGCCAGGGCCATTATCTGTTTTTATTTGCGAGGGAATCCCCATCTCAGCAAAGCATCGAATGCAGTGAGAGATACAATGTTTAGTGGCTTCCCCAGCAAGGGGGGTGGCCAAGATAAAATTAGAATAAGTATCTACAGTAACATGAACATATTTTAATCGGCCAAATGATGGAACATGCGTGACATCCATCTGCCAAATGTGATTAGAAAGCAGTCCTCGTGGATTTATGCCTAAATGGGGGGCTGGTGAAAAAGGGACACAGTTGGAGCAAGTCTTAACTATTTGCCGCGCGGCTTCTCTAGATAATTTAAACTGTCGGCGCAAGGCTCGACTGTTTTGATGATGGATGGCATGTGACTGCTTAGCAAGTTCAACCTGAGTTAAGTAAACTCTGGTGGCGGAGTCAGTAACTGCATTGCCCTCACTTAAAGGGCCAGGAAGATTAGTGTGAGCTCGAACAAAGCCAAAAAAACAGGGGTGGTTGCGAGAACAAAGCAAAATTTGTATTTGGCGAAATTGGGTCTGAATATTGGAGTTAGTAGTTCCAATAAAGGGAACAGTTTCTATGACTTGAAGAGCACGAATTACATATTGACTGTCTGAGTATAAGTTAAAGGGCTCGTCTTGTAACAGGACGAGTGCTTGTAAAACAGCCTCTAATTCCACCTCTTGGGCGGAGGAAAAACCTGTAACCCAAGATTGAGTTTTCCCATTAATGGTCAGAGCAGCCGTTCCATTTGAGGATCCATCTGTAAATACCAAAGCGGCAGAAGATAAAGGCGAGGCCTGTACTATGGAAGGAAATAGAAACGTATGACACGCAGCAAATTGGAGAAGTTTGTTAGACGGGTAGTGATGCAAAATTTTTCCCGTATAATTGGCCCAAGCAATGGCCCAAGAATCGCAATGGGCGAATAGCCAATCTTGTTGTTGTAAATTATATGGGACACAGATAAAATGAGGTTCCTGACCTAAATATTTACGGGAATCCACTCGGCACATGTGTATCAGATTAGCTACCAATTCGTAGTAGGGGGTCAGCACTTTGCCGGGTGTTGATGGTAGATAAAGCCATAAAAGTGGGCCATCCTGCCACAATACAGCAGTTGGGGAGTGAGAAGTAGCTAAAATATAAACTCCCCATGGTTTAGAATAGTCACAATAGGTCACTTGTTGCTGGGAAATTGCCTTTTCTACAATTTGGATGGCCCTCCTGGCGTCAGGATTTAATTCACGCAAGGATGTAGGGTTGGTATCTCCTTTTAAGAGATCAAAAAGGGGTTTTAACTCTCCTGTGGAGAGCTTTAGATAAGGCCGAAGCCAATTTATATCTCCTAAGAATTGCTGAAAATCATGAAGAGTTCTTAAGTGGGAAGTTTTTAATTGTATTTTTTGGCTTTTAAAATAGTGTGGGCCTAATATATGGCCTAGATATGTAAAAGGGGGGTGTTCCTGAACCTTTTCAGCTGCTATTATAAGGCCAAAGAGGCTCAGATCTTGCTTTAGTTGTCCAAAGGCTTGTCGTACGACGATAGGGTCAGAACAAGCCAACAAGATGTCATCCATATAATGAACAATATAAACAGAAGAAAATTTTTCACGAGTGGAAGAAATGGCTCTAGCTACAAAACTTTGACATAAAGTTGGGCTATTTGCCATGCCCTGTGGGAGCACAAGCCAGTGATATCGCTTCATGGGTTCTTTAAAATTAACAGAGGGGACACTGAAGGCAAAGCGCTTACAGTCTTGAGGCGCCAGGGGTATAGTATAGAAACAATCCTTCAAATCTATAATAATCTTATAAGTATCCTTTGGGATTGCCATGGGTGAAGGCAAGCCAGGCTGTAGGGCCCCCATCAGTTCCATTGTGGCATTTATTTTTCTCAAATCCTGTAACAGCCTCCATTTACCTGACTTTTTCTTTATAACAAAAATTGGAGAATTCCATGGAGAGTTAGAAGGGGCCACATGCCCCAAGTCCAGCTGTTCCTGTACCAGCTGCTGTACTGCAATGATCTTTTCTAGTGAAAGAGGCCACTGTTCAACCCATACCGGTTGTTCAGAGAGCCAATTTATGGGATCAGCATGAGGGGGAGGGCAAACGACAGCTCCCGTCAAGGAATACCCCAATCCTTGTCTCGTAGGGTGAGACTGGGGTTGGAGTGGCTCTAGCTCCCCCTGTGCTGCTCGGCCTAGTCCCCTAAAGGGGAGGAGGCCTTGATCAAGTAACTGCTTAGTGACCGCAGCACTAGGACTAAACATATACACTCCCATTTTTTCCATGATATCACGACCCCATAAATTAATTGGCAGATGATCCAAGACAAATGGCTGAAAATGACCAGAGTGCCCTTCCTCATCTCTCCAAACAAGGATCGCACTGCTCTGCTGTGGGTCAGTTGCTTGCCCAACCCCCTGTAGGGAAGTCATAGAGGTTGTCAGGGGCCATTGGGCTGGCCAATGTTTTTTAGATATCACAGACACATCTGCTCCAGTGTCTAATATTCCTTTAAAGGGCTTTTCTTGTATAAATATAGTCATCTCAGGCCTCTCTTGTTTTATGCTTTGTACCCAATAGATATCAGAAGATCTAAATCCTCTCTGTCCACATGGGGAATTAGCAGTCTCCCCGGGAGGTAAAGGCACAAGTATTAATTGTGCTAATTTTTGACCGGCTGGGATCGATACCACGTGTTTCGGGGCAGAGGCCATAACTTTGATTTCTCCAGTAAAATCCTGGTCAATTTTGCCAGGTGTAATCTGTATCCCTTTAAGGGCTGAGCTACTTCGCCCTAACAGCAATCCAGCCACTCCCGGGGGAAGGGGGCCGAAGACCCCCGTGGGGAGAGCTTGTGTCCCCATCTCTGGGGTCAATACTGAGCAGGTGGAGGAACAGAGGTCCAATCCTGCACTTCCTGGGGTGGCACGGAGGAGGCCGGAGACTGATCTTGGGGGGTTGTTAGAAGATGCACTTGTGGCCGAGAAGAGGGAGGGACTGCCCCATGGTTTTGCGGGGCCAGGGGCTGGCCCCTCCTCCAGTTTCCCGAAAGCGGGCGGCCATTGCGATCTGTTCTTGACCTGCAATCTTTAGCCCAGTGCTTCCCTTTACCACAGCGTGGACATGTGCCAGGTGATTTTTCTCTCTTTTGCCTGGCCTGGCGTGGGCATTGCGTCATCCAATGTCCTATTTGTCCACAAGAGAAGCAACGCCCTGAGGGTCTAGCATCCCGAGAATGCCGCTGACCTCTATATTTTAGAGACTCACTAACAGTCTTTCCTTGAGGAGCGGCGGCTAAAGTAAGGCCTTGTACATGGGAAGGTCCAATATCAGCACACAGTGAAATAAAGTCCGTGATTCCTCCCTTATTCCTATGGGGTCTGATAGCCGCCTGACAGGCGGCGTTGGCATTTTCATAGGCTATGTGTCTAACTATAATCTCCCTTGCATTCTCATCTTGTACTAGGCGGTCTGCAGTCTCCATTAATCGAGACAAAAATTCTAGATAAGGCTCATTTGGTCCCTGTTTAACTTCTAGTAGATTTTTTGTACGATTGGAATTGCGTAACTTTTTCCAAGCCTCTCTCGCCGCAGCATTTATTTGTAAATAGGCCTCCTTTGCATAACCCAATTGATCTTTGGTGTTTTTATAGGTTCCCTCTCCTAACAACTGATCAACAGTGTAAGGCAGGTTCTTAGACCTATTTGTTTCAATTTTAGCCCGACACTGTGCAGTGAACTCTGTCTCCCATAATAAGTACTCTCCCGCACTAAGGCATGCTCTGGCAAGCCGCTTCCAGTCATTTGGGCATGCAATACCAGCACACGCGGCCTCCAATATTACTTGAGTAAAAGGGGCAGTTGGCCCATATTGGGAGCAGGCATTTTTTAAATCCTGTAATAGTTTAACAGGAACAGGTTGATGGTATACTTGTTCATCATGATCAACTAAACTAGGGAAGCATCGAGGCCCTGAAATACCTTCCCTCTCTCTAGCAGCCTGAGTCAGGTTTAATTGCGATTCACTGTGCCTGGTTGTAGTGCCTGTTAAAAGGGACTTGTTGCTAGGGCCTTTAGGCTTGCCTAAAGGTTGAGAAAGGGATTGAGGCCGTAAGGCTGCAGCCGGAGGCGGTGGGTGTGAGGGGTAAGGTTTAGAATCAGACACCATAGTGGCCTGAGGGTCATATTTCTTTCCTACTTCTGGGGGGGCTCTCTGCTCTGTCCCCATTTTCGATAGAAAATGTAGGATTTCTTCTAACTTCTTCTCCATCGTAGCCATTCGGCCCTCCATTGACTCATCATAACTTTCCTCCTTGATATTCAAACCTGAATTCTGATACTCACTATCTACTGGTTGTTGTTCCCTTTGCAAGATCTCACTTAGACTCTCTTGGGCTGCGGCATATGGCTCAGCCTCAGGTTCTTCAGAAGGGTCCTTTAACTCATAAAGTTCCCTTAATTCAAGATTAAGTTCAGCATCTTCATGTAGAGGATCTATGTATTTACTTACTAAATTCCATACAGTAGTAGCCTCTACTGGGGTCTTTTCGGGGCCATATACATCATAATAATCTTGAATTCTTTTTCCTATCCGCTGCCAGGCTTTTTGGAATTCCTCCTCTATAGACCTCGGGCATGCCTCCTTGAGAAACTGTAGGAAGCTCTGAAGCACCCCCTCTTCCACCCACGTTCCGTGGGCTTCAAATAGGCCTGTTAAGATCGGTAGAAATAACCCATGGCTATTAGCTTGACCCATAATTTTTACTCCTGACTATACTCTCTTAATAGTCCTACGATGTGTTACTCACCACAGGGAGGGGTCCTTCACCTTCGTCCCAGATTTTCAGGGTCCCTGTTCGGGCGCCAGATGCCGGGGCCAACCGGCAGCAAACCAGGGTTCGCAGATTGGGGTTCCTGAAATAGGGGACAAGGACTAGGAAGAAAAAGAAGAGAGACAGACACACTAGGTCCGGGATGTCCGCAGTCCAGGCAAAGACTGACTAGACTGCCGCGTTTATTTTCCCCTCCCCCTTCTTCCCTCCTCCTCTCCCAGGGAACCTCCAGGTGTTACATTCATATGGTAATTCTCAGGTCATTTACATAGAATAGGGCCAGAAAACAATAAGACAATATAGCCATCGTCTGATGCAAGTCAAGGTACAGTTTGATTCCACTCTGGCTCCCAACACGTGTGCACAGATTATCCTTTGGTGTCTCTGTGTGAATGTTTAGTGTACTGTTTAATTAATCATATCTGGGCATAATTATTTGTCTCTTACTATCTGTTGGGTTTACTTGTAGATTTATAGGGCATTCTTATTATTACAAATGAAATCATGCAGCCTATGTTTCTTTGGGTCTGGCTTATTTCACTTAGTATACTTTTTTTCGTATATTTTTTATTGTAATTAATAGAAGGGTTACATGATATTTGCCAGATAGAAGGTACATTAATTCACATACATTGATACCCTTTCACTTAGTATACTTTTTTCCCCCAAGTTTTTCCATTTCTTTATGAATGGAGCAATGACTTTTTTTTTCTGATGGAAGCACAAAATTCCATTGTCTATATATACATTTTCTTGATCCATTTGTCCACTGAAGAGCATCTGGGTTGGTTCCATATCTTGGCTATGGTAAATAATGCTGCAATGAATATGGTTGAGCTTACTGGTAGCTTTAGTGTAGTCTGGGTTATGGTCAACTAATAAATACCCAGGAATGGGACTTCTGGGTCATAGGGAGCTCTGTTTAATCTTTTGAGGAGCCTCCATACTGCTTTCTAGACTGGTTGAACAACTTCTCATTCCCACCAGCATCCCCGTCAGCATCTGTTGTTATTAGCTTTTTAATAATGGCCATTCTGACTGGGGTCAGGTAGAATCTCAATGTGATTTTTATTTGCTCTTCTTTTATGGACAGTGAATTGAACATCTCTTTGTGTGTCTATTAGCCATTCTTATTTCTTCTTCATAAAAGTCTTTACATCTTTAGCTTACTTGTTGAGTTGTTTCTTTGAGGATTTAGGAGGTTTAACTTTTTGAGTTCTAAATATCAATCTAAATATTTTAGATATGAGACCCTTGTCTGATACATGGCTAGTAAAGATCTTCTCCCTTTTGGTGGGCTTTCTATTTATCTTGCTAGCTCTGTCCTTTGCTATGTAGAAACTGCGGTTTGCTGCAATCTCATTTATCCAGACTTTCTTTCTTTCTTCCCTTCTTTCTTTCTTTCTTTCTTTCTTTCTTTCTTTCTTTCTTTCTTTCTTTCCTTCCTCCCTCCCTCCCTCCCCCTCCCTCCCTCCCTCCCTCCTTCCTTCCTTCCTTCCTTTCTTTTTTTCTTTCTTTCTTTCTTTCTTTCTTTCTTTCTTTCTTTCTTTCTTTCTTTTTTTCTTTCTTTCTTCCTGTCATGGGACTTGAACTCTGGGCCTGGGTGCTGTCCCTGAACTCTCCAGCTCAAGGCTACTGCCCTACCCTTCAGCCAAGCCCACTTCTCATTTTCTAGAGGTTAACTGGAGATAAGAGTCTCAGATCCTTTTGTGCACCGGCTGGCTTTGAGCCTTGATCCTCACATCTCAGCCTCCTGAGTAGCTAGGATGACAGGCGTGAGCCACTGCGCTGGCCCATTTATCCAGACTTTCTTTGTTGTGATTCTGGATCTTGATTTAGGAAGTAGTTTCTACCTGTGCCAAGGCCCCTTAGTGGTTCCCCTATTCCTTTTAGTAATATTGTCAGGGCATCTGGTCTTACATTGAGGTCTTTGATCCATTTGGAATTGATTCTGGTACAGGGTGATACATAAGGATCTAACTTCAGTTTTCTGCACATGCATAGCCAATTCTACTAGTGCCATCTGTTGAAGAGGTTGTCTCTCCCCCATCCTGTTTTTTTTGGCTGTCTTATCAAATATTATCTGGATATAGGTCTGTGGGTTCATTTCTGGGTCTTCAATTCTATTCCATTGGTCCTCAGATCTGTTCTTGTGCCAGTACCAAGCTATTTTATTACTACAGTTTTGTAATAGAGTTTGAAGCTTGGAATTGATATTCCTTTAGCACTCTTCTTCCTGCTATGGATTGTTTTTGTTATTCAGGGTCTTCTATTATTTCATATGAATTTTTGAATTGCTTCCTCTGCATCATTGAAGAATGATGTTGGAATTTTGATGGGTATTGCCTAGAATTTGTAGATAGATTTGGAAAGTATTGCCATTTTTCATGATTTTAATCCTTCTAATTTAGGAGCATAGGAGGCTTTTCCATTTCCTTAAATTTGCTTTAATTTCCTTTTTTAGGCATTTAAAGTTTTCATTATAGAGGTCCTTCACATCTTTAGTTAATTCCTGGGTTTTTTTTTGAGGACATTACAAATGCAGTTGTGTTCCTGATTTCAGCCCCATTCTTCTCATTGTTGGTATACAGAAAAGCTACTGATATTTGTGGGTTAATTTTTTACCCTGCTACTTTGCCAAAGTTTCAGGTCAGCTCAAATAATTTGGGAGAGGATTCTGTGGGGTTCTTTAAATGCAGGGTCATGTCATTTGCAAAGAGGTTTGATTTCTTTCCTTATTTGGATCCTCTGTGTCACTTATCTCTCTAGCTAGGAATTCCAGAACTATATTGAAGAGGAGTGGAGAGAACAGACATCCTTGTCTTGTTCCTGATTTTAGAGAGAATCTTTTTTAACTTTTCTGTATTGATTGTGATGCTGGCTGTAGGTTTTCATATACAGCCTTGATTATATTGAAGAGTGTTCATGGATTCCTAGCTTCTCCAGAGGTTTTTTTTTTGATTAAAGAATTTATTAACATTGATTTTTACATCATATTTCGAATGACATGTTTAACAAACAGGTATTCAACAAGGGAATCTATATACAATCATTGGCACTTAGATTTTAGAACATAATCAAAATTAGGCTGAGGGTTTGTATGTCGTAGATACATATTAATCTATGTAATAAAACATTATGTCTATAGAGTCATAAGTTTTTATGTCTATGTAGTTATGTTGATATTTCCAATACCATGTCCATAGCATTGGGTATGCAAATATTGAGTCCTTGTTCTTGCACTATTTGGATCTAATAGCCACATGTTAAGGATACCATGCACCTTTTGTTCCTTAGGTCTTGACTTGTCTCACTCAACATGATTCGCTCTAGATTCATCCACTTCCCTGCGAATGCCATTATTTTATCTTGTCTGTTGGCTGTGTGGAATTCCATTGTGTATATATACCACATTTTCTGTATCCATTCATCTGCAGTAGGGCATCTGGATTGTTTCCATCACCTGGTTATTGTGAATAGTGCAGAGATGAGCATAGCTGAGCAGGTGTCCTTATCATATATACCTCTTCTTCCTATTTTTTCTAGTGCTTTCAACATGAGTGGATATTGTATTTTGTCAAATGCCTTCTCTGCGTCCAGAGACATTATCATATGATTCTTATCCTTAGCTCTATTGATGTGATGTGTTACATTGATCGATTTGCGAATGTTAAACCAGCCTTGCATCTGTGGGATGAAGCCTACTTGATCATAGTGTATAATTTTTAAAATTTGTTTCTGGATTCTGTTGGCTAGTATTTTATTGAGGAGTTTTGTGTCTGTGTTCATTAGAGAGATAGGTCTGTAGTTTTTTTTGTTGTTGTTGTTGGGTCTTTCCCCGGTTTGGGGATGAGTGTAATATTAGCTTCATAAAATGAGTTTGGTATTGCTCCTTCTGCTTCTGTTTCTCGGAAGAGTTTCAAGAGTATAGGTGTTACTTCATCTTTAAATGTCTTGTAGAATTCCGCAGTGAAACCATCTGGACCTGAGCTCTTTTTGGTTGGCATTTCCCTGATTGCTTCCACAATTTCATTGTAAGAGATTGGTTTGTTCAATTTGCTTACCTCATCGTTGTTCAGTGTGGGTAGCCTATATTTATTTAACAAATCATCCATTTCTACTAGATTTTCTTGTTTCTTTGAATATAGGCCCTGGTAGTACCTATTCATAATGGACTGAATTTCTTGGCTGTCGGTTGTGATTGTCCCCGTGGGGTCTCTAGTCTTGTTTACTTGAGTCTCCCCTCTCCTTTTTTTGATTAGTCTTACCAGGGGTCTGTCTATTTTGTCGACTCTTTCAAAGAACCAACTTTTTCATGTATTAATTTTGTGTATAGTGGATCTTATTTCAATCTCTGATATTTCTGATTTTATTTTTGTTATTTCTGTCCTTTCGAGTTGTTTTAGAATTGACTTTTTCTTGCTCCTCTAGGCATTTCAGTTTCTTTTTTAGGTTATTTACATGCTCTTCTTCTGTCTTTTTAATATGTGCTCCTAGTGCGATAAATTTTCCCCTTAGAACTAACTGCCTTTGCTGTGTCCCATAAGTTCCTGTGTGATGTTTCTTGATTGTCATTACATTCAAGGAAGTTTTGAATTTCTTCTCTGGTCTGATCTGTACCCAGGAGTTAATCAGAAGTGTGTTGTTCAGCTTCCAAGTGTTTGAGTGTTTTTTGACTTTTACTACATTGTTCAGAACTAGTCTGACTCCACTGTGATCAGATAGAATGCATGGGATTATATCAGTCCTCTTGTATCTGCTTAAGTTTTCTGTGTGAACTATTATATGATCTATTTTGGAGTGTGTTCCATGTGCTGCTGAGAAAAATGTAAAAAGTTTTGCCATTGGATAGAAGACTCTGTGTATATCTGTTAAGCCCAGCTGGGCTATGGTGTTGTTTAAGTCGATGGTGTCTTTGCTTAACTTTTGTTGAGTTGACCTGTCTTTTGGTGAGAGTGGCATATTGAAGTCTCCCACTATGATTGTGTTTGAGTCTATCTTGTTCTGTATTTCTAGGAGAGGTTGTTTGATGAATTTGGGTGCTCCCGTGTTGGGGGAGTAGATGTTTATAACTGTAATATTATGGGCATGGATTGTACCCTTTACTAATATATAATGGCCGTTTCTATCTTTATGTACTGATTTTACTGAGAAGTTAATTTTGTTGGAGATTAAGATTGCTACTCCTGCTTTTTTGCATGGTGCATTGGAGTGGAAAATTTGTTTCCATCCTTTCACTTGGAATTTGTTTCTGTCTTTGGCAGTGAGGTGAGTCTCTTGGAGGCAACATATGGATGGGTGGTGTTTCTTAATCCAGTCTGCTGCTCTGTGTCTTTTGATTGGATTGTTCATCCCGTTCTCATTTAGGGAAATTATGGAGAAGTGGTCAGTGTCCATTGTCGTTATTTATTTTTACTTCTGAGTTTCTTTCTCTCTTTTTTCCCCTTTCGTGTTTAGTGATTTATAGGTAATTGCTTCTTGATGGGGGTTCTTGATGTTCTGCAATTTGTTCTCGATTAATTAATATTTTTTGTAATGCTGGTTTAGTGTGCATGTATTCATATAGCTTCTTTTTGGAGTGAAATATTCTTGTTTCTCCCTCAAATGTAAATGCTAGTTTTGCTGGATATATCAGTCTGGGTTGGCAGTTGTTGGTCTTCAGGATATGAATGATGTTTTTCCAAGCTTTTCTTGCATTTAGGGTTTGTGTGGAGAGGTCTGCAGTTATTCTATTTTTTTTCCCCATTGTAGTATAGCTCCTTCTTTGTTTTTGCAGCATTTAAGATCAGCTCCTTGGTATTCGGGTCTACTGTTTTTACTACGATGTGTCTAGATGAGTTCCTTCTAGGATCTTGCCTGTTTGGAGTCCTGAAACCTTCAATAATGCGAGTATTTTTCCCTTTTGAAGTTGGGGAAGTTCTCTGCTATGATTTTGGTGAATAAGGGTTTCATTCCTTTGTCCTGGAATTCGGCCCCCTCATCAGTCCCTATTATACTGCAGGTCCTCGAGTTCTCTTTGGTGAATTCTTACTGTTTTCTCCAGACTGATGATTCTCTGTTCCAGCTCTTGCATTCCATCTTCCGTTCCTGATGTTCTATTCTCCATCTCAGCCAATCTGTTGCCTAATGCATCCATTTTTGCTTGAATTGTGGACACTGAGCTGATCATGTCTGCTGAGAGGGTATTCATCTTTGCTTCCATTTCTCTTTTGAATTCGAGGAGCTCCTTGGTAATTTCCTGCTTATATTCCTGGAATTGTTTTTGGAATTCTGCTTTAATCTCTTTAGTCATGTCCACAATCATCTCCTCGAATAGAGTCATGTTTCGTGTCTCTTCACACGTCATTTCTCGGGATGGTGACATCTCTCTCATCCCCTCCCTCTTGTTTCTTTTTGGGTTTTGTGTGGGACTTTGATTATTTATACATGTCCTAATTGGTCTTTGTGCTTTCCGAGGCATCAAGGACTGTTGATGTAGGTTTGCTCTGTGGTCAGTACGTGACAGTCTTTACTTGGCTTGGGACTGGTGGTTCTGGGAATCTGTGTATACAGATTTCAGCCAAATTTGTTCTGCCGCTGGCTAGGTCAGAGTTTGTAGTTTTTGCAGGTGTTTGGCCTGTTCCCAGAGGCTGTGTGCCGGTGCATGGCTAGCTCTTAGCCCAACCAGTGGACCCCCAGTGGGCCGTGGGATGGAGATGTACTCTTCCGTTTCAGCTAGCCTGGCAGATGGCTAGTTTTCCTGCCCTGTTCCTAGGGGTGGGGCCCAGCCGAGGGCCTGGGGCTTGGGAATTTCTGGTAGCTCTCAGCCAAACCAGCCCGACTGGTTTCTGCCCTGTTCCCAGGGGCAGGGCCACTGGTCTGCTCTTCAGTTCCCTGCTGTGTTTCAGCTGCTTTGGCCACTTGGTGCTATCTTGCTGGAGGCTCCCAGCAGGGGGTGCCCCGCTTAGGTTTGAATCAGTTAGATGCTGGCTCCCAGACTCCTGCGCACCCCACCTGCTGTTGGAAGGCAGAGTCTCAGTGTCCCTAAGTCTCCAGTTTCAGTG